>NC_133125.1:183818577-185018577 GCF_048418815.1 Hemitrygon akajei
GTCCACATACTGTGTCAGGAATCCTTCTTGAACACACCTGACAAATCCAGCCCCATCTATCCCCCTTGCACTCAGGAGGTGCCAGTCAATATGAGGGAAGTTGAAATCACCCATAACTACTACCCTGTATTTCCTGCTCCATTCTAAAATCTGCCTGCCTGCTCCTCGGTGTCCCGAGCGCTATTTGGGGGCCTATAAACTACTCCCAGCACAGTGATTGATCCCTTCCTACTTCTGACTTCCACCCAGACTGACTCAGTGGACACTCCTTCTGCAGCGTCCTCCCTTTCTATAGCCGTGATACTATCCCTGACCAGCAATGTCACTCCCCCCCACATTTCTACCTCCCATTCTATTCCTTTTAAAACACCTGAACCCCGGGACCTGCATCATCCAATCCTGCCCTTCCTCCAACCAATTTTCAGTAACGGCCACAGCATCATAGTTCCACGTACTAATCCATGCTCTAAGTTCATCCTCCTTGTTCCTAATACTCCTAACATTGAAATAGAGACATGTCAACCCCTTTAACTGGCTACAATTATGTTTTGTGTCCTGCCTGTCCTTTCTCATCAACTCAGAACTCTTAGCATCATGCCCTTGTCCTTCTACCTTAATCCCTGCAGTCACATTCTGATTCCCACCCCCATGCCAAACTAGTTTAAACCCTCCCCAACAGATCTATCAAACCTGCCCACCAGGTAATTGGTCCCCCTGGGATTCAAGTGCAACCCGTCCTTTTTGTACAGGTCACACCCACCCCAAAAGAGGTCCCAATGATCCAGAAATCTGAATCCCTGCCCCCTGCTCCAATCCCTCAGCCAAACATTTATCCTCCACCTCATTCTATTCCTATTCTCACAGTCAGGTGGCACAGGCAGTAATCCTGAGATTACCACCTTCGAGGTCCTGCTTTTCAACTTCCTTCCTAACTCCCTGTAGTCTTCTTTCAGGACCTCTTCCCTTTTCCTACCGATGTCATTGGTAGCAATATGTACTACGACCTCTAGATATTCTCCCTCCCATCGCAGGATATCTTGGATGTGATCAGAAACATCCCGGCCCTGGCACCCGGGAGGCAAACTACCATCCGAGTTTCTTTCCTGCCTCCACAGAGTCGCCCGTCTGACCCCCCGACTATAGAGTCCCCTGTCACTACAGCCTTCCTCTTCCTTTCTCTATCCTTCTGAGCCACAGGGCCAGACTCTGTGCCAGAGGCACGGCCACTATTGCTTCCCCCAGCTAGGCTGTCCCTCCGCCCCCCAACAGTACTCAAACAGGAGTACTTATTGTCAAGGGGTACAGCCACAGGGGTACTCTCTAGTACCTGACTCTTCCCCTTCCCTCTCCTGACTGCGACCCATTTCTCTGTCCCCCGTGGCCCCGGTGTGACCACCTGCCTGTAGCTCCTCTCTATCACCTCCTCACTCTCCCTGACCAGACGAAGGTCATCGAGCTGCACCTCCAGTTCCCTGACATTAGTCCTCTTAAATCAACATATTGAGTACAGGAGTGGGATGTTATGTTGAAGTTGGATACAAAATTGGTGAGGCCCAGTTTGGAGTTCTGTGTGCAGTTTTGGTCACCTACCAACAGGAAAGATGGAAATAAGGTTGAAAGAGTGCAGGAAAATTTGCAAGGATGTTGGAGGCCCTGAGCTATTAGGAAAGATTAAATAAGTTAGGAATTTATTCCTTGGAAAGAAGTTTGGGGAGGAGATTTGACAGAGATTTTGAAGGATTTAGATAGGGTAAATACCAGCAGGATTTTTCCACTGAAGCTGGGTGGATCTACAAATAGAGGTCATGGGTTCAGTTTCAAAGATCAAAGTTTCAAAGCGCATTTATTATCAAAGAATGTTAAAATTATACAACGTTGAGATTTATTTGCTTACAGGCAGTCACAAAGCAAGGAACTCGAAAGAACCCAATTGAAGAAAATGAGACCAACTCCCCAGTGCCCAGAGAGAAAGAGAAACAGAAACACCAAAACAAATTATATAAACAATAGAAGCGAGCAACAACAACAGCATTCTGAACCAAATTGAGTCTTTAGATCCAAATCCCTTGGCAGCCTGGAGTAGGCCCAAAGCCTCAGTATTCACTTCAACATTTTAACGGGGTAAACAGCTGCAAAGTTCACAGACACGAAGCACAGCAACCAGGGGCAGTCTCACAGCCTTAGCCTCACAGAGAGAGAAACCCCCCAGACTATCTGAGCCAGTGTTTAAATTCAAAGTACATTTTGTTATCAAAGTATGTATACATTATACAACCTTGAGATTCATCTCCTAACAGGCAGCCATGAAACAACGAAACACAAACACTAACCCCATATATTTGAAAAAACTCTGTCTAACACCCAATGTGCAGACAATAAAAAAACACATGTCCATAAGAAAGTAAAAGAATAAATTAACCCACAAAAAAGACCTTTGACCCTCCAAACCTCAGTGGTTGAAGTTGTTGGAACCTCACACTAGAACCCGGGCCCTGCTACAGATGAATCACTACAGGCCTAGATTTAGCTGTCGAATGAGCTGTTTTCGACCTCTCCAAATCGGCTCAGTGCTCAGAATGATCCAACCTTGTCCGACTCTCCACATCCTGCCTTTCCAGTCTATATGGGCTGGCATTTAGGTGGTCCAAACAGCGGATTGTACCTCAGATTAGGAGCCTTGAAAACACCACCCAGTGATTCGGTTCAGACCCAGATTTCACTGCCGAAGAAGCCGTTCTCAACCTCTCTAATTCGGCTCAGTGCACAGAGCGATCCATCCTCATACCCGGTTAGTTGGACGGACATCGAACTCCTCTTACCCGTCTTCTCCCCTCTGAATCTTGCACTCCAACCAGCACGGCTCCAACTCCAAGTGCGTTGATCTTGCAGCGGACCAGCAGGGCACATCCCACGAATTCGCTTTGCCTTCGCTCGCTTCTTCATTGCTTGTGGTGGAAGTTTACCACAATTTATTTAGAATAAAATGTTATTAATAATGGGTTTAATCGAATTCCTTTGCTTTCAAACTAGCAGTGAGCTGTCTCATGCTTTCAGCAGCGCCATCTTAAACTGGAAAGTTGAAAGGTGGAAAGTGTAAGGTGAAAGTTTAAGAGGAAACTTGTTCATTCAGAGGGTCGTGAGATTCTGCATCGAAGTGCCAGCACAACTGGTGCATGAGAGGTCAATTTCAATGTTTACGGGAAGTTTGGATAGGTACATGGATGGGAGGGGTATGAGGGCTATGGTCCGATGCAGGTCAATGGAAGTAGGCAGTTTAAGTGGTGCCGCATAGACTCGATGGGCCAAAGGGCCTGTTTCTGTGCTGTACTTTTCTATGACTGTATAGGTCCTGGCAACATCCTTACACAAGTCTCCTGTGCACACTTTCCAGCCGATGGCATCTCTCCTGTAAGAGGGTGGCCAAAACTGTTTTACTACTGTAACAGGGCTGGGAACCCAGACATCAAATTTCCCACTGATTTAGGAGATGCCAACAAGGATTTGTAATGAGGAAAGGTAGGCTGGTGATGGAGAAACTCAATTACAATGACAGTGGGAATCTTGAAGTTGGGTGTGGGGTGGGGGAGCGATTAGTGGTTGGTCTGTGAGAGGGGTAATGTTGGAGGTTTAATAGGTGGAAGATCAGTCCTGTCAGATTTGTTAACATTCAGTGCTGGAAGGGAAATTGGTAATGAATGGAAGGTATGCATCATGGGTAAGTTTAATGTGGGGAGATAGTGGGATAAAATCTAAACTGAGTTAAAATTCCATGATGGGCAACAAGGACAAAGAGAAAGGAGAGAGGCTGATGAATTGTCAGAACCACAAGTCTCCATGGAGACAGGAGACTGATGACACTGGGATCAGGAACAGAAAACAAGTTGCTGGAGGAACTCGGTGGGTCAGCAGCATCTGTGAAGGTAAAGGGGTTGCACACACAAAATGGTCCTGCTGAAGGGTTTTGACCCGAAACATCAACTCTACTTTTCTCTGCCTGGCCTGCCGAGTTCCTCCAGCATTTTGTGTGTATCCCTCGGATTTCCAGCATCTGCAGATTTTCTCTTGTCTGAGGTAAAGGGGTTGTGAACATTTCAGGTTGAGACCTGATGCAGCTTGTTTTATTTTTACACAAACATTCACGGTTTGGTTCATATCGTTGAAAAACATCAGGGTGATGACCTGGGGGATAACTTTGGATTCTAGTTCATCTTCAAACAGTTCAGTGGGCAAGAGCTGAATCTATTTGTGATTAGTTAAACCAGTTTATCAGACAGGGTATTCAGCCTGTTAATCTTGAGTGTTTAGTGATGGAAGTTGTGCCAATGGGCAGAGTCTCAGGTGAATGAGTTATAGTTATAATGGGGAAAGGGGATTTGGTGATATGAAGAGGGTTTGATTCAACACCTCAGTAACTCCTGCGATGTGGACGATAAACTTGGGAATGTGGAAGAGCATTTGTGAGGAAATTGAGAGAAATTCTTTTTCAGTAATGTGGGGTCTGAAGAGGGTGGGAATTTAGGTGGTGGGTGCAAAATAAGAAACCAGCTCTTCCACCCCCCCCTTTCTTGAGAGCAATTGGAAATGAACAAAAACCACTACAAGAGAGGTGTCCTTGGATCGTGTGCACTGCTCACCACTGGATGTCCTGGACAACCTCTCCTCTTATCTGTATTAAATATCCCAGCATTTGGACAGTTCAGCCTGTACCCTTGAGCTGTTTAGTTTCAATGTTGGAATAAGCCACTGCCTGATGCTGTGAGCAGCTGTTCCAGTCCTCGGCATCAGAACAGGATTCACAGTCAAACAGTGGAACCTCAGTGTTACAGCTGGGGTTGGTTTTTGTTAACACTGGCAACTTGATGTCAGTCTCAGCCCTTGAGATCATGAGGGAATACAGCAGAGAATATCGACAGTGGCTGTTGCCTTATCAGCTGGACATGTCCAGAGGGAAGCTGCAGTCTATCTGTTTCCACATGCACAGTCACTGGCTGAGGGTTTATCTAAGTTATCAAATGTAAAACAAATCCTGGTAGCAGCCACAAACTGTGTTTTGTGTCTCTCTGAGCTCCCCATTTGCTGCAGTGGTGAGTGAACTCCTGAACCTCCTTCAATCCAAAGCTCTGACATCTGATCCATTTCAGAGTTGTTTGGGTTGCTTGATGTTTAGGACATGCAATATCATCACCAATCGAAACAACCTGAGTCAAGCTCTGTTACCGGGACATTTGTCCATTGATGCATGTGTTACATCATTCATATTGTTTGGTTATCAAGTGTTGTAAATTTCTTTTTATTTTTGCAAAGGTTCTCAGATGATCAAAATTTGGTTGAAATTGAAAGCCATCTGTGATATTTTCCTCATCAATTGTTTAATCATTGCCTGGATCGTCAGCGTCATGATTGTCGGTATGTAGTCAAATGAACTTGTATGAAAGTGATGAACTCAGTTCTCTGCAGGGTGGTTGGAATGCATTGAGTATCTCAGTCAGTACATTGTCAGATGCTTTATCAGGACCACCAGCATCTGCAGTCCTCAGCCCCACAACTGGGTGCAGGGAAACCTGCTGGAGGTTCAGACAGTAATGGCCAAGCATCAACAGTTCAGAACCACCAGAAACACAGCACAGGTCAGTTGAACACATACAGGTCAGATAAATCACTGGAGGACACATAGGTAAACTGGACTGAGTGATGGAACTTGGGTGATTCGGTGACTTTCCAGTGAAATTGTTGGATAGCCGCATAACCAATTGTTGTGGATGTCAGGAGAGTCAAACCATGGACCATGTGGGATGTCTGGCTGCTGTGTTGTGCACTCCTCAAGGTGTGGCCATTGGAACACCAGAAGATGCAGCCAGTGCAGAATATTGACAGCAAGTGACCAGGATAGATTAGACTGCAGGGAATAATTCAGGTCTGGAATAACAGATCAGCATGTTGTTATCCTGATGCACCATCAATAACTCTCTGAGACGTGAGGCGAGATATAGGTATATGTAGTTCACCAAAATATCCCACATCAGAGGCCATGCATAGTTGGTTGGTTCAGTCATGTAGACAAAGTTAGCAAATCTGGGCAGAGGTTGGTACATTTCCTGCCCTGTGGAGATAAGTGGAATAGATTGGTTCTTTGCATCAATAGGCAGCTGTTATGGTCATTTACCTGATGAATTGTTATAGGTTTACTCATTTGAATTTGTTTTTAATTGCAGGCGTTTCCATCGCGGGAATCGTCAGTATCATCTTGTCAATCGTACTGCCAATTGTATTCACTTTAATTCTGAAGTGCAGGTCCATTAAAAAGCATTTGGTCGCAGGTATCTGTCATTGTATTTTCACACTTGTGTATTAACTCCAGTCACAACTCCAAATAATTTTAGATTCATTTTAATAAAAAGATAGAAAAGAAAAAAAGCTGAATAATCCTCACCCCCACTGACCCCTCTGGATTCCTGTGACCTGTGGGATGAAATTGTCTGACATATTTCCCAGTTATGAAATTCTGATTTACAGTGTCACCACACTGGAATGATTCTGGAGTCGCCTCTTATCTGACTCCAGAGGGTCTTTAGAAAAAGTAGTCTGGAGAGGAACGTGTCTCAGCTCACTGGTGTTTGATCATGGTGTTGTCAAATTTCAGCATCATATCAGGTTGGTGTAAAGGATCCCAATGATGGTGAGGTGAGTGAGTGAGTGTTTGGGGCCTTTCTCATCCTTGATACAGTTGGGTGTGGGAAGGCCTCTCCTTCAGGCTGCCAGGAATCTTGCTTGGATATTTGCATCAGTTTTGTTTACAACAGCATCTTCTAATCAATGAATGCAAGGGAACACCACCTTCTCCCTCTTTCTCCTCAAGTTATAAACCATTCAAGGTTCAAAATATTGACATTCCTTCCTCATGGCTTAACTTTTGCAAGTCCTGGCTAAGTTCACTTTGAGAATAACTGAACCACACAGACTATAGTTATCCAAGAACAGTACCAGTACTACTGGTGTTTGTAGTGTAAATGTTCTCTGCTGATTCACAGACTAATTACCAAATGAAGTCTGTCTCCGAGAGACAGGAATCAGGAAAAGGGCAGGTGACCCCAGGTTTGGTCAGGGAGTTGTGTATTAAAGAAGAGCTTAATGGATCAGGGAGGGATAGAGAGCTTTATTGGGGGTAAATTCAAGATAAGGAACAAGACAGCTCAAAGCACAAAGTGATGACGATCAGGTTGTCTCAGGTGGACAGGAGGAAAGAGATGCAGAAATACAGAAACTTGTAGACTGAGAGAGACGGGGAGTGAAATGTAAAGTCAGAGGGGTCTGAAAGAACAGATCAGCATTTTAATATTGAGCCATTGTCTGAGGGAGAACCATGTGGGACAGTAAACTGGGTACATTACCATCACCAGGGAAGAGGTACTGAGCACATTGTTAGAGCTTCCATCTGCCAAGTCCCAGGTCAAGATGAACTTCATCCTGGGGTCTAAGTGAATGAAATGGAGTTATAGTTTATGATCAGTATTAATTTTCTCAAGTTCTCTTGATTGGGAGAAGGTTCCATTAGATTTGAAATCCATTTGACACTCCTCAGCCCTCTTCCCTAAATGGTCAAAGTCCACTGCAACCCACGATATTCTCCTTCACTATCAACAACAACACCTAATTCTGTGTCATCCACAAAATTAATGATCAAGCCTTGTGCATTTACATCCAAATCCCTGATAAAAATATCAAATAACAAGAGTCCCTACACTGATACCTGCATCACACCACGAGTCACCAGCTTCTATAACGGAAAACAGTTTTCTATCTCGGATCCAATTTTGAATCCCCCTGGATTCATGTCAGGATCATGTCAAAATAAATAACATTCATTGTCCTCTCTACCCTTTTGGTTATCTCTTCAAAACAAAACACTGAATGATTCATCAACCATGACTTCCTGTACATAAAGCTATGATGTCTCCTCCTAATCAGATTCTGTGTAATGAAATCCTGGTAGATCCTATTGCTCAGAATTCCCCCCAGTAACTTCCCCACCACTGATGTCAGGCTGACCAGGCTGTAGTTCCCGGGCTTGTCCTTGCTGCCCCTCTTAAACAACAGACCAACACCCAGCATCACCATGGGAACAACAGAGGTTCCAGTGGGAGGCTCACCATCCCCCTGTCAGGGTAAACGGACAGGGAATATCTGTGGCTTTACCAGCATCACCCACATTCTCAGAACCAGTGTGGAGGAAGTGTTGCACGTTGAGAGATCTCCACTTTTGGATGAGACATTAAACCAGAGTCCCATCTGCCTTCTTCAGGAAGGTGGAAATGATCCTTCAGCGTTATTTCTAAAAGAGCAAAGAATTTCTCCCCAGTATCGGAAAAATAATTCTGTTAACCAACATCACAAAGCCAGCTTTTACATGACTGTTTGTTCAGCCTTACTCAGTACAAACTGAGTCTCATTCCCTCCAACAGTGACTGCACTTAAAGTACTTCACTGTCTGGACCAGAGACTGGTAAAAGATGCTGTGAGATTACAGGTTCTGTTTCTCACGTGGAGAAGTTCACTCTGCCCCCGCTCACAGGAGCTGGCTGAATTTTTCAGTTCCTGTGTGATGTCATTGAAACGATATGAAGAATGTAAAGAGCTGTCAGACACACTCCTGTTCCTGGCACGATGCAACATCAGACCCTGATATCTGAAATAAAGTAGCTGGTGACAATAAGTGTGATGTGCAGGTGTCAGTCAGCTGTCTGGGCATCAACCTGCCCTTCACAAGGAAAATTTCTCTTCTTGAATGTGTTAAAGTCTGACCCCAGTTATCATTGGTAAATGAGACAGAGGTTGATGTAATTGAGATTGAGAGCTTCAGTGACTTTCCAGTGAAATTGTGGGGTAACTCCATAACCAATTGTTGTGGAAGTTGGGAAAATCAAATCCTGGATCATAGAAACATAGAAAATAGGTGCAGGAGTAGGCCATTCGGCCCTTCAAGACTGCACCGATATTCAGTATGATAATGGCTGATCATCCAACTCAGAACCCTGTACCTGCTTTCGCTCCATACCCCCTATCCCTTTAGCCACAAGGGCCATATCTAACTCCCTCTTAAATATAGCCAATGAGCTGGCCTCAACTGTTTCCTGTGGCAGAGAATTCCACAGATTCACCACTCTCTGTGTGAAGAAGTTTTTCCTCATCTCGGTCCTAAAAGGCTTCCCTTTATCCTTAAAATGTGACCCCTCATTCTAGACTTCCCCAACATCGGAAACAATCTTCCTGCATCTAACCTGTCCAATCCCTTTAGAATTTTATACATTTCAATAAGATCCCCCCTCAGTCTTCTAAATTCCAGTGAGTATAAGCCTAGTCGATCCAGTCTTTCTTCATATGAAAGTCCTGCCATCCCAGGAATCAATCTGGTGAACCTTCTCTGTACTCCCTCTATGGTAAGAATGTCTTTCCTCAGGTTATGGGACCAAAACTGCACACAATACTCCAGCTGTGCTCTCACCAAGGCCTTGTACAACTGCAGTAGAACCTCCCTGCTCCTGTACTCAAATCCTTTGCTATGAATGCCAACATACCATTTGCCTTTTTCACCGCCTGCTGTACCTGCATGCCCACTTTCAATGACAGGTGTACAATGACACCCAGGTCTCGTTGCACCTCCCCTTTTCCTAATCGCCACCATTCAGATAATAATCTGTTTTCCTGTTCTTGCAACCAAAGTGGATAACCTCACATTTATCCACATTAAATTGCATCTGTCATGAATTTGCCCACTCACCTAACCTATCCAAGTCACCCTGCATCCTCTTAGCATCCTCCTCACAGCTAACACCACCGCCCAGCTTCATGTCATCCGCAAACTTGGAGATGCTGCATTTAATTCCCTCGTCTAAATCATTAATATATATTGTAAACAACTGGGGTCCCAGCACTGAGTCTTGCAGTACCCCACTAGTCACTGCCTGCCAATCTGAAAAGGTCCTGTTTATTCCCACTCTTTGCTTCCTGTCTGCCAACCAATTCTCTATCCACATCAATACCATACCCCCAATACTGTGTGCTTTAAGTTTGCACACTAATTTCCTGTGTGGGACCTTGTCAAAAGCCTTTTGAAAATCCAAATATACCACATCCACTGGTTCTCCCCTATCCACTCTACTAGTTACATACATGTGGGTCAGTGTAGTGCACTCCCAGAGGAGTGGCCATTGCAACACCAGAAGGAGCAGCTGGTGCAGAATATTGGCAGGAGGTGACCTGGAAAGATTTGACTGGAGACGTCTGAGGACAACTGATCAGGGCTCGTGAATTGTCTGTTCTAGGTTTCCCACCGTACAGGACATGCAGTCGATAAGACTGGGCAGAGGTTGGCACATGCCCGTCCCTGCAGGATGAAAGTGGAACAGTTTGGTTGTTTGCAACATTGTGCAGCTGTTGTGGTCATTTCTCTGGTGAATTGTTACATGTTTTCTTATTTGAATTTATTTTCACTTGCAGGTGATTCCATCAAGGACGCTTTAATTGCAGCCTTGGTCTTCATTGGCCTGATGTTGCCATTGGTGAATGTTCTGCTTCTGCTTTACTTGATCTACAAGAAGATTTTTGATGAAGGTATGTGACTTTGTGTAATTTACCTTTGTGTATGAGCTCCAGTCTCCAGAGGGGTCTTCAGAAGAGGTTGAGAGGAAGCTGTCTCAGCTGTCTGGTGTTTGACACGTGGTGTTGTTCAACTTCAAAATGAAATCAGCTGAGGAATGAGGGACAGAATCCCCTTTATCCCAGTGATGGTGAGGTGTTTGCATGATAGGTATCCCTCTGATCCTCGAGAGAATTCAGTGTCGGGAGGCCTCTCACCGATCTTTCCTGGATATTTGAAATAGTTTTGTTTTCAACAGCACCTTCCAGATAGTCAGCACAAGGGAACACATTCCCCCTCTTCCTCTCCAAGTTGTAAACTATCCAGGGTTCAAAATATTGACATTCCTTCCTCGTGGCCTAATTCAAGGAGAGCCTGGCTAAGTTCACTTTGAGATCTACTTCACTGTACAGACTACAGTTGTCCAAGAATAGAATCAATGTTTGTACAGTAAACGCCCCCGGCTGTTTCACAGGCAAATGACCAAATGAAGTCTGGCACCAAGCCAAGTAAAGCAAGATGAGGGCAGATGACCCCAGGCTCGGTCAGACAGTGGGGTATCAGAGAAAAGCTTGAAGGATTAAGGAAAGGTGGTGAGCTTTAGTGGGGTAAATTCAGAGGTAAAGAACAATTTGCTGAAAGCACAGAGATCAAGCTTGCTGAGAAGGAGGGGATTAGAACAGAAATATAAAGGTTTATAGACTGCAGAGAGGAAGGAGGAAGTGAGTTGGAAAGTCAGAGGTTTCTGAAAGTATTCAAGTCAAGTCAAGTTTATTGTCATTTCGACCATCTGCTGCTGGTACAGTGCATAGTAAAAACGAAACAATGTTCCTCCAGGACCCTGGAGCTAATTGAAACAGCTCAAAACTACGCTAGACTGTATGTGACAGCACAAGGCTACATTAAACAAACATAACAACTGCACTAGACAAACATAACAACTGCACTAGACAAACATAACAACTGCACTAGACTACAGACCTGCACAAAACAGTGCAGGGCAGTACAATAACTAATAAACAAGACAATAGGCACAGTAGAGGACAAATTACAATATAATAATAAATGATGTAGATGTCAGTCCAGGCTCTAGGTATTCAAGTGTCTGATGGCTTGGGGGAAGAAACTATTGCACAGTCTGGTCATGAGAGCCCGAATGCTTTGCCAGATGTCAGATCTTCTCAGCTAGCCTCATTATCTGCTGCAGGGTCTTGCAATTCGAGATGGTGCAATTCCTGAACCCGGCAGAGATGCAGCTGCTCAGGATATTCTCAATACAACCCCTGTAGAATGTGATGAGGATGGGGGGTGGGAGATGGACTTTTCTCAGCCATTGCAGAAAGTAGAGACACTGCTGGACTTTCTTTGCTATGGAGCTGGTGTTGAGGGACCAGGTGAGATTCTCCACCAGGTGAATACCAAGAAATTTGGTGCTCTTAATGATCTCAACGGAGGAGCCGTCAATGTTCAGCGGAGAGTGGTCGCTCCAGGTTCTCCCGAACTCAACAACCATCTCTTTTGTTTTGTTCACATTCAGAGACAAGTTGTTGGCTCTGCACCAGTCCATTAGCCGCTGTACCTCCTCTCTGTAAGCTGACTCGTCGTTCTTGCTGATGAGACCCACCATGGTCGTGTCATCTATGAACTTGATGATGTGGTTCGAGCTGTGTGTTGCAGCACAGTTGTGGGTCCGCAGAGTGAACAGCAGTGTACTGGGCACACAGCCCTGGGGGGCCCCCGTGCTCAGTGTGATGGTGTTGGAGATGCTGCTCCCGATCCGGACTGACTGAGGTCTCCCAGTCAGGAAGTCTAGGATCCATTTGCAGAGAGAGGTGTTTAGGCCCAGCAGTTTCAGCTTTCCAATCAGGTGCTGAGGAATGATTGTGTTGAATGGTGAATTGAAGTCTATGAACAGCATCCAAACGTATGTGTCTTTTTTGTCCAGGTGGGTTAGGGCCAGGTGCAGGGGGGTGGCAAAGACGTCGTCAGTTGAGTGGTTGGGACAACTGCAGGTGGTCCAGTGAGGAGGGCAGCGGGGTCTTTATGTGCCTCATGATGAGCCTCTTGAAACATTTCATGATGAAATGATGAGCATTGAGCTGTAATCTGAGTGAGAACCAGTGTCGAGCAACAAATCTGAGAAAATGACAATCACCAGGGAAGAAATACTGAGTCAATTGTTGGTGCAACCATCTGACAAGTTGGATATCCAGATGGACCTCATCCTGGAGTCTAAAAGAGGCAGCTAATGACATACTTCATGCAGCAATTTAAATGTTCTCCCTGTTCTGAAAAGTTGCCATTAAATTGGACAACAGCAAATGTGATTGCTTTATACAAAGATACCAAGAAACGACAGGAGAGTATGGGTGAGGGGGATGGGTGGATGTGAAACTTGGCAAGGAGATGGGGTAGAATATAGAGACAGATGAATCTGGAGACAGATACAATTTTCAGTACTGGAGTGATGGGTAACATTTCGAAGGGTTGATCCTGTGGGCAGACTGAAGGAGCAGAGACAGATGTATGATCTCGATCACAACCATCATGGCATCCTGATAAGTTGCTGCAAAAGTTAAAGGATGGAACTAAGGCATTATTTTTACATTCAGGATAATCTTTCAACACGTCTACATAAAATGTTCCAGCATGTGGACTGTTCAGCCTGCACCCTCGTGGAGTTCAGTTTTCAATTTGAACCAGAACACTGTCCGATGCCATTGAACAGCTGGAAACAGTGATGTTGTGATTCTCTGCATCAGAACAGGCTGTACTGTCAGACATGGAACTCAGTCACTGGCAAAATGTTTAATTGCAGTCCTCCAGGTCACTGGGATAATTCAGCAGAACTGATTTACAGTGGCCTGATATCCCATCCACTGGATGTGAACACGGACAAACTACAGAGTACCTGTCATTTCCACATGTGATGCCTGTGGGTCAGTAAGTTATCAAATGTAGTGTTTCCAGAGGGAACCAGAAGATGCTTTTGGTCCCTCCCTGGTCTCTCCACTTGTAGCCAGTGTGTGAGAGCTCTCTGAACCTCCTTCAGTCCAATGCTTGAATGTCTGGTCCAGTTCTGAGCTGGTTGATTGCCTCATGTTAGGACAGTGAATATCACAATGAACCTGACCAAGCCCGGGTTCATCTCTGTTCACTGCAGCACTTCATTGATGCAAGTTTTGAATAAGTTGTGTAGATTGTAACTCAGGGGGATTACTACCATCAGGGAGGAGGCACAGGAGCCTGAAGACACACATTCAATGATTTAGGAACAGCTTCATTCCCTTTGTCATCAGATTTCTGAAAACTCCATGAACCCATGAAGATGACCTCACTATTTTTGCTCTCTTTTTCACAACTATATCTCTCAGTGTAATTTATAGTCTCTTATTTATTGCTCTGTACTGTTGCCACAAAACAACGCATTTCATGATGTATGTCAGTGATGATTAACCTGAGTCTGAATTCTGATTCTGAGAATTTTAAATGGTTTTATTTTCTTTTTTTAGGTCAGGTGATCTTCCAAACTAGTATCTTTAACCTGGTATTCTTACTTGGCATTTCTGTCAGCACTGCAATTGCAGGTAAGTAACTCAAACATAATTCTGTATTTACATGAATTGATGTACTTGGTACTGAGCAGAGGGATAGAATGAAGTGTCTCTGTCAGAACATTGTGAGCTGCTTCATCTGGACCACAAACACATACAGTCCTTGGCCCCACAGCTGGGTTTAAAATATCTGAATGTCCATTTTAGTTTAAATCTCTGTTCAGAACAACTGGCCACACAAAATTTCATATAATTATAGACAAATTATACAAAGTCAGATTGTATTCCTGAACATAATCTCAAGCCATGTCATTCCTTTCTGGACTCAGTATTGAATTCAGTAACATTAGGTAACTTGCTTTCTCTGTTTATCTTTGTCAGAACCAGCCATTTCTGCCAGTCATCTATCTGACATTGCCTCATGTTTTTCTCTCTCTATTGACAAGTCATGTCCTACAGCCCTGTTATTTGTGATGTGTGACACTGACAAATAGGCTTTATGTGCTTCTAATTGCAACAATAAATCAGTGTATCAGAGGTATTCCCTTTGATCCACCCATTCCTTCCCCATTTTCTCTGTTACAGAGTTATAGAGCAGTACAGCACAGAAACAGGCTCTTTGGCCCATCTATCCCAAGCTGAGCCACTTAAGCTCTCTACTTCCATCGACCAGCACTGTGTCCATAGACCTCAGTACCCTACCATTCATGTACCTCTCCAACCTTCTCTTACAGGCTGAAATCACGGTAGTATGCATCACTTGCACTGGCAGCTCATTCCACACTCTCATGACCCTTTGAGTGAAGACATTTCCCCTCATGTTCCCCTTACTCCTTTCACCATTAACCCATGATCTCTAGTTGAAATTCCATCCAACCTCAATGAAATTTACCTGAACTGTACCCTTCATAAATTTGTATACTTATATCAAATCTCCTCTATCTTCTAGGCTGCAATGAATAAAGTCCAAACCTTTTCAATCTTTCCATATAACTCAAGTCCTCCAGGCCCAGAAACATACTTATAAAATTTCTCTGTACTCTTTCAACCTTAATTACACTTATCCTTCAGGTAGGAGACCAAAACTGCACACAGTACTCCAAATTATGCCTCCACAGTGTTTTGTACAACTTCAACGTAACATCCCATCTCCTGGCACTCAATACTCTGATTTATGAAGGCCAATGTGCCAAAAGCTTTCTTGATGACCCCATCAATCTGTGATACCACTTTCAATGAATTATGGACTTGTATTCCTGGATCTCTTTCTTCTACCAAACTCCTCTTCACACTTGTCTGTATTAAATTCCATTTGCCATTTTTCAGCCCATTTTTCCAGCTGGTCTCGATCCCGCTGCAAGCCATGATGGTCTCCCTCGCTGCTCACTACACCCTCAATATTGCTGTCATCCACAAAGTTACTGATCCAGTTAACCACATTATCATCCAGATAGATGATATAGATGACAATCAATGGACCCAACTCCACTGGTCACAGGCTTCCAGTCAGACAGGCCTGTAGGCTGTATAGAGTCCATGAAGTTGATGCCATCTTGCCTTGCTTCTATAGCCTCTGTGTCTGTCTGCTGAGTAAATACAGATGTAAAATATGCATTTAAGATCTCCTTTATCACTTTTGGCTCCATGCATGTATTATTATTCCGATCTCCCAGAGGACCAATTTTGTCACTTGAAATCCTTTTGCTCTTAGCATATCTGTAGAGTCCCTCAGGATTCTCCTTCACCTCGTCTGCTAAAACAACCTCAAGCCTTCTTTTCACCCTCCTGATTTCTTTCTTAACTCTTCGCTCATTTCTTATACTCCATAAGCACCTCATTTGTTTTACCTGCCTGTACCTACAATGTACCTCTTTCTTTTTCTTAAACAAGGACACAATATCTCTTGAAAACCAAAGTTCCCCACACCTGTTATCTTTACCTTTTATTCAGACAGGCACACACAAGCTCTGTATTCTCAAAACTTTATTTTTGAAGGCCTCCCACTTACCAAGTGCACATTTGCCAGAAAACATCCTGTCCGAATCCACACTTACTAGATCTTCTCCTATACCATCAAAATTGGCCTTTCTCCAATTTAGAATCTTAACCTGCAGACCAGACCTACCTTTCTGCATATTTTCTTCAAAACTAATGACATTGCGATCACGAGATGCAAAGTGTTCTCCTACACACACTTCTGAAACCTTTCCTATCTCATTCCCTAACAGCAGATCAAGTATCACACACTCTTTCGTTGCGACTTCTAACACTGATTAAGAAAATTTCCTGAGCACATTTGACCAACTCTTTCCAGTGTGGTCCTTTGACACTATGGGAGTCCAAGTCAATATATTGAAAGTTAAAATCAGCAACTATAACAAACTTATATTTCTTGCAACAGTCTGCGATCTCTCCATAAATTTGTTCCCCTAAGTCCCACAGATTTTCGTATAATCTGTAATGTGCCCCATTAACGTGTTCACACTTTTATTTTTCCTCAGTTCCACCATAATGCCTCACTAGATGAGTTCTCCAGTCTGGCCTGGCTGAACACTGCCAGGATATTATCCTTGAATAGTAAAATATCCCCTCCTCTTTTAATCCCTCCCTCTCTGTTGTGTCTAAAACAACGGAACCCCAGAATATTGAGCTGCCAGTCCTGCCCCTCCTGCAACCAAGTCTCCCTAATGGCTACAATACCATATTCCCAGGTGTTGATCCATGCTGTGAGCTCATCTGCCTTTCCTCTGATACTTCTTACACTGAAGTATACACAGCTCAGGACATCAGTCGCACCATGCTCAACCTTTTGATTCCTGTCTGTCCCCACAACCTCTCCACTATCTGTTCTGTCACTCTGGTTCCCATCCAGATGCAACTCCAGTTTAACAACTCCTCCCCAACCCCGTGCTGCACTCACAAACCTTTCCACTCGGATAATAGTCTGCCTTCAATTCAGGTACAAACTATGACTTCCATACAGGTCCCATTTACCCTGGAAGAGAGTCCAATGTTCCAAGAATCTGACACCCTCTCTCCTACACCAAATCATTAGCCATGTGTTAAACTGTATAATCTTCCTATTTCAGGCCTCAACTCGCACGTGGCCTGAGTAGCAATCCTGAGATCACAACCTGGAAGTTCTGCCCTTCAAATTAGCTCCAAACTCCTGAATTCACTTTCCAGAATCTTTTCACTCTTCCTACATACACAGACCACAACTTCTTGCTGTTCACCCTCCTACTTAAGAATGCTGAGGATTTAATCCAAAATGTCCTGGACCCCGGCACCCAGGAGGCAGCATAACATCTGGGAATTTCATTCTTGTCCACAGAACCTCCTTTCTGTTCCCTAATGAATAAATCCCCTGTCACCACAGTTCACCCCTTCTTCCCCCTTCCCTCCTGAGTTACAGAGCCAGACTCCGTGCCAGAGACCTGGCTGCTGTGACTTTCCTCTGCTAGGTCATCCCCCCACAACAGTATCCAAGTGATGTACCTGTTGTTAATGGGGATGGCCACAGGGGTTCTCTGCACTGGCTGTTTAATCCCTTTCCTGTCCTGACTGTCACCCAATTTCTCATGTTCTCTACCTTGGGTGTAACTACTTCTCGTTATGTCCTACCTGTCAACCCCTCAGCCTCCCGAATGATCCGGAGTTCTTCCAGTTCCAGCTCCAAATCCTTAACACAGAGTGTGAGAAGCTGTAGCTGGAAGCATTTCTCACAGGTGTAGTTGTCAGGGACACTGGAGGTCTCCCTGACTTCCCACATCCCACAAGAGGAACATTCCACTATCCTGCCTGGCATCTCTACTGCTCCTAACTCTGCAACCATAAAGAAGGAAAAACAGTAAAATTGGGGGGGGGGGGAAGAAAACTCTACCTGCAGCTTTGTTTTTGCCGTTTTTGACTGAAGCCTCTCCTCACTGAAGCCTTGAAGTGCTAAAGCCTCAAAATCTCCACTCTAACTCTGACCACTCCAATGATGGCCGCTCCACTAGCCACTGCCTCACTCTAATTTGTTCATGCCAATCAATCCTGAATTCTGGTTGGACGCTGCCCAAAGCACCAAACTGCCATGAGTCACTGCATTTTCTGCACAATGGGCGAACGGGAGTGAACTATGTCTTCTCAAGCATCCGATCTCTCCAATAGAGCGTTGCTGAAAAGAATACTTAAAAGTCGTTCTCCCTATTCTGAGAGTGTCTTAGACCTGCGGTATTAACTCTGTTTCACCTTCCACAGATGCTACACAAACTGCTCTGTGTTACCAACATTTTCATTTTTTCTTAAACACAGACCTGACAGATTCGAAGTAGCAGAGTTTCTAATTCTTGATTAATATAATATAATGAACAGATATTGAAATTCATCAAAGCTGGAGGAAATGCAAGTTCCAATGAGGAAATTCAGACAGTACAATAGGATATCCATAGATTCAATGAGTGGGTGATATTTCAGCACATGGAGCTTAATACAGGAAAGTGTGAGGTGAAGCCCTTGAATAAGAGGAATCAGACTGTTATGTCAATGGAGGGGAATTGTAAATGAGTGAATTGCAGAGGGATCAAGATGTTCTTGTAAAGAAATCACAAAAGATTTGTTGCAGCAAGTAATTAGGAACAGAAGTGACATATAAACCTTAATTACAAGGGATTTGGAGTTTAGAAATGGGGAAGTATTGTTACAGTTGTGCAGAATGTTGGAGACCTGCTTGGTACTGTGCACAGTTCTGCTCCCTTTGTTTAAGAAGAATTGCACTGACACTGCAGGCAGTCTAAAAGTGATCCATGTGAGTAATTCCTGGGATGAGTGGGTTTTCCCACCACAAGCATTTGGGAGGTACTTAAAGAAGAGATGGAAAAATATTTGAAAGATTGGGGAATTCATGATTGTATGGAACTGAAGCAGAAGAATAGATGAGGCCAGGGGCAGGTCAGCTCCAATTATATTGAACGGTGGTGCAGGTTTAAGAAGCTGAGTGGCCTACACCATGCTTATTTTCTTGTGTTTATTATCTTCTTGCAAAAGAACAATGGATTGTGATCCTTAACACAAAAGATTCTGCAGATACTGGAAATCCAGAGAAACTCACACAAAATGCAGGAGGAACTCAGCAGGTCTGACAACACCTATGGAAAGGAATAAAGAGTTGATGTTTCGGGCTACCCTTCGTCAGGACCAGAAAGAAAGGAGAAAGAGCCAGAATAGGAATGTGGGGGGAGGGGGAAAGGGTACAAGGTGAAAGGTGAAGCCATGTGGAGGAGGAGGTAGGTGGGTGGGGGAGGGGTGAAGTGAGAAGCTGGGAGGTAATAGATGGAAAAGGCAAATGACTGACAAATTAATCCAATCGGACAGGAGAGTGGCCCATGAGAGGAAGGGATGGAGGAGGGGCAGGGGCTTCTGAAGGATACTGGCAGCAGGTAACAGGGAAATACTGGCTGAGGAAGAGAGAGTGAGTCAGTCTATTCTTGGCCGGCGTAAGAAATCAGTGGCTTGTTCACCCAGCACAGCAGGTAGAGTCAGTCGGTGCAGACCAGAAGTCAAGGTTGACAAGACTGGGCAGTGATGAGCACATCTGTTCCCTGCAGGAGATAAGGGGAACAAATTGGTTGTGGCAACAATTGGCAGCTCTCCTGCTCATTTTTCTGGTGCGTTGTTGCATGTTTGCTGATTTGAATTTATTTGTAATTGCAGGTTTTTACAGCGAGGACACTAAAATATTTGCTGCGTCAATCACAATGGTGGTGTTGCTTCCAATGGGTTTTATTTTGTTTGTGATTCTTTACTGGAAAACATTTTGGTATGAAGGTAAGTGTTATTATCTACACTTGTGTTATTATCTACACTTCTCTCATCACCACCTCTTTGGTTAAGAAAGCAGAGCAGCATCTCCATTCCTTGAGGATATCGTGGCTAACCCCCACCCCATCCCCCATGATAACCAGTTTTTACAGGACCCCAATCGAGAGTGTCCTGATCAGCTGCATCTCTGTCTGGTACGGGAATTGCAAGGCATCTGACAACAAGTCCCAACAAAGGATCAGAAGTGTTGCTGAGAGGATCACTGGGGTCTCTTTCACCCAGTAGATATATTTATCAGGAGTGTTACATACACGGGGCACTTAGCATTGTCAGTGATCCCTCCCATCCATCCAGTAATCTTTGTGATCCCCTACCATCAGGCAGGAGATACCGTAGCATTAGGACAAGAACTGTTAGGATGAGAAATAGTTTCTTCGCCCAGGCCGTAAAACTATTGAACTTCGTGCCACCACCCAGGTCTCATCGTGTATGAAGCACCAGTAGTGTTATACTGTTTACTTTTCAGTTGTATTATATATGCACCTTGTAATTGGTTAATTTATTTGTGGTGAATTATTTTGTGTTATGTGCGTGAGTTACATGTACTGTGTGTGAACATTAATCCAGAGGAAAGTGGTCTTATTTGATGGTATGACAACAACTTGATCTTGAACTTGAAAGTTGCTAATTAATCCTGATGAAGGGGAGGTGAGAGAGTGGTAAAGCCCTTCCTCATGACGTGGATTTTAGCAAAGTTTTGTTAAAGTTCCTCATGGCGTACTCAAGAAACTAAATGTCCATGGGATCCAAGAGAAGATGGTGTTGGAATAAAAATTGGTTGAGAGGGAGGAAGCAAACAGTGAGGATCAACGGGAGTTTCAGTGTCTGGAGGGCCATGTGTGGTGAGTTAAGCAGGGCTCAGTAACAGGTCCCTTGTTGTTTAAGGTTCATGTCAATGATTTGAACTTGAATTGAGGAACACAATCAGAAAGTTTCCTGTTGATCACAATATCAGCAGTTTGGTTGACAGTGAAGATGAAAGGCCTGGGTCACAGGAAGATATCACTGGTCTCCTTGGATACACAAAAGAGGAAATGGAATTCAGTCTGGAAATGTTTACAGCAGTGCTTTTGGAGAGGGCAAACTATGCAAAGGAACAAACAGTAAACAGAAGACTAAGACATGGAGAGGAACTGACAACTCTCAATGTTCATGGGCGCAGATCCCAGAAAGATGGGTTGCTAGGTTACCTGGTTTCTGTCAATTGCAGTAGCATAAGTGTGGTAGACTTGATGTGAATGTGGAGAGAAATGGTTTCAAGGGGAAGTAATCAGGAATGGACAGCTGAGTGAACTGGCATAGATGGGCTGAATGGCCTCCTTCCATGTGGTAAGGAAAGTGGGGTCTTGCCTTTTGTTTTGTGCACAGAGCTGGTGATGGGAGATGTGAAAGGGTGAGAAACAATACCTGAGGAGAGGGAACTATTAGCAATGGCATTAACATTGGACCCAGGAGAGGAGGTTGGTGATGAACAGGATCTAACGGAAGGAGGGTTGAGCATGAAAAAGAAATGGATAGAATCCAGACTCAATGCAATTTCAACACCAGGGCATCGAGGGACATTTGGGAGGGTTGGTCCAGTGGGCAAAGGGAAGTGGGGAAACTACAGGGGCAGGTGCACAGTCTGAATCCCAGCCATTCATGGGTTCAGTGCACATTGTTAGAATATTTCAGCATGGTGAATTGTGGAAACAATGGTGAATTAGGGATTCTCTTTGCATTTCTGCATAGTCTTTGAATAAACAATTGGTGAAGGAGAGCAGGACCTGATGATGCTGAATAGGGTGCAGCCAGATCTGACGATGGGCGTTTAAAGCCATTTTTCACTGAGGACACACCCACACTTGCATCTCTCATTTGAGGGAGTGCAGATGGAGGCTCCACCACAGCAGACACTCAGATGAGGGATTAATGTAGGTTTTCACAAATAAAATGAAGTGAGGAATTTTATGTTTAATGAAAGCCCATAACATATTTTATTGAACTCCCAAACCAACATGCAAAATATGCTAAAACTCCTTACATAATTGCGTCATCTTGTCAGACCAGCCTTTTAAAGTGAAACCACAACTCAACGTGGATGGTTCTGAATTATGTACATTTCTGCCAATCACGTTACCCTACACAGGCCCCTCTGGAATTAACTAAAACCAGCATTGTGAGCCTGTCTGAAGCTCAGATCAGCAGCCCGGCTCGTGTCCTGTGCTCGTTCAGAGGTGATGGCAGGGGCATGGCAGTGGAATACTCCAAATCTCGGTGGGCGGGTTTAAGGCGATCTTCTGAAATATGTTCAGGTTTATCCCTCTTATCTATGATAAAAGTCTTTTACTTCTGTTCCAAAACACAGAATGGGCCATCGTAAGGGGGCCTAAGGGGATGTTGGTGTGCATCATGGCGGATGAAAACAAACAAGGTGGAATGTAGGTCAACAGGAACCCAAGAGTGATTTATTTTGTAGCCTGGGAAAAATACTCACTCAGGACAACAAATACCTTTCGGGTCTTTAATTTCTTCATCCGTTTCAGATATTTTAAAGTAGAAAGAGGGAATCGAAGTAAAAACAACAAAATTATTTTTTTTAAATGCACAGTTCCTGCCATTACAATTTCAGTTTAACTTCAGTCCACACACTTGTTTGTCAACTAGTTACGTATGCAGTATGAAAATAAACTAAACAAAATATACAAAACCAATACAATAGTGGAAATTCTAAAAAAAAAACCACAAACAACATTAGCATCCCACCAACCTGTACCTTGCACACAGCATCGAAAATATCAATAAATGCATCTCAAGTTAATGAAGATGTACACTCACTTTGGCACTCAGGTGCTTAACTTCCAAACACGTACAGGCTGGACCCTGAAATGAAATGAATTCTCCTTGCTCACGCTGCTCAGCCAATAAGGAACTTTACACAACCACGCCATCCTGTGCCGATACCTTAGTTGCAAAAATCTGGGAAAAGCAGCTCCCAGCACTCTTCTTCTTCTTCTTGTTTTGTTTTATGGTGGTTGGCAAACCAGCTTTTAGGTGCATTACTGCCACCTACTAGACTGGAGTGTGGATCGTTTGATAAACAGGAGGAATGGAAAGAATTGCATTCCCTAAATTCTATATAATAAACCAGAGTCTTTCAGATACTTCATGATATAGGTCCATATTTCTCTTGAACTCTCAATTAAAATGTCTTCTATACCTACAGCAGTTTTTTTTTTGTTTTTTCTTAAGCACTCCTATCATCTTCATTCTTTCTCTTTAATACTTCTTACATTTTATCAATACATGTTCAACTGTTTCTGGTTGATTACAGTATTCACACAACCCAGTTGGATGTTTCCCTATTTTGTATAATGTGTAATTAAGACTTGTGTGTCCAATTCTTAAACGACTGATGATCACTTCTATCTTTCTATGTCCACTTGATATTCTTCGGTATGTGACTTGCCTTTCTATTTTGTACAGTTGTCTCCATTTCACTCTCACCCCAGTGCTTCTGCCAAGTTTCCTCAATACGTGTTTTTATAATGCTTTTGACTTCCGCTTTGCTTAGAGGGATCTGGACCTCTGTTATAGACGATTTGAGTGATTGTTTAGCTATAATGTCCACTTTTTAATTATCCTCCACACCACAATGAACAGGAACTCAAAGGAAGCTTACTTCTACCCCATTTTTGGTCAGTGTATACAACTTGCATAGAATCTCCAATAAAATATCCTGTCTACTTTCTGATTTTCTTGATTTGATAGAGGTTAATGCAAACAAACAGTCTGAACAAATTCCTGACGAAGGGTCTCGGCCCGAAACGTCGACAGCGCTTCTCCCTATAGATGCTGCCTAGCCTGCTGTGTTCTACGATCATTTTGTGTGTGTTGTTGAACAAATTACAGCCTTTTTGACATTATTTTCTTCTATCCAAGATAATACACTCAGTATTGCCATTAATTCTGTTGTATACACTGATAAATGGCTTGATGTTCTTTTCCTAATGCTAGTTTTGCACTGAGGAATGTAGACTGCAATATCTGTGTGGCCAGAGCTAGGGTCTTTTGATCCATCCGTAAATATTACTAATTTGTTTCTATAATGCAGGTCTATATATTCTTGTACTATCAGTTTGATTCCACAGTTAGACTTCTTTTCTAAAAGTTGCTGCAGGTTGATATCCACTGCATGTATTGTAAAGAGCCATGGAGGAATATCAGATAATGGAACTGGAGGGCAATATTCCAGCTCATGTAGACCATATTTTTGTGCTGATGCATCCCTGATCCATCCAAAGCTATTATAATTTCAATTATTATGTTCCCAGCAGTCTTTTAATATAGCTTTATCTGGATGTGGATAGTTATGCCCCATGATGTTAACCCAGTAATGTAGCATTAGCTTTATTCTTCTAAGTCTTAATTGCATTTCCCCTGTTTCGACTTGAAGAGCTGATACAGGTGATGTTCTGAATGTACGACTACATATCCTGAGGGCCTGAGCTTGCTCAACATCCAGCATTTTTAAATTACTTTCTGCAGCTGATATGTATGCTACACATCCATAATCCAATGTAACCCTCATTAGAGCTTGATAAATATTTAATAGCGATAACTTGCTCGCACCCCAATCCTGTCCAGCAAGAAACCTCAATAAGTTGTTTTTTTTTTACATTTGTTTGTAATTTCTCAATTTGCTTTTACCATGTAAGTTTCTCATCAAATAACAAACCGAGGAACCAAATTACCTTTACCTGCTCTAATTTTTGTTATTCATATAATTTCACGGAAACAGGTTTGTGATTTCTTGAGAAACATATCACTTGTGACTTTCTTATAGACAATTTGAAACCCCATTTACTTGCCCACTCCTCCACTTTATTAATTGTTTCTTGCATTTTCCTTTGTATATAAATTAAATTTCTTCCCCTCACCCATAAAGCCTTGTCATCTGTATATAAGGATTTCCCCACACTATACTCAACTTGCGCAAATATGTCATTTATCATTATGGTAAATAGTAATGGACTGCAGACACTACCTTGTGGTGTTCCGTTTTCAACCAAATATGTTCTGGAGTACTCTTCTTCCACCTTGACTTGAATTGTTCAATCAAAAAGAAAGTCTAGAACCCAGTTATATAAGTTCCTTCCACCCCTAATTCTTTCAATTTAATTAACACTCCCTCTTTCCAGAGCATACTCCCAGCACTCGATGTTTGTCTTTGCAGAACATTAAAACTCTTGTTTCTACTCCACGTGTACATAATGACATCACTGTTTTCTCTTAAAGGCACGGGCAGCTATTTTAGCGTTACCAGGGTGAAAGCACAAATACACTTTTAACAATAAAAAATAATACTCAACAGTCACATGGTTATATTCTCCCCTGCAAACAGGTAAACATCCTCGATTACTCGCTCAGTGCAAAGGTATTTTTAACCTCTTTAACTGCTTCTCTGAATGGAACTGAACCTCGACCGGCCAGTATCTGTGACACTGCTGCAGGACTTATGGAGGCCACATCTCGGACTGACCTTGGTTCGTGATGTGGGTTAGAGTGCTGTCCAGCATTTACTCTTTTACTCCTGTGGGGTACTACAACAGGAGGGCCACCAACATCTGACCCTGTATCATCAGTCACAGGCGCTACAGTCTCAGTTCCAGACATTCTTACAGTTCCAGAAGATATGCTGTCAAGGCTGGAGTCAAGATTCTGTACACCCTGTTCTGACACATCTTCCACCAATATCACATCATTCTCTAAATCCTCAGAATCTGATTCATGTCCCAGGGACATGAGTTTATAGTCTCCTTTGAGGAGCTGGGGTGGGAAGGTTCTCACAGGGCCTGATGTCTACCCTGTTCACCCTCCTGATCAGCCCTCCCTCCAAAGCTTCCACAGTGTATGTGTTGTTTAGTACCTACACCAGCCTGTAGACAGTTGATTTCCAAGCATCCTGGACCTTATTACGACCTAATGGCCTGTTCCTGAGGTAAACCAGTGTATTTATGTCAATCTTAGGACAATGAATTTTACCCCCCAGTGAGGCAATGCGTTCTGCAGCCTTCTCTTCAGAGTATTCCTTCACTCTGGCATGAGCATCACTCAGTTGTTTCTGGTGTGTGGCTAACCAGTCATATTTCCTGTCCACAGACTGTTCTCACCCCAGCAGAGCATCCACTGGCAAGTGGTGATCAACACCGAACGGTCGGTAATAAGGGGAATATCCGGTGGTGGCGTGAGGTGCCACATTATGCACATACACTAACTCGGGTAGATGCTCTGGCCACCTGCGTTTCTTTTCTGGAGACAACGTACACAACAAATCACACATCGTCCTGTTGAAACACTCACACTGAGTGTTGCCAGTAGGACGATGGGGTGTAGTACGGCTTTTCTTTACCCCGTACAGTTTGCAGAGCTCAGCTATGACCTCACTTTTGAAGTTATGGCCCTGGTCAGAATGCAACCTCTCAGGAACACAGTACTTCATAAACCATTCGCTCAAGAGCACCTTTGCTGTGGTATCCGCCTTTTGATCCTGAGTTGGGAATGCTTGGGTGAATTTTGTAAAAATGTCTGTGACTACTCAGACATTCTCACGCCCATCAGCTGTCGGTTCAGACACAGTGAAATCTACAGCGACAACTTTGAGTGGCCGAGAAGCAAGGGATGATTTCATGGGGGGACGGATCTTAAAGTGAGGCACACAATGTTGACAATTTTTGATCCACCATGCCACATCCTCGTGCATGTCCACCCAAAAACATCTGCTTCTCAACAGGTGTGGAGTAGGCTCTATGCCTTGATGCCCCATAGAGTCATGTTCATACCCAAACACTTTACTCCTCAAGCTGGTAGGTAGCAGAAGCTGATAACACTCCCCATGCTTCTCATCCTCAAATACACGATACTGTAACTCCTTACACTCCCTGATCAATACACAGGAGTGGGAACGCATCATTTTTGGTCTTAAGATTCATTATCCAATAATCTGCACAGCCTTATGCTGCCATCAGTCTCCACTATGAAAGGGTGTGTGAAATCGGCAAAGCTGAGGATGGGTGAAATGGCTAGTTTTTCTTTGAGCAAGTCAAAGGCAGTTTGACATTCTTCTGTCCAAGACTGTTTTAACAGCTGGTTTGTTTTACTCGGACTCCCTGCATTAAAACACAAATTCACTACATCATGCAGCGGACCTGCAATCTTTGAGAATCCCTGAATGAGCCGTCGATAAGAACTGCAAACGCTGATAAATTATCTTCAGTCTTTGATTGTCGATGGTACTGGCCATTGCGGAACAGTCGAGACCTTCTCGGGATCTGTGCCTATCCCATTGGCTGATATCTGGTGTCCTAAGAACTTAATCTCTGACTGAAGGAAATGACATTTTTCCAATTTCACCTTCAGACCAGTTTCCTTGAGGTGCTGAAGCGCAGTGTCAAGCCTCTCCAAGTGTCCCTGGAAAGTCTGTGAATGCATCAGAATATCATCCAGGTACACAAGCATAATTTGGAAGACTAAGTCATTCATGATTGCCTGCATGAATCTTTGAAAAGTCACCGGCCCATTACAGACCCAAATGTCATGTGAAAATATTCATATAGAGCAAACTGGGACGAAAAGTAGTCTGATGCCTATCACACTCCTCTATCACTACTTGGTGGTAACCACTCGTGAGGTCTATTGTTGAGAAAAATTGTGCTCCCTGCAGGGCATCCACACTCTCATCAATACTCGGGACCAGGAATGTGTCCAATTTGGTCTTGAGATTCAGTTCCAATAATCTACACACAGTCTTACGCTACAATCAGCCTTCTGTAGCAACACTACAGGTGAGGCATACACACTATTGCTCCTTCTGTACCAACACTACAGGTGAGACATACACACTATTGCTCTCCTGAATCACACCCTTCTTCAACAACTTTGAGATGTGCTCTTTGACTTCACTCTACTGATTTGGCGGAACGCGACGATGTGACTGTGAAATGGGCTGGTCAAGAATTAACTGCATTTCATGTTTGAGTTTTTCATCATACCAAAGGTCTTCATCTTCATCTGCAAAGATATCCAGGTACTTAGCCAGTAAAGCTCTTAGCTGAGCTTGTTGTTCTTCACTACCCCAATGTCGAGCTTGTCTAGAATTGACTTTAACTTGTGGTTACTACCCTCCTCCTTTACACCAACAGTCACTTGTTCAATGCCAGCTGAAATCCGCTGAAATCTTACAGCACATTGCTGATCACTATCTACGCACTCTAACTTTGACAGTATACCCAATCGGGTCTTGTGAGAGCCATACATCCTCTTGAGAGAGGTTCAAAATCTGTACTGGTACTGTACGACTACAAGAATCAATGATCATGGGATTAGCTCCGAGACCAACTAGTAGAGAGGGTTAAGTGGCTCAAGTAACATATTTTGGTCACAACCAACATCTCCAGTGGCCTTCCTAGCCACAATGGTAACTACAGATTCAGCAGGTATGTGCTCAGTATCTTTTCCTGATACTCGGACGACGGCTTTCTTTTCAGTAGTTCACATCTGCACTTTCTGGAAATCATCTCTCCAGTCAGAATCCAACTTTCCTTCTAGAGTCGTGTCAAATCCTGCATAGACAAGTTGTCTACATTGGCTTATAATGTTCATGCCTACAATGCATGGGACAGGTTGTTAACAGGATCCCTGATGACTAGAAAGCCACAATTGGGTATTTTCATGCCCATCGCTTGAACCTCCAGCTCTAGATGCCCAAGGTAAGGAATATCAAGACTGTCGGTGGCTGTTAACCTAAGCCAGCCGGCAGTGGACAACATATCCTCATCCTCTCCATTCAAGTGTTCTCGAAAGAACTGCTCAGTCACGGTGCTCACTTGACTAACTGTGTCCAACAGACAACGGACAATGACACCTGATATCTTAAGCTCAGCGACAGTACATGGTCCTATGGCATGTTGCAGCAACTGGTCACGGGATGGCTGTACATTATCTATGAGGTTGCCCCGAATTGCCCAACTCAATGACCTGAGGGCTGGAAGATGCTGGCTGTACATCCCTCATACTTCACTTCTGTGGGCAATTCTTGACCACGTGCCCCCCCCCCCCACCTGACTCTTGAAACATACTGGTTGCCCATCCTCTGTGAATCTAGGCTGCAACTTGGGTCCACTGATAATAGTATATGCAACACCTCTCTGTACAGTAAGATCTTTCACTGCTTGAGTCAACTCACTAGTGGCTTTGCCCTGCTCTGTGACTACTTTAAGGACATTGTCTGGAGTGACAGACTTGGATTCCTGAGCTTTTGGAGGTGAGCACTGTGCCTGGCTACTGACACACTTTGACTTTACAGTCTTTGCATTTCCTGTGGACTCTTAAAAACCACAGATGAGCCTTCTCTCACACTTCTAACTTCGAGGACCCAGGGTTATTCCACACAAATCAGTGGAGCTCCCTTCCAGGGGAAGGATCTCTGATCCCGTCTATAAATTGATCTCCAAAAACCACCCTTTCACTGGCCAGAGCATCAGGGGAACAGTTCAGTTGAAAGTTAAGAGCTTGGGCTGGGGCATGTGAAAACTCTCTATGTCTTCACCCTCACACTGTTTGTGACTATAGAAGCTATGCAACAGCTGGGGTGCACTATGCTTGTCTCTGAAAGCCTCCCTGAGACAGGTGAACAAGCCATCAGCCTGGTCATCACTGCACATCAGTGCTTCTTCTAGAGCTGCACCCCTGAGCAGTGACATAACAAAATCATACTGATCCTGGTCAGTCTAATTTCCAGCATGAAGTACATGATCGATTTCTTCAATAAAGTCATCAACAGACCTCCCTTCTTTCTCAGCATCCCCCGTAAATGGAGCGATGTGTCTTTCCCTTGGAGTGTATACATAGGACCTTTTGCTTAAATTTATAACCATTGCCATGAATTCCCCATGCCGACCACACATCTCTCTAATTTGTTCATTGAATTCAGGTTCAGTTTGTTCATCCTCTGAATGTAACATTATGAAAACTCAAGTCATTAAAAAGTCTCTACAACAAGCCTGGAAAAGGGGTTGCTGACATCTCCTGCAGAAAACACGATGACTTCACGGCCGCAGTTGCTCTGGATCACCGTCACAGTTCTACATCCTGGCGTCAGTCCCTGATGTCCCAACCCGGCATCAAGACTCTATCATGGTCTCCATGCGACACCGTCTCACGGGAACGACTGTCCTGTCCTTCACCACTACCCTATTATGTATTGTATATTGTACTGCATACAAACATCAAAAACCCTCTAAAATGGCTTGGATTACCTCACTGCTGCTACCAAATTTTGTAGCCTGGGAAGAATACACACTCAGAACAATAAATACCTTTCCAAGTCTTTAATTCCTTTATCTGTTTGAGATATTTTAATGCAGAAAGCAACTATCAAAATCTTAACTTGGGTCCACACATTTGTGTATCGACTAGTTACGTATTCAGCATGAAAATAAATAAAACAAAATATAAAAAAGCAATATGGTAGTGGCAATTAAAAAAAAACCCAATAGAAACAACATTAAAAGCCCACCAACCTGTACCTTGTACGCAACATCAAAAATCCAAATAAATAAGAGTTATATCCTCTTTGGCACACAAGTGCTTAACTTCCAAACACGTACAGGCTAGACCAGCCTTTCTCAAACTTTTTGCTCTGGAGGAACCCTTGAATTAATGTTCAGATCTCAGGGATCTCCTGATACAAATTATTTTATCTGCAGCCCATGGTACATTAGTGTGATCAGTAAGTTGTAGATACAGTAATCCAAAAATAATTGTCAATGCTCTTTTGAGTACAGAATGAATTTTTAGCCAAACTTTCTTTAAAAAAACAGGCAGTTAAGCTGAGCTAACCATTCTTGAAATTAATCTCTTTCTTTCCCTTTCTTAAGAAATTTTAAAAATTGATAAGGCAAACATAACAAATTTCTGTTAAATAACTGACTTAATTTAGTAAACTGACATAAGGCTCAGTAAATTTAATTGAAATAAAGCTTGTAAATTGATTTTAATTAATGCTATTTACTACATGAAAATTTATTGACTACGTTGAATAGTAAAGTTACTAAAAGCCATAAGCCCATGCAGTATGAATTAAAATATAGCCTAAGACACAATTGTATAGAAGACTTTGAAATAACATTTTCTTACTAAGTGACATGATCAGGCACAGATATAGGCTCAGCATGTGAAGCCTGTGCTTGTTTTTTTGCTGCACAAATACTCAATTCTGGATCATACTTAAGATAAGAACACACAGATTTCACCTTCAACTGAAATGAAATGATCTCTACCAGAGAGTGGTAGTGGTGGATTGCTACTCTGAATGGAGGCCTATGACTAGTGGTGTGCCACAGGAATCAGTGCTGGGTCCATTGTTATTTGTCATCTATATCAATGATCTGGATGATAAATGTGGCAAATTGGATCAGCAAATTTGCTGATGATACAAAGATTGGAGGTGTAGTGGACAGTGAGGAAGGTTTTCAAAGATGGCAGAGGGATATGGACCAGTTGGAGGAATGGGCTGAAAAATGGCAGATGGAGTTTAATGCGGACAAGTGTGAGGTATTGCACTTCGGAAGGTCAAACCAAGGTAGAACATACGAGGTAAATGGTAAGACACTGAGGAGTGCAGTAGTACAGAGGGATCTGGGAGTACAGATACATAATTCCCTAAAAGTGGCGTCACAAGTGGATAGGGTTGTAAAGAGAGCTTTTGGTACATTGGCCTTTGTAAATCAAAGTATTGAGTATAAGAGTTGGAATGTAATGGTGAGGTCGTATAAGACATTGGTGAGACCGAATTTGGAGTATTGAGTGCAGTTTTGGTCACCTAATTATGGAACAGATATTAATAAGTTTGAAAGAGTGCAGAGAAGGTTTACAAGGATGTTGCTGGGACTTGAGAAACTGAGTTACAGAGAAAGGTTGAATAGGTTTGGACTTTATTCCCAGGAGCATAGGAGAATGAGGGGTGATTTGATAGAGGAGTATAAAATTATGATGGGTATGGATAGAGTGAATGCAAGCAGGCTTTTTCCACTGAGGCCAGGGGAGAAAAAAAACAGAGGACATGGGTTAAAGGTGAAGGGGGAAAAGTTTAAAAGGAACATTGGGGGGGGGGGGGCTTCTCCACGCAGAGAGTGCTGGGAGTGTGGAATGAGCTGCCAGATGAAGTGGTGAATGCGGGCTCACTTTTGACATTTAAAAAAAGGTTGGATAGGTATATGGATGAGAAGGATATGGAGGGATATGACCCAGGTGCAGGTCAATGGGACTAGGCAGAAAAATGGTTCGGCACGGCCAAGAAGGGGCAAAAGGCCTGTTTCTGTGCTGTAATGTTCTATGGTTCTATGGTTCTATTCTTGCTCGTGTTGCTTGTTAAACAAGAAAAAGCTTGCTGACACATGTAAGAAGTTGAAAACTGCAGCAAAACGTTCATTGCTTTCCTATGAATGGCAGGATACTCTTCTTCCACAGAAATCCAGAACTTGTCCAGGGGCAGGTCAGTAAATCCCAACTTGAGTGCACGATCAGATGGCATTTCACAAAGTTCCTCCTCTTCTCTCAAAGTCAAGTTCTCAGGTTGAGCAGAAGATTCAGAGAAAGGGTCCCTCACCCAGTCATACACTTGTGTTGAAAGGGAGGAAAAATACTGTTCAGTTTTGTTCTGCAGTTATTCCAGGGGGTTTTCAATAAGACTCGAGACCTTCTGATCCTTGCTCACTCTCAAACCCAAGCAGCACTGGAAACATTTCAAGATTTCCTTTTGCAACATGATTTTTCCAAGGATTTAGTTACTTTTAAATCCAAGATTTTTGTCACTTAGAGTCAAAATATTTTCTCCAGCACCTTGCAGAGACTTGTTCAGCTGGTTCATATGATGTAAAGTGTCTGCTAAGTAGGCTACTTTCTGCAGCTATTCTTCATCATCAAAGCACTCAGAAAAACCTGGCCTACTATTTTCTTGCAAGTACTTCTGCAATTCATCTTCCAGCTCAAACATCCTATTGAGCACTCTTAATATGCTAAGCCACCAGATTTCTGTATGTAGAGGAAACTTGTATGCTCCTTGTTCAGGTTTTTACACTTTTTTAAACATTCTCAAGTGAACTGGTCTTTGTTTAATAAAGTCAACCATTTTTGAATCACCATCCAGAATGTTTTCATATCACCTCCAAGAGTTTTTGACATCAGCACCTCTCTGTGAAGAAAGCAGTGTGCTGTGAGACCATCAGGATTTTCTTTTTCACAAGAGAAATGAAACCTCTCATGGGGCCATCGAGGGGCACCATCAGTACAGATGCCAACACGGTTCCTCCAAAATGGACCTTTTGTTTCCAGATGTAGAGTCATAGAGTCATAGAAAAGTACAGCACAGAAACAGGCCCTATGGCCCATTTAGTCCATGCGGAACCATTTAAACTGCATGCCTATTCCCATCGACCTGTATCTGGACCATAAACATCCATACCCTTACTACCCACGTACCTAACCAAACTCCTCTTAAACAGTGAAATTGAGCATGCATGCACCACTGGTGCTGGCAGCTCGTTCCGCACTATCACAATCTTCTAAATGAAGAAGCTTTCCCTCATGCTCCCTTAAACATTTCACCCGTAGCCCATGACCTCTAGTTGTAGACCCACCCAACCTCAGTGGACACTTGCAATTACCCTATGTATACCCATCATAAATTTGTATACCTCAAATCTCACCATAATCTTCTACATTCCAGTAATAAAGTCCTAAGCTATGTGATCACTTCCATGTCCATGTTAGGTGTACTTTTAAAAATGAAAAGTCTTGATTTGCAAATCCCTTTGTCCCTTGCTTTTAGGAGTATTAAAAGGACAATACTAAAGAGTTCCGTTATACAGTTACTTACTGCATGAAGACAAAACATTAAATATATCTTGGCCTTTGCTTGTTTCAGGCATCTCTTTGCAACAGAAAAAGTTTTCTTGAATTTCACCATCATTTGCAAATTTTACAAGTGCTACAATATGACATTTATTGGTCAAATCTGTTGACTCATCACCCGGGATAGAGAAGCTGTTGTTTTTCACTTTGTCACACAAAACCTCTTCAGCATCATGTTACATGTCATCAACACGTCGACATATCGAAATGTTTGAGGGTGGCTGCCTTCTTGTCCAAACAAAATCCATGTTAGAGCCCATTCTCGAGCTACTATTAATTTAAAACTGTGCTTGTCTCATACACACAGAGGACATGCTACAGGCTGCAGTCACTCAGTTCACCAAGGCTGCAAGGACTTTGGGGTTAATGATCAGTCTGAAAAAAACAATGATCCTGTATCAGAAGCCCCCTGGTGGGGTTTACAACCCATCTCGGATCATCATTGATGACCACCCTCTCACCACGTTTGAGCAGATCAGCTACCTGAGTAGTGTCATATCCAGTGATTCTACGGTAGGAAGGGACGTTGACAATCGACTTGCCAGAGGTAGCAGTGCCTTCAGATGCCTCCAGAAACATGTGGAAGAACACCAGCTGAATCTGTCCACAAAAATCCAGGTGTACAGGGCTGCCGTCATCACAACACTGCTATACGGCTCCGAAGCCTGGGTCTTGTACCGCAAGCAAATCCAGTTGCTCAAGTACTTCCATCAGTGCTGCCTCTGCTCCATCGTGGGGATCAGCTGACCGGATCGTGTCTCCAACAGTGAGGTCCCGGAGAAGCTCAACGTCCAAGCATTGAAGCCACTTTGCTGCTCAGGCAGCTCTGCTGGCCAGGACACGTCTCACATGGACAACTCCAGGTTACCGAAAGCTGTACTCTACAGAGAAATTTCTCAGGGAAAGAGAGATCACCGTGTCCTGCACAAGAGGCACAAAGACCAACTTAAGCAGCAGCTCTCTCAGACAGATATCAAGGTGAATGAGTGGCAGCAGCTGGCTTGTGACAGAGACCGCTGGAGAACACTGATCCACGGTGTAGACAGGAATTTTCAGGAATCCAGAAGAGCGACTGCTGAAGAGAAGAGGAGACACAGGAAGGACGCAGTAAGTTGTTTGTCACAGCCTGGGCTCAATGGAATAGGACAACTTGGATCACCAGTCCATGAAACACCCATTGATAAATAGCTTTCAATGTAGAAATGGGCTTTTTGTGTCCGTTGTTGCACTAGTGCAGAGAAGTGACTCAAAAGATTGTAATTCAAAAATCACCACATTGGAACCTCAGACATTTCTGTAAACCACAGGGGTTAGTAAAATATAAAAATGGGTGAGTCCATTCAATGTTCTGAAAACAAACTTCATGCTCCTCATCAACCTACTATCATCATTTCTCAGCCTACCGTCCTCCCCTCCATGCAATACAGTTCTCAACATCTGTCAATGGCCAAATAAACACGGCCCTACTCTGCACTGCCATACTGGGCTGAGAGATCTCTAATGAGATTGCTAACGTGTCTGCTCGGTCACGGCCAACCACTGTGAGTGCTAGCATCACACGTTGCATGGACTTCAAGTAGACAAAGTTTATTTTTTCAATCACAAACTCCCACAGAACCCTGGTTGAGAAAGCCTGGAATAGATGGCTTTGCTGCCAAGTTTGCAGATGATACAAAGATTGGTGGAAGGTCTGGTAGTGTTGAGGAAAAAGGAAGGCTGTAGAAACACAGATAAGGAGAATGGGCAAGAGAGTTGCAAATAAAATGCAATGTTGGAAAATGCATGGTCATGTACTTTGGTAGTAGAAATAAATGTTCAGACTATTTTCTAAACAGAGAGAAAATCCAAAAATCTGAGATGCAGAAGCACTTGGGAATCCTTGTGCAGAACACCTTAAAGTTTATCTTGCAGGTTGAGACAGTAGTGAGGAAGACAAATGCAATGTTAACATTCATTCCAGGAGGTCTAAAATATAAGAGCAGGGATGTGTTGCTGAGGCTTTATGAGGCACTGGTGAGGCCTCACCTTGAGTATTGTGAACAGTTTTGGGCTCCTCATCTAAGAAAAGATGTGTTGGCATTTGAAAGGATTCAGAGGAGGTTCACAAGGAGGATTCTGGGAATGAAAGGGTTATCATATGAGGAACGTTTGATGGCTCTGGGCCTGTACTCACTAGAATTTAGAAGGATTTCAAATTTTGAAAGGCCCAGACAGAGTAGATGTGGAAAGGATGTTTCCCATGGTGGGGAAGTCTAGGACAAGCAGGTACAACCACAGGATAGAGGGCCATCCATTTGAAACAGATTTGTGGAGAAATTTCTTTGGCCAGAAGATGGTAAATTTGTGGAATTTGTTAACACAGGCAGCTGAGGAGGCCAGGTCGCTGGTTGTATTAGAGGCAGAAATTGATAGGTTGTTGATTGGCCAAGGCATTAAAGGTTATGGGAAGAAGGCCAGGGAGTGGGACTGAGGAGGGGTAAAAGACAATTAGCCATGATCGAATGGCAGACTTGATGGGCCAAATGGCCTAATTCTGCTCCTATGTCTTATGGTCTTGTAGCCTTCTAAACAATAATTACTGAACCCATCAGTCTGAATGAATTAAAAAATCTCAGTGAAGGAAAAGTGTCCCTTGGATCTTATGGTGGACAATCCCTCAGACATGTGTCACTGGTTACCGATGGACTTCCTGGACAACCACTATCCTTATCCATGTTAAATGTCCCAGCATTTGGACAGTTTAGTCTGCACTCACATTGAGTTCAGTTTTTTCTTGGACCAGAACACTGTTTGAAGCCTTGAGCATCTGGATGTGGTGATGGTTCAGTCCTCAACAACAGAACAGGCTTCACAGTGGAACTTCAGTGCTGTAGCTGGGGCTGGGTATTGTCACCACAGGCAGGACCACATCAACTGAAACCTTCACCATCTCTAGAATAATACAAAGCTGATTTGCAGTGGATTGTTACCTCATCTGCTGGATATGTACACAGGGAGACTGCAGTGTATCTGCCAATTCTGCATGTGCAGACACTCGATAAGGGATTACAGAATTTATCAAATATGTGTTTGTTTGTGTTTATCTGTTGTTTCCTGGATTCTCTGCTTGCTGCCAGTGTGAGAAAGATCCCTGGACTTTCTTCAGTCCGGTGTTTGGATTTCTGCTCCATTTCTGAACTGGTTGGGTTTCCCTGTGTTTAAGAAGCCTGACTGACTCAGGGTTCATCTTCATTACCAAGAACACATTGTAAATTGATGCTTATGTTAAATCATTTGTGTAGATCTGTTACAACGGCTTTCAAACTGTTTAATTTTCATTTATCCAAAGGTGTTGGTACATTTAGAAGATTGACATCTGTCTATAATGTTGGTTTTCTCATTGCCATCGTCATTGCAACAATTTCCTGGATGGCGTTAAAAGGTATGTGCTGAAATATTATTCTGTATTTCCATGTAAATGATGAACTCTGTTCTCTGGAGTTTGGTTGGAATGAAGTGAGTATCTCAGTCAGGATGTTGTGAACTGCTTTACTAGGACCACCAGCACCTGAAGTCCTCAGTCCCACAGCTGAAGTCCTTTCCCACAGGGGGATCTGCTGGAGGCTTAGACTTTAATGGCATTTCACTAATGCTCATGGAATTGAAGGCAAAATGTTGACCTGAGCAGACAGTTGCCTCAATGGGACAAGGCAGAGTGTGGGGATAATTTGCAGGAGATTACGTAGCCCATGTTGGGAGAATGTGACTAATGGTGTCCTGCAAGGATTTGTGTTTGCGTTACAACTTGTGTCAGATTGATAGACGGGTGACAGATTTTATGACCACATTTCCCAATGACGAAAGGAGAAGTGGGGCAGCTTTTTGGTCAACAGGGATTAGTAGATGGGAATGAGCAAAACCAGGGATAAATGCCACTGTACAACCAGACAGATTCATCTGGGCATCAGGATTCTGACAAGTCCTTGAGACAGAGAGGAATTGTGTGTCCTAAATCACAGGAAGCCGAAATTGGTCTTTGAGGATTCTGGTGTATGCTTACTGAGCAGAATTTGCAGAAACTAGGGCTGTGCTGAATGAATCTGAGACAGTTAAAGGGTGAAGTAGTTAAAGTTTACAAGTAGTCATATTTTACAAGAAAAAGAGCTTTGACCAGCAGCCAATCCAGACATCAGGAGGGGACATCAATCTGTCTCATTTCTTGAAGATGAAAGCAGGAATGGGTCACGGTTCGGTGACCAGCCACCAATTGGTGTTTGGGATTGCTTAGCAAGAGCAAGTTAAAGGAAGGCAGGGACAAGCACAGTGTCCATCGTCTCAGTGGACATCGTCAGAGTGGTGATCTTGAGACTTTAGCTCTTTGAGGCTTTATCAAAGAGAGGCTTCACTCAGAGAAAGCAATGGAAAGAAAAGCTTAAGTTTTTTTTTCCCTTCTCTTCTTTATATATGCCCAGGTAGGACAGTAGAGATGCCAGGCAGGATAATGAAATGATCCTTTTGTGAAATGTTGGAAGGCAGTGTCCCTAATGACTACAGCTGGGAAAAGTGCATCCAGCTGCAGCTTCTAACAAACAGCCTTAAGGAATTGGAGCTGGAACTGGATGAATTCCAGGTTATTCATGAGGTTGAGGGGTGGTAGGATATATTGGCTGGTAGTTACACCCAGGATGCAGTAATCAGGAAACTGGGTGACAGTCAGGAAGGGGAAAGAGGTTAAGGAACCAGTGTAGAATACCCCTGTGGCCATCCCCTTCAACAACAGGTATGTCACTTTGGTGAGACCAATACAGAAGGGACAGTTTGTACCTGAACTGGAGAGGGAGGGTTTGTTGATGCTTCATGGTGGGATTTAAACTGGAGTTGCAGGGAGATGGGAACCAGAGTGTCAGAACAGTCAGTGGAGACGTTGTGGAGGCAGATGTTGGTAAGACCACAGATAAAGATAGAAATCAAAAGTTTGAGCATGGTGCGACTGGTGTCCTGAGCTGCAAATATTTCAATGCAAGAAGTATTGCAGGAAAGGCAGATAATAGTGATGACTAGTAGTGTTCCACAGGGGTCTGTGTTTGGACCGATTCTTTTTATGTTATAAATCAATAACTTGGATGATGGAATTGATAACTTGGTTGCAAAGTTTGCAAATAATATGAAGGTAGATGGATTGTCAGGTCATTTTGAGGAAGTAGACAGGATACATAAGGACTTAGACAGATTAGGAGAATGGGCAAAGAAATGGCAGATGGAATACAGTGTCGGGAAGTGTGGGGTCATGCACTTTGCTTGAAGAAGGGAAAGGGTTGACTATTTTCTAAATGGAGAGACAATAAAAAACAATGAGGTACAATGGGGCTTGAGAGTCCTTGTGCAGGATTCCCTAAAGGTTAATTTGCAGGTGGAGTCTGTGATGAGGAAGGCAAATGCAATGTTAGCATTTATTTCAAGAGGACTAGTATAGAATCAGAATCAGGTTTATTATCACCGGCATGTGACGTAAATTTGTTAACTTAGCAGCAGCAATTCAATGCAATACATTATCTCACAGAGAGAAAAAAAATATAATAAATAAACAAATTTCACATCACATGCTGGTGATAATAAACCTGATTCTGATTCTGAATAGAGGTGAGATGGAATTTCTTCAGCCAGAGAGTGGTGAATCTGTGGAATTCTTTGCCATTGGTAACTGTGAAGGCCAAGTCTTTATGTACGGCATATTTAAGGAAGAGGTTGATAGATTCTTGATTGGTCAGAGCATGAAGGGAAACAGGGAGAAGGCAGTGACTGGGACAGAGAGGACAATTCGATCAGCCATGATGAAATGGCAGAGCATACTCGATCGACCAAATGCCTAATTCTACTCCTATATCTTCTGGTCTTATGGTCTGAATAAAAGGTCACGGGGAGATAGAGAGACCTGTTGATGACAGTTCATGTGGGCATCAGCCTTCTGTTCAAGAGGCAGCATTCTCTCCTCTTATCACCTTGATTTGGTTACAGATACAGTTATTCAACTGTTTTTAATTGCAGGCCTCAGACCAGAGGATGTAGGAATTGCCATTACATCGATGGTGGGACTGGTGTTTTCTGCAGCATATGCTATCATATTCATGTGCTGGTCATGGAAAGGATACCCAGGTACCTGTTACTGTCTAATTTGCATTTCAGCAGAAATACCAAGTGACTCATGTTGACAAACTGAACTCCTTCCACACCCCTCCCCACCATCCCCACAGAGTCTCTGGATTCCTGTGGTACCCAGAATGCAATTGTCCTACATGATTGATAGGTTGAGATATGAAGTGGTGACACAGAATGTCTGGAGTTGTTCTGGAGTCAACCCTGACCCAACTGCAGAGGGGGTTTTGGGAGAAGTGACCCTGGGGAGGGAGTGTCATTGAAAAATACAACACAGAAACAGGCCTGTCTGCCCTTCTAGACCATGCCAAACCATTTAAACTCCCATTGACCTGCACCAGGACCACAGTCCTCCATACCCCTACCGTCCATATACCGATCCACACTTCTCTTCAACATTGAAATCGAGCTTGCAAGCTCCACTTGTGCTGACAGCTTATTCCATACTCTCACAACTTTCATGTTCCCCTTAAACTTTTCACCTTTCACCCTTAACCTGTGAACTCTTGATTGTTGTCCCACCCAACATCAGTGGAAAAGACCTGTTTGCATTTACCCTGTCTATACCCCTGATAATTGTGTGTGCCTCTGTCAAATCTCCTCTCAATATTCTACATTCCAGGGAATATAATCCTAACCTGATTAATCTTTCCATATCACTCAGGTCTCTCAGAGTGTAAATTTCCTCTGCACACTCTCAACTTTGCTTACATCTTTCCTGTAGGTAGGTGACCAAAACTGCACACAATACTCCAAATTAGTCCTCACCAACGTCTTGTACAACTTCAACATTGCATCCCATCTCCGGTACTCAGCACTTTGATTTGTGAAGGCCAAAGTGCCAAAAGCTGTCTTTATGACCCTATCTACCTGTGACTCCACTTTCAATGAGTTATGGACCTGTATTCCCAGATCCCTTTGTTCTCCCACACTCCTCAGTGCCTGACCATTCAATGTGTAAGACCTAGCCTGGATGGTCCAACCAAAGTGTAATACCTCACCCTTGTCTACATCAAATTCCATCAGCCATCTCACCCCTTCCTCATGCTACCCTACTAGGGATAGGGTCCCTCTTGTCCTCATCTACCACCCAGCCAGCCTCCAAGACTAGCACATAATTCTCTGGAATTTCCATCATTTCCAACAGAATCCCACCACCAAGTATATCTTTCCCTCCCCCCCCCCCACCCCCACCGCCAATTTTCTGCTTTACACAGGAATCGGTCCCTATGCAACTCCCTTGTCCATTCATCCCTCCCCACTGATCTCCCTCTTGGCACTTATCCTTGCAAGTGGAACAAGTGCTTCACCTGCCCCTACCCCTCCTCTCTCAGTACTATTCAGGGCCCCAAACAGTCTTTCCAGGTGATGCGACACTTCACCTCTGAGTTTGTTGGGGTCATATCCTTTCTGATACCTTCAAAGTTGGTCTTTCTCCAATTTAGAATCACAACATGTGGACCAGTCCCATTCTTTTGCAAATTTGATTTGAATCTAATGGCATTGTGATCACTCAATGCAAAGTGTTCACCAACACAAACTTCTGTCACCTGCCCTGTCTCATTCCCTAACAACAGATTAACTATTGCACATTTCCTCATTGGGACTTCTACGTTCTGACTAAGGAAACTTTCCTGAACAACAAATGACAAACTCTATCCCATCTCGTCCCTTTACACTATGGGAGTCTCTATCAATATGTGGAAACATAAAATCACCTTCTTTGCAAAACTCAGTGATCTCTCTGCAACTTTGTTCCTCTAAACAAAGTTTCAGAGTTTGCATACGGTAACGTATACCACACCCCCATTTCCTCATCCTCTGAGTCTGTACAGCATTCAGTGGTTAGGTCCTTTTCAGATTTTTCCACTAATTCTTTCTCTGCTCTTCTCCAACTAGGTGTAGGGTCCATGTCAGGCTCTTGGTCAAAATGTACCTCCTGCCCTGGAGGTAAAATGTGATTCCAATGGAGAATTTTGACAGGGCCATTCCTGGATTCTGGCTTCACCTGGAAAACTGGCACATTTGGCATCTGGCTGTCCGCTATGTAAGGTGTAGACACCCAGTTATCAGCCAACTTCTGCTTCCTCCAATTAGATCAAATGCAGGACTTACAGTACTCTCAAACCTCAGGCTTCATTCAGGGCCAATAGAACCAATCTCGGACCAATCTGTGGGTCTTGTTGTAAAACAAAATCCTGCTTATAACAATGATTAGTGAGGCACAGAGAGATCTGTATTTACTGACAAGTACCCTTGCCATTTAAACTAACAAGTACGTGAATTTGAACTAAAAAGAATTCATACACTAAATACCTTGTGTGCACCCCCACTAAGTATTCCTGACTCTCCTGAACAGTCAAAGAATAGCAAAAGTATTACCCAGGAAAAAGAGTTTACACTGGTCAGGCGTTCCCTCTGTCTGGATTCACTTGCTAAATGTTTCACACAGGGTTGCTCACGCTTGTATCTGCTGTTACAATCTCGTACCGTACCAGCAGCAAGAGATCATTCACTGAGTCGGGTTTCAATGTTAAAACCATTATCTTTATCAGTATCTACTTATAATATAGTAATTAAACAAGATAAACAAAAGTTAACAGTTATATGTACATGTGTGTGGATTCCAAACTATCAAGCTTAGGAAGAGTTATTAAAGTCTTAAGGAGGCAAGTTAATACGATTCAGTAATCCACTGAATAAATGATGGGAGAGAGATTTATAATCCATATAGAAGTATGTGGAAAGAGGGCAATACGGAGAATTGCAGGTTCCACGCTGGTAAAACAGTCATCGAAGATCCTGTCCATCGAGTCATTCCGAAATGCACTTAGAAATATCACCAGGTGACAGTCACAGGAAAATCATCTTCAAGTGGTTATCACATAACACCCCGACTTCAGATAAGGGCCAATAAAAGTGATACCACAGGATACTCCAACAAATCCACAGATAAGGATTATACGAGGTGACAGTCACATGACCATTGTGCACTACGTGCCGATGATCAGCCCGATCTTTTGGGCATGGAAGAGTTGCAAACCAAAGCAATGACAAGCTGAATTTCCAACAGCCTGTCTGTCTCTCTCTCTCTCTCTCTCTCTCTCTCTCTCTCTCTCTCTCTCTCTCTCTCTCTCTCTCTCTCTCTCTCTCTCTCTCTCTCTCTCCCTCTCCCTCTCCCTCTCCCTCTCCCTCTCCCTCTCCCTCTCCCCCTCTCCCTCTCCCTCTCCCTCTCCCTCTCCCTCTCCCTCTCTCCCTCTCTCCCTCTCCCTCTCCCTCTCCCTCTCCCTCTCCCTCTCCCTCTCCCTCTCCCTCTCCCTCTCTCTCTCTCTCTCTCTCTCTCTCTCTCTCTCTCTCCCTCTCTCTCTCAGGCTTGTGACTAATGTCATAGTCCTGCCTCACTCAGGCACTTAAAGTAACATTCACAATACAAGCCTGCATCTCTCATAACACCTCCCCCCAAAAAGGGAAAATCTTGATCTGGAAGATTAAAATTTTAACTGCAAACTACAGTTTGTTAAACAATATATGTATGGTTAACATACGTAGACTAATATAACATGTTGCAGAAGCACATACAACTAATAAATTCAACTCCACTGTTAATACATTGCAACTTAACATCTGGAAAGGCAATCGGTAATTATGTTATCTTTGCCCTTAATGTGAGCTATCATGATACACCCTATCCTCGTTATATGCGGCGGATACATTTCTCACAGTCGACGCATAGTGTGAAATCGAATAATGTGAATAATTATTTAAATGGAGAAAATATGGATGCATTCCAGAGGGCTTCCTAAATATGTTTTATCTGTAATTTATTCACATTTTCATACTAATATGACACAAAAGCAGTACCACAAGGCAATGTTTGTATTATATTTAATCAATTTAAGGTAATATTCAATGTAATAAATCATAGAAAGTTAACATACTAGGGTGTACAGTACTCACCAACAGTGGCAGGTGTGTTCACTCCGGGAGATGAGTGGTTGTTGTGGTGTCGGGCAGCTTTTTATGGATAAGGTGGACATCGAGCACAGCAAGGGGTGAAGGAAGACTCATAGAACAGCAGCAGGAGATGACACCAGTTTGAAGAAAGTGGTGAGGGTTGTTTGCCTGGCAGCATTTTGTTTTTCAGCATAAATTTGCTTGTAGGGAAGAAGGGTTGATGGCAGGGAACAGCTGAAATGCTGACTCCGTTCTAAACGGGTCCATGTACATCGCCATTTGTGCCGACTTCCACCATTCCCTCACCGTTGGTAAACTCCTGGGTTTTCAAAACCATCTGTTGCTTGCAGCATCTGAGAGATAGTTCACCGTAAAAAAAAATACACCTTGAATGTGGATCATACCTTGGTCAAGTGGTTGAATCAGCGATGTTGTGTTGGGTGGCAAGAAACACACTGTTATATTACGATGAATGCTGCCCAAGTGTTTAGGATGGGCTGGCGCATTGTCAAGCAACAAAAGAACTTTAAAGGCAAGATTCTGTTCCCAGCAGTAGGTTGCAGAGCTGTGTTATCTTTATCTGATGCCGCACTGTTTATAATTTCCAACTTTTTTTCAAGTGTTAAAGCGGTTCTCTGCTGCTTGGCTGATGGCCCAGGACATGATATTGGATGGTCAGGAGGCATAGCTGAGTATTTCAAGCACAAAATCACTGCACTATAGGTAAAACCAACAAAAGTTCAAGAGCACAAGATCTCAGAACTACACCTTACAAAAACCAATGCGAGACTGGCGGGAGTGAAACTGTGAGGCACGCACACCTGAATTGTATTGGTGGGAAAGCGGTGCTTCTCATCCCAACAGTGAGACTGTGAGGCGTGTGCCCATGACTTGTATTGGTGGGAAAGTGGGGCTCCTCGCATAACTGCGAGTTTTGGACGCATATAAGGAGGCATTGGTAGAAGGTTACTCGCATACCTGTGAATCCGTATAGTATGCGGACGCATATAACGAAATGATGTATCATACTCCTGCAAAATCAAACTCCAATTTAACAACCTTCTGTTCTTGTTTTCACCTTACTCAAAAACACCAATGGATTATGATCTGTATAAACCACAAGTGGTTTCTGAGCTGAGCAAACATACACATCAAAATGCTGCAAAGCCAGAATAAGTGACAATACTTCCTTCTCTATAGTTGAATAATTTTGTTGATGCTCATTGAATTTCTTTGAAAAGTAAGCCACAGGATGGTCAACCCCATCATAATCATCCATTTGTAGTAACACTGCCCCTTTAGCTTCATCACTGGCATCCACCTTTGAGTAAGGTGAAAACAAGAACAGAAGGTTGTTAAATTGGAGTTTGATTTTGCAGGAGTATGATACATCATTTCGTTATATGCGTCCGCATTGGAAAATGGCTTTGCAAAGTCAGATGACACAGGAAGGTGACGTGACTTTTATTATCTTTGAGTTGATCAAATGCCTCCTGACAAGGTTCTGTCTAAACAAACTCTTCACCCTTCTTCAGGAAGTTAGTCAATGGGAAGACAATATCAATAATGTTCTTACAGAACTTGCGATAATATCTGATAATTCCCAGAAATCTTCTGAGATCCTTTTTACCAGTTGGACTGGGAACTTCAGAAATTGCCTGAACTTTTGCCTGAACAGGGGCCAACTTGCCCTGTCCTACAACATAACCAAGATGGGTCACAGTAGCATGTCCAAATTCACTCTTAGCTAAGTTAACTTTAAAATTGGCCTTTGAAAACCCATCAAACAGCTTTTCCACTGCTAAATCACAAGCTCTTTTCAGTCTGTCCTTGAATTTCAAAACATAATTAATATGCAGGTCTTTGTTAACCAACCATTCCTTTAATAATGCTAAAGATCCTCAGACCTGGGCTAAAGCCTAGGGACTCTTGCAGTGTCTCCCTCACTGCAGATAAAAGCAAATGAACTCCCTCATCCCAACCCTTCTCATTTTCAGTACAGAATGTCTTTATCATTGTTTTGAGGGTAGAATGAAATCTTTCTGAGGCCCCTTGTGATTCTGGATGGTACGCAGATGACATAATTTGTTTGGCTCCAGTTCATAAACTACCTGCTGAAATAATCCTGACATAAAATTGCTACCTTGATCAGACTGTATTTCTTTAGGCAAAGCAAATAAAGTAAAGAACTTTATGAGAGCCTTTGACACCATTGCAGCTTTGATATTCCCGAGAGGTATTGCTTCTGGAAACCTAGATGATGTACACATGATGATCAGAAAATACTGATGGCCAGCTTTAGTCTTGGGCAATGGGCCCAAACAATCCACAATAACTTTAGAAAACGGTTCACCGAATGCAGGAATAGGCTGGAGTGGAGCCACTGGCGTGACCTGATTAGATTTACCCACAACCTGACCAGTGTGACAAGATTGTTTCAAAATCTTATTCACATCTTTATTCACACCTAGATGGCCACCTAAGGGCTTACTGTAGGCCAAAGTTAAAATCTCATTCCTATAGACTTTACGAACTACAACCTGTTGAACAACTGCCCATTCCTCACTTGCAGGAATATCAGGAGGTCTCCACTTCCTCATTAACACTCCATCCTTGAGATAATACCCTACTGGCAGTTCCCCAATCTCATCACCTAGGAGAGCTCTCAAGGCTGAAATCTTAGGGTCTCTGCTCTGTTCTGCTATAAACTCCTCCCTAGGCAGAGACAAATCTTTATTGTCAGATTTAGTATCTGGATCCTGGTGAAACAATGAAGGCAGAAAAGTCACTGACAAGTCATCAAAACCTGAATCCTGATTTTAGCTATCATGGGTAGCAGAACCATGCTGCACAGAACCATCCGCATTGGCAAGCCTCTTTGCCATAGCTCGAGTCACTGTGCAGGATGGATACATGTTATGGTCTATCTGTGGGTCATCAGTGATTGGCTTAGTCATCAACACTACACTGCAGGAACAACTTTGCCACATGCTAGGTCATTCCCTAACAACACAGAAACACCTGGCACAGTAAACTAGCCCATATTCCTATTTTAACTGGTCCTGAAATTAACTCTGATTTTAAAATTACCTTGTGCAGAGATACTGAAATGTCGCTCCCAATACCTCGAATAAGATTTACCTCACCAGCGGCAGTCTCATTACTAAACTTCAGAACACTGTCTAATATAAGTGACTGAGAAGCCCCAGTATCTTGAAGAATTTTCACTGGTACTGGGGTTGACTCTTCCCTTACTGCAACAAATCCCTCTGACATAAAAAGATCGAATTCTTTCCTAACTCGGTCAGACATCTCAGCCCCTAACAGAGCTTCGTCAGAACCCTGTGGGTTTATGGGTGTTTCAAAGCGCTGAAACCAGGCATCTGGAACTGCCTCCTTTTCCTTCTTCTTCTTTAAGAGGAAACAGTTAGCCATAACATGACCAGGTTTCCTACAATAATGACAAGTAGGACCAGAATGTTTCTACTTTAATTGCTTCCCTTCATCCTTTCTTTTGTCACTAGTCCCAGATTTGGTTTCTGGTTTACCATGACTATCCATGCTACTCTTTTGGAAGGTCTTACTCAGGGTAAATTTAAACTTGTGGGTTAAGGCAAACTCATCTGCTAACTTAGCAGACTCTTGCAAGATGACAGCATCCTTTTCATCTAAATGTGCCTTTATATTATATGGATGCACCTTTGAAACTCTTCAGTTGAAATCAATTATTTCAGTCTGTCAAAATTATCATCCACATTTTTAGATGTGCAGCATCGTTCAAAACACACAGACATCGCATGCAAATTCCACATGTCTGGTTCACAGATTTCCTCAAATTCCTAAACCTTTGCCTATAGGCTTCTGGAACCAGTTCATAAGCTTTAAGCACAGCCTGTTTCATGGCCTTATAATCAGCTGTTTCTTCAATTGATAGGGCAGAATAAGCCTGCTGTGCCTTACCTTTAATTACACTCTGTAATAAGAGAGGCCAGCTTCCTTCCAGCCACTTTAGGCTCTGAGCCACTTTCTCAAAATGCTGAAAGTATTTATCAACCGAAGTTTCATCAAATGGAGGGACCAATTTTACTTCCAGACTGGCAACAAACTTATCACCAGAGTCAAATGATAGACCCCGTTGCTGAAATTTCTCTATCTTATCTAGCTCAAATTCCCTCTGTTTTTCTGCTTCCTCAGCCTCAGGTTTTTTTTTGTCATAACTCAATCTTGACCAGTTTTTCTTTTAACTTAGCCTCAATCTTTAGTTCTTCCAACTTGTACTGAAGCTCAAGATCACTGGGTTTACTTTCAGGAAACAGCCCTAACACCTTGTTGTCAAACTTCCCCAAAGTAATATAGTGCTCAGCTATTCTGCTTTGAATCTGTACCTTTTTCATATCCCATTTTACCACAGTAAGTCCCAGCTTGTTAGCAATGGCCAACAAGTCGTCCTGTTTGGCATTCTCTAATGTCTCAGGGTTTGGAAATGCCAGAAATTCCACAATATCCATTACTACTGGTTTCCCCACACAAATCGATCCAAAAGGAAGTAGCCAATCAGACTGATAATCCATCAATCAATAAGCTCCAATATTGTTCATATCCTAGACGAGCCCACAATTTTGTTAAAATCTTGTAACGTACCAGCAGCAAGAGATCATTCACAGAGTTGGGTTTTAATGTTAAAACCACGATCTTTATTAGTATCTACTTGTAATATAGTAACTTAAACAAGATAAACAAAAGTTAAGTGTGTGTGTGTGTGTGTGTGTGTGTGTGTGTGTGTGTGTGTGGGTGTGTGTGTGTGTGTGTCTTCCAAACTATCAAGCTTAGGAACAGTTATTAAAGTCTTAGATGGCAAGTTAATAAGATTCAGTAATCAACGGAATAAATGATGGGAGAGAGATTTGTAATCCACATAGATGTATGTAGAGAGAGGGAAATACAAAGAATTTCACGTTCCACGCTGGTAAAACAGTCGTCGAAGATCCTGTCCATTGAGTCATTCTGGAATGCACTGAGAAATATCACCAGGTGATAGTCACAGAAATATCGTCTTCAAGTGGTTATCACAAAGGTAAGGGCCAACAAAAGTGATACCACAGGATACTCCAACAAATCCACACATATGGATTATGTGAAGTGACAGTCACATGACCATTGTGCACTATGTGCCAATGATCAACCCAATCTTTTGGGCATGGAAGAGTTCCAAACCATAGCAATGACAAGCTGAATTTCCAACAGCCTGTCTCTCTCTCTCTCTCTCTCTCTCTCTCTCTCTCTCTCTCCTGCAGCTTGTGACTAACGTTCCAGTCCCACTTCACTCGCCTGCACTTTAACACTCACAGTACAAACCTGTGTCTCTCATAATACTGCAGTGGTTATTCTTCAAAGTTACCATTACCAGCACACACAAAGCATCAAATTTTACATCAATTCCTTATCAATTCAAATATTGCATTCCAGTGGGCCACAGGTCATGTGTCTGTCCTTTAACACCTTTTTATTGGCTCTGCTCCAAGCCAGCATCAAATTACTGCCCTCTTCCCATCACGTGGCTGTTGATAATTTATGGCTCTTTGTTCTCAATCAACAATGAGCTCGAATCACTTCAGGCAGGCATCAACCCCAACATTCACAAACCTGCATGTTATAACCAAACAAAGAATATCTGATCTCCAGTCCAACATATTACCTGAAGTATCATTGTATCTTCTTTAAAACATTGATCAAGCCCAGCATATCAAGCTCACAAAATGGAGAATAGAGTGTCTTCACAAAATGGCAGCCTCCATCCCCAAGCATGCAGCAAGAACAAAGACAAATAGTCTGTCTGCTTCCACTGTCATTGATTCATTTGAATTAACTGATTTGTAGATTGTCATTCTTTCTGACCAACAGTCTTGTCAAACCCCAAATAACCAGAATCATCATGAAGTGACTTCAACACAATCCTCTGATGCTTCTCAGGCAAAACCAACTGGGAATACTGAGTCCTGTGTGGAGACGTGACCCTGTATAAAACCTGGTTCCGCAACTCCAGTTTGTTCCATTCCCTCATCAGTAGGGGTAGGGTAGGTGTTTCATCTTTTCAACTTGGGCCATATCCCCTTCTGCAACAGATGACCAAATGGCACCTATACAAGGGTTGTCTCACTGGGCTACTGCCAATTCCACAGGACTCAAGGCAGGCAACTGCTTTGTATCCAGAGCTGTCAAGTTGCAATAAACTTGTGGAATGGCACAACCCGAAGCTCCCAAATGATCCACAGCTCTATCCTGCCACAGCCTTGCTGCTGATTTCCCTGTGGTAGAAAGCTGGCACATTGCTTTAACACCAGAGGCAGGAACACTCTCCCACTCTCCGTCCATTTCCAGCACCTCATGTGACCGTCAGGACAATGAATCCACATCAATGTTCTGATTCCCCAGCCGATATTTCAGGCTGAAATCACAAACAGACAATGCTGCTGACCAACGGTGACCTGTGGCACCCAACCTCACCAAAGTCAGGATTGTTGTCTGTCCTCACCTCCGACTTGGCACCATATCGATAGTCACCTAACTTATCCACTACAACCCAATTTATGTTTAGGGTAGCTTCTTTTGAAGGGTGATAGACTCCAGCTGATGAAAACAACGTGTCTCAACCCCTTGCTCTGGTCCTGATGTAGAACACCCCCTAAACCCATGGGCTGGCATCGGTATGCAGGACATATGGCAACTAGGGGTTTGCAAAGGCCAACACAAGTGCTTTAGTCAGCAGCTCTTCCTGTAGCTGAAAGACCTCCACATTTTGCATCCCATCTTTCTCCGAAAGTCTCCAAAGGGCAAAGATAAACATTACCTTCATCTCCTTTCATTCTCCTCCCTTTATTTCCCAAGGGAGGGTAACCACACAGAAGCTGATTCAAAGGGTGGCTTACTTTGGAGTAGTCCTTCACGAATCTCTGGTAGAACCCACAGATTCCATGGAATGAGAGCAGAGCTCTCACATTCTTGGGCCTTGGCCGTGTGGTCACCGCCTCGACCTTGGACAGATACATAGATATTCCATCCTGGGAGACTATGTGCCTGACGTAATTGACAGACATCTTGCAGAACTGGCATTTGTCCAGTGACAGTTTTAACCCTTTAGTTTCAAGCGGTCCAGCACCTTCATTAGTCTTGTCTTGTGCTCCTCCAGTGTGGAATTGAACACTATGAGATCATTCATGTACACCAGTACCTCAAGCAAGTTCATGTCCCAACAGTCTTCTACATGGCATGTTGTGTTCCTGAAATGCCCTGGTCATTCTCTCAAACTGAAAGAATCCAAGTGGACATCTGAATGTTGTCTCCTCCTTGTCAGCTTCACTAATGGGTATCTGATAATACCCACTCCTTAGGTCCAGCACACTGAACCATTTTGCTCCACTCAGGCAGGCCAGAGCATCCTCGATCCATGGGACAGTATATTGGTCAGGGACTGTACGTCACTTCAGTGTCCAATAGTCAACATGCATTTGTACCTTGACACATGAGGACTCCTTGATAATTTCAGCTTCCTTCAGTTTCAGCAGATACTGAAATGTGCACAGTGTTGGAGATCATAACTTCCAAAATCTAGGTATATCCCTTAATCACGGCACCAACTCCTCATCACTGATCTCCAGTAGAACTTCCCATCTTGGTTTCCTTTGAATCACACCTTCCCATCGGATTGATCCTGCTGCTGCCTCTCCCGATCCTCTCCTCTCTCCATCTCCTGCCAAAAGACCAAGAATGCCTCCAGAGTCCGGTACAAATGTCTCTCAGCCCAGCTTTCTCCAGAACCTTCTCCCAATTCCACCATCCTGATTGGCTGACTGGTAGGACCATGTCAATTGCAGCACTTGATCACTGGGATAACACCACTGAGCTTATTTACAGTGGGGTCTTGTCTCATTGGCTCAGTGTGTACACAGAGAGACTGCAGTCTTCCTGCCATTTCCATCTTAACGGCCTGAGGATAATGGATACCCAGGTTTTACAATATATTTCCAGAACTAACGACAAGGTCTTTAGTCTCTCCGGGGATCTCCACACACTGACAGTGGAGTGAACACTCTGAACCTCCCTCACTGCATTGCTCTGACACCTGGTCCTTTTCCAACCTGGTGGGATTGTCTCATGTTTAGGACATTCATTATCACAGCCAACCTGACCAAGCCCAGTCCATGTCTGTTATCTGGAACACTTGTCCACTGAAACATATGTAGAACTGTTTGTGTTGATCAGTTTTGAAACAGTTTGAAACAGTTCTAATGTTGTTGTTCATTTCTCCCTGTGGACTCTAGAAGACAAGCGGTGGTGGTGGCGCCTGAATATTTGTAACATTGTGGCTCTTGTCTTCATCCTCATTGCCCTCATTTGCTGGTTTATATCTAAAGGTATGTGCACAAATATTCTTAAATTACATTAAAATGGTCGCTATGTTACTCAGTGCAGGAATGGAATGAGTATCTCAGTCAGTACATTGTGAACTGCTTTATATGGAACACCAGCACCTGCAGTCCTCAGCCCCACAGTCTACAGCTGGGGACTGGGAGACCTGCTGGAGGTTTGACCCAATATAGACACTGGAGGTTATACAGGGTGTGTCCGGACTTCCAGAAGCTGCTTGATAAACTCCCAAAAGTGAACCTGATGGAACTGAAAGCGTACGACTGACCAGACTGGGGAATTCATGGTGGCAAATCTGTTGTGACTGCAACTTTTCATCAGGTTGAGTCCAGTGATGGGATTTTAAACAGTCACAAACAAGTTTCCATTGATATCGAAACAGGGCAACAATAAATCACAGAAAGTTGGTACAAATGGGAAAGGATTATGTCATTGGATTTTAATGCAGGTGAATACAAAGTCTTTTATTAGATTTAAAAAGGACAGGACAAATTAGATAGATAGATAGCTACTTTATTCATCCCCATGGGGAAATTCAACATTTTTTCCAATGTCCCATACACTTGTTGTAGCAAAAACTCATTACATACAATACTTAACTCAGTAATAATATGATATGCATCTAACTCACTAACTCAAAAAGCATTAATAATAACTTTAAAAAAAAGTTCTTAAGTCCTGGCAGTTGAATTGTAAAGCCTAATGGCATTGGGGAGTATTGACCTCTTCATCCTGTCTGAGGAGCATTGCATCGATAGTGATCCATTAACCCTGTGTGGTCTGTGTTCATCAGACAATAACGTGTCATGGACATGTACACAGTGTCAGCAATGCAGTCAGTGGAATGTGGGTCTTTAGACCCAGAGTACCGGAGTACAGGGGAATAGGAGTTGTGCTACAGACATCAAAGCTCTGGTGAAACCACGTCTGCAGATCTGGGCCCCACATCACAGGAAGGATATATTGGTCTTTGAGGGAGGACAGTGGAAATTTGCTGGAATGTTAAATTACATGCAGAGATTACAGAAACCAGGGTGTGCTGGACAGTTAAGGAGTGAAATCATTACAGTTTCAGGATGTGAACAGTGACTGACAGGTTGATTAGAAACTGTTTCTGCTAGTCAAGGTGTTCAGGATTTGGAAACTTCAGTACACCCAACCAGCCCAACAACAACCATTGACTCTGCTGGTGTTGTTTTGTTCCCCTTCACCCAGCTCCTTCAGTTGACTCTGCTGATCTCCATTTCAGTGAGGTGTGGATTTCCCAGAGCTTCATCTGGACCCTGGGATTCCAGTCCCAGTCCCCACCCCACAAATATCAGTCACTTTATCCATGTGAAGTTGTCTCACAGGTCCCCCTTGGTCCTTTTGAACAGCTCAGGCTCTCAATCACCTGCTCCTGTTCCAGGTCTGTGATCATGTGCTGACCACGAGAGCCTTCTGAGTGTGTGTCACTGTCCAGCTATCACCAGTAAATGGAGAGTCAGTCTCACCAATCACCATCTCCGTGACTTGTAAATGGCCGTCACTGGGTTACAGCTCAATAATGACCAGATAGTAATGATATCAGGTATCAGGTGAAGACGGGGAGGCAGTTTATTGTCACTGGGTCAGTAACCTGGAGTCCATACCAGTGTCACCATGAGAACACCTGGACTGACACCTCCCTCCTGCACGCGTGCTGAGCTCGTTGACTTCATTAACTTTGCCTCCAACTTTCACCCTGCCCTCAAATTTACCTGGTCCATTTCTGACACCTCCATCCCCTTTCTTGATCTTTCTGTCTCCATCTCTGGAGATGGCCTGTCTACTGATATCTACTATAAGCCTACAGACTCTCACAGCTACCTGGACTATTCCTCTTCCCACCCTGTCTCTTGCAAAAGTGCTATCCCCTTCTCACAATTCTTCTGTCTCCGCCGCATCTGCTCTCAGGATGAGGCTTTTCTTTCCAGGATGAAGGAGATGTCTTCCTTTCTTAAACAAAGGGGCTTCCCTTCTTCCACCATCAACTCTGCTCTCAAACGCATCTCTCCCATTTCCCGCACATCTGCCCTCACCCCATCTGCCCACCACCCCACTCAGGATAGGGTTCCCCTTGTCCTCACCTACCACCCCACCAGCCTCCAGGTCCAACATATAATTCTCCGTAACTTCCGCCACCTCCAATGGGATCCCACTACCAAGCACATCTTTCCCTCCCACCCTTTTTCTGCTTTCTGAAGGGATCGCTCCCTACGCGACTTCCTTGTCCACTCGTTTCCCCCATCCCTTCCCACCGATCTCCCTCCTGACATTTATCCTTGTAAGCGGAACAAGTGCTACACCTGCCCTTACACTTCCTCCCTCACCACCATTCAGGGCCCCAGACAGTCCTTCCAGGTGAGGCGACACTTCACCTGTGAGTCGGCTGGTGTGGGATACTGCGTCCAGTGCTCCCGGTGTGGCCTTTTATATATTGGTGAGACACGACGCAGACTGGGAGACCATTTCGCTGAACACCTACGCTCGGTCTGCCAGAGAAAGCAGGATCTCCCAGTGGCCACACATTTTAATTCCACGTCCCATTCCCATTCTGATATGTCTATCCATGGCCTCCTCTACTGTCAAGATGAATCCACACTCAGGTTGGAGGAACAACACCTTATATACCGGCTGGGTAGCCTCCAACCTGACGGCATGAACATTGACTTCTCTAACTTCCGTTAATGCCCCTCCTCCCCTTCTTACCCCATCCCTGACATATTTAGTTGTTTGTTTTTTTTCTCTCTCTCTGCCCATCACCCTGCCTGTTCTCCATCTCCCTCTGGTGCTTCCCCCCCCCTTTCTTTCTCCTGAGGCCTACCATCCCATGATCCTTTCCCCAATTACCTTTCCAGCTCTTAGCTTCATCCCACCCCCTCCGGTCTTCCCCTATCATTTCACAATTCCCCCTCCCCCCACTACTTTCAAATCTCTTAGTACCTTTCCTTTCAATTAGTCCTGATGAAGGGTCTCAGCCTGAAACGTCGACAGTGCTTCTTCCTATAGATGTTGTCTGGCTTGCTGTGTTCCACCAGCATTTTGTGTGTGTTGTTTGAATTTCCAGCATCTGCAAATTTCCACATGTTTGCTCCTTAAACTCCGTCAGGTGATGGGTGGATCCAGGTGAGGAGGGATAATGGTCAGATATAGGAGGGGAGAGTGGGGTTCACACCAGAACGGGAAGGTGACGGGTGGATCCAGGTGAGGAGGGATAATGGTCAGATATAGGAGGGGAGAGTGGGGTTCACACCAGAACGGGAAGGTGACGGGTGGATCCAGGTGAGGAGGATAATGGTCAGATATAGGAGGGGAGAGTGGGGTTCACACCAGAACGGGGAGGTGACGAGTAGATCCAGGTGAGGAGGGATAATGGTCAGATATAGGAGGGGAGAGAGGGGTTCACACCAGAACGGGAAGGTGACGGGTGGATCCAGGTGAGGAGGATAATGGTCAGATATAGGAGGGGAGAGTGGGGTTCACACCAGAACGGGGAGGTGATGGGTGGATCCAGGTGAGGAGGATAATGGTCAGATATAGGAGGGGAGAGTGGGGTTCACACCAGAACGGGGAGGTGACGGGTGGATCCAGGTGAGGAGGGATTATGGTCAGATATAGGAGGGGAGAGAGGGGTTCACACCAGAACGGGAAGGTGATGGGTGGATCCAGGTGAGGAGGGATAATGGTCAGATATAGGAGGGGAGAGAGGGGTTCACACCAGAACGGGAAGGTGATGGGTGGAGCTAACAAAGAGCTGAAGGTGATTGAATCTGATCGGAGGGAAAAGTGGAACATGGAATAAATGGAATGGGGGGGGGAGGGCAGATGGAGGAGAGGGGAACCATTCGGGGTGTCGTGAGTGTCTGTGAGAGGGTAGAGAAGGGGAAAGAGTTATCTGACTGATGGAGAGAGGGAAGGACTGCCAGTGTTGGAGGAGGGGAGAGAAGATAGTGTTAGCATTTTCCTTTTGCAGTGTAATTAGTGCTGACTGTGTAGTTGTTTTAGATTACATAACCTTGGATCTTGGTGTATTGGGAACTTTACAGTTTTCACATGTTTATCTCTTTTGAGGAATTAGCTTTGTGTTTGCATTTAATAAACTAAATTCATTTAAATGAACAAGAGAAAATCTGCAGATGCTGAGAATCCAAGCAACACACACAAAATGCTGGAGGAACTCAGCAGGCCAGGCAGCATCTATGGAAAAGAGTACAGTCAACGTTTCTGTCCAAGACCCTTCAGCAGTCTTTTTGACTTGGTTGTTTGTCTGTCTTTGTTTGTGTGTAGTTATTCATTGTTTCTATTGTATTTCTCTATTCTACTTTGAATTCCAGCAAAAAAGTGAATCTTAAGTTAGTAAATGGTGACAAATTCATAGTTTGATAATAAATTTACTTTGTCGAATAATTAGCTTTTTGCTTTGTCTCATATCTGCCATTGGACATATGACTGTGTTAAATGTACTTTTAAACTGGGTGTGGGTGTGGAGAATCAATGTGAATTTACTCAGCGGGTTCACTTCTGTACATTTCAGATCAAAGCTGCAAGATCAACATTCCAATGTGGATCATATTGACTGTATCAGGGGTCACAGTTGTGATAGCATTATCCAGATTCTTTCCAGTTTCCAGTAAGTATCAAAATCAAAGCTATTTCTAAAGAACTCAGTCACTGAAAACTTCCCCCTGGTCTCACTATCACTTAAGCTTTTAAAGGGAGCAGTTGAGGAGAATTCTCCAGCACATTATCAAATCTGTCCTAACTGGCTGCTGTCAGTCGGGAACAGTTCTGGCTCAGATTTTGCTGGATTCTGTTGGAGTTTCTGCACAGAGGTGCTGGGATCTCTGAGTAGGAGAACTGATGGAGTTTTGGACTCCTACTGGATTGTGAAAGTCAGAACTTTTGATTTGAGTTGGAGTGATTTCCATCTGTGCCTGCATGGAAATTATTGGCGAGGATTCATGTCATGGGAAGGTTGGGATCTGATAATAGATTATCAGTAAGGCCCAGGGTCAGGAAAACCATACCTCTGTAATCTGAGGAAAGAAGATTGCTGAAGGCAATGTGAAAGATGTTCTCTATATGGACTTTAGTAAGTTATTTGACATGGTCCCCCTTGAGAGGCTGATCCAGAAGGTTAACACACCTGGGATCCAAAATCAGCTTGGTGACAGAAGGCAGAGGTCGCATTGGAAGAAAGTTTTTTTTTCTGTTTTAATGTCTGCACCTACTTGTGTATAGTCATGAATGGTTCCAGGACTTCTGCACTTTTGATATATATTAATGACTTAGTTCTGAGTGTAGGAGGTATGATTAGTAAGTTTACAGATTAATTAAATTGGTGGTGTTGTGGATGGTGAGGAATGTTATCCAAGTCTGCAATAAGGTGTGGGTCAGAGGGAAAGTTGGGTAGAGCATTAGCAACTGGAAGTTAATTCTGACAAGTACAAGGTCATCCATTTTGCAGAGTTGAAATAGGACTTGGACATCTGCATTACATGGTAGAAATGTTGAACAGAGAGACTGAGGATCCCAAGTTCATAGCAAGACACACAAAATCTGGAGGAGCTCAGCAGGTCAGGCAGCACCTGTGGAAATTAATAAACAGTCGATGTCTGGGGCTGAGACCTTTAATCAGGACTGGAAGGAAAGGGGAAGAAGCCAGGAAAAGGAAGAGGGAAATGGAAAGGAGAACAAGCTTGAAGGTGATATGTGAAGCCAGGTGGGTGCAGGAGGGGGATGTAGGAAGATGCTGGGAGGTGCTACGTAGAAAAGGCAAAGGGCTGGAGAATGAATATGATAGGAGAAGAGGATGGAATGTGGAAGAAAGGGAAAGAAGAGGGGCAATAGGCAGGTGAGGAGAGCGGTCACTGTGGTATATAGAAGAAGAAGGAAGGGGAGGGCAGAAATTTACCGAAAGTCAGGAAAATTAAAATTCATGCCATCAAGTTGGAGGCCACCAGATGGAATATGAGGTGTTGCTCCTCAAACCTGAGAGAAGCATTATCGTGGAAGTGGAGAAGACCATGGACGGACAAGTCAGAACGGAGACTGGAATTAAAATGGTTTGGCAGCTGTGAAATCCTGCTTTTTGCAGATGGAGCTAAATTACTCAGCAAAATGGTCCCTCAGTCTACGCTGGACCTCAGCAATATGGAGGAGGCCACATTAGGAGAACCAATGCAGTAAACAACCCCTACAGATATGCAGGTGAAGTGCTGCCTCACCTGGAGGTTACTGCTTGCGACCTTGAATGCAGGTGAGCAGAGAGGTCAATGGGCAGGGGTAGCAATTCTTCAATTTGCAGGGCTGTGCCAGGAGGGAGACTAGAGGGAAGAGCTGAATGGACAAGGGAATCATGGAGGGAGAAATCCCTGTGGAAAGCAGAGAGTGGAAGTGGCAGGTAAAGATGTTGTTTGGTAATAGGGTCCTGTTGAAGAAGGCAAATGTTGCCAAGAATGATGTGCTGGATACAGAGTCCTGTGAGTGGTAGGTGAAGACAAGAGGAACTCGGTCAGTGTTAAGGATACAGAGTCCTGTGGGTGGGAGGTGAAGACAAGAGGAACTCGGTCAGTGTCAAGGATACAGAGTCCCGTGTGTGGGAGGTGAAGACAAGAGGAACTCGGTCAGTGTTAAGGATACAGGGTCTCGTGGGTGGGAGGTGAAGACAAGAGGAACTCGGTCAGTGTCAAGGATACAGAGTCCCGTGGGTGGGAGGTGAAGACAAGAGGAACTCGGTCAGTGTTAAGGATACAGAGTCCCGTGGGTGGGAAGTGAAGACAAGAGGAACTCGGTCAGTGTTAAGGCACCATGATGATGTGTCGAGTGCAGGTGCCTGTGAAATGGAGGAGACACGAGTGAGGGAAGCATCAATTGTTGAGGAAGGGAATCCCTGTTCCTTGAAGAAGTAGGATACTCTGATTTCCCAAAAAAGAAAGCCTCTCCTGGGAAAGAGATGCAACAGACACAAGGGAATTGATAGAGGGAATGACATTTTTATAGGAGAAATGTTTGGAGGAGATACAGTCAATATAGCTGTGGGATTCAGTAGATTTACAAAAGTAATCAGTAGACAGCTTATTCCCAGACATGGAGACAGACAGATCAAGGAAGGAGAGAGAGAAATGTCAGAAATAGATCAAGTGAATTCAAAGGCAGGGTGGAATTTGGACTATAGCTCCAAATTCATAGATCTCAAAGAAGGAAAATTGGTTGATAGTATGGAGAAGAACATACATGGCATGTGGATCTTTATACTTTGGGACACCAAGCAAGGTCAGAAATAGAAAGTTAGGCCGGATGAATTCATGGCTGAGGTGCTGGAGCAGGGTTAGAGGTTCAGGTTCTTGGGATTTCTTCTGGGGATGGAAGCAACCTGTACAAGAGGGACAGGTTACACTCGAACCAGAGAGGGGCCAATATCCTTGCAAGAACATTTGGTGGTGGGATGGAACTCTGAGCAGGAGCAACACATGGGATAAAGATGTAATTTGCAAGAGCAAGTTTTGTATTCAGGATAGGCAGAATATCAGGATAAAGGGAAGGGAAAGAATACTCAGTCAAACTGCATTTAATTCACAGCATGAGGATTAAGAGGTAACGTGAGTGAACTTAGAACGTGGATTGGCTCTGTGGACTGGGATGTTGCAGCCATAACACAGACATGGCTGAGGGAAGGGCAGGACTGGCAGCTCAATGCTCCAGAACACAGGTGCTACAGCCATGACAGTAGAAAGAGGAAGCAACCAAAAAAAATAATTAGAAGGGAAAAGATGAAATATGAAAGCAAATAATATCAAAGTGGATAGTAAAAGTTTTTCAAGTATATTAAAAATAAAAGAGAAATTAGAGTAGATATCGGACCGCTAGAAGATGAGGCAGGAGAAATAATAACAGGGGAACAAGGAGATGGCTGATGAACTAAATGACTATTGTGCATCAGTCTTCACTGTGGAAGACACTAGCAATATGCCTGATGTTGTAGTGTGTGAAGGAAGAGAAGCGGGTGCAGTTACTATTACAAGAGAGAAGCTGCTCAAAAAACTGAGAGACCTAAAGGTACATAAGTCACCCGGACCAGATGAACTGCACCTTAGAGTTCTGAAAGATGTAGCATTAGAGATTGTGGTTGCATTAGAAATGATCTTTCAAAAATCATCGGACTCTAGCATGGTGCCAGAGGACTGGAAAATTGCAAATGTCACTCCACTCTTTAAGAAAGGAGGGAGGCAGCAGAAAGGAAATGATAGACCAGTTAGCCTGACCTCAGTGGTTGGGAAGATGTTGGAGTCAATTGTTAAGGATGAGGTGATGGAGTACTTGGTGACACAGGACAAGATAGGACAAAGTCAGTATGGTTTCCTTCAGGGAAAATCCTGCCTGATGAATCTGTTGGAATTCTTCGCGGAGATTACAAGTAGGATAGATAAAGTGAATGTTGTGGATGTTGTACATTTGGACTTACAAAAGGCCTTTGACAAGGTGCCACACATGAGGCTGCTTAGCAAGTTAAGATCTCATGGTATTACAGGAAAGATACTAACATGGTTAGAGCACTGGCAGATTGGTAGGAAGCAGTGAGTGGGAATAAAAGGATCCTTTTCTGGTTGGCTGCCAGTGACTAGTGGTGTTCCGTGGGTGTCGGTGTTGGGACCAATTCTTTTTATGCTGTATATACCTTATTTAGATGATGGAGTAGGTGGCTTTGTTGCCAAGTTTGCAGATGATATGAAGATTGGTGGAGAGGCAAGTAGTTTTGAGGAAACAGGTAGAATGCAGAAAACTTGGACAAATTAGGAGAATGGGGAAGAAAGTGGCAAATGAAATACAATGTTGGAAAATGCATGGTCATGCACTTTGGTAGTAGAAATAAATGTGCAGACAATTTTCTAAATGGGGAGGAAGTCCCAAAATCTGAGATGCAAAGGGTCTTGGAAATCCTTCTGTAGAATACTCTAAAGGTTAACCTGCAGTTCGAGTCGGTGGTAAGGAAGGCAAATGCCTTTTTCGCATTCATTTCAAGAGGTCTGGAGCAAGGACATGATGCTGAGGCATCACCTTGAGTATTGTGAACGATTTTGGGCCCCTCATCTTAGAAAAGATGTGCTGCATTGGAGAGGGTCCAGAGGAGTTTGACAAGGATGATTCAAGGAATGAAAGGGTTATCACACAAGAAATGTTTGATAGCTCTGGGTCTGTACTCACTGGAATACAGAAGGATGAGGGGTAATTCATTGAAACCATTCAAATGTTGGAAGGGCTAGACAGAGTAAACGTGGAAAAGGATGTTTCCCATGGTGGGAGAGTCTCGGATGAGGGCACAGCCTCAGAAGGGGGCGCCCTTTCAAAACACAGATGCAGAGAAATTTCTTAATCCAAAGCATGGTGAATTTATGGAATTTATTGCCACATGCAGCTGTGGGGCCAGGACACTGGATGTATTTAAGGCAGAGATTGATAGGTTCTTGATTGGATATGGCATCAAATGTTATGGGGAGAAGCTGGGAACTGAGGTTGAGGAGGAGAAGAGAAAAGGATCAGCCATGATTGAATGGTGGAGCAGACTCAATTGGCCAAATGGCCTAATTCTGCTCCTAGGTTTTATGGTCTTATGGACAGAGGTACAGATAAATGAGGAGGAGATGTTGCCTTTTGATCAGGGAGGACATAGTATCAGTGATTAGAATTAACATCCTTCAAGTCAAACCAAGTCAAGTTTATTGTCATTTCGACCATAAAGTGCTGGTACAGTACACAGTAAAAACAAAACAATGTTCCTCCAGGACCCTGATGATACATGAAACAACACAAAACTACACTAGACTATGTGAGACCTTGGACGTTCGTTCAATGAAGCCATACGGGTAGAACATCATTTCAAACTCCTGGGAGTGCACATCACACACACCCTCTCATGGTCCCAGAACACATCCTACACGGGCAGGAAAGCTCACCAATGCCTCATTTTCCTGAGGAGTCTGAGAGAGCTGGACTTTGCACATCCATACTCACGTCATTCCACAGATGCACAGTAGAGGGCAGCCTAACAAGCTGCATCTCTGCTTGGTACGGAACCTGCACTGCGGTGAACAGGAAGCTCCACAATGGAGAGTTAAAACTGACCAACCCATCACTGGACCCAGCCTACCTACCATCAATGACATATCGTCTGTAGAGTACGGTGTGGGAAAAGGATCAGTAACATCATGAAGGATCACACACACCCTGCTCATGGACTGTTTGTCCAACTCCCATCAGAGAGGAGGCTGCTTAACATTCACAGCAAAACACACAAAGTGCTGGAGAAACTCAGCAGGTCAGGCAGCAACAATGGAAATGAATGAACAGTCGATGTTTCAGGCTTAGAGTCTTCTTTTGGATTAAGAAGAAAGGGGGAAGATGCCAGAATAACGAAGTGTGGTGAGGAGGAGGGGACGGAGGCTAGCTCGAAGGTGATAATTGAAGCTGGGTTGGTGGGAACGATAAAGGATGGGAGAAGAAGGAATGTTATAGCAGAGGAAAGTGGACCATGGGAGAAAGGGAAGAAGGAGGGGACCCAGGAAGAAGTGATCGGCGGGTGAGAATGTAAAAGGCCAGAGTGAAGAGAGGAGGGGACGGAAAAAATTACCTGAAGAAGAAATTGATATTCATGCTATAAGGTTGGAGGCTACCCAGACATATAATTGTCTCTCCTGACTAATCCCTTTCCCAGCACTAAATCTTACAAAAAGCCTAAGTGCTACACCTGCCCATTCACATCCTCCCTCACCTCCATTCCTTCCAGTGAGGCAACACTACACCTGCCCATTCACCTCCTCCCTCACCTCCATTCCTTCCGGTGAGGCAACACTACACCTGCCCATTCACCTCCTCCCTCACCTCCATTCCCTCCAGTGAGGCAAAACTACACCTGCCCATTCACCTCCTCCCTCACCTCCATTCCTTCCAGTGAGGCAACACTACACCTGCCCATTCACCTCCTCCCTCACCTCCATTCCTCCCAGTGAGGCAACACTACACCTGCCCATTCACCCCTCCCTCACCTCCATTCCTTCCAGTGAGGCAACACTACACCTGCCCATTCACCCATCCCTCACCTCCATTCCTTCCAGTGAGGCAACACTACACCTGCCCATTCACCTCCTCCCTCACCTCCATTCCTTCCAGTGAGGCAACACTACACCTGCCCATTCACCTCCTCCCTCACCTCCATTCCTCCCAGTGAGGCAACACTTCACCTGTCAATCTGCTGGATTTGTCTATTGTGTCCTGTGCTCTCGATGAAGCCTCCTCTACATCAGTGAGACCCGTTGTAAATTGGGGGATCCCTTCGTTGAGCACCTCTGCTGCATCCACCTGAAGCAGAAATTCCCAGTGGCCAAACATTTTAATTCTCATTCACATTTCCAATCCGACGTGTCAGTCCATGGCCTCCTCTTGTGCCAAGGTGAGGCCACCCTCAGGGTGGAGGAGCAACACGTTTTATTCTGTCTGGGGAGCCTCCAACCTGATGGCAGGAATATCAATTTCTCCTTCAGTATTTTTTCCCCCTCTGTCCTCTTTCCCCGAGTACCCCTCCTCCTTCCCTTTCTCCTGTGGTCCATTCTCCTCTCCTATCAGATTACTGCTTCTCCAGCCCTTTACCTTTCCTGCCCACCTGGCTTCACCTGTCAACTTCCAGCTTGCCTCCTTCCCCTCCCCCCACCTTTTTATTCTGACATCTTCCCCCTTCTTTCTCATTCCTGAAGGAGGCTCTCAGCCCAAAACATCGACTGTTTATTCAATTCCAAAGATGCTGTCTGACCGACTGAGTTCCTCCAGCATTGTGTGTGCGTTGTTTTGGAATTTCAGCATCTGCAGACTTTCTCGTGTTTACGTAGCATCCACACCAGGACCACCAGACTCAAAAACAGTTACTTTCCCCAAGCTGACCAACACCTCCACCCACTAACTCCACCACTACTTTATTATTTCCCATCACTGACATTACGTATAGCCCCGTGTCACTTTATGGACTACTGTCATTCCATTGTTAAAGAAGAGTAACAAGGAGAAGCCAGGCAATTACTTGAAGTAACTAAAAATGTAGATGAGAGTCGGGCAGTGGATGTTGTCAACTTTGACCTTTGCAAAGTGTTCAAGGTCCCACATGGCAGTTTAGATCCCATGGAATCCAGGGAGAGCGATTTGGGTGAATTCAAAATGAGTTTAGAGGTAGGAGTCAGAGGGTGTTTAAAGGTTTCTATCTTGGGATGGAGACCAGTCATTAGTGGTGTACTCTATGGGTCAGTGCTGGGACCCTTGTTACTTGTTATTTACAGAATGATTTGGATGTGAATACACAAGGCTGGTCAGCAAATATGCAGATGACACAAAATGAGGAGATGATGATAGTGAAGAAGGTATTCGTAGATCACACAGTGATCCTGATCATTTACAGAAGTGGCCCGAGAAGTAACAAATAGATTTCAATACAGATAAGTATAAGGTATTGGATGCATTTTGGAAAGTCAAACCAGTGTGGGACTGGTACTCTGAATGGTCAGGCACCAGGGAGTGTAATGGAACAGAGAGACCTCGGAGTACAAGTACATCGTTCACTGAAAGTGGTGTCACAGGTAGACAGGGTGGTGACAAGGGCATTTAGCATGCTGACCATCTTCAGTCAGGACATTGAGTAGAGGAGTTGGGACATTATGCTGCAGTTGTATAAGTCATTGGTAAGGCCACACTTGGAGTACTGTGTACAGTTTTGTTCAGCCTGTTATAGGAAAGATGTAATTAAACTAAAAAGAGTACAGAAAAGATTTACGAGGATATTGCCAAGACGAGAGTTATAGGGAGAGGTTGACCAGGCTGAGTCTTTATGGATTGGAACATGGGGGAATGAGGCCTTGTAGAAATGTTTAAAATAATGAGAAACATAGATAAGGTAGATGGAATCAGCCTTCCCCAGGGAGGGAAGCCCAAAACTAGGGGGCAGAGATTTAGGGTGAGAGGGGAAAGATTTAACAGGGATCTGAGGAGCAACTTTTTCACACAGAGGTTGGTGAGTAGATGGAATGAACTGCCAGAGGAAGTGGTTGTGGGAAGTACAATCTTTCCATCTGGGAAATACGTGGATCGGTACATTCAGGGACAGTGCTTGGAGGGATATGGGGCAAATACAGTAAATTGTTATGAGCTGGGAGAACAATGTGGTCAGCATGGACTGGTTGGGCTGAAGGGCCTGTACCCGTGCTGTATTCTCTATGATTCTACATTGCAACTTTACAAACACTGGATAGGCCACACTGGGAGTACTGTGTGTAGTTCTGGTCACAACACTACAGGAAGGATGTGGTTGCACTGGAGAGAGTGCAGAGGAGATTCGCCAGGTTGTTGCTGGATTGGAGGAGTTTGGTTCTGGGGAGAGATCGCATCGGCTGGGCTTGGTTTCCCTGGAGTGAAGGAAGCTGAGGAGTGACCTTTATAAGTATACAAGGTTGTGAAAGGCATGGATGGGGTAGAGAGTGAAAATCATTTCCCATAGTGTGGCAGGGGTATCGAAAACAACTTCTGGGTTTAAACTGAGAGGAAGGAGTTTTGAAGCAGATGTACAGGATTAGTTTTTTAACTGAGAATGATTGACACTGGAATACACTGACTGAGGAGGCATTTAAATAGACATGGTTTAGAAGGGCTTGGACCTCATGTTAGCAAATATGGTTGGTGTCTATGGGCAAAATGCACAGCATGATGAGATGGGCCAAAGGGCCTGTTTCTGTGCTGTACAAATCTGTGACTCAGCCGTGAATAAATGGTCGGTTAAAATAGCAACAAATAATCTTCAACAATGTATATCATTCATCTGGAATTTATAAAGGATTATTTCATTCATTACAGGCAGAAACAAAGGAACTAATGAGAACAGCCGTGCTGAAATAGAACAGGTATTTTGTTCATATAAATTCCTGCAGTTTTCTTGTGTTTAAACAGTTTGTAAATTTGATGCTATTTCTCCCTCTCTCAATTCACACATGTATAAACTCATTGGAATCTTCCTGCTGTATTTATAACACCACTCTCTCTCATTTATTGACACATGGGTTAGTGGGAATCATGACCTCTGTTACTGTCGATAATATCTGGTTAAATTTAATTTAATGGACAGTATCCCGTAATGTTTCATTACATTCTTGTTTGGACACAATTATGGATATTTACCATTTCTCCCAGTCTGTGTCTGGTTCTGCAGAAAGTGGTTGTCTCTGTCTGACCCCTTTGTAACATCAGTTATGTCCAATTAGTCACCTCTGCCTCTCCCTCGTCCCACTCCCCTCCCCTATCCTGTCCCACACCCTTCCCCCCACTCTGCCCGTCACTCTGTCCCATCTTTATCTCAGTGAACAAAGTGAAGATTTGTCATCATGTATAACAAACACATTCTGTCCATTTTAGGATCGTGGAGAAATGCAGGAATTACAAACTCTCAGCCCAGGTCATGAAGCTGAACCTGAAAATCATCCGGTCAGTTAGAAGGGACACGGCAGCCTTCAGTTCCAGAGGTGACTGTGAGGGCAGGTTCTGTGTCCCTGCTGTAGACGGGAGCCTGGAAAATCCTTCCCTCCAACAGTGGGGAACATGGTGCTCTGCAGCTGTAGCTTGTCTCACCCTGAGTGAGAACAACACTGCACTCATTTCAGCTCTCAGCTTCCGGTGAGAAATTCAATCCTTGATCATCTGGCAAAGTTCTCACTGGCACCGGAATCATTTTAAGGAACGATGAAAGAGGAGCCCAGAGGGGCTCGGCCCACAAGACCTTATGGGTTTGTCTCTGATTTAGATCTCTGGAAGGTGCAATAACTACATAATATGTGCTTCAGAAGACAGTCCTGACTGCAATCTGGGACATCAAATGCAGGCTCCCACACACAGCTGAACTGCTTTGCCTGATGACGACAACCACAATCAGGTTCATTGTCACTGTGTTATGAGATGAAATTTGTTGTTTTGTGACAAGATCACTGCCTCTCAGATTCCTCGCCTCGGGATCATTCATCGCTGATCTCTACCACATCTCACACTTTACTCCTTGCTGCTGCCTGGCTGGAGCCCTGGAGGGTCACCAAGGCCCCCTTGTACAACAAGCACCTCTTGTGGTTAATGTTCCCCACCAGAATGACAAGGTCTCTCTGAGTCCCTCTCCTTTCCCATCATTTCCAATCTGTTTGTGAAGCAGCAGCACTTCCTTTTGCTTGTATTTGTTTGTGCCATCGAGGCTGACTTCCCCTGTCGTAGCAGAGAGGTGAAGTGCTGGCAGCTGAGAGAGATCAAACTGAACATCCCGATGTCACCATTTTCACTCTCGGCCATGGCATTGCTCTTCCATCACGTCGGTGTTACAGGAGTTACCCTTTGTACCCTCGCAGGAGTCAGTTGGAACTGGAGTTCCTCTGTTCACCTGTTTACTGGAATCTGTGCAATGAGATCACCCGGCTACAGTTTCAGGACAACAATCCCCATTCATACACGGATCGTTAACCCTGAGTATAATAATGAGGATGGCGTCATCCAACTCGGAGTGACACATCAGTGATGAGCATTTTCTTCATCAATCTACAAACATCCAACTATTACTCCTGGGCCATCCTGAGAAGGGTCACAGAGTCACACAGCACAGAAACAGGTCCTTCAGCCCACCAAGTCCATGCTGACCTTGTTGCCCATCTACACTGATCCCATTTGCAATCATTGTGGGATCTACATCAAATTTGTCATTTTCCTGCCCAGATTGTCTGCTGTCAGTCAAACTGAGGACAGTGTGTAGACTCCACCCCACCTTTGTGTTGTTGTATCAGACTAAACCAGTGAATCCAAGCCCAGAAATCCTTTCCATTTTGTACAAATATTAAAACTGCTCTGGCTGTTACATTAATGCCATCATCAGAAATCCCATGAAGATTGTGATTTTCCCCAGTACCAATACCAGGTACAACATTTCCTCACAAAGTCCCTCCCATTTCTGTACAGTGAGCAGTGAAACTGCAATAAAACTCTATGAGTTTGAATGTTGTATTGGAGGGTGATTTTGGGATATTTTAATCCTATACTGTATGTACATGTGTACATTTGTGTTTTAAACATGTTGCCTGATGCCTCTTTATGATCATTGTTGATTAAATAAACCACTTCTGTTTTGCTGTTGGTGATAATTCTTTAATGGGATCAGCCTAATTACGGGATAATTTACAATGTCCGATTAACCTCCCACCTTCGGACTGTGGGAGGACAGTGGAGTATCCGAGGAAACCCACACAGTCACAGGGAGTGTGTACGAACTCCTTACAGACAGTGGTGGGAATTGAACCCGGGTTGCTGGTACCATAAAGCGTTGTGCTGACCAATACACTACCATGCTACAGAAAATGCTGGAAACACTCAGAGGTTCAGGTTGAGGATGTCAGAACTGGGAAAATTTGACAACAGGTTGGTTTTAAATTACACGGAAGATGGAGGCGGTCGGTAAAACAAAGGGTCAGAGTTCTCGTGGGGTACGTTGTAGATGAGGTCACTGGGTTTGTAATGAATGAAGTTATTAGGGAGGTGGAACATGAACAAAGGAACGTAAAACTCTACAGTGAGGGAGAGGAGCACACACAAAGGGATGTAAAAGTTGTGAAATGCAGAGCTGTAGGAAATGCCCAGCAGGTCTGTAAATGGAGAGAGAAAAACTGAGTCAATGTTACAAATGGATGAGCTGCAGCAGAACTGACGGTTCTGAGAGAATTAGAGACAACAGGCTGTCTGATGTTGAATATCGAGTCTGGGAGGCTGCAGTGCGGTCAGGAGGATGATTTTCATTTACAGTTGAGACAAAGTGAATTGAACCCACTGACTGGAACCACACTTTACACAAAGGAAGGTGGGTGTGGTTGTAGTTTAATCATCCCAGTCCCAGGACGTTGCAACAGGAGTCCCTCAGGGCAGTGTTCTACACCCGGCCATCTTTAGCTGTTCTGTCAATGACCTTCACACTGTCATGAGGTCAGTTCTGTCGGGCAATGAGGCAGTTTGTACCCACACATACAGAACCTTGGACCAAACCAAGAGCAGGGGTGATAAGTGCTGTTGGAGGGAGCCGTGGGGGATCGAATGGTGGAGTGTCTGTTGGTCAGGAAACCAATGTGATGAGAAAATAATAGTCCTCAGTAAAGTGAAACGTAATCTCCAGAACACTGACCCGTGCGCTGGGTCACAATGTGGGATATTTACCGTGAATGTCAGGTGCTGAAACAGCCGAGGGTGAAGTGACTCTGTGACACTTGCTGTGAAGCCTCATGAGAATGGAGTGTGAGAGTGTAGCCTCTGGCGATGGGTTCAACTATTGAAGGGTTAACAAGCTGATAAAGGGCTGAGGCAGCCCGAGCGATCGGGACAGAGTTACGTTTCAGGTCAATGCCTCTTCATCTGATGAGTATTTACACCATTTCTATTTTAGATTCCCACTGTCTGTGGCTTTTTTTATAAACACAAGAGATTCTGCAGATGCTGGAAATCCAGAGCAACACACACAAAATGCTGGTGGAACTCAGCAGGTCAGGCAGCATCTATGGAAATGAACAAACCACCCTGTGGAAGGGTTTTGGCCTGAAACGTGGACGGTTTGTTCGTTTCCATGGATACTGCCTGACCTGCTGAGCTCCTCCAGCACATTGCATTTTATTTATTGAGATATGGCACTGAACAGGTGCTTCGGCCTGCCGTACCGCGCTGCCCAGCAACACACCAATTTAACCCTAGCCTAATCACGGGACAATTTACAATGGTCAATTAACTTACCGACCAGTATGTCTTTGGATTGTGGGAGGAAACCCACTTGGTCAAAGGGAGAACGCAGAAACTCTGCAGATCACACATCAACGGATCTAAACAGGATAATGGCAATTTCACAATGGCCAAGGAAAGTGAATCTCGGGTTGTATGTGGTGACATATATGCACGTACTTTGATAATAAATTTACTTGAATTGAATTCAAGTGGATCCTGGTGAATCAGATGAGCAAACATCCCTTTCAAACATGGTGGGTGTGGGGGGGGGGGGGGCAGGTATTAAAATAAGACTGCAGGAGGAAGCAGCTCCTGCTGGGGCAAAGGATTGGTTGAGGTTCCTGATGGTGACCTTGTATCAGGACAGAGAGTGTGGAGCGAAGGTTGTGTAAAGAGTTGAGACGGAGGGATGAGACATGGGCTGGCAGGTAAAAAATGGAGCAGAATAGGTGGGGAGAGGGAACCAGGTGTGGGAGGAGGAGAGGGGGTAGTTCAAAGATGAAGGTTGTGTGAAAGGTGAGGATTAAAGTCCAGATTCCAGCATCAGTTGTCTCATATCTTCCTTCCGAGTTATGAGTCCACGTTGTCCTGGGGCTCCCTCTCCTGGTCACTCCTGGAACACCCATGTCCTCAATGCCTGGCCATGTGCTGGGATCCCAGTGAGGTCAGTCCCAAACTGACCTGCTATCCTTTCACCGCACAATGGCACTGATCGTGAGCTCCCCTCACCACACCAACCTTACCCTCAAGCCCTCAATGAGAGGCAGTGAACAAGTCAGGCAGGAGGTACAAAAGCCTGAAGGCACACATTCAGGATTCAGGAACAGGAACAGCTTCTTCCCCTCTCATCGGATTTCTGAGTGGACTTTGAACCCATGAACACTACCTCACTACTTTTTTATTTCTATTTTTGCACTACTAATTTAATATTTCTATTATATATAACAGAGCGAGAGAGATTTACTGTAATTCATGTTTTTTTCTGTTATTGCATTGTATTGCCGCCACAAAGACAACAAATTTCACAACAAGGGTTAAATTGGGGGTGGGGGGGGGGGGGAGTTGCTGGGCTGAGTGATTCAAAGAGCCAAAGGGACTATTGCTGTATCTCAGTAAATAAATAACATGTAATGTTCAGGCTTTATAAGGCATGGGTGAAACTGGACTTGGACTATTGTGTGCTGTTCTGGGCCCCCTATCTAAGAAAGGATGAGCTGCATTGGAGAGGTTCCTGAGGAGGTTAATCAGAATTATCCCAGGAATGAAAGGGTTAATACACGAGGAGCTTTTGATGGCTCTGGGCCTGTACTCATTGGAATTTAGAAGTATAAGGGAGGTATCTCTTTGAAACCTTTCGAATATTGGAAAACCAAAATAGAATGGATGTGGAGAGGATGTTTTCTATAGTGGTGGAGTCTAAGAACAGAGGGCACAGTCTCAGATACAAGGACACCATTTCAGAACAGGCATGAGGAGGAATTTCTTCAGCGACAGGGTGGTGAATCTGTGGAATTCATTGCCACGGATGCTATTGCGGCCAAGTCGTTGTGTGTATTTATGGGGGGGTGATGGGTTCTTGATTAGTAAGGGTGTCAAATGTTACAGGCAGGAGGCAGGAGGATGAGGTTCAGAGGGCAATTAAATCAGCCATGATAGAATGGTGGAGCAGAGCTTATGGGCTAAATGGCCAAATTCTGTTCCTATGTCTTATGGTCCTCTGGTCTTATTTTCATCTTGAAATAAACAACATTTAGTGAAAGCATTTCAATGTTTCTCTACATGAACTGAGTTCATTAATGATCCATTGTCCTGTTTGATGTGAGGTTGAGGAGAGTGCTGAGGTCTGAAAGCAATTCAATACAATATCCATCATAGCATCATTTGGGGAATTATTGAGTGAGCAGAGGCCAGCATTCAATACCATTTCCCTAACCTTGGTTTTTATCTGCTAGGCACAGGGGTCAGACCATCCCACCATTTGGTATTTATGAATCACCCAGACTTGGGTATGTTCGGTATCAGCTCAGTGTCTGCAGGTGAAGTGAAACCAGGGATGAAGTCAGCAGTGAGGTGGGGGGGAAACACGATGTAATCCAAACCTGAGTGTGGTGTCATTGCGACAGGAGAGGAGGCCATGGTCTGACATGTTGGAATGGGAAGCGGAGTTAAAATGATTGATGTGAAATCAGGGATGAAGTCAGCAGTGAGGTGGGGGGAAACAGACTCCTAGAGGCCGTGAACTAACTGGGGGGGCCTGGCTGGGATTGTTGGTGCAGAGAAGTGGAAAACTGCTCGTATTGGATAGAAGAATGAGAATCAATCTAAACTCAATGTGTAAATGATATGGTTGTGATATCAGGGCAATTCGATACATCGGAGGTGTGGGAACAGGGAAGAGCTGGTGGTGTTTGTATGGAAATCCTTGAAGGTTGACAAACTAGTTGAAGTGGTAAAAAAAATTAATGTGAGAAAGGACTATTGAACCATCTCCTTGTATAACAAGGGATTTTGACCTCACAATCTACATCACCATAGTCTTGCAGTTATTGTCTGCTACAATGCAGTTTTGCTGTAATTCTGCCTTCTGCTATTGTTCTACCTTGTACAACCTCAATTCACTGTTGTAATGAAATGATCCATTTGGATGACACCATACCAGCTTTCTGGTGGTATGTGACAGAGAATAGAATAATAAGGATATTGAGGGATGCTGACACATCTTATAGTACAGATTCAGGCTCAGCTGGAATATTGTATTATGTATAGCTTACTGCATGATGGACATTAGATATGATGAGAAGAGACTTACTTAATTGGGTCACAGGATTGGGGGACTTCAATTCCATGGGGATAATGGGAATTTAGGGACTGGACCTATGGGGAGAGAGGATTTGATGGAGATGTTCCAACTCTCAAAGTATTTCACGTGAAGAAACAGTACTCTGGTAGGAAAAATGAAGCTTCCAAAGATGCAAGAGTAGGTGAAAAGGGCAAAATGTTACCAAGCACAAATGAGAAGAACCAGTTTCACAATTGTGGCTCTTTCCCAACTTCCCAAAGCAGCTTCCATCCAGTGAAAAGCCTTTGTGTCTGTGGGAACTGATGTAAAGAAGGGCATGAAGGGATACGGAGAGAAGGCAGGAGATTGAGGCTCAGAGAGAAATGGATCAGCCATGATGAAATGGCAAAGCAGACTCAATGGGCCAAATGGCCTAATTCTGCTCCTATATTGTATGGGTTTTATGGTAATGTAGAGAGTACGGCAACCAATGTCCAGTCAGCAAACTCCCACACATGGCAACATGATCACATCATCTGCTTTAGTGAAGTTGATCCAGGGATAGTTTGATTGCGTTGTTTTCCCCGAGGTGGCACCATTGGTTTCTCACATTGACTGGGAAGGCTGCAGAACCTCACGTTACATCGGATCTGAGAGGCAGCACGTCCAACACACCACACACCCTCACTACTCCACTGGAACCACTCAGCCTGGACTTCACACTCGTCCCTGGAGTGGGACTTCAACCCACAGCATTCTGACCCAAAGGTGTAACAAAAACACGTCAAAATTCACTGCTTGTTCTTTACTGATTAAGCGGCAAGAGGTATCCGCAAACAAGGGAGGCCCTGTACATGTGTTAATGGTTCTAAAAATCACTTCATCAGAGTTACAGAAAAATAAAATACAGAAATGAAGAACACTGATTCATAAAGTAGTAAAACAGGCAAAATAATACTTAGCAACCAATCACTAAATCATTTCACACAATAGACTGCCAGAGGGAACAACAAATGTCTGACAGCTTTTCCAGTCTCTGTTTGAATGCTCTTTCTTAAAGGTTTGCATAGGTTCGGCATGTCGTCTAATTGACAAACTTCTATAGATGCACGGTGGAGAGTATCTTCACTGGCTGCACCGTGACCTGGTGTGGAAACACCAACATCCAGGAATGGAAAGTTTACAGAAAGTAGAGAAAACAGCCCAGTCCATCACAGGTAAATCCCTCCCCACCACTGAAAACAGCACCCATCATCAAGAACCCCCCCCCCCCCCAGAATCCAGGCCATGCTCTCCTCTCGCTACCTCCATCAGGCAAGAGGTACAGGAGCCTTTGGTCTCACATCACCAGGTTCAGGAACAGTTATTACCCTGCAAATGACAGGCCCCTGAATCAATTAGTATATGTTAATAATAAATTTACTGTAACTTTGATAATGACAAATATAACATGCTCAGCACAGCTTTGTGGGCTGAAGGGCCTGTATTGTGCTGTAGGGTTTCTCTGTTTCTAACAAATAAATTATGCTCTTGTGGGTTTCCTATAATCTAACTGGACAGGTGGCAATGAGGTGCAGATGGTCTCCTCTACGGCCGTTAACATAGAACAGTGAAGAGTACAGCACAGAAATAGGCCATTCAGCCCACAATGTTGTGCTGAACCAGATAAAAAGCAAATCAAAAGCACCTAAATGCTAATCCCTACTACTGACATAATGTCCATATCCCTCCATCCTCCTTACATCCATGTGCCTATCCAAATGTCTCTCGAAAGCCTCCAATGTGTTTGACTCTGCCACTGTACCAGACAGTGCATTCCAGGCATCCTCCACTCAGTAAAAAACCTCACCCCTCACATCCCCCTTGAACCTACCCCTCTCACCTCCAATTCATGCCCTCAGGTATTAGACATTTCTACCCTGGGGAACAGATATTCCCTGTCTGCTCTATCTGTGCCTCTCATACTCTTATAAACCTCTATCAGATCCCCAGTGAGCCTCTGCCACTCCAGAGAAAACAACCCAAGTTTATCCAGCCTCTCATGATTATACATGCCTCTAAACCAAGTAGCAGCCTTCTGAACCTCCTCTGGACCCTCTCCACAGCCTCAACATCCTTAATATAACGGGGCAACCAGAGCTGCAGGCAATACTCCAGATGTGGCCTAAAGTTTTATAAAGTTGCAACAAAACCTCCTGACTTTTGAACTCAGTGTCTCAACTAATAAAAGCAAGCATTCCAAAAACCTTCTCAACCTCCTTATTGACCTGTGTGGCCACTTCCATAGAGCTATGAAATTGGATCCCAAGATCTCTCTGCTCAGCAATACTTAGTAATCTTGCCCTTAACAGTGTACTCTCTCCTTGCATTTTCCCTACCACAGTGCAACAGCTCTCATTTATCTGGGTTAATCTCCATCTGCCAATTCTCTGCCCATATCTGCAACTGATCTATATCGTCCTGCATTCTTTGCCAGTTTTCTACATGTAAAGGGGGTTTCTTCTTTTTCTTTGTTACTGTGTATGTTAATCAAAATGGCTTCTTTGTTTTGTTAAAAGAAGGAATGCTTCTTTGTTGCGAGAGAGTGCTGGAAGCTTGTTTGGGTTAAAATTTACTGATAACGAGAATTGTATTCCTTTGTTAACCAATTGGGATTAGTGTTGTTCTCTCTTCCGAGTCTGTAAGCTATTGTTGGCGGGCATTTTGGGGGGGGGCTCGGCGCGAGTGGTTGAGAGAGAGAGGACGCGATGCTGTAAGCTGGGCGACGGAACGGACCCCAAGCGGGGGTCCGAGGCCAGGAGGTACCACGAGGAGAGGAGATGAGGATAGATGTGCTTGGTTGACCACTTCGGGTGGTCCTGAGCTGAGCGAGCCTGAGGCGACCCAGGGGGTTACATACACTATCCACAACTCCACTAATCTTGGTACCATCTGCAAACTTATTAACCCACCCATCTACATTTTCATCCCGTTCATTTATATACACTACAAGCATGGAGCTGCACTAATTACAGACCTCCAGCTCAAACAAGTCCCTTCAACCACTAACATCTGTCTTCTCAGTGCAAGCCAGTTCTGAATCCCAACAGCCAATTTCCTGTGCATCCCATGCAATTTAATCTTCTGGATTAGCCTCCCATGAGGGAATTTGTCAAAAGCCTTACGAAAATCAACATAGGCAACATTCACCGCCCTACCTTCATCAATCTCTTTTGTCATCTTGTCAAAAACTCAGTCAAGTTAGTAAGACACGACCTACCCCTCACACACCCGTCCTAATTTGGCCTTTGGATTCCAAATGCTCATAAATCCTATCCCTCTGAATTTACACCAGCAATTTTCCTACAACTGACATGAGACTCTCCGGTCTATAGTTCCCAAGATCTTCCCTTTTTCCCTTCTTCAACAGAAGTACAACATCAGCCACGTGCCAGTCCTCCAGGACCTCACCCGTGACTCGAGTGGACATGAAGATACTGGACAAGGCCCCAGCAATTTCATCTCCTGCCTCCTTCAATAACCTGTGGTACACACCATCAGGGACTGGGGACTTATCCACCTTAATACTCATTAGGAGACCCAACACCTCCACAACCGTGACCTCTAAGTGCCATAGCATATTGATACACTCAGCACTGATCTGCTGGTCATCCGAGTTCTTTTCTCAGGAGTCATTGTCTCAGTTCATCCTGAGCCTAGAACAGTAATCAGAGAACTATTTTTGTTTTTTTTTAAACACCAACTAGTAAATAATTAATATAAACATAAACACTATAAATAACATGACATGATGTGACATGAAAATACCAACGGTAAGATATAAAATATTACAAATGGTTGCACTTAATGATTTCTATACTCTACCACACAGAGCTTTTAAATTTTCATTATAAGTCCTGGCACATCTGGTTCTACACAAGTGGTTAATCTTGCTTGCAAGCTGTCCTTAAACTCGAAATATTACTTATCCTGTGTGAGACTGAGAAGTGATCTTTCAGATGTGTATAAAATTGAAGGCATTGATAGGATGGATGTACACAGTCTTTTTCCTAGTGTTGGGGAATCAAGAATCAGAGGGTAGAGGTTTATGGGGAGAGGGAGGAGATTTAATAGCAACTTGAGAGGCAACCTTTTCACACAAAGGATGGGTGGGATCTCTGTGGAATGAGATTGCAGAGGAAGTCGTTGAAGTGGATACAATAAGAAATTTTAAAAGCCAGTTGAACAGCTCCATGGATAGGAAGGGGTTAGGAGGTTATGGATCAGCTCAGAAGGGGTTTTTGATCAAAATGGATCAGTTGGGCTGAAGGGCTCTTTCTGTGCTACCCCAATTAATATTGTCAATCCCCTTCCTTGGCTTCACCTATGTAAAGTGTTCAGCCAGTTAACTCTGGTCAGATTCCATATCCACATATTCCTTTCAAGATTGAGTCAAAATCTGATTTAATCTGTCCAAGAGGGGAAAGGGATTCATTTTTGACTTTGAGCTAAAAATTGTAACCCGGAGTGAGGGAGGCTAAGATCTAAAGATGAGATGACTGGTGACAATTGGAGAGGGTGGTTTAATACAATGGTCACTCTTTATTGTTCTCATTCGGCTGTTGAGTATATTTGGTCACAGTATCTGGGAGTACAGTTAGACAAGAAGCTAGACTGGACTGCCAACACAGATGCCTTGTGCAGGAAGGCACAGAGTTGACTGTACTTCCTTAGAAGGTTGGCGTCATTCAATGTCTGTAGTGAGATCCTGAAGATGTTCTATAGGTCAGTTGTGGAGAGCGCCCTCTTCTTTGTGGTGGCGTGTTGGGGAGGCAGCATTAAGAAGAGGGACGCCTCACGTCTTAATAAGCTGGTAAGGAAGGCGGGCTCTGTCGTGGGCAAAGTACTGGAGAGTATAACATCGGTAGCTGAGCGAAGGGCGCTGAGTAGGCTACGGTCAATTATGGAAAACCCTGAACATCCTCTACATAGCACCATCCAGAGACAGAGAAGCAGTTTCAGCGACAGGTTGCTATCGATGCAATGCTCCTCAGACAGGATGAAGAGGTCAATACTCCCCAATGCCATTAGGCTTTACAATTCAACCGCCAGGAGTAAGATATGTTAAAGTGCCGGGGTTGATTGTATTTAATGTATTTAAGTAAACTACTTAAGAACTTTTTAAAAGCTATTATTAATGCTTTTTGAGAGAGTGATTTAGATGCATATCATATTTTTACTGAGTTAAGTATTGTATGTAATTAGTTTTGCTACAACAAGTGTATGGGACATTGGAAAAAATGTTGAATTTCCCCATGGGGATGAATAAAGTATCTATCTATCTATCTATCTATCTATCTATCTATCTATCATTAGTGGTTCCCTGTTTTCCTTACTGCTCGTTCTCTGCTTTGAGTTGTTGCTGTTCTACTGCACGTCATCACAGGGCTTTGGGATACATAAATGGAAATGAAAGATACAGTCTGTGGCACATCAACCCAGTGCTTTCTGAAGCATATGTGTTTACTGAAAACCTGCATGGAAAGAGGTTAGAAATTCATTGTCCCCAATAATCACCGAGTTTATTAAAGTGAAATCTAATATTGATCTGAGGTTGGGAGGGGGTGGGGGAGAATCTTCCTGCAAGTTGAGATCAGAGGGGAACCAGACCTTTGGGACAACGTCAGCACCAGCATGAGATCAGACCAGCTTTCCAGCAAGGTGTGATTGACAAGAGAGTGGCTGAGTCTACAGAGTGAAACATTGCCTCACCTGCACCATGACAGTTACTGACGCCTGTTGCACTGATCATCACCCATTCTGCTCAGTTATCGAGCCACAGAGTCGGAGACTGAAACAGATCCTGAGCCTTCCAGGTGATGCAGTGATTAACATGAACTCCTCCAGTTCAGTGCACTGCATTCTGTGATCACTGTGCTCTCTGCCTCACTGGGAAATGAGTGAGGCTCTGAGGAAATTGTTGTAGGGTTTCTGGAGCCGTGTACACTCTACTGACCTTGAAAACAAACCCAAGCCCAAACCCTGTGATATTTGCACCATGGGAATGTAGGGGGACTGTTTGAATTGACAGGGTAAAGTCCTACGAGATGACCCAGTCTTACACATTGTAGACTGAGCCTGGTCACAAAACGGGGAGAATCCCGGACATTGCTGAGCCAAACCTGCCCAATGGGTTGCACAAGATTGATTTGGAGTTTTGTGTTCTATTTTGGCTGCTGTACTAAAGGAAAATTGTGATTAAACTGGATGGAGCACCAAAAATATCTAGAAGGATATTACCAGGACTTGTGGGACTGAGTTACAGGATGGGACTTTATTCCTTGAGACTAAGAGGTGAACTAGAGATGCATAGAAAACCATGAGGGGCAGAGATAAGGTGAATGTCCTTAGACTTTCTTCCAGGGGTGGGTTATCATGAACTAGAGTACAGAGGTTCAAGGTGAGCGGATAAAGATTTAATAGGAACTTGAGGGACAACGTTTCACATAATGGGTGATCAGCCAGTGGAATGAGCTGCCAGAGGAAGTGGTTGAGGCAGGTACAATAACAGCTTTTAAAAAACAATTGGACCATTACACGGATTGGGAAGATTTGGAAGGTTACAGGCCAGAAGCTGGCAAACAGGACGAGCTTGCCGGGGGCACCACATCAGCATGGACCATATGGGGGGACCAGGGAGGGGGTGAGGTGAACAGAAAACACACACTGTCAATAATGCTGAAGGTCACAATGCTTGTTCACTCATACAATCAGCCGGTCTCTACTAGTTACCCCTCTCCTTCAGTTACCTCGTTGCCTGTGGTCAATGTTCCCTCTGACTTGTAATGATCCGTGCTCAAAAATCCTGAGCTGTGTGATTTTTTGCCCAGTGACAACGTGTACGCACTGAAATTTTAAGTGGAAGTAAACCGGAAGCTATTCTAAGGATAATAAATGATCAAGTCCAGTTTGTTGTTCAATTTTAAAAGAAATGAAATAAAATAACTGTCAACACACACAGGGACTCAGCAGGCCAGGCAGCTTCTATGGAAAAGAGGAGAGTTGACGTTTCGGGCTGAATCCCTTCGGAGAGTCCTGTCGGATTTCAAAGATGCATTTAATGTCAAAGAAACGTATACCATATACATCCTGAAATTCTTTTTCTTTGCAACCATCCATGGAAACAGATGAATGCCCCAAAGAATGAATGGCAGTTAAATGTTAGAACTCCAAAGCCTCCCCAGCTCCCCCCTCCCATGAACAAGCAGCAGCAAAGCAACGACCCCTCCCCACCGGCAAAAAGAGCATCGGCACCCCCACCGAGGACTCAAGCGTGCAGCAAAGCATCAATAAAATACAGACTTGCAGAATGCCAAAGACTACTCGTTCACCGGGTAATTCGACATACCACAGGCTCTCTCCTTCCCCAATAAGGGGAAAAGGGGTGTCTCCGTTTCTCAGCGAGAGGGGAGACATAACAAACAACTTGCTGATTTATGATGTTAGAAGTCCATTGCATCACTTTTTCTGAGCTCTGTGCCCAAAGAACTCGGGTCTCCCATCTCCCACGACACGCCGATCTCAAGTTCGCCCACATCAAGGGCCACGGCCACAAAATCCCGAAACTCTGAAGGAGAGCTAATCTTCTAGGCCGCGCCCTTCGTATATCGAATAACGGCCAGTTGTGAGACCCCGAGGGCGGTTCTCATTCCCGCAAAGAACCGAAGTCAGCATGTAAATCCAGGTCAGGGTCTTCAAAAGAACGCAGAAAGGGAAAAATAGCGATATTAAAGATAGAAATACAATTGATTCCGAAAGGAACTGCCGTTAGACGCATTGACTCCTAAGCTCCTCTTTCTGTATTTCCAGCATCTGCAGATTTTCTCCAGCTTGTGGTTTAAATAACAGTCAAGAACTTTGATCTCCTCTGGGTTGGATCATTTTCGCTCTCATCCATTTTAACTCTCAGAAAACATACAGTATCTATCAAGCCTATAGTGGGTTCTGAAGGATTTTCTCGCCAGAGCTTTTGCAAATCCTCCTATGTGATTTGCTTGCTAAATTGCGCTTTAAAAAGTCAAGTTTACAAATATCTCTCCACTTTCCCCCACTTGGAAATTCTCCAGCAACTTTTTCATCGTGACAATGCACGCAGGTAACACCATTTTCTGTATTGTACATAAATATTTCTTGTAGCTGCATGTTCCTGACCTCATGAGCTTTCAGAGTAGCAGTTTCTACTGTTTCATTAAGCCATTCCGCTTTAAATGAACTAGTAGTTCTTTTGCGCTTTGCTCCTTTTGTTTCTTTGGAATTCGACAGAGTGAATCAATAATTTCTTCAATAAAAACCGTATAAAAAACAGTTCCAAAATCTGCAGACAAGTCCACGTTGTCAACAACGTCCACATCAGAAACCGGAAACGGAAATGTGATTGTGAAATATATTTAACATGCCAATGAGATACAGAGTGACAACCTTCCGTGAGCAGTTTAAATTCCTTTGTGCGCGGGTAGTAGAAGATGTGAGTGCACACACACATCAGTGCGAACAGTGCACAGTGTTTCGAACTGTTTTCTTTTGTTTTGTGCACCCTCCAGCTTGTTATTTTGCAGTTTTTAAATAAAATATCGGTTATTTTCCACTGCGCTGCATCTCCTGACAAAGGTGATTAGGAACACCGATACCCGCAGGTTCCCTTCCATGTCGCTCCCGCCCTTCGTCCTGAAACCTAGTGCAGCTCCCTCGTAATCACTGGGTCTGAACCCTGGAATTACCACCCCAAAAGCACCGTGAGGTCCCCTTCACCAGAAGAACTGCCACCGTTCAAGCAGGTGGTTCACTCCCGCCTTCTCAAAGGCATGAACTGCTGGGCTTGATGGTGACGCCCAGTCCTGTAGGCCACGTCACCGAATCTTCCGAACTCAATGAGTTCAAAGTGTTACGAAACACACACAACATGTGAGACGAGCTCAGCAGGTCAGGCAGTATCTACCGAGAGAAGTAAAGCGACAAGTAGCGGACAGAGGTCCTGATGAAAGATGTCGGCCAGAAACGTCGGTAATTTAGCTCCTAGTGTGATCACCCATAGCGGTGATGTCAAGAAGGTTCTAGACAAAGAACGATCCAAGCAAGACCACAAAGGTGGAGCTGATGGAAGATGATGACACAACGACAGTGAAAGCGGTGGAAGGTCCCAGCGGTGAAGGGTCTCAGTCACTGGACCCTGACTCTGATCTGTGAAGCATCGTGTGGTAGCTGCCCGTGGATCGGCCTCCCCATTTTAAACAAAGTCACACACAGGCATTCTCCATGATGGGAATTAATCTTAATATCTTGGAGACAATCCCTCAGGAGAACATCATGTTCAAAGTTCAAAGTAAATGAGTTATCAAAGTACATATACGTCACCATAAACAATCCTGAGATTCATTTCATTGCAAACACTGACAGTGAATAGAACAAAACACAACAGAATCAATGAAAAATCACGCACAGCAAAGACGGACAAACAACCAGTGTGCAAAAGACAACTAATTGTGCAAATACAAAAAATAGCAAAAGCTAAAGAATAATAATAAATCAATAAACAATAAGTATCTGGAACATTAGTTTAAAAGTCCTTGGAAGTGAGTCTGTAGGTTGTGGGAATAGTGTTGGGGGAGTGGGGTGAGTGAAATTATCCCCATTGCTTCAGGAGTTTGATGGATAAGTGGTAATAACTGTTCCTCATCCTGTTAATATGGGACCTGAGGCTGCTTTACCTCCCTCCTGATGGCCACAGCGAGAAGCGCACGTGGCCTTTCCCTCCAACCTGATGGCATGATTTCTTCTTCCGGTAAACTAATCCCGCCCCCCCTTCCTACATTCCCCTATCTGACCTTTAACCTCATCACCCTCCTCCTTCCCTTTCGCCTTTGGCCCACTCTCCTCTGCTATCAGATTCCTTCTTATCCGGCCCTTGACCTTTCCTACCCACCTGGCTTCACCTATCACCTTCCAGCCAGACTCCTTCCCCTCCTCCCACCTTTTACTTCCGGCATCTCCCCCTTCCTTCTCAGTCCTGAAGAACAATCTTGGCCCGAAACGTGGACAGTTTAATCATCTCTATGGATGCTGTCTGAGCTGTTGAGTTCCTGCAGCATCTTGTGTGCGTTGCTGGTTAATGGAAGCTGCTTTCCTGCGACAGGCGGAGTTGCGAAGCCCCGTACATTTCACTCCGGGGAAAGCTATTGCCTGAATTGTAACAAATGGTTTTAGTTTCAACAAACCTGAGCACGTCTGTCCCACACTGACCCCGTCAGCTGTTCTCTCGGCACCTATTCAGTGAATGACGGGAACAAGGGACACTGCAGAGTCTCAGCCTTTTCCAACGATGCCGGATCATAGTAGACGGGGCCAAGGGTAAACACAAGAGATTGTGCAGATGCTGGAAATCCAGACAAAATGCTGGAGGAACTCAGCAGGCCAGGCAGCATTTATGGAGAGGAATAAGGAGCTGACGTTTCGGGCAGACGTTTTGATGGTTCTGGGCCTGTCCTCACTGGAGTTTGGAAGAACGATGAGAGATCTCATTGTGTAATGTTGAAAGGCGTAGATAGTGTGGGATGTGGAGAGAATGTTTCCTGTAGTGGGGGAATTTACACAGCCTCAGAATACAAGGACCCCCTTTGAGAACAGATGGGGCGGAATTTCTTTAGTTGTGGGTCTGTGAAGTCGACCCACCGCCGGTCTTCAATCGGGAACCATTGTGTCGGCCGTCCTAAGGAAGTTAGTGTTGACAAATCCCCGTTGACAATGTCCGCTCCGAGATGTGGGAGCTCACAGACGCGGGGAATTTCCACTATTCCACCGAGACTGCGGTGCGGGTCTGCAGATTGCGGAAAGTGGACATCCCCCTGATGCCGGTTTTGTCCCGACACACCCCACAGGTTAAAACAATAACCATCAAAGGGTTAATGTTGGGTTGTTGAGGCCGGAACCCCACCCGCTCCCGGGACCCGAGACTGGGTGAGTATCACTGCGGAGTTGTGAAACTCACTGACAGTGGCCGAACATTCGCCCCGTGAACTCAACGTCCCTCAACAGTTTAACACAGCCCGCAGCACCATGCGGTTTACAGAGGCTCCTGGAGTGTGCGGTCTCGCTATTTCCGCTTACCTCTCTGCTGTTACCGGTGAGAATCCCCACGGTTAACCATCGCGATTCTGCCTTGTAGCGTTTATTTGGGATGTAGGCGTGTCGGAGGATTTATCTGGGATAATCCGACCGTTCAGTGAACCAAATCTATAACTCCCGCGTGTTCAAATCTTGGGTTTTGTTTGGAAATTGGGTTTGTGTCAATAACATAACGACAGGAAAGTTTTTCATATAGGCTCCATGGGCCGATCGGCCTCCTACGCTGTCTGATTCGAATCAGAATCGTTGTTGGCTGAATCAGAACTGTCCGGGTAATCCTGGGGCAGGAATGCAGACGATTCTCCCCGGGATGGACCCGCACCTGTTCCACAACCTCCCGACCCCGGCGCTGTCCACCAGTCAGTGTTTAACGGTGACGGGTAGGTACAGTATCGATCGCTACGGGATTCACGTGTGTAATCATCGCGTTTGCCATGACCGGCACAACGGAGGGGGGTAATGTTGTGTTTTTTTTCATTCACAACATTAGCGGGGTGTTTTTTTTTCCTTTATAATCTATTTTTCTTTTATCTTTCTTTCTTTGCCTGGATGATGGGGGGGTGGGTGGGGGGGAGACACATAGCAACATGGAGAATTTTAAAATAATTCCCCGGGGTACTATGAGAGTTGAAATATTATGTATTATTATAGACTTAAGTAACCCCGTTAAAAATAATGACTGATTTACTGAATTTTTAAAGTTTTATTGTTAATGGGCTTAATGGACCAGTGAAAAGAAAAAGAATTTTAACATACATTAAGAAAATGAAAATAGATACAGCTTTTATACAAGAAACACATTTAACAGAGATGGAACATCAGAAATTAAAGAGAGATTGGGTCAGAAATGTTATAGCAGCTTCATTTAATTCAAAAGCAAGGAGAGTTGCAATTTTGGTCAACAAAACTTTACCAATTAAAATACAAAATGTATTAATTGATTCTGCGGAAGATATGTAATTATACATTGTCAAATCTTTTCAGAACTATGGACTCTTATGAATATTTATGCACCAAATGAAAGTGATGTAAAATTTATATAGGAGGATATTTTGAATTTGGCTGACGCACATGATAAAATATTAATAGGTGGAGACTTTAACTTTTGTCTAGACCCAGTTTTAGATAGGTCAACAAAGGTTGTTACAAAACCAAAAGCAGCAAAATTAACTTTATCATTGATGAAAGATTTAAATTTGATTGATATATGGAAAAGAATTAACCCAAGAGAAAGAGATTATTCATTTTATTTAAATAGACATAAAACTTATTCAAGGATAGATTTTTTCTTACTATCAGCGAATATTCAAGACAGTGAAAAATATGGAATATAAAGCAAGAATATTGTCAGACCATTCCCCCTTGACAATGACAATGATAATGATGGATAAGGAGGAATCGATTTACAGATGGAGATTTAATTTAATATTATTAATACATCAAGATTTTTGCGATTTTATGAAATAACAAATTCAGTTTTTTTTGGATACAAACTCACATTCAGTTGATGATAAATTTATATTATGGAAAGCAATGAAGGCATATTTGAGAGGCCAGATAATAAGTTATACTTCTAAAATTAAGAAGGAATATATGGTAGAAATAGATCAATTGGAAAAAGAGATTACTAAATTAGAAAAAAATCTCAAAGCTATATGACAGAAGAATAACAAAGACAACTTGTTAATAAGAAACTACAATATAATACACTTCAGACATACCGAACAGAAAAAGTAATTATGAGAACTAAACAGAGATATTATGAACTAGGTGAAAGATCACACAAGATTCTTGCTTGGCAGTTAAAAACAGACCAGGCTTCCAAAACGATAAATGCAATTAGAACAAGTGTAAATAAAATTACTTACCAACTATTAGAAATCAATGAAACATTAAAAATGTTTTATTCTGAATTGTATCAATCAGAATCTCAAAATGATATTGATGAGATAGAAAGGTTTTTATCACAAATAACTCTCCCAAAATTGAATTCAGAAGAACAGAAGGGATTAGATGTGCCTTTTACATTAAAAGAGGTCGAAGAAGCTCTAGGATCACTTCAGAGTAATAAATCTCCAGGAGAAGATGGTTTTCTGCCTAAATTTTACAAAAAGTTTAAAGATTTATTAATTCCTCCTTTTATGGAGCTGATACACAAAGCAGAAAGAACACATAACCTTCCAGAATCTTTTTCGACAGCTATTTTAATAGTATTGCCAAAAAAAAGACAGAGGTCTTTTAAAACTAATATAATATAGACCTATTTCTTTGTTGAACATGGATTATAAAATAATAGCAATGATTTTATCTATTAGGATTATCTAAATACTTACCAAAATTAATACAAATGGACCAAACAGGATTTATTAAAAATAGACAATCGGCAGATAACGTAACCCGGTTACTTAGCATAATTCATTTGGTCAAAGAGGGAAGAAATGAGTGTAGCAGTTGCTTTGGATGCAGAAAAAGCATTTGATAGATTGGAATGGGATTTTTTATTTAAGGTATTGGAAAAATATTAGGAGTATCTTTTATAAAATGGATTAACACCTTGAATACTAACCCCAAAGCTAAAGTGGTGACAAATGGCCAAATTTCAACATCATTTCAATTAACAAGGTCAACTAGACAAGGTTGTCCATTATCACCTGCTTTCTTTGTGTTGGCGATAGCACCATTAGCTGAATTAATTAGAACTGACTCGGATATTATGGGTTTCAGAGTTAATCAGGAGGAATATAAGATTAACTTATTTGCTGATGATGTTCTGATTTATCAAACTAACCCATTACATTTGTTGTGTAAATTATCTTCTAGATTGGAAGAATATGGGAAAATATCAGGGTACAAAATAAATTGGGATAAAAGTGAAATTCTACCCCTTATTAAAGGAGATTATAGTCAATGTCAATTAATAACTCAATTTAGATGGCCGATAAATGGTATAAGGTATTTAGGTATAAGAGTTGATAATGATATAAAGAATTTATATAAATTCAATTATTTGCCATTATTGAAAAAAATTCAAGAGGATCTTGATAAATGGATGATGTTACCAGTAACATTAATAGGTAGAGTCAATGCTGTAAAAATGAATATATTCCCTAGATTACAATATTTATTCCAAACATTACCAATACAATTACCGCAGAAGATTTTTCAAGAGTTAAATAAATGTGTGAGGAAATTCCTTTGGAAAGGTAAAATGTCAAGAATATCGTTGGAAAAATTGACATGGAAATTTGACCTAGGAGGGTTACAATTACCAAATTTTAAGAATTATTGCAAAGCAAATCAACTTAGATTTATTGCATCTTTTTTTGATGAAGATAAACCAGCATGGATTAGAATAGTATTGGATAAAATAGGAGAAAATATACCAGAAGATTTTATATATAAATGGGAATCTAAATGGATACGGGAAAAGAAAGAATCTCCTATACTAAAACATTTGATTGATTTATGGAATAAGATAAATGTTGATGATGAGATAAAGAAATCTTTATTAGCAAAGAGACCTTTAATTCAAAATAAACTTATCCCTTTTACAAAGGATAATCAACTTTTATATAACTGGTTTCACAAAGGGATTAGATATATAGGAGACTGTTTTGAAGGAGGTATATTAATGTCATTTGACCAATTAAAGAATAAATATAAAATATCAAAGAACACTCTTTTCTGTTATTTCCAATTAAGGGCTTATTTAAGAGATAAACTGGGTCAAACAATGTTATTGCCGAAACCTAATGAAATAGAAACTTTAATTCATAAAGGAAAAATAAAAAGAAAAATTCTGGTATGTATAATTTGATTCAAAAACAGGTAATTAAACAAGGAATTTATAAGTCAAGACAAAAATGGGAAACTGATTTGAATATTAAAATTGATAAAACAAGTTGGTCAAGATTGTCTTGACAGTATGACAAATACAATAAATGTTCGACTAAGATTAGTACAATATAACTTTTTACATCAAATATATATTACACCACAAAAAATAAATAGATTAAACTCAAATTTATCTGATCAATGTTTTCGATGTAATCAAGAAATTGGTACTTTTTTACACTGTACTTGGTCTTGTTCTAAAATTCAACCTTTTTGGACAAATTTAAGAGTTTTACTGGAACAAATTATTGGAATACAACTTCCACACAATCCAATATTATTTTTACTAGGCGATATTGAAGGGATAAAATCGAAATCCAAACTGAATAAATAACAGAAAGAATTCATAAAAATTGCATTGGCAGTAGCCAAAAAGGCTATTGCAGTTACTTGGAAATCGGATTCATACTTAAGTATAGATCGTTGGAAGAATGAAATTTTTAGCTGCATTCCACTTGAAAAAATAACTTATAATTTAAGAGATAAATATGAAATATTTCTGAAAATTTGGCGCCCTTATTTACAAAAAGTAGGATTAAATATATAGGTGCTCCGAAGATAAAATTATTGGTTATCTGGGGAAAGAAATATAAATATTAAAGCTATTATGAACTCCATGGAGCATGTGGGGATCTTCCGATATCCAGGCATTCTTTCTTTCTTTTTTTTCTTCTTTTTTTCTATAGGGATATGTTAGGGGGGAGGGATTAAGCGGGGGGGGGGGAAGAGTTGATAATTTTTTTTTCTTTCTGTAACGTATTTGAAAATTCAATTAAAAAAAATCTTAAAATAACATCACAGGAAAGTTTTCCAAATAGGCTCCATGGGCCAATCGGCCTTCTGTTCTGTCAGATTCGAATTGGAATCGCTGTTGGCTGATTCAGAATTGTCCGCGTAATCCTGGGGCAGGAATGGAGCCGGTTCTCCCCGGGATGGACCAGCACCTGTCCCACAACCTCCCAGTCCCGGCGTTGTCCATCAGTCAGTGTATAACGGTGACGGAAAGGTACAGAATTATCGCGCCGCTGGTCCTTCCCCGGGGACGGGTGGATCTTAACGCTGGATGTCCCGGACTGGGACTGTTGTTGGGGAATGGCTCAGACTCAATGAGCCGGAGAACAGAAAGATCCCACATTAAGCACAGCGGGTCCAAGATCATTACAGGGCGGTGGTGAGATGTGTGAAAAATGGACAGAATTAGTTACACTCAAGTTAGTTACACTCTGCAGCCCAAACAATGATTGCGTTTATTGTTTAAATGTCGCCACTTTATATTATAACAATTCCCATCTCCACCTTCAGCCGCTCTAACACCGAGGGTGCATCAGGACAGAGTGAATGGAACCGCCGGCCAGTCCGTGCTCCTACCGGTCTCTTACACAGTCCCGGACCCACACGGGTATCTGCGGATCACATGGACCAGAGGCGGGAACGCTAGTGTATGTGTGGAATATACCTGCTTCCCGGGGCAAGAATGTCACCTCAATGACGGTAGATCGTTCATCACTGTCTCCGAACCATATAAACACCGGGCGCTGCTTTTCCCGGAGAACGCTTCACTGTTACTGAGAGACCTGCAGATCAACGACAGTGGGATTTATGAATTATCCATCAGCGACTCTACGGGGACGGAGAAGGGAAGCTTGGTGTTAACAGTTCGATCGGATGGAACAACTTCCCAGGGTAAGATCGTTCGTTCGTTATGTGCCGTGCTCTCTCGCGGCCTTGACCATGTTTGTTCATGGCAATATTTTCAACAGAAGTGGTTTGCCATTGCCATCTTCTGGGCAGTGTCTTTACAAGAGGGTGACCCCAGCCATTATCAGTACTCTTCAGAGATTGTCTGCCTGGCGTCAGTGGTCGCGTAACCAGGGCTTGTGATATGCACCGTCTGCTCGTACGGCCACCCACCACCTGCTCCCGTGGCTCCACATGTCCCTGATCCGGGGTGAAGCAGGTGCTACACTTTGCCCAAGGGTGACCTGCAGGCGAGCGGGGGTAAGGAGCGCCCTACACCTCCTCTGGTAGAGACGTATCTCCACCCTGCCACCCACAGGTTTTTAAAACTCAGGGTAAGATTGAGTTTTAAAAACAAAATGTTGGAAACACTTGGCAGGTTAGGCAGCATCAGTGGAAAGAGAAACAGACGACGTTTCTGGTCAAAGACCCTTCGCCAGAAGTCAATATTACGCCGCAGAGGAGGCGAGGGCGGGTTGGATGGGACAAAGGCCGTTCTAGAGTTCCAACAGTCCGCTCTCTGAGAAAGAAATGGACACGGAGGCACTGGCTACAGACGAGGAGTTCAGCGGCTTATTGGGCTGGAATTATTAAATTAAAATGATGGAAAAAGATGTGGGTGAGGTCAGAAGCTGAGGATCGATCGCTCGGGAAAGGAGAGGGGAAGATCAGTATCGAATCCAGACTATAGATGGTGAGAATGCGGCGGAGGGAGGGGGTTTGGGGGGAGTTGGGACTTGTCAGTGTGGAAAGTGAAGAGGCAAAGGAAACCCAGGAGCGGCTTTGTTGAGGTTTACAGTCGTTCGCTTTAGAAAGGAGGGGACACGTTGTCTGTGTCAGCACTGAATGTTACAGAGGATAAAGTGGAATTGTGGATCAGGACAGCGCTGAGACAGGTTGTTGTAGAGAGAGTTGAGGGTTATTCATGTCTGAGCGGAGTTAGCATGGATCTCAGCGAGGAATACTGCAGGAGAAAGTTCAAAGTAAATTTATTATCAAAGGACGTGTATGTTACCAGATATTACCCGGAGATTCGCTTCCATACACGTATCAGAACAAAGAAATACAATAGAATGAATGATAAACTGCACACAAACACTGACAACTGACCAATTGTAAAAGAAAACTGTGCAAATAACAAAAATATATAAACATATAAATAAATAGATAAATATAGAAACAAACAAATGGAGACAATGAGTTGTAGAGTCCTTGAAAGTGAGTCCATAGGTCGCCCGGTGATCCAGGGTGGTTCTGAAAAGAAAAGGGTGGATATTCAGTTGGAATTCACGTGGGATCAGTTGCAGCTCAATGCATTTGAAAAGGAAAGACATGTTACTGGGTGAAGACACATGGTTTTGGTCAAAGACAAGAAAGGAAAGACGAATCACTGAGGGTGGACACAGTAAAGCCCATCGGAAAGTGAAGGGGAACGCCTTCAATACCACATTGCTGGAAGAGAAGAGACAGTGAACTCAACAGTTAATTTAAAATAAATATTTTATGAGATACATTGCTCCCTATAAGAATTGAACAAGGTGGTAACGTTCAGGGTGAACCTTGGACTCAACAATAACTCTTCTCAGAACAATGACTGCCCGGACCATTCCACCTGGTCAATATCCCAGTTCTAGTGCTTTAGAATCACAGCTCGATTATGTACAAGAGGCCATTGGGCCATCATAGTGGTGCAGGTGGAAACGACTATGGGTAACCCTAGGTGATTTCTAAGGTAAGGACCTGTTCAGCATAGCTTTGTGGGCCAAAGGGCCTGTATTGTGCCGTAGGTTTTCTATGTTTCTATGTTTCACTACAGTAAGGGCTGCTTATTAAATTAGTCTCACAGCCTTGTTATTACTTCAGAGTTCTGTAAATGCTGAGTGTATATTAAACCACATTGGAAGTGATTCCTGAAACTGTTTCCACCGGATTTTCATCCAGTGAATCCCAGAATATGAGAATGGGCTGTGAGTTTTACTTCCCAACTGTTCTATTGACTTACACCCCACATTGTCCCCGGGGATTAGGAGCAATCTCTCCATCGGAGACAATATGAACACACTTCACTCTCCCAGCTTCCTTCTCTGCCGAGGATACAAACATATTCCACATTTCTGCTGTCTTCAATTCCTGGCACCATTCCAGTAAATCCCTCACCATCCTGTCCAAAGCCAGGAGATCTATCCTAGAGTGAGGAGTCCAGAACCAGATACAAAAATCCAGTTGGACCCAGCAAGCGTGGATGTGGATAAAGTTTCAACAACAATTTCCTTATTATTGTGCTGTAGATTTCATTTGTAAACCTCAGCTTTGTGTCTGTCATTTTAAGATAATTTTAATGAATTTCTGAGCATTGTCAATATATTGCTAGTGAACAGCAAAAGGTAAATGGAGACCGTATATTCATATTGCATTTTCTTTCTAAGCGTTCTTCCCTGTTCAAAGCTCCGTCCATTGCTGTGTTCTCGTTGTGTTGTGTAGAAAACCACCCGATCTCCATTACTGTACAAGGAATGCATGAGTTCCAAGGTGATTTCACACTTCACAAAATCAGTGGCAGTGTAATGATTAAATGACTGGGCGAACAAAGTTTTGGGCCAGCACGTTACATATCAGTCTGGATTCCATATGAAAGCTGGAAATTAAAAATCAAACATCTGCAATTAATTCTAGTAATGGTGATTGTGAAATGAGTGGATTGTCAGAAGGAAAATCTGATGCTTTTCAGGGAACTATCCCACCTTTCTCACTCAGTGGGACCTCAGTGTAACTCTGCTTCACTAACTGGTTTATTCTCAGTTGTCGCCTTGGTTCAGGGTGGAATAGACAATAAATGGCCATGTTTCCCATGACAGTCACTTACTCTGAATAAATAAATGTGATTTTCCTTGAGCTCCACTGGCTGATAGCAAAGCTAAAATGACTAGAGCAGTTTAGAGTCTGCAGATTAGAGCACTCTGCCTTAAACGAGTGTGGGCAGAAAACACTTGTGCATAAAAGAGTGACCTTGCTGTCTGCTGTTTCGAAGCTGTAACCAACTTCTGTGTGGTAATTGTTTTCTCTTGCAGCAAGTAAAATAAGCGTGCTTATGCTTGATCCACTCTGTGTTATTTGTTGTTTGTTGTACGATGTAGTGAACAGGTGCTCAACAGAAACACCAGCTACAGACAGGACTCCAGTGATAAAGGAAGAAGTTATTATTCGAATTGTTGTGTTCACTGCTACTGTCATCATCTTGTGCCTCATTGTGAAAATGCGAAGAGGTAAGCAGGATGTAGTCTCAGGTAACCCAAAACGTGATGTGTCTGTCTTTGGATTGATTTTCATGAGTATAATTAGACCTGGGTGTTCATCTTAATATTTTTTGCATCACAAATGTTACTACTTCTTTGAAAATAATATTTAAACTTTCTTGATCACTGTACATTTTTATAATAATGGCCATGTTTAATCAACAGTCTCCATTATTCATCACCCAATGTCATTCACCCTGAAGCTGGGCATCACTGTATAAGTACAGAGTGAGAACATTGTGTGGGTCTGGGCTCCAGCAAAGGGATTGGGGAGGTGGGAGTTCCACTATCCCCTTCCAATTAAATTATGACTAATCTATATTTGAACTTCATCTAAATGCCTTTGTGTTGGTGACTTTTCAATTGTAGCATGTGGGGAGAGTTCAGTATTTCCCTCTCTAACATGTGAGGGTGTGTTTTCTGGCTTCATATTAAAATACTCAAGTTTGAATTTTAAAGATATTTCCCCTGGCATTGGGCAACATTCTCATCTCACTCACCCCACACCTGCCACTTACGCACAATACAATGCTTAAAAGAAATAGAAGCAGCCATTTCTGTTAACTGCCACAGTATTTAACCACGTGTGAAGTGATACACTTTGGAAAGTCAAGTCTGAAGTCAAAATTCTCAGCAATGTGGAGTGATAGAAGGATCTTGAGGTCCACGTCCATTGATACTTGAAAGTTGCTGAGCACATTGATAAGGTTGTTAAGAAGGTGTTTGGTGTGTGGACCTTCATTAGCTGGGGATTGAGTTCAAGAGTATGAAATAATTTTGCAGCTCTACAAAATCCTGGTGAGACCACACTTGAGTTATTGTGTTCAGTTCTGGTCACCTTATTATAGGAAGGATGTGGAAGCTTTAAGTAGAACGCAGAGGAGATTTACCAGACTGCCGTCTGGATTTGAATGCATGTCTTATGAGGATAGATTGAACAAGCTCAAGTTTTCTCTCTGGAGAGGAGGATGAGCAGTGACTTGATGGAGATGTATAAGATGGTAAGAGGCATAGATCAAGTGGATAGCCAGAGACATTTGCCTATGGCAGAAATGGTTAATAAGCAGGAGTATAACTTTAAAGTGATTGGAATAAATTATAGGGGAAATGCCAGAGGTGAGTTTTTTACACAGAGAGTGGTGAGTGTGTGGAACACTCTGGTAGGGGTGGTGATAGAGGCAGGTACATTAGGGGTGTTTAAAAAAAACTGTTAGACAGGCACATGGATGATAGAACAATGTAGGGCTATGCAGGAGGGAAGAGTTAGATTAGTCTTGGAGTAGGTTAAAAGGTCAGCACAACATTCTGGGTCAAAGGGTGTGTACTGTGTTATACTGTTCTGTGCTCATCACATTTGCCCAACCTTTGTTAATTACTTTCATTTTTTTTTCATTTTCCTTCAGTGTTGGTTTCTACATCTCTGAACTTCTGCTTTTATGTCTCACAGGAGCCAATCTTTAACAGGTCACATTATTCCAAGTACTTTATCTAAATTAGGGCTCTGACCCATAATCTGGACTGTCTATTTCCTGCTGCAGATGTTCCCTGGCCTGCTAAGTTCCTCTAGTATCTTCACATTGTATCATCTGCAGTCTCACTTCATCTCTCTCTCTCTTAACCTGAATATTATGATGAGAATACAATTGTGTCTGTTTTATTTTCCATTCATAACTATGCAGAATTCATATATTCAGTACCAATTCAGGGAGAAGTTGGTACACTTCTGGTTAAATCTATGTTTCTAGTTGTTTCAGTAAATAGGATGTTTATTGAAGAATAAATATTTGTTGTTTGCTTGTGATGGAACAAAGGAAACAACCTCTCCTCACAAGGCTGTAATTCTGTCATCACGTGGAGAAAGGCTCGAAGCAATTGACCGGTAATATTCAGATTCAGATGTGTTTATTTCTCACATGTACACCAATACACACAGTGAAATGTGTTGGCTGCGTTCACAACCAACACAACCTCAGGATGTGCTGGGACAGCTCCAAGCATCGTCACACATTCCAGAGCCAACACAGCAGGTCCATGATGTCCAGCAGAACAACACAAGCAACAACAACAACATCAAAACAAAACTACAACAACAAAACAAGCCCATTTCCCCTTTCCCACCCACTCACACACACCAGACAGGTTGTGTCTGGGTTTCCCACCCCCTGACCTGGTCTGCTGTCGCAGACACACAGACTATAAGATATCGGGCCTTTGACTTATGGACGCATTGGCGCAGGAGCTTCAACCATCAGGTCTTGACCTCCAGCCTTGCTGATTTTGGTATCAACACCAGGACTGGCTGAGCATGGGACCTTGAACTCCAGGCCTCAAACTGTGGACTTGCATGGATCTCGGACTGTTGGACTCACTCACCATGGAGGGATCACTGGCCATTGTCCCTCCTGCTTGCACATATATTCCTCCCAGGACTTGCCAACCAGGAGATGACTCACTGAACGGGAGGATAACCAGCTCTCATCCATGGGGCCCACTGAACCCAGCCCTTATTAACCAACACAGTCAAAGTCAGCTCACAGGACACTGAAGTGTAGTAGCAGTAAATCTTCACTGTTCCAGATTTCTTTTTATGTAGCATCATTCAGAAATGTGTGTATGTCATGACAGATTTGTTTATTATTGCAGGAAGATTAACAATGTTTTCTTTATTCCCCTCCCCACCCCCTCACCCCCAGTTTGTAAAGGATCTCAGGAGCAAAGCAAAGAGGGACGTAACTGTCAGGTAAGTGCAATTTATCCTTAGCTTTACTTTCCTAGATCATATTAACTTGATGTGGTTTCTACCCAAGCTTTACCCCATGGTATTAGAATCCCACTTAGTGCAGCATTTAACTTCTCTGTTAGGATGTCAATCCTGCTCCTGGTATTAGTTCACTTTTCACAAGTAGTACAACACCTTCTTGACCTGGCACAAGCATCAATATTTGCCAAGGCTGAACTTTTCCTTCTGGAATCACTCATTCAATTATGTGTTTACTTTCTCAATCAGTTTCTCTGAATTTGCACATGGCTTGTTGCGGGTCCCCTTGATGTAACACTTACTAAGTTAGCTGAAACCTCTTGAGACTCCTGCTGCAAAATGTAGAAACATAGCAACATAGAAAGCCTACAGCACAATACAGGCCCTTCAGCCCACAAAGTTGTGCCAAACATGTACTTACTTTAGAAATTTCCACCACTGTTACCGGTAGCCCATTCCAAGCACTCACCACTCTCTGTGTAAAAGACTTACCCCTGACATCTCCTCTGTACCTACTTCCAAGCAACTTAAAACTGTGCCCTCTCGTATTAGCCATTTCAGCCCTGGGGAAAAGCCTCTGACTATCCACATGGTCAATGCCTCTCATCATCTTATACACCTCTATCAGATCACCTCTCATCCTCCATCACTCTAAGGAGAAAAGGCCAATTTCACTTAATCTATTCTCATAAGGCATGCTCACCAATCTAGGCAATATCCTTGTAGATCTCAACACAAAATACACTGCAGATTCTGGGGTCAAAGCAACACATACTACATGCTGGAGGAACTCAGCAGGTCAGAGAGCATCTGTAGAAACGAGCAGTACACGTTTCAGGCCGAGACCCTTCATCAGGACTAAAGAGGGAGGGGCCAGAGGCTCTATACAGAAGCTGGGAGGAAGGTGGGAAGGAGAAGGCTGGTAGGTGCCAGGTGAAAAACCAATCAGAGGAAAGATCAAGGGGTGGGGGAGGGGAAGCAGGAAATGGATAGGCAGGAAAAGGTGAAGAAGGAATGTAAGGGAAAAGCACTGTGTAGTAGAAGAAGGAAGAATCATGAGAGAGGTGATAGGCAGCTGGAGGAGGAGGCAGAGTGAAACTGGGATGGGGAAAGGGAGGCGGAGGGAATTACCAGAAATTGTAAATCTCCTCTGCAGCCTTTCTATAGTTTCCACATCCTTCCTGTACTGAGGTGACCAGAACTGAGCACAGTACTCCAAGTGGGGTCTGACCAGGGTCCTATATAGCTGTAACATTACCTCTCAGCTCTCAAATTCAGTCCCACAGTTGATGAAGGCCAATGCACTACATGCCTTCTTAACCACAGAGTCAACCTGCGCAGCAGCTTTGAGTGTCCTTTGGACTCTGACCCCAAGATCCCTCTGATCCTCCACACTGCCAAGAGTCTTACCATTAATACTATATTCTGCCATCATATTTGACCTATCAAAATGAACCACTTCACACTTATCTGCATTGAACTCCATCTGCCACTTCTCTGCCCAATTTTACATCCTATCAATGTCCTGCTGTAACCTCTTGACAGCCCTCCACCGTATCCACAACACCTCCAACCTTTGTGTCATCAGAAAATTTACCAACCCATCCCTCCACTTCTTCATCCAGGTCACTTATAAAAATCATGAAGAGAAGGAGTTCCAGCCTGTGACCTGAGGCACACCACTGGTCATCAACCTCCATGCAGAATATAAAATGTCTACAATCACTCTTTGCCTTCTGTGGGAAGCCAGTTCTAGATCCACAAAGCAATGTCCCCCTGGATCCCATTCCTCCTTACTTTCTCAATAAGTCTTGCATGGGGTACCTTGTCAAATGCCTTGCTGAAATCCATATACACTACACCTCCTGCTCCACATTCATCAATATGCTTAGTCACATCCTCAAAAATTCAATCTGGCTCGTAATGTATGACTTGCTTTTGACAAAGCCATTCTTACTGTTCCTAATCATATTATGACTCTCCAAGTTCATTAATTAAGTACCTCTACTATCTCCTCTGGTTCCATACACTCTTCTCCACAGTCACATTTGATTGGACCTGTTCTCTCACGTCTTATCTTCTTGCTCTTCACATACTTGTAGAAGTATGTCATACATGTACATGTCTCACATACATGTCTTCCCTGATTGCTGATATCATGTTAGTTTTCTCACAACACAACATTTTTCCCCGGCCATTTTCAACCTGGGCTAGTGACTGGTGATGAAGGAGGTGAATGTTTCACCAGGCATGTAGATGGTCCTCAAACTGACTGGAAAGAATTGTTCTGTGGGACTGAAAGGAAAAAGTTCAATCTGATTCCTCCTTGTCTCCTGCTAAAATAAAACAGAAGCCTGTAAGACAGAATGGTGTTCGCTTGGAGTGGGTTTGTTTTGAGAAAGTACAACAGAATCAGTCCACAGCAATGCTTTGGGAAAGTTAAGGGAGTACAAGTCTACAGTCACAACAGAGAACAGTGGTAATAACATGTTTGTCTGGGATCAAGGCTGTAAGGGATAAGGGGGTGGGTACTGTTACCACCAGGGGATGGAAAAGTACCAATGTAAGGGGTTTTGAAGGACATGAAAAGGGACACTTTCATAAGACTACAAGGATACAGGTGGGGTGGGGGGTGGTCCTGGGGGCAGCGCATAACACATCCAACTGTCCTGTTGTGACCCTTATCTAACCAGGAAGAAAGCAACACTTTGAGTGGGGTCCAGAGCAACAGTCCATCGAGGCTGCTCGGGAAACTGTGTTTCAGGCCCTGCCTCTGTCTCCTCGTTTACCCGGATCACCGTGGAGTTACAGGTGTCCCTACATCAGAATTTATGGAGTAAATGACGAGGACAGAATGGGGTGAACATTCCCCTAGGGTTCCGGCCCCGCACCCTACCTGGTGCAGCTAGCCGATACAGACCCTTTGAAAAACAACCACTGGCCAGGGCGTTGGTGGAGACGGAGGCCTCCCGAGGGAAGCGAAGTCATTCTGACACCCGACCTCCCGATTTTGACGTGGGTGCTCTCGGAGACCTTCACTACCCCGGGTGGGCGGGGGGGGCAGCCTCTATTGTGAAATGAAGTGGTACATTGCAGAACGGGCAAACAAGGGCTCGGGGCGGTGGGGGGAGGGGGTCATCGACTCTGAATTCGGCGTTGTGGCTGGTCATTTGGGAGTACATGCCACGAGTGAAGGTGCTCAACAACGAGGTATACGACTACCTGTAGACATAACGAAAGAAGTTAACACTGTGTGTGATATTTGTCAGCAGGTTAAAAGGAGAGAAGTGGACTGCTCACATTAACGGGGATGGTCCAGCGCAGGTATAACAGATTGATTACATCGGACTCCTGGCACAGCAGCAACAATTTGCTTACCATGGTTGTAACCTATTCAGGTCTGTTCGTGGAGATTCCTTGCACAAATGCTGACTAAAATCACACACTGAATGGATTGCAGAAATTAATTGGTTGTTACGGGACCCCCATGTCAGTTAATGGGTCTCACTTCTCAGGGCAGGCCGTGAAAGACTGGGCTGCCAGTAGAGGAATTCATCACGTATACCACAGATCCAATTAATCCCAAACATCAAGGCTGATTGAGAGAATGAATGGACCTTTGAAAGAACTGATTCTTTTAGTGACCCCCAACTCACACCGTACAGGGGCGGCTGACTGTACTATGTATCCCAAGCCTTGTACAATCTAAACAACGGACCTTTACTCAAAGGATTATCGCTAACCAGGGTGATCAAGTGTACCCCAGAATCAGGGGATGAAGCAGGCACTGAAGAAAGGGCTTCCACAGCGGGAGGGAAAGTATGGGTGCACCTTCAAATTCTCTGGTTTGTGAGGGGGAGATTGCAGCAAACGGAGACGGTAACACATACTGGGCATCAGTACAAGGGGAAGATCATCTGTTGTGTTTGAACAGGGAGAAACTGGCCAAATAATAATGATTTTAATGTCTGTAAGACTGATAATAATAGATACTTTGTTTTCGCCCAGGAGAAATTACAGCCCTGGAATTAAGCTGATGGAGGCAAGGACTTTCCCCTGAGCAGAGGCCACCAATTCAACTGCAAAAATAACACACAAAAAACAGCTATCTGAAAAGAAGACATCCTTCAGTGCGACCACACCTCCGAGACGAGAGAGAGAGAGAGAGTGAGTGAGAGAGAGAGAGTGAGAGAGAGAGAGAGAGAGTGAGAGAGAGTGAGAGAGAGAGAGAGAGTGAGAGAGAGTGAGAGTGAGAGAGAGGGAGAGAGAGAGCGAGAGAGAGTGAGAGAGAGAGCGAGAGACAGACAGAGAGAGAGAGACAGAGGGAGAGAGGGGGAGTGAGAGCGAGAGAGAGAGTGAGCGAGAGAGAGAGACAGAGAGAGAGAGTGAGAGAGAGCGAGCGAGAGACAGAGAGAGAGAGAGAGAGAGAGAGAGAGAGAGAGAGAGGGAGTGAGAGCGAGAGAGAGAGTGAGCGAGAGAGAGAGAGAGAGAGAGAGGGAGTGAGAGCGAGAGAGAGAGAGAGTGAGCGAGAGAGAGAGAGAGAGAAAGTCTGTGAAAGTCTGTTGGCATTCCACAGATCAGCTCATTTACACGATGATAAGTATTATTTTGATTTCTGTACTGCTACTGTTGTAGAGATTTGTTTTTCCTTTTGTATTGCATTTCCGCTAGTTCTAATAAAGTGTTTTCTTGTGCACGTGTGTCGTCCCTTTGATTGTGAATACACTATCAAATACCTTGTGCTGAACCAGGAAAGAACACGCAACACGTTTTAAAATAATTCCCTTTACAGATGCCGTGTGTGAAAAGAGGATGCATTGTTGCTGGTGATTCATTGTGTGACTACGTTATAGTGGATACATTATTCTGTATTTATTCTGCATTTCTGTTGCTGTTTTACCTTGTACCACTTCGATTCACTGTGTGTTGAATTGATCTGTATGAACAGTATGCAAGAGGAGTTTCTCATTGCACCTCAGTACATATGACAATAGTAAACCAATTCCTATCCAATTTCTTACACAAAAGCAGACAGGACTGGTAGTTCCTTTACCATCACCATGATAGGTTTTATTCCAAAGGGACATTGGCAATGAGAGATCCGTGTTGTCAGGGCTGAGATGACAGACGAGACTGGGTAGTGGCTGTTACCTGTGTAATTCCCCTGACGTGAGGGTGCGGTAAGCTACGGTGCTCTGTGTGATCACAGATGTTACAGGTGAAAGTTTGCCTGCCCAGTTACTGCAGAAGGTACAACCAGGTCAGAAGCAAATCCGGCTTCACAGGAAACACAAACGTTACAAAGTGTGCATAGTTTAAATGAAAATAAGGTTGTCTTTCAAGGTGTAAATTTAAAATGAGGATTCTTACATATAGAACAAATATATTTAGCATTTACTGTGAATGTTTTGACCAACTATCTCAGAATTACTCTTTGAAGAATGGAAAATGTACATGATGTTGTAGTAAACTGTGGGCTTGTTAATGGAAAATAGTTAATGCAAAATTAGGTGTGATCTCATGAATTATTTGTAGTTGTTACACATGATGGTATTGAGTTCATGGTCCACAAACCCTTAACCTCAAAAGGAAATGTTAATACAGGTACAGGTATTTATATGGACCTCACCACTGGGAGGTTTATACTATATCAACCCACTCTTCAAAGTCCTGCCTACTTTCCTGTCGAGTTTCTGTGGCGAGGTCTAACTGCCAACACCTACTGTTTGAATAGTGGGTTCCTACCCCCCCCCCCCACTGATGAAATACTTTCAGCTAATGAAGTAGTTTAAGCAGTTTATTTCATTTTAATGAAATACCTTAGAAAAATAGTTAACACACATTTAAAACTGCCCTTTTAACTTCAGACTGAAATTTGCGTGAAATTTACATTAAGAACTGAAGATTGTTTCTTGTTTACAATGAGATGCTGAGCAAACAATACTGGTTAGAAGTTTAACTTTGTCACACACAACTCTGACTTTTGGAAAGGTCATGCTGCTGTACCAGAAAGCTGAGGTTCGGGATAAGCCTCTCAGCAACTGGAACGTGAATATCCATCACACGGAGAGAGTGAAAATATCCTGTTGACACTCTTCATCAAAAAATTAAGAAATTCTGCCTGAGTGAAATCCCTTACCCACGTTGTGCCTGTGAATACAATGTACTGCCTGACCTCTGATTTCTTTTACTGGGCATGTTGAAACTGTCAGGACTTAGTTTCAACAGTTTCAGGTAATACATTCCCTCTGTTTAGAGTCACAGAGTCAACACAGAAACAGGTTCTTCGGCCCATCTAGTCCATGTTGAAACAATTTAAACTGCATACTCCCATTGACCTGCACCAGGACCATAACCAACGATATCACTACTATCAATGTACCTATTCAAACTTCTCTTAAATGTTTCTTAAATTGGCCAGTTCTGTTATAAAGTTAAAGTTCAAAGTAAATGTATTATTAAACTACACATGTGTCACCATGTACAACCCTGGGGTTCATTTTCTTGTGGGCATACCCAATAAATCTGGAGAATAATAACCACAACAGAATCAATGAAAGATTCGCACTCTTCTCGTCTCCCACCCCTTTCTTTTTTTCTGCCTTCCTCTTTCTCATTTCTTTCTCCCCCATAATCTTCCTGTGCTATTCCCTCCAAACCCTTTTCTCTGTTCTGCTGTTCCTCTCTGTGCATTTCTCTCTCTCTGTTTCTTTCTACTTCTCTCAATCTATCTGCTTCTGCTCATCTGTGTCGATTCCCCAGGTCTCAGTTCCCTGATCTTACAAACTACGTGAGTGGAAACATTTCTGCATCTCCGTCACACCCTCTCAGGATCTTATACAATTCCACAAGTTCACCACTCATTCTTCTAAAGGCCAGACAATGTACATCTATAGCGACTTGTAAAAGGACAACCTCATCATCCCAGGAGTTATCCAAGTGTAGGCAGAGGGATCAGTTTAGTTGGGAGTTTAATTACTTCAGCACAACATCATGAGATGAAGGGCCTGTTCCTGTGCTACACTGTTCTGTGCTCTATGGAGCCCTTTGGACTGTCTACAATGGCAGCTCATCCTTGCTTAAATAAAGGAACCAAGACCTCTTGGTGTGACCTCACCAGTATCCTGTACCATTGTAGTAAGTCTTTCCAATTTCTAAACTTCCATCCTCTTGCAATAAATTTCATCTGCCTTTTGCTTAACCCTGCAGGCTAACTTCTTGTGATCTAAACACATCACCTGGATCCCGCTGTACCTCACTCAACTGCAATCTTTCTCCATTTAGATGAGAGTCTTGCCTTTAGATTCCTCATATCACAGTGCAGGACTTCATATCTGCCAAGTCCTCACCAAAGACTGACTGTGGATTGCACATTTCTGGTGGTGGTTACCCCACAGAGGAGACACCCAGAGACCAGGTCTCTGTCAGACAGACAGCAGCACAGGCTGTTAGTTCAGCAGGTGCCTGGGGCTGTTTTGAGAATCTGTATCCATGATCGTTTGAGATGACCAACTGTTTTATTTCCACTTTTACTGATGCCAAATTAGGTATGATCACAAATCAAGATGAGGATGTAAAGAAGATTCAAATGGATGTAGACAAGCTGAGTGAGTGAGTGAGTGAGTGATGGATGGAATGTAATGAAGAAAAATGTTGTCAGCCATTTTAGTGCACAATATAGAAATGCAAAGGTTTTTAGTGGTAAGACAGCAATGATGTTCAAAAGGAATTAAGTCTTCTTGTACACAAGTTGGTCAGATTCAACAGACTGGTGCTGTATAATACTAGGGAGGCAAATGGTATGTAGTCTTATTAAGAGCAAATTTAATTACTGAATTATGGAAATCCTACTGCAATAAGAGCCTTTTTAAGGGGACAGATGGACTATTGTGTACAGTTCTGGTCAATTTATCTAAGAATAGATTTACTTGTCATAGTGGGAGATCAATGAAGATTCACCAGGATGGTCCAGAATTGTCAGTTTGCTCTAACAACAGGTTAGACTGGACTTGTGCTGTCCAGGGTTTAGGGAAGGTCTCGGAGAAACTCAAAAAATTCTTTCATCACTTAACATCATAAAAATATTGCCCTCTGCCTGAAGAGAACAGCATTCAGGTTCCTGGGCATCATTACTTTGCAGGACCTCATGGGAGAACGATATCTCCTTCATTCACAAAAAGGCTCAGCAGAGGATGTACTTCATGTGGCAATTGCTAAAATTGCATCATTAGTTAGAGACATGCAAAAACAAATTGGACTATGCAAATTTCACCCAATCATTGATCAGTAATCTCATGTTATTGTTTTGCAATTATTAGAACAAAGATAATGTCATTTCAGATTGGAGTAACCTACTGCAAGTTGGATTTTGCTATTGTGAGATTTGAAAATAGCTTTTCAGGAGAGTGTATGATTCTAAAAATAAGCAGAACCTGATTTTTCCTTGTAGAACAGAGGGTTTATTGAATGAAACTTCACCCCTTCATAAATATGTTTCCCTTTGATAATGGGAACCACAGGTTGGAGATGGTGTGCTCGACACTGAAGTCAGTTGGACACAACAGACCAATGCACAAATGGAAATGCACACATCCAAAGATACAGTTGTGTATGCTTCAGTGCAAAAAGTAAGTGTTGAGTTTTCACCTTAAACCCACCCTAAATAACAGTGGAAAAGAGTTACTGCAAAATGTCCAGGTGGCATATTGATAGTTGTTTGTCTGTGTAGCCATCCTGGTACTCTGGGGCCCAGGAGACAGCCCACAGCTCATTTATTTGTTCTCTAAGGAAATATTTCTTATCCACAACAGACTTGTTGGTAAATTAGTATAGGTGGCACCACAATAAGGTCATGTGGTCCTTTGCTGACATATTGAATCAGGGCAGGTGTAAAAAGAGACTAGCTGGCGGAGAAGCAAACAGGGCAGTCATTTTCATCAAGGAGAGGGCTATATCCAATCTGTTGCAAACTGCCAAAGCATGGGAGATGAGGGTCAATGTGGGGAGGAAGCTGTATTTCACAGAGCTGGTGCAAACCACACTTTGACCAGACATCATACTGACGACAAGTTATCCTGGTGGAGCTCACAGTACCATGGGAGGAAGGATGCAAGGAAGCTCATGGGAGGAAGGCCCTGAAATACCAGTCCTTAGATCAGGTGCACAGGGACGGAGTATGGCAAATTCCCTGTGGAGTTTGTCTGTAGAGGTGTCAGGAGTGGGGACAGGAATGGACCCAAGTGCAGAACACAGGCACTGAAGTACTAGGGGTAGGACAGGAGGGGGATGCCATGGCATGGAAGGGGTAATGCTGGGGTTCAGGCAGACAGAGAGTCTTAGTTGGGCAGGCAGAGCAGGATCCCAAAGTTCAGTCAGGCAGAGGAGGATCCCAGAGTTCAGTCAGGCAGAGCAGGATCCCAGGGTTCAGTCAGGCAGAGCAGGATCCCAGAGTTCAGTCAGGCAGAGCAGGATCCCAGAGGTCTGGCAGAAGGCGGGGACTTAAGGTACATCGCATGGCTGGAGGAGAGCCACACCCCCCCCCACCCCCGGGCCGTATATATCCCGGGTAAGGCCACCTCCAAGGTGGAAACACAGAGGCCTGAGCAAGACGCTGACTGCTAGGCGGGTGCGGGGCACAATCCCAGAGTACAGGCAGGAGGCGGGATCTTGAGGTACATAGCTTGGCTGGAGGAGAGCCCCCTCTTGGCGGGCCGTATATATCTGGGGTAGGGCCGCCTCCCAGGTGGAAACACGGAGGCCTGGGCAAGATGCGGACTCATAGGATAGTGCGGGGCACAGCCCATTGGAAGCGGGGGGGGGGGGGGGGCGGAGGAGCAGAATGCCCCGCCGGGCAGCGGCAGTCCAGCCAGACCTGCCCGATGGGGACAACAGATAGGAAAGGGCAGAACACTCCGCCGGGCAGCAGGAGTCCAGCCAGACCTGCCCGACGGAGGCAAAGGGGTAGAACGGGGACTAGGTGCAGGATGACCAGCAGGACAGCCATGATCCCAGGTAACTCGGGAGAGGCAGACAGACAGCGCGACAGTGCGAGCAAGGCAAAACGGGCGGAGCAGCGGGACCAGCGCATGCGAGAAAAAGCAGGGGAACAGGACCAACCTGGACAGAACAAATACGGAGCAGGTCGGAACCCAGTCAGGGTAAACAGGGTGCGGAGCAGATCAGAACCCGGGCAGGGTAAACAGGGTGCGGAGCAGGTCGGAACCCAGTCAGGGTAAACAGGGTGCGGAGCAGGTCAGAACCCAGTCAGGGTAAACAGGGTGCGGAGCAGATCAGAACCCGGGCAGGGTAAACAGGGTGCGGAGCAGGTCAGAACCCAGTCAGGGTAAACAGGGTGTGGAGCAGGCCAGAACCTGGGCAGGACAGGGTAAACAGGATGCGGAGCAGGTCAGAACCCAGTCAGGGTAAACAGGGTGTGGAGCAGGCCAGAACCTGGGCAGGACAGGGTAAACAGGATGCGGAGCAGGTCAGAACCCGGGCAGGGTAAATAGGATACGGACCCCACAGAGAGCAGGAGACAGAGCAGGATACGGAACAAAATGCCCACATGCCTGACCTCAGTCCCAAGGCCCCTTATAAACACCTGCAGCTGAATTGGCCACGGGCATGTCTCCTTAAGCCAGGAGGATCTAACTGGCTCAAGGGTGACAGGAGGGACAGCTGCAAGACTCAGAGTCCAGAGTCCGCAGACCGGATCAAGACCCAGAATGCGGGCTCCGGACCGGACCGGACCCCGACAAGAGGTTCCTGCCAGAGTCAACATGAAGGCTGCTGTCTGCACGGGGCCTTGATTAAAAGGGCAAGGACCAAGCAGTTCACAGGATGGGGGAGGAAGCAGAAAGAACCTCTTGTTGGATTAGTATGGGTGTCAAAGGTTACAGGGAGAAGGCAGGAGAGTGGGGTTGAGAGGGATAATCAATCAGATGGGATAGAATGGCAGAGCAGACTCAATGGACTGAATGGCTCAATTCTGCTTCTATGTCTTATGGTCATATGATCTTTGCATCATCAATGCGGATGGGAGAGGTTCTGGAGGATTGGAGGGTTGCAGATGTTGTTCCCTTATTCAAGAAAGGGAGTAGAGATAGCCCAGAAATTATAGACCTGTGAATCATACCACAGTGGTTGGTGAGTTGATGGAGAAGATTCTGAGAGGCAGGATTTATGAACATTTGGAGAGGAATAATATGATTAGGAATAGTCAGCATGGCTTTGTCAAAGGTAGACAGTATCACAAGAGACTGATTGAATTGAGGATGTAACTAAACACATTGCTTAAGTTAGAGCCATAGATATAGTGTATATGGATTTCAGCAAGGCATTTGATAAGGTACCCCATGCAAGGCTTATTGAGAAAGTAAGGAGGCATGGGATCCAAGGGGATATTGCTTTCTGGATCCAGAACTGGCTTGCCCACAGAAGGCAAGGAGTGTTTGTAGATGGGTCATGTCTGCATGTTGGTGTACCTCAGGGATCTGTTCTGGGACCCCTACTCTTTGTGATTTTTATAAATGACCTGGATGAGGAAGTGGAGGGATAGGTTAGTAAATTTGCTGATGACGCAAAGGTTGGGGCTGTTGTGGATAGTGTGGAGGGCTGTCAGAGATTACAGCGGGATATTGATGGGATGCAAAACTGGGCTGAGAAGTGAGAGATGGAGTTCAACCCAGATAAGTGTGAGGTAGTTCATTTTAGTAGGATGAGAGGTGACCTGATAGAGGTGTATAAGCTGATGAGAGGCATTGATTGTGTGGATAATCAGGCTTTTTCCCAGGGCTGAAATGGCTAGCATGAGAGTGCAAAGTTTTAAGGTGCTTGGAAGTAGGTAGAGAGGAGATGTCAGGCGTAAGCATTTTTATGCAGAGAGTGGTGAGTGCATGGAATGGGCTACCAGCAGCGGTGGTGGAGGTGGATATAATAGGGTCTTTTAAGAGACTCCTGGATAGGTACATGAAGCTTAGAAAAAGAAGAGTGCTATGGGTAACCCTAGGTAATTTCTCAAACCCTGTCAGCATTCTGCTCTGCCAACTGCTGGTGTGGAGCTGTCTGGTGTTCCAGCTCAATATGCTGACCTTCTTGAGGTCTTCAGTAAGAAGAAGGCTATCTCCCCGCCTCCCCACTAGCCATACAACTAATATTGACTTATTACCCAGTACTAGTCTTCCCCAGGGCCAGCTCTTTTCCCTCATTCATCCTGAAATGATGGTCATGGCGGAAAGCATCAAGGGGGCAACGGCCTTAGGATTTATACATCTGTCAACCTCACCAGCAGAGGCACATTTCTTTCTTGTGAAGAAGGCTGGCAAGCTTCATCCTTGCATTGACTATTTGTCCCTCAACATCATCATGGTGAAGAACTGCTACCCTCTTCTGACGCTTGTCTCTGCACTTGAACATTTCTAGGGAGCAACCATATTCTCCAAGACAGATCTGTGCAGTGTTTACAAACTGGTTCACATCTAAGATGGGGATGAGTGGAAGAAAGCATTCAGCACTTCCACTGGCCACTGTGAGTACCTTGTGATGACATTTGGTCAAGCCAATGCTCCTGCTGTTTTACGGACCCTGGTCCGGGACATGTTGAATCAGTTTCTTTTTGTATATTTGGACAACAGTCTTTTCTATTGACATCCAGCACGTCCAGAGTGTCTAAGACAGCTCCTTGAGAACAACCTTTATGCCAAACACGAGAAGTTGTAGAAAGTTGTAAACTCAGTCATCTCCATCATGGGCACTAGAGCTCTCCAGCATTAAGGAGACTTTCAAAATGCAATGCCTCAAAAAGGCATCGTTCAGGACCACCACAACCCAGGATATGCCCTCTTCTCATTGCTACATCAGGAGGAGGTACAAGAGACTGAAGACACACACTCAGTGTTTCAGAAACAGTTTCTTCCTTTACTTCATCAGATTTCTGAATGGACAATGAACCCATGTGCACTACCGCACTATTTTTGGCTCTCTTTTTCCACTGCTTATTTAATTTAGAAACATAGAAAACCTACAGCACAATACAGGCCCTTTGGCCCACATGCTGAACATGTCCTTACCTTAGAAATTACCCAGGGAGCAACCATATTCTCCAAGATAGATCTGCGCAGTTTTTACAAACAGGTTCACATCTGAGATGGGGATGAGTATGATTCAGCACTTGCACTGGCCACTGTTGAGTACCTTGTGATGCCATTTGGTCAAGCCAATGCCCCTGCTGTTTTTCAGACCCTGGTCAACAATGTCTCAGAGACATGTTGAATCGGTTTCTTTTTAAGCATTTGGACAACAGTCTTATCTATTCCTGTCCAGCATGTCCAGAGACTCTCAGACGGTTCCTTGAGAACAACCTTTATGCCAAACATGAGAAGTTGTAGAAAGTTGTAAACTCAGCCGCCTCTATCATGGGCACTAGACCTCCACAGCATCAAGGACTCCTTCCAAATGTGATGCCTCAGAAAGGCATCATTCAGGACTCCCAACACCCAAGACATGCCCTCTTCTTATTTCTGCATCAAGAGGAGGTTTTGTAGACTGAAGACACACACTCAATGTTTCAAATAACTTCTTCTCTTCCACTATCAGATTTCTGAATTGGCAATGAACCCACGTACACGACCTCAATATTTTTGGCTCCCTCTTTGTACTACCTATATAATTGCAATTTATAGTTTATTTATTATTATGTATTGCAATGTACTGTTGCAACAAAACAATCAATTTCATGACACAGTATGCCAGTGGTATTAAACCTGCCTGTCTCTGTCTTTTCTTAGTGAGAGAGAGAGAGAGCCTGTGTCATCTCACACTGTTGGATTAAGAATAGTTTTTGTTGACTGCAGATCGTGGTCTCTCTTTGGGTGCTTTGCTGCTGTTCGGTGGGCGGTGGGCACTGACGCATGTTGCTGAGACGGGTGGGCGAGGGGAGGTTGGTGCTTTGCTGCTGTTCGGTGGGCGGTGGGCACTGACGCATTTTGCTGAGACGGGTGGGGGAGGGGAGGTTGATGCTTTGCTGTTGTTCGGTGGGCGGTGGGCACTGACGCATTTTGCTGAGACGGGTGGGGGAGGGGAGGTTGGTGCTTTGCTGTTGTTCGGTGGGTGATGGGCACTGACTCATTTTGCTGAGACGGGTGGGGGAGGGGAGGTTGGTGCTTTGCTGTTGTTCGGTGGGCGGTGGGCACTGACGCATTTTGCTGAGACGGGTGGGGGAGGGGAGGTTGGTGCTTTGCTGCTGTTCGGTGGGTGGTGGGCACTGACGCATTTTGCTGAGACGGGTGGGGGAGGGGAGGTTGGTGCTTTGCTGTTGTTCGGTGGGCACTGACGCATTTTGCTGAGACGGGTGGGGGAGGGGAGGTTGGTGCTTTGCTGTTGTTCGGTGGGCGGTGGGCACTGACGCATTTTGCTGAGACGGGTGGGGGAGGGGAGGTTGGTGCTTTGCTGCTGTTCGGTGGGTGGTGGGCACTGACGCATTTTGCTGAGACGGGTGGGGGAGGGGAGGTTGATGCTTTGCTGCTGTTCGGTGGGCGGTGGGCACTGACGCATTTTGCTGAGACGGGTGGGGGAGGGGAGGTTGGTGCTTTGCTGCTGTTCGGTGGGCACTGACGCATTTTGCTGAGACGGGTGGGGGAGGGGAGGTTGGTGCTTTGCTGTTGTTCGGTGGGGGGTGGGCACTGACGCATTTTGCTGAGACGGGTGGGGGAGGGGAGGTCGGTGCTTTGCTGTTGTTCGGTGGGGGGTGGGCACTGACTCATTTTGCTGAGACGGGTGGGGGAGGGGAGGTTGGTGCTTTGCTGTTGTTCGGTGGGGGGTGGGCACTGACGCATTTTGCTGAGACGGGTGGGGGAGGGGAGGTTGGTGCTTTGCTGCTGTTCGGTGGGCGGTGGGCACTGACGCATTTTGCTGAGACGGGTGGGGGAGGGGAGGTTGGTGCTTTGCTGTTGTTCGGTGGGCACTGATGCATTTTGCTGAGATGGGTGGGGGAGGGGAGGTTGGTGCTTTGTTGCTTTGTTTGGGGGAGGGAGGAGAGGGGGCTTGGGGTTCCAATGATTTTCTGTCGTTCATTCTTTTAGGGTTCTTCTGTTTCTCATGGATGTCTGTGAAGACAAGTATTTCCGCTTGTATACCGTATATATTCTCTGATAATAAATGGAACCATTTGATATTAAACCTGATACTGATTCTAATTAGTTAAAGATCTAATCTATGAAGTGAAAGTGGTAATATACAAATATGGGTTTGATTGGACTGTGAAGCCTGATGATTTTCCCTCAGGGTAACTTCTTAGTTTTGAGTCATTTCATACAGAAATGGACACCCCACAATGCTGTGCAAGATTGGGTTTCATCGTCTGCACCTTTGTGGTTGTCTCCATCTTCTTCAACCTCCTCCTACTTCCTTTGGAGCTATGTTTTCAGGTTAGGGCTTTGCTCTTATAATGGTTCAACATATTGATGGAGCTGCTGGAGTCACAAACCACAATGTCAACAGTCTTGAAGAAAATACACGTCAAAGTCAAGAGGTGAGAATGGGCTACCGCCACATTTGGTGGGTGAGATCTTCCATGTTGAGCCCTTCATTGCCTTCACTTGCATGTCTGTGAGCCATTTACAAGTCTTCCAGCAAAAGAATGCTAGCACAGGTTGAAAGACTCGATAATAGTAACAAATGCATATTTGACCAACTTAACGCTTCAGCCCCACAGTACTGAAAACAATGCCAGTATATGACTGAATGTTTGCATATCAGTTCTAAATATGCATCTTTTAAATTTCATTTTTGGGTCTGGTCATTGATAGCAAGGCTAGCATTTCCTGCTCATCCCTAATTTCCCATGTGAAGGTGGGGTGAGCTGCCTTCTTGAACCACTATGGTCCTTCTGGCGAAGGAGATGCCACAGTGCTGCTGGGGAGGGAGTTCCTAGATTTAGTCCCACCGATATTGAGTATGGGGATGGGGAAGAGTCTCTTCTTCTCAGAATCAGTTTAATTTTCACCACTGTCCATTACTAGATCTGGAAGGACAGAAAAACATTGAGCAGATTGATTATGGGAATTATTAACTCTGACCATTGAATATTGTTTCAGCCCAGCAGGCCCATTGCTCTCTATTGCAGCTTCATTCAGCTGTTGATTCTCCATCTATGGGTGTGACAATTGTTACTCTTGACAGACCCTCTGAACTCCTTATTGAACCAGCATTGATCCCTGGCTTGACAGCAATGGTAAGGGTATACCAGGTCATTAGGTTATACATTGTGGTGTGTACAGCGGCTGCTGAGGGTCAAGGCCCCTCATGTATGGTGACACTCATCGTGTCTGTAGGGAAGCTGGGATATTCCCCCCATAGGATCGGAGTCACGGTCACTTGTATCAATGAGGTCGAGGACAGATGCATCTGCTGCAGGTAATTTGGAGAGGACAAGGTCAAGGAGATTTACCCCTTGGATTGGTTTGGATGCTGTGCCTCCCACAGACCCAGTCTGCCAGCTCTGTTCTTCAGGACTCAAACAGCCTGGTCAGTGCTGGGCTATTAATCTGGTCAGTGATGGACATTGAAATCCCCTAATAAGAGTAAGGCCTGTGTTCTTGCTTTATTGAGTGCTTTTTCTGGTGTTTTTCACTGAAATGTCAGCTGAGGAAGGATGGTGGGTGTTAATCAGGAGGTGGTATCCTGCTGCCTGACCTGCTGAGTCCCTCTGAAGGTTTAAGTTTTGCAGGAGTTTTCTTTCTCCACTCTTCACCCTGGAGCATTGAAAACACCAGGGTCTACATTTGAATTTTAGGACTCCAAATGCTACTCTATTGCCTGTACTGCCATCGTCTGGTGGGTTACCATATATGGACCTAGTCTGTGAGACATGATTCAGTCAGGCTGCTCCTTGACCAGTCAGTGGAACAGCTCTTCCAATTCAAATACCAATCCCCAGGTGTTAGTGAGGAGGACCTTAAAGTTGATTAGACGGAGAGCTACTTTACCAGATCTGAAATAATTACTTCTGCCAATAAAGAGTTTGCAGATCCATCAAAGCCCAGCTCTGTAACCTTCTTCAGCCATGGACTTTCCACTTCTGGTCTCCTACAGAAACCACTCTTTCAATTCATCCAGCATCTGTAGCCATGACTTGTTCTGGCTAAGGCCAAAATTTTGAAGTTCCTTCAAAATTTGTCAATTTCTTCCACAAGAAACTTTCTGAAGCCCATTTTAAGTAACTTTTCAGTGATCAGTCCTAATATCTCATTGTTACAAAGAGCTAAATTTTGTTTAATTACCTTCCTGTGAAATGCTTTGTGACATTCCACTATCTTAGAGGTTCTATATAAATACAGAACCTTGTAAGGAGTTCAATATTTCACCAGAGTTTTGCTCCAATGGATCTCAGAATTCATCAACGGACTGCCCTGCTGTGTTGTATATGGAGGTAAAGTCATCATGCATCACAAGAAATTTAAGATGCACATTCCTCAAGGGAGTTCAGAATATGCTGAGATAAAGAAAAAATTAGAAATGATCATTAAATATTGATTACCAGATATTATGATTAGAGCTTAAATATGCAAGTCATTAGATTCAGAAATGCACAAGGTTGCATCAACATCTCTAACAAAATCGATAATTTTGAGCTGAAACTTCAGAAGAGTTTAATGACCCTGACTGAGCTCTTCTCCTTGTGCACAAATGAATAAAGTGTGATTGACAAACGAGTGCAAGTTGTAAAATAACTGTCCAATAGCCCATGAGTGGATATCTGAATGAATCTGACATGGGATGTGTAATAATACAATCATTCATTATTGTCTACTACTCACTGTGAATATTGCATGCTATTTATAAATCAATAAGATATTTTGTCATTGTGTTTATTTCCTGTTTCACTGTTTATCTTTTGGCTAAAATAAATGCAATGTGTCACACCGATTCAAACAAAGCACATTTGTAGCAAGATCACCCTAATTTTGTATTCCATCCTTCTTTCTTATGAAAAAGGTAGCAATAGTTTTGCTTTTCTAATTTTTATACTTGAAAATACAAATGTTTGAGTGTGCCTAGTCTCCCTAATTCTGAATATTCATTACCCTCACTCCATTTTTAATTCCACTCTGACTATTCAATGGTTGAAAGGTTCCATTTAAGACCAGAAACTGTAATATGTGTACAACCTGAAATTCTCACTCTCCAGACATCCTTGAAACAAAAGAAAAATCCCAAAGAATGAATGACATAAGAACCCCAAAGCCCCCACCCCTCCCATGTACAAGCAGCAGCTTCAGCCCTCCCCCTCCCCTCACTTATTCTAGAAAAGCATCAGCATTCCCACCACCCAGCATGCAAGCAACAGGAAAGCCCCAGAGAGAGACCATGGTCTACAGTCCATCAGAAATTACTATTCATCCTAAAGGTTTGACATTCCTCAGGCTAGCTCCCTCTCACTAACAAGTAGAGAGAGATATCACTCCTGCCACAGTGACATGGGAGACAAAGAATCACTATTTCAATGTTACTCTGTCTGCAGTGCTGGTCTTATTTTGACCTGAGAATTGGCACCAAATTCTCACACACCATCAAGAGAGCATGATCACCTGAGTAAGGTGGTCTCCGACAGCTATACTTGCTGTCTTGATGTTCTGGCTCCCTGCAACATTTCAGTTCGCAACACCAGCGAGAAAAAGTATCCACAGGGCCACGCTCGGCTGCACCCTGAACATGCACATCTCCAAGCACATGGCAGGAACAAAGACATTTGATCTGTCTGCTGCATCTGTCCTTGACACATTCGAGTTTGACGCTTTCTTCCATATTTCAAATCCACCATGACCAACATCTCCCTTTTGTTTCACAGAAAACTCTGGGGATCACACTAATGTTTATATGTCTGAGTGAATATAGGACAAAAGGAACACCAGCATTCATGACATCAAATAATACAGATAAAGATTTGAAAACTTGAAGTTTAAAAAATATTTAAAAACATGACATTAGTTCTGTTTCTGACAAGTGTAAAGTGGTGAGGCTTCTCTTATCCATATGTTCTGGGCCTGTCCTATCCAGAGAAATTTGGCAGAGAAGTTTTTTTTAAAACTTTATCCCATATTCTTAATTGCCATTTAGAACCTAATCCTCTGATTGCTCTTTTTGATACCTTAGGCGAGGCAGATATACATTTGAGTCTGACTAAACATCGAACATTATCTTTTGCCTCCCTTTTGGGTAGATGTTTAATTCTTCTTAGATGGAGGGATGTTGCCCCACCCACACATGCTCAATGGCTTAATGATATTATGTCCTGTTTAGACCTTGAAAAAAAAAAAATCACTACTCACTTCTCAACTCGGTCATAAAGTTTCAAAAGGTGTGTGGACCTTCTCTTGAATACTTTCACAACTCCTTTAGATTAAATTTTTTTTAATCCCATACTTTCAGCTTTTTTTCTTTCTGTAAGTTCTATGATTTTCTTTGTTTGAAATTTCATTTTAGTTTTGGTACTAGGCATTATGATACTTAGTTTTTATTTATATTTACAGTTTTGGGAGTTTGAATGCTCCAATTAATTTTGTTTCTACATCTTGTAATGGTTGGCCTGGAGTTTTGTTTTCCCGTGGGAGGGATGGGAGGATACTAACTTTATGATTTTATTCTGGGTGCTATTTCCTTACTGTTTTGAACTATATAATTGATATGTTTATTTTGCACTGCATTAATCTTCATTTTGCTGTTCAGATTTTTGCTTATAGTGGTTTGTAGAAATACATTTAAAAAATCAATAAAAAACATGAGGAAACAATAAAAAGTTACCCACTTTTATACCATATATAAAGGTATTTAACAGCAATTGATGATACTTAAACACAATATCATGGGATGAAGACAAACAAAATCACCAAAAAGAGATTAGAATGGCACGTGGCATGCAAACACTTAGGTTATTAAAATTGCCATTAAAAAAACTATGGGGAAAAATAAATTGGATAACCATTAGAACCCAAGCACAGCAATAACAACTTGTGAAGAAATACGCATCCAAGCATGTACATTAATGTTTAAACTCCAGTTCCAAACTTCACTCACAAAATGGATAGATTTTGCTGAATGTCATTAGCTAAACCTACATGATCTTCAATAGTCTTGGACAACTCATTGCATTGATTAATAATAGCCTCATTATGCAAAATGACTCAATCCCACTCTGTGGTATAATGAAATATTTGGTTATTGACAGGTTAAATAAATAATCATAAGAAACTAACCCACAATCTGTTAACACATTCTTGATGAAATCCTCCAGATAAACCCAATATTCTCCTTTTTGATGATAAGCACCAAATTTACTCTTTATAGGTCCTATCCTCATCACAGACAGCAACAGTTGGCATTGTGTTCTGCTATCAGTTGTTGTCATTCACAGAATGAAGTGAGCTCTGTCTAACCCACTGACTCCCATAACTACCTTGATTATACCTCTTCCCACCCTGCCAAATGGAAAAATTCTATTCCCTATTCCTAGTTCCTCTGTCTCGGCTGCATCTGCTCCAAGGATGAGGCTTTCTGTTCCAGGACATCCCAAATGTCCTCTTTAAGATAAATGTTTTCCCTTCTGCCGTCATCTATGATGCCCTCACCTGCATCTCCTCCATTTCCCGCACATCAGCCCTCACCCCATCCTCCCGTCACCACAACAGGGACCATGTTCCCCTTGTCCTCACCTATCACCCCACCAGCCTCCAGATCCAACATATTATCCTCCACTACTTCCACCACCTTCAACAGGACTCCACCACTAAGGACATCTTTCCCTCTCTGCTTTTCACAGGGAGGATTCCCTCCGCAACTGCCTGGTCCACACATCCCTCCCCACAGATCTCCAACCTGGCACTTATCCCTGCAAGCACAAGTGCTACACCTGTCCCTACACCTCCTCTCTTACCACCATTCAGGGCCCCAAACAGTCTGTCCAGGTGAGGCAACACTTCACTTGAGTCCATTGGGGTAATCTATTGCATCCGGTGCTCCCAGTTTGGCCTCCTCTACATTGGCGAGACCCAACGCAGATTGGGGGACCGCTTCATCAAGCACCTCTGCTCCGTCCGCCACAAGACAGGATCTCCCAGTTGCCATTCACTTCAACTCTCCTTCATATTCCTCTTTGGATATGTCCATACATGGCCTCATCTACTGCCATGGTGAGGCCAAACTCCGGTTGGAGGAGCAACACCTCATATACCGTCTGGGTAATCTCAACATCAAATTCTCCAACTTCTGGTAATTCCTTCCCTCTCCCTTCCCCCATCCAACTTTCACTGTCTCATCTAGCTGCCTATCACCTCTTATGATTCTGTCTTCTACTACCCATAATGCTTTCTCCATAGATTCCTTCTTCACCTCTTCTGCCTATAACCTCCTTGCTTCCCCTCCCCCACCCCTTGATCTTTCCTCTGATTGGTTTTTCACCTGGTACATTCCACCCTCCCCCCACCTTCTTTATAGGGCCCCTGCCCCCTCCTTTGGTCCGGACAAAGGGTCTTGGCCCGAAACATTGATTGCTCCTTTCAACTGATGCTGCCCAACCTGCTGAGTTCATCCAGCTTTTTTGTACGTCATGAAGTGAGGCCTATATGGAAAATCTCAGAGCTCCAGATCCACTGGGATTGAGTTACCTGGGGCACATGATAATCCATAATCTTATTTCTGATTTGTGTCCACATCAGCAATACCATTACATTCACAATAACACATGGTGTCCCACTATCATCCTCGTACTCTTGTCTTTTCCCCATATTACCATTATTCAACCACAAATGTCAACAGACATTCTCATTTACTTCACATAATCTCATCCCAGTCTGTCACAAATTTGTTCCTAGTACATGCAATCTTCAATACGGCCTTTGATCATTGAGGCCACTCATTAGTAGTATTTCAACACCAGTCACTCCTCAACACTTGTAAATAAAAACATCAAGAGCAGTTTCTGTAGTTATCTAATTATCTGACATCTCCTTCAAATTCAAGGTTTTTATCCCATTGTATTTCCAGTATATCTGATGATGAACACAGTCCTCCATCTGCTTCTCTCCTCCATTGTCTTTGCCTTGGTTAAGGGGACTAAAGATTGCTTTGCCTTAACCCTCTCTTCTCTATACCGAGTATGAAGTGGACTACCTTAACCTCTGGGTACGAACTAGAAGTGGTCACCAAACTCAGAGGCTGCAACTCCTCCATCCTCATCATCGTCTCGATTGCCTGAAAAATAAATCTACGAGTATCATCATCTCTGCCCAGAGTATCCCATTGACAATGTGCCTTATGGCCTCAGCTACTAGAGGACATTGACCATCTTCAAGCAATTTACACTGGTTAATACGACACCAACCCAACTTATTTGGAGCAGTCTGGATTCAATAAACTGATGGACTGGCTCTGTCAATGACATTGTATGGTCCCATAAAACTCAGAGTTGTAAAAGGGCCTGGTTGATGTACTGAGATCATAACCTTCTGTATGATCTCCAACTCCCTCAGTTTTGTTCACACATCAAAATAAGCTTTACTGTGCTGTTTCTTCCATCCCATGTTATGGGTTGCAACATAATGGGCTTCCTTTATAGTGTCGATGAATTGCTGCATCCATTTGTCCTCTACAATACTATCACACTCGGGTTCTGATAAATCTAGCCCAACCAGGAATTCTAACCCTCTCATTTCTCTCCCAGTCTTCAACTTCAAAGGTGTAAAACCAGTAGAAGCTTTGGGAGTACAGATTACCAAGGACTTAGGGTAGACTGACACGTGGTCCTGTGTTGCTTTGCCATTTTAGCTAACATTATCTTTAAAGTTCTGTTCATCTGTTCAACAAAATTCAGGTCAATAAGGGATAAGAAACCTTTGCATTACCCCAGTATCAGATTTTGCATCAGTTTTACAAGCGAGTCTGTTGATCTGATTCTAAACTCCTTGGCAATCCCCAATAAGACTCTCTTGAACAAAATCCTAGCTGTAATCTCCATTGAGCAAACACGAGGAAATCTGCAAATGCTGGAAATTCAAACCACACACAAAATTCTGGTGGAACACAACAGGCCAGGCAGCATATATAGGGAGAAGCACTGTCGACATTTCAGGCCGAGACACTTCCTCAGGACTAACCGAAAGGAAAGGTAGTAAGAGATTTGAAATTAGTGGGGAGAGGGGGAAATGCAAAATGATAGGAGAAGATCAGAGCGGGTGGGATGAAGCTAAGAGCTGGAAAGGTGATTGGTGAAAGTGATACAGAGCTGGAGAAGGGAAAGGATCATGGGACGGGAGTTCTCAGAAGAAAAACGGTGGAGGGGGGAAACGCCAGAGGGAGATGGAGAACAGGCAAACAACTAAATATGTCAGGGATGGGGTAAGAAGGGGAGGAGGGGTATTAACAGAAGTTAGAGAAGTCAATGTTCATGCCATCAGGTTGGTGGCTACCCAGCCGGTATACAAGGTGATGTTCCTCCAACCTGAGTTTGGATTCATTTTAACAATAGAGGCGGCCATGGATAGACATATCAGAATGGGAATAGGAGGTGGAATTAAAATGTGTGGCCACTAGGAGATTCTGCTTTTTCTGGCGGACCGAGCGTAGGTGTTCAGCGAAACGGTCTCCCAGTCTGCGTCGGGTCTCACCAATATATGAAAGGCTACACCGGGAGCACCGGACGCAGTATACCACGCCAGCCGACTCACAAGTGAAGTGTTGCCTCGCCTGGAAGGCCCCGAATGGTGGTGAGGGAGGAAGTGTAAGGGCAGGTGTAGCACTTGTTCCATTTACAAGGATAAGTTCCAGGAGGGAGATCTGTGGGAAGGGATGGGGGGGGGGGGGTGTGAACGAGTGGACAAGGGATCCCTGTGAAAAGCAGAAGGGGGGAGAGGGAAAAATGTGCTTGGTAGTGGGATCCCATTGGAGGTGATGGAAGTTACAGAGAATTATACATTGGACCTGGAGGTTGGTGGGGTGGTAGGCAAGGACAAGGGGAACCCTATCCCAAGTGGGGTGGCGGGTGAATCCCTATAGATGCTGCCTGGCCTACTGTGTTCCACCAGCATTTTGTGTGTGCTGTAACCTTCATTGTGTTATTTCTAGTTGGAAAAGCCTCTGCCCACTTGGTGAATGTATCTACTATCACTCAGATATATTTAGGTCCTCCGGGGACAGACGTAAAGGTCCCACAAAATCATTCTGTTAAACTAGCAGCCTTACGACGGGCCCCTGTGGATAAAATTAAAATGGCCTGGGAGCAGGATTTAAATATCTCCTTATCCGAGGAGAGCTGGGACTCAGTTCTCAAATCGGTTAACTCAACCTCCCTTTGTGCTCGCCATTGCCTCTTACAGTTTAAGATTGTTCATAGAGCCCATATGTCTAAATCTAAACTATCTCGATTCTACCCTGGCATTAGTCCGCTCTGTGATAAATGCAAGAGGGGCGTGGCCTCTCTCATCCATATGTACTGGTTCTGTCCTAGCTTGGAGAAATTCTGGAAAGATGTCTTCACTACACTAACGGGTATTCTGAATCAGCACCTAGAACCCAACCCCTTAATTGCTCTGTTCTGTTTTTGAGGCAAGACAGATTTATGTCTGGGTCCGACCAAATGCCCCTTTGCCTCTCTCCTGGTGAGACACTTGATCCTCCTTAGATGGAGAGATGTTGCCCCGCCCACTCATGCGCAATGGCTTAACGACATTATGGCCTGCTTGGACCTCGAAAAAATTCATTATTCAGTTCTTACTTCAGATCTAAAGTTCCATAAGGTCTGGGGACCTTTTATCGAGTACTTTCATAACCTTCCTCTTGACGAGGGTTTTTTTTTCCCGTTTTTTTCTTCTTTTCGGTCCCTTGCTTTCAGCTCCCTTTTTTTTTTCCTGGTAGTAGGCATTATTATCCTCTGTTGCTAAGTGTATTCACAGTCTGGGTGTTTAACTGTCCGGACTTATACTCTTTATACTGTGTGGTGGTTGGTCTGGAGTTGTTTTTTTCTTGTGTTGTGGGGTTTGGGGAGGACACTAAGCTCACTTGTCTTTAATTTAGGTGCTTTTTTGTTAAATTCTCTTCCTTTGTAGCATATTGTTATTGTATGCTTAATCTTGCACTGTATTAATGCTCCTCATTGGGATTTGGGGTTTTTAATTTTGTAAAATGTTTTGAAAAACTAATTAAAAAAATTTTTTAAAAATCATTCTGCACATTAACCCATGTCCTTCTACAGGCTGTGCATCTTGAAACTGCTTTTCTAGCCAATTTATCTGGGTTATACTGGGCAAAATTCAAACAATTCTGACTATAATGTTCTCCATCTCCTCACATCTTCTGCCACCACCACAAATTCTCCAAATGTCCCACAGTTCGATCTGATCCCCGGAAATGTCATGGAACAAATACATCATCTAGATTCTTTCACTTTCTGGCACCACGAATCTACCAATATCAAGTGCAATCCCATTCTTTACTTGTATTCCTGGGTATTTCCCATCCTCTTCAGAATTTTCCCCTCCCTGCACCTTTGCTAACTCCTGTTGCTGTACCTTAACTAGGAATTCTGTTTGTTATTTCTGTGTCATCATTCCTTCTAGATCCAGATTCCATTTCACCCCACATCTTGTTCCTCATTTGGCTAACTCAGCCTTCCTGTACCCTTCCGGGGATGTTTTTACATGAGCCCTTACCTCCTTTACTCCGCGTTTCCTGTTTCCTTCTCAAAACTATACTTCAGCAAGGGTGCTGATGAACGTTCACCATCTGCTGAGACATAACCTCTCTTCCCATAAGAGAGAATATTCAGTCAAACTATTATAAATATACATACTATCCGAGTGTGTGATTGCTCCTGAAGGATATCTGTCTGGATGGCGGACAACAAAAGCTACAGCAGCCAGCTCTACCTGTCACAAGGTGGGGACAAGGGTGCTGGGAGAGGACCCACACACAGGACACAAACACGTCTTTCTTAGATACAATAAAATAGCGTTTATTACTCACTACACAGAAGATCAGGAAATGGGGGAGCATGGACGGCCGCGGACCCTGGACCGGGGGAGCATGGACGGCCGCGGACCCTGGACCGGGGGAGCATGGACGGCCGCGGACCCTGGACCGGGGGAGCATGGACGGCCGCGGACCCTGGACCGGGGGAGCATGGACGGCCGCGGACCCTGGACCGGGGGAGCATGGACGGCCGCGGACCCTGGACCGGGGGAGCATGGACGGCCGCGGACCCTGGACCGGGGGAGCATGGACGGCCGCGGACCCTGGACCGGGGGAGCATGGACGGCCGCGGACCCTGGACCGGGGGAGCATGGACGGCCGCGGACCCTGGACCGGGGGAGCATGGACGGCCGCGGACCCTGGACCGGGGGAGCATGGACGGCCGCGGACCCTGGACCGGGGGAGCATGGACGGCCGCGGACCCTGGACCGGGGGAGCATGGACGGCCGCGGACCCTGGACCGGGGGAGCATGGACGGCCGCGGACCCTGGACCGGGGGAGCATGGACGGCCGCGGACCCTGGACCGGGGGAGCATGGACGGCCGCGGACCCTGGACCGGGGGAGCATGGACGGCCGCGGACCCTGGACCGGGGGAGCATGGACGGCCGCGGACCCTGGACCGGGGGAGCATGGACGGCCGCGGACCCTGGACCGGGGGAGCATGGACGGCCGCGGACCCTGGACCGGGGGAGCATGGACGGCCGCGGACCCTGGACCGGGGGAGCATGGACGGCCGCGGACCCTGGACCGGGGGAGCATGGACGGCCGCGGACCCTGGACCGGGGGAGCATGGACGGCCGCGGACCCTGGACCGGGGGAGCATGGACGGCCGCGGACCCTGGACCGGGGGAGCATGGACGGCCGCGGACCCTGGACCGGGGGAGCATGGACGGCCGCGGACCCTGGACCGGGGGAGCATGGACGGCCGCGGACCCTGGACCGGGGGAGCATGGACGGCCGCGGACCCTGGACCGGGGGAGCATGGACGGCCGCGGACCCTGGACCGGGGGAGCATGGACGGCCGCGGACCCTGGACCGGGGGAGCATGGACGGCCGCGGACCCTGGACCGGGGGAGCATGGACGGCCGCGGACCCTGGACCGGGGGAGCATGGACGGCCGCGGACCCTGGACCGGGGGAGCATGGACGGCCGCGGACCCTGGACCGGGGGAGCATGGACGGCCGCGGACCCTGGACCGGGGGAGCATGGACGGCCGCGGACCCTGGACCGGGGGAGCATGGACGGCCGCGGACCCTGGACCGGGGGAGCATGGACGGCCGCGGACCCTGGACCGGGGGAGCATGGACGGCCGCGGACCCTGGACCGGGGGAGCATGGACGGCCGCGGACCCTGGACCGGGGGAGCATGGACGGCCGCGGACCCTGGACCGGGGGAGCATGGACGGCCGCGGACCCTGGACCGGGGGAGCATGGACGGCCGCGGACCCTGGACCGGGGGAGCATGGACGGCCGCGGACCCTGGACCGGGGGAGCATGGACGGCCGCGGACCCTGGACTCGGACCCTAGGGACTAGGACCACCACGGCCCTTGGGGAGCAATGGGTAGAAAGGGGGTAACCCCCGCCGGGCAGCAACAGTCCAGCCGGATCTGCCCGACAGAGTCAACGGGTAGGAACATCGAGTCAGGACTCCTTCCACTCACCCCTGGTAGATTGTCCTTGCCCGGACCCACTCTGGCGACGGAAGGCAAATTGCTTGTACTCCGATGTGGGCTGGATCACTCTCGGCTTGCCGTCGTAGTAGCAGAAACTTCTTTAACACTCTCACACTGAACGGCTAAAGCCAGGGTTTATAAACTGCCGGTTCGGGTCGAGGGTAGATTACCTTGATTGCCAAGCTCAGGAGACGCGTGAAACGAAATTAAAAGGGAACAAGGAGTCAATGGTCCGGATCGCAACCTAACTAAATTTAAAGGGGAACCGATCCGGACCATGACACTGCCGCTTGTGCACACATTGTTGTGGGCAACTTGATTGTAACCCTTTCGATTTCTACTCCTTCCTCGTCTTCTACGTATTTCCTACATCCTGAAAGTCTCTCTCCATCCTGAACTGTTGATGATCTATCAACAATGACCCTTAAAGAGGGACTTTCTGGACAGATTGCTTTAATTTCCTCTCCTGATTTTAAGATGGGGAATGATGGTCCATTCTGTCCTTGTACTATGGTCAAGAGGCACTGTTACGTGGTCGTACTGTTAACTCTTTTAACTACGGCATTACGGCCTCGTAATAACCATGTCACTCGGACTAGCCCACTTTGACTGCTCCATCAAGTAAAAACTGAATTGCAGTGTGTTCTGTTAAAATGGTTAACGGATAAGCTCCACAATATAAGCAAAATGTTGAACTGGCCAAAACACTGCCAGTAGATGAAGCTCACTGAAGTTAAACAGGGTTAACTTCCGTTCCTCTGCTTCATCTAAACCACGAGTTATCCTGTGCTGCTGAAGGTCTCCCAGCCCACACTTCGGCATATTCACCGCTATAACACTCAATTGGGTCAGATCAAGAAGGGTAGACTGCCGTGTCACAACCGGTCCCCCGGCTGTGTTTTTCCTGCACTCTCCATTACCACAGGTGCCACTGGGGTAGTGAGTGTTGTAGTTTCCATGCTCTCCTAGAAAAATCCACAGGGATGCGGGCCACTTCCCCAGTCATCCTCTCTATTGTAGAGTGCCGCCTCGGATGCCAAATTACCCCAATCGACATCACCGTCACCGTCAGCCCTCGCGCCAAATGCACGTATCACTCGTCTGAGCTGAGAGTTGATTTTGCAGCTTTTCGAACTGTTCTAAACACTTGATGAGGTCGGCGCTGCCTTTGTTCTCAGCTGCCGATTTCTGCATGACATTCATAGCCATCCGTAAATCCTGACACCGGCTTGTCCATTTCTCCAATTCTGTACTAGCCTTTTTAAATGTCTCTTCCCGTTTTCCGTCGCTCTTTACGCATTCACACTGAGTCTGAAACTCAGTCATGTCGATCAAATTCGCCTGACCTTGTTCCCCCAGAATTTAATTTTCTTTCCTTTCTCTTTCCAACTCTTCCCTACACTTACTCTGCCGGTTTACTTAATTCTTCCGCAAGTTTGTTTTTCTCTTTACTCCAATTAGACCTTACCATATACATCGCATTAGAACAGTTTTTTTAAGCAGCTAGTAATTGATTTCTTTTTACTAACTGCTTTCCACAATGTCGGGCCGCAATGTAGTCTCTGAGATGTGGGGAGGAAACGGCAGCTGTTTTCCAGCGTCCCTGACCCTCTTACTATCCACGTCTCACAGTCGAGTAATTATCTCGATAAACATATGAGAAAATTACCTCTCCAATCATCCGAACCCCCCTGAGTTCTTCTTGTTCTCCCCTTTTCCCGTTTTAATATCCTAACCTCGTGGGTGTTTCAGGTCGGAACTAGGGTGCCAGACCTCTATTATTTTCCGAGGTCATCCCGAGATGTCAAAATATGTTTACCGTTCGTCAACGGAACTAGGTGAGGAAACTCACAACACATCTCGTCAGTGATGGAAGCTCGCACTTTATTGTCTTTGTACAAACAACGTAATTGTGTTGACCCCAGGCCAACAGCTTAGAACACGAATTCTACTGATCCCTCTGTACCCAAGCTCACTGAGAACACTTTTCCAACTTATAGCCCCGAAAATAGGGGATCACCGTTGGCCAGATTATTGCTCCTTTCTTCTCCCTGCCATTGGTATTCGCCGGAGCTACTGCTGACAGCGCAATCGAAAGTCCACTTTTGTATTGTTTCCTTATCAATTCAAATGTCACGTTCTCTTCCGACATGCTGGCCCTCTTCTGCCACGACGAGGCCACTTCAGACCGGAGGAGCAACACCTCATATCCTGTCTGGGTAGCCTCCAACCTGATGGCATGAATATCAATTTATCCTTCCGGTAAAACAAATTCCATCACCCTCCCCTCTTCTTTTATCCCTCAAACTGGCGTTTTACCTCTTATCTCTACGCTCTTGGCCGAGTGCTGAGAGAGAACAGCTCCTACGCCAATGTCAGACGCATCCACCTCCACAATGAATTGCCGGTCGGTGTTGGGTTGCGTCAGGATGGGTGCAAAGGTGAAACTTTCCTTGGGGGCAGAGAATGCTTTTTCAGCAGCAGGGAACCAGGAGAATCTGACAGCAGATGAGGCAAGGGCAGTGAGTGGTGCAACCAGTGTGCTGTGATTTCTGATGAAGCAGCGGTAGAAGTTAACAGAGCCCAAGAAGGTTGGGGCGATTCGACCATCACCTTGACCTTCTGTTGGAAGGTTGGAACACCTATGTGTTCAGCAAGGGGGGAAAAAAACAAACTGTCATCGAGATAGACAAAAACAAATAGGTTCAGCATGTCCCTGAGAACATCATTTACCAGGGCTTGGAAGACGGTAGGGGCATTGGTGAGACCGAATGGCATGACCAGATACTCGCAATGGCCTGAGGTGGTGTTGAAGCCCGTCTTCTACTCGTCCTCTTTGCGGATGCAGACAAGGTGGTAGGCGTTATGGAGATCAAGCTTGGTGAAAACTGAGGCTCCTTGTAGTAGTTCAAATGCCGAGGTCATGAGTGGAAGAGGTTAATGGTTCTTAACAGGGACTCATTTAGTCCCCGGTAATCAATGCATAGACATAAGGAACCGTGCTTTTCAACAAAGAAAAAACCAGCCCCAGCTACCTTGGCTCAATCAGATGGAAATGTTGTTGGTTGCAATGCAAAAATGAAGGTGCACTGGGAAAGAAAAATGCGGCAGTTACCTGGCTCACCTGAGTACTTTTCTGGAGGAGGCAGACGGGGCTCTTGGACAGGAGGAGCACACGAGGACGTGGATGGTGGGGTGGAAGATGCAGTCGCGGAATGCTGATGGGCACTCTGGGACAGCTGGAGTGACCGAGTAAGGGCCCCAAGATTGGTTACATCGGCAGAAAGCGATCTGCGGACCTGAACGCAGACTCCAGCTGGTTCTGGAATCTCACCAGCATCACTCCCTGTTGTTCCAGGACAGCTCTCAGACGACCAGGGTCTGCTGGATCTATTCTGGCCAGATTGTACTGTCAGGGCCCTGGAGGAGGGATCCAATCTCAGACCCAGTACTGTACACACAGTGATATTAATTGAGTAACAAATCCCGAGGTGCAAACAAAGTCGGCGTCAAAGTTCAGGTAGAGATCAAAACATCCAGAGAAATCCAAAATGCAAAATCGGGAAACAGGCAGAGTTGATATTCAGACAGACAGCCAGAGTACAGAGACAAATGCTGGAAAGGCTCAGGAAAATTCACTGACGCAGTTGGCAGCAACACAGCCAATAATGAGAAGCAGATGAGAGACGGAGTACTCAGTGATACAGGGGCCAGATTTGAGCAGTAGCGGGGACAGGAGCACATAGCAATACAAAACCACAGACTGGCAGCTAGGGGGAAACACACAAAAAGACAAAGTTCAACTGGAGGTAATGACACATGTAAAAATTGCCATCCACTTCTCTCAATTCTTCCATCTCCACAGCATCTGCTCTCAAGATGAGGCTTTTCGTTTCAGAACTAATGAGCTGTCCTTCTTCTTTAAAATAAAAGGGGGCTTTCCTTCCTCCACCAGCAATGTTGCCCTCACCCACATCACTTTCATTTTGTACACGTCTGCCCTCACCCCATCCTCCCACCACAATACCAGGGATAGGGTCTGTTGTCCTCACCTACTCCCCATTAGCCTCTGCATCGAGCACATAATTGTCCATAACATCCACCATCTACAATGGGATCCCACCACCAAGCACATCTTCTTTTCCCCCCCTTCCCCACTTTCCACTTTCTGCAAGGAGTGCACCCTGTGTGACTTCCTTGTCCACATGTTCCTACCCACCAATCTCCCTCCTGGTGATAATCCTTGCAAGCAGAACAAGTGCTGCACCTGCCCCTACACCTCTTCCTTCCCTCTATTTCATGGTCTTCTGCCCTCTCCTACTAATTTACCCCTCTCCCAGCCCTTTATCTGGCTTTGTCAAGGGCAGGTTGTGCCTTACGAGCCCAATTGAATTTTTTGAGGATGTGACTAAACACATTGATGAAGGAAGAGAAGTACATGTAGTGTATATGGATTGCAGCAAGGCATTTGATAAGGTACCTCATGCAAGGCTTATTGAGAAAGTAAGGAGGCATGGGATCCAAGGGGACATTAATTTGTGGATGCAGAACTGGCTTGCGCACAGAAAGCAAAGAGTGGTTGTAGACGGGTTATATTCTGCATGGAGGTTGATCACCAGTGGAGTGCCTCAGGGATCTGTTCTTTGACCCTTACTCTATCTAATTTTTATAAATGACCTGGATGAGGAGGTGGAGGGATGGGTTAGTAAGTTTGCTGATTACACAAAGGTTGGAGGTGTGGATAGTGTGGAGGGCTTTCAGAGGTTACAGTGGGACATTTACAGGATAAAAAACTGGGCTGAGAAGTGGCAGATGGAGTTCAACCAGGAAAAGTGTGAAGTGGTTCATTTTGATAGGTCAACTACGATGGCAGAATATAGTATTAATGCTAAGACTTGGCAGTGTGGAGGATCAGAGTGATCTTTGGGTCTGAGTCCACAGGATTCTCAGAGCAGCTGCACAGGTTGACTCTGTCGTTAAGAAGGTGTATGGTGTGTTGGCCTTCATCAATCATGGAATTGAATTTAGGAGCCAAGAGGTAATGTTGCAGCTATATAGGACCCTGGTCAGACCCCACTTGGAGTACTGTGCTCAGTTCTGGTCACCTCAGTACAGCAAGGATGTGGAAGCAATAGAAAGGGTGCAGAGGAGATTTACAAGGATGTTGTCGGGATAGGGGAGCATGCCTTATGAGAATAGGTTGAGTGAACTCGGCTTTTTCTCCTTGGAGCGAAGGAGGATGAGAGGAGACCTGATAGAGGTGTATAAGATGATGAGAGACATTGACTGTGTCGATTGTCAGAGGCTTTTTCCTAGAGCTGAAATGCTTGCCACAAGAGGACACATGTTTAAAGTGCTGGGGAGTAGGTACAGAGGAGATGTCAGGGGTTAGTTTTTTACTCAGAGAGTGGTGAGTGCGTGGAATGGACTGCCGGCAACGGTGGTGGAGGCAGATACGGTAGGGTATTTTAAGAAGGTTTTAGATAGGTACATGGAGCTTAGTAATTTAGAGGGCTATGGGTAAGCCTAATAATCTCTGAGGTAGGGGCATGTTTGGCACAACTTTGTGGGCCGAAGGGCTTGTACTGTGCTGTAGGTTTTCTATGTTTCTATCTCTTTTACCAGTCAACATCCCAGATCTTTACTTCCCCCTGTGCCCTTCTCACCTGGTCCTTCTTACCCCCCGTCCTCCCACCTCTTCCAATTGTAATGCCCTCTTTCACATCTTTACTTTTAATGCTGTACTTCATTTATGTGGGCATTTCATTTAGCAGCTCTGTAAGAGCAGCTGTTCTGCTTTCATCCTGTTTGGGTTTTTGTTGAAGATAAAGGATGATGTGGAATGTGTGCCATCCAATTAGCAGGAGGTTTTCTTGGTGATGGACAATAAGGTTGGGATTGGGGCTTTTTTTTGTTCAAGAGCAGATGAAGAGAGAAGATGCTGGGGAGAACCAGTCATAGCATACGTTCCAGGAGAGACCCATTTTTTCAAGATGAATTGTGAGCGACGTTCAAAAGGTGGTGTGTGCTTTCCCGTTGACTGAGGGCCCAGCGTGAGTAACAGAGAAGTTCAAGATGAGCTCCAACTTGTGCACATTTGACTGTGCACCCTTTTGTTTTTGTTATTATTCAGTCAAGATTCATAAATATAATTCCTTTAATTGCATGCAGTGTACTGTCTGCTATTTTGTGGCATTAATTTATAACAGGGTAGCAACTGACACAACGGCCACAAAAACCGAGGTTTGAGGTGGGATCAAACGTGCCTCAATCTCACATGTTTGGTGGGGCAGAAGCTTGTCTTCCCTTGACTTATGCAACCAAGGAAGCCAGGGTGTTTCACGTTGATTTTTCATCTCTTTTTCCAGTCCTGATGAAGGGTCTCAGCCAGAAATGTTAACTGTTTATTCCTTTCCTAGAGAGATGTCTCTTTGATCTGGTAGTGATTGATTTTTTGGATTTTGTTCACCAGTTACCAATGGACATCCTGTGAACCCTCTCTCTTTGTGTACTTTTAAATGCCAAACCATTTTAGCCTGCTCCTCGTATATATAAGTTTCACTTTGAATCACAATGCTGGCTCATGCTGGTGAGCGTCCCAGTGTAGTGATTTTCAGCTTCTGAATAATATACACAGAATAACAATGTAGTTTCACTCCCAAGGCTGGGATTGGTTTTTGTCAAGACAATAACAATTGATCATTGACAATGGATTCTTACTTCATTTGCTGGATGTGTACATAAAGAAACATCAGTGTAGTGCCATGCACATCAGACTGGACTGCAGATTGGGAAAACCCCAGGTTATCAAATGTGTTTCTGGAAGCAACAACAAGCTAGTTTTATCTCTCCCAGTGTCTCCACACCTGCCCGTGTCATTGAGCTCACCGTAGCTTCTTCATCCCCGTGCCCTGACGTCTGACCCATCTGTGAGATGGTTGGGTTGCATCACACTGAGGAGGCTCGATACCAACCTGACCAACTGAGGTCCATTTCCATAACCTGCAGCACTTTGTTTGTTAGTCCTGTGTTGAATCATTTGTGTCGATCTGTTATTTCAGTTTCCATACAGCTTTAATGTTGTTCATTTCTCCACATGGAATCTAGGAGACAAACGCTGGAGGTGGTCCCTGAATATTTGTAACGTTGTGTCTCTTGTCTGCATTTTCATTACTTTCATTTGCTGGATTGTATTTAAAGGTAAATGCAAAGATATTATTTATTTACATGAAAATGCTAAACTTGGTATCTGTCAGTACATTGTAGGCTGTTTTTTTCTGGGACAACTACATGCTTTAGTCCAATGTAATAGTTCATGAAAGATCAGATTGTGTATCTGGACTTGCAGAAAGCATTTGATAAAACTCACAAAATGGAAGACATTGATAATTGGATTAATGAATTAATAAATACAAACGTTTGTAGGTCAATCACATTTTTATAGACCCTTCGATCTCATTCGTTGATTATGACATAATTTCAGATCCATATGGTAGATTTCTATTAATTACTGGTTTACGTTATAACCAAAAAGTAGTTTTGGCTAATGTTTATGCCCCTAATACAGAGTATCCTGAATTCTTTAGGCATCTATTTACAAATGTATATCACTTCCCAATTTAAATGAATATAGGTTAGTAATGGACAGAGATTTTAATTGTTGTTTGAATCCTATGTTGGATAGGTCTGCGCCCAGTCAGGTACCTCCAAATAATTCTCCTACTTTTATTAATTTCTTCTTAGTTGACATGGGAATTTTAGAAATTTGGAGGTTTCTACATCCCAATGATAAAGAATTCTCTTTTTTTCCCATGTTGATCACAATTACTCTAGAAACCATTACTTTTTTATTGTATGAACATTATATGTAACAAGTTCTTCACTTTATTTGTGACAATAATAAACTAATTTACCAGTTTCATGTGAGGATGATCAGAACATCAGTTATGACCTTGTGGGCTGACACAGCAGATACAGATGGCATAACCTACCCTTGTTTCTCAATGCATTGTTCATTTCCATGATCAGACCGAGTCTCCTGTATATCGACGAGACCTGACGTAGATTGGGAGATAGCTTCACTGAGCAGCTGTGCTCCGTCTGCCAGCAGACGTGGGATCTCCCAGTGGCCACCCATTTTAGTTCCCCATTCACATTCAGGTATGTCAATCCATGGCCTCCTCTACTGTCGCAATGAGGCCACACTCAGGTTGGAGGAACAACACCTTATATTCCGTCTGGATAGCCTGCAACTTGATGGCATGAACATCAATTTCTCAAACTTCTGATAATGGCCCTCCTCGTCCTTCACTATTCCCCATCCCCTTTTCCTTCTCTCACCTTATCTCCATGCCTGCCCATCGCCTCCCTCTGGTGCTCCTCTCCCCTTTATTTCTTCCATGGTCTTCTGTCCACTCCTATTAGATTTCCCCCTTCTCCAGCCCTGTATCTCTTTCACCAATCAACTTCCCAGCTCTTCACCCCTCCCCCTCCTGGTTTCACCTATTATCTTGTGTTTCTCCCTCTCCTCCCCCCACCTTTTTAATCTACTCCTCAGCTTTGTTTTTCCAGTCCTGGTGAAGGGTCTCAACCAGAAGTCTTGTCTTTATTCTTTTCCATAGATGCTGCCTGGCCTGCTGAGTTCCCCCAGCATTTTGTGTGTTTTGCCTGAACTGCAAATTTTCTCTTGTTTGAGAGTCTACCTTCCTTTCATTTTCATAGGTAGCTGAACCACTCCCTGGTTCAATGTTCAAGGTTCATGGTTGGTGACTGCTGTTAGTTTTACTCTCCACACATCCCTCAGTCTCAGTGCTCAGAGTCCAAAGTCAAGAAATGTGAGACTCTGGAAACTTCTCTGAATTGACTGGAAATTTGGCTCCTGCTCGGTGCTTGGACATGTTGCTGCTCGCTCTTCTCTTCACTCTGGGAGTGTTTCTCACGAAAGGTAAGGAGATATCTTACACAGACACTCAGTCAGGAAACAGGAATGGTTTACACAGACATCCAGGTGGGACATCCCCACTCCGGCACTTAAAACCACAGCCCCACCCTGGGACAAAATGGCACCCGCCCATCATCTCCTCAACAGACTATCCAGGCAGCCTCCTCCTGTACTGTCATGTGAAGGCTAGACACAGATCAGAGGTACAACACCTCTTATTATTAGAGCATTGGAAAGTTTTTCCACAAGAACAGGCCATTCGGCCCACTTGACAAATTCCTATTCACACTGTGTGTTTAACCATCGAGTTTAGATTTGAAAGTCTCTAAGGCACTACTGTCAACTACACAATTCCATGTGTCTACAACTCGCTGTATAAAGAAATGCTTTCTGATGTTAGTCTGAAATCTTCCTGTAACCAGTCTCCACCTAGTCCTCACTGATGTATTAATTTTAAAGTAGCAGCTGGCATCCACCTTACTTACATCCTTAATGATTTTGAACACTTCTATCATGTCTCCTCTCATTCTATGTCATCTTAGGCTAAAAAGATTTGGTTCCTTCAATCTTTCTTCATAGCTCATACCCTGCAGACCTGGAACGAGTCTTGTTGCCCATCTATAAACTCTCTCCTGTGCCTTCACGTTCCTCACAGTATATGGAGACTAAAATTGTACACTGTTCCCAAGGTGTGGCCTCATAAGCACATTATACAGCTAAAGGAGAACGTCTGTAGACTTGAACTCCACTGAGCGCATTATATAGGCCAACGTTCTATAAGTCTTCATAATCACTTCTGTGCATTGTCTAGATGTTCACAGTGATGAATCTACCAGGATGCCCAAATACTCTCATACAGTGCACTTTCTAACTCAACACCTACCCATTGCACATTTATATCAAACATTTCCCCTCCCCATGTGTAATATTTTACATCTATTTACACTAATTTTCATCTGCCATTTATCTGCCCACATCTGGATTTTGTTTAGATCCAACTGTATTGATTTTGCTGCCTGAATGTTATTATGACTCTCCAGCCTGATAGCATAAATACTGATTTTTCTAGCACGTGGCCACTACCCCACTGCCCCACTACCTCACCCACCAGCCCCATCACACTCTCTCATTTTCCTTCCCACCCTCTCCATCTGTCTATCACCCACACATTCCTCCATCTCGTTTCCCTCCTCACCTCCTTCCATTGATTCTGTCCTGTCCAATCGGATTCTTCATCCTTTGCTCAGTTCAACCTATCACCTCCCTGCTTCTTATATCATTCCCACTTTTCATCCTCCTTTACCTGCTGATCACTCCCTCCATACCTGGATCTACCTCTCACCTACCAGATTTTGTTCCACCCCTCCCATTCCACATTTTAAAGCTGCACTCTGCCCACTTTCTTTCCACTCCTAATCAAGGGTCTCAACCTGAAATGTCTACTGTCTATTTCCCTCCAGAGATGTTGCCTGACTCCAGGTTATGGGTACATCACATCAAACCATGGGGACTTATCAACCTTAATGTTCTTCAAGAGACCCAGTACCACTTTTTACTTTATCTGAAAATGCCCTGGTATATTAGCTCACTCCACACTGATCTTGCTGTCCTCCTCATCCTTCTCCTTGGTACATGCTCCATCCTTTATCCTTACGGTGATGTTTTGCTGGCAACTCACAAAACTACTATTTCTACTTCTGAACTGCTATTGCTGAAATGTGCCGCCTATGATCTCTCTTTAAAAAAGTGTACTTTTGAACCTTTTAAACATGCTAGCAATTTTGTGATCTCCTGAAAGAGTCTTAGCTGCTTGGCTTAAGCCCATCACCCCTACTGGGGCGTAGACCACCAACAGCAGCTTACCAAAGTCCTCCGTCCTAGGCCGGTCTTTCAAGTAATCCCCAGATGTAGCCTATCATTTGTCCTCATGGCAAAGATTTTTTCTCTCCCAGGGATGAGGTCTTTGGAGCTTTTGTTGCAGTTTCTGTAGCTCTGAGTTTTTTAATGGGATGGGGCTGCTGGCCCCATGCCAAGTCCCTCCATTCCCAGGCCAAGCTTGGGACCATCCATAGCAGTTTCCTGAAGGATTCAGCTCAGATTAATTGATTGCTTGAATCATTTATTTATCTGTTGGTCAATTCATCAATTAATTGATTGAATGAATTTGCACCACTTGTCTCCTTTTGCATGTTGGTTGCTTGTCAGTGTTGGTTAATTCTGTTGTATTTCTTTATTCTACTGTGAATGCTTGCAAGGAATTGAACCGTAAGGCACAAATGTTTATAATAAATTTACTTTGAAATTTAATCTTTAACCTGTAATTACCCTCCTTACTCTATCAGTTAATGAATGTACAGCGTACTTTGTGACCTTGCAAACCCTACACCCCACCCCCCGAGCAAAACAACAAACCCTCAATATTAACAAAAAGGTTTTGGGGCTGACTTTATTTTTTTTAAATAATTTTCATGTTTGTTTGTTCTAATTGTGTTCTTTCTTGTAAAAATGATGTATATGTTTAATATATTTTCTCCTTGTGAATACTGCTTATATTAAGTACCTGTGGTGCTATTGCAAGTAAGTTTTTTATTGCAGCCATACACAGAGATACATGCACAGTCGACGATCGAGTGGGTGGGAGCTCAGAGTGTGGGTGAAGATATGAAACAGCAAATGGCAGAAAGCATTGATAAGGACATGAGAAAACAGGAGCTGTCAAGGACAGGGAAAAAAAATAGGAACTGTAGTTGGCCATCCAGCCCGTGAAATTTTCTGTCATTTAACCTGACCATGGCTGATAGGCCTCTGGCTTAATCTGACATTTTGTAGATTCTTCAATTCCCTGATCATTCAGAAAATGATCTGTTTCCTCTTTAAAAGGCAGAGTCTCCATTACCCTCTGGGGTCGAGTATTCCAGAGAGTGTCTACCTTCTCTGAGAAGAAATTCCTGTGTACCTCAGTTTTAAGTCAGTGTCACTCCATTTGATATTCTGTCACTAGAGGAAACATCTTAACATTTTCTTTGAAATGCCTAATACTTCTACCTGCAAGGAATATATATGTTCTGTCCACAACTTGTAGGAATTCTGGGTGGTCAAGCATTTAATTTCACTCCCCATTATCATTCTGAAATGTCAGTTCAAGGCCTCCTCTACTGCCATTATGAAGTCACTCTTAGGTCATCATATTCCGTCTAGGCAGCATCCAACATGGGGGCATAAGTATCGATTCCTATAATATCTGTTAATTTTTCCTCCTGCCACCTTCTTTTTCTTTCCATTCATCATTCCGGCCCCTTCTCTTCACCAACAGCCTCCCTCTGGTGCCCCTCCTCCTTCCCTTTCTCCCCTGATCCACTATCCTCTCCTGTCAGATTCCTTCTTCTTCAGCCCTTTACCATTTCCACCTGTCACCTCTCATCTTCTCATTTCATCCTGCCTCCTCCACCCACCTTGCTTCCCCATCACCTGCCTTCACCTGCCTTCACATATCACCTGTTAGCTTGTATGCTTTCCCTTCCCCCGCCTTCTTCTTCTGGATTTTTCCTCCTTCCTTTCCATCCCCGATTGGAGTTCTCAGCCCAAAATGTCGATAGTTCATTCCTCTCCAGAGATGCTGCCTGACTTGTTGAGTTCCTCTATCATTTTATGTGTATTGATCAGGACTTCCAGCATCTGCAGAATCTCACATGTTTAGAATCTAGATGCAATATACAGTATTTAGCCATTGGTGATAGGATAAGCATCTCCTATCAGGAGTTAACCTAATGCCTGTTATTCTGAAATTAGAGGCACAGTACCTGTTAAAGTGTTACAGTGAAATTGGGTCTTTTGATACAGAATGGGCAAATAAAATTAGTGATAATAATATGCATCAATTCTACCAAAGGCTGAAGATGAAATGACATATAGCATATAGCTTGGGGCGGCATGGTAGTGTAGTGGTTAGCACAACGTTTTACAGTACAGGCAACCCAGGTTCAATTCCTGCCACTGCCTGTAGGGAGTTTGTATGTTCTACCCATGACTATGTGAGTTTCTTCTGGGGCCACCGGTTTCCTCCCACAGTCCAAAGATGTGCTGGTTGGTAGCTTAATTGGTCGTTGTAAATTGTCCCATGTTTAGACTAGGATTAAATTAGGGGATTGCTGGGTGGCGAGTCTCGAAGTGCCAATTCCACGCTGTATCTTAATAAGTAAGTAAATAAATAAACAAATAAACAAACCCTTTGGGTATTGGTAACACGTATCAATTATAACGAACGCTGTAGGCCAGAAGCCTTGGGAGTTTTGTACTCCATCTCTGAGGAAACCTGGATCACCTTTTTGGTTCAGAATGTTAGAAGTTTAAGGTTAATGGGCCAAACACAGGCAAATTGTATTAGCTTTAGATCGGCAAAGTCTGGAGATGGGCCAGTTTGGAGGATGAATTTTTGTAATATAGACAAGATTGCTTATGAGCTTAAAGCATTTCTGTCAAACCTCACAGAGATTACAAGAGCTAAGGGAGCGAATAACTGAATGGAATTAGTATTAATAAATAAAAACAGACTGGAAATGTAGAAATAGCAGTCACTGTAAAGAACTGGTACTGACAGAACTAATGGGATTGAAATGTGATCATTCCTAAGACTTGATGACCTAAATTCAATAGTTTGAAAAAGGTAACTATAAAAAAGGTGGATTGTGTTTCTGGTTTTCCAGACTTCCATGAATTCTGGATGGCTCCTGTGGATTGGAGGGTGGCAAATGTGAACACACTAAGAAAGGAGGGAGACAGAAAGCAGGAAATGATAGAGGTGTTGACAACAGTAGAAGGAAAATGTTGGAATTTGTGACAAAGGATGTGAACCATTTGGAAAAGTATAAAAACAGAGAATCACAGGGCTAAGGCATATCATGACCACCCAACTAGACTGTTCCAGTGGAGAGAGGAAAAACAGGGCCAAATCATAGATGGATGACTGGTAGAAATGGCCGGTTCTGATTCAGTCAGGAACAAGTTACCAAACGTTGGGGTATTCAATATTGAGTCCGGAAGTTTAACACTGTGCACTCATTGTAACAGGGCAGGAGGCTGTAGACATTGAGGTCAAAGTGGATGAAGTACTGAAGTGGCAGGCAATAGAGAATGGCTGCTCTCTGTGGACTGAACACCAGGGATCCTAAAGGGATCACACAATTTTCCCAGTGTGGAGCACTGAATGCAGTCACTCGATTGGGGGAGGTGCAAGTGAATCACTGATTCACCTGAAAGACTGCTTGTGCCTCTGAATGATGGGGATGGAAGTGGGGAAAATATACACTGCATACCCTGAGGGTGCAGAAGAAAATGCCACAAGATGGCAAGTGGTTGGTGAGATATAAAAGCAGAAAATGCTTGAAATGCTCAGCAAGTCAGGCAACATCCCCAGGATGAGAAAGTTTCAGTTTGAAGATTGACTATTTCAAGCATTTTGTTAAGATTTCCAGAATCTGCAGTATTTTATTCTTGAAATGTTTAGTGTGGATAGAGGTAGGCCAAGGAGTCAGAAAGGGACCAATATTTCTGAACTGCTGAAAGGAGGAAGGGAGGATGTGCCTGATGGGATTTTGCTGGAGCTGGTGGGAATTGTGAAGGATGTGGAGACCAGTGGGGCAGAAGATGAGGAACAGGATAGTTTCAGTAGCTGCTGTCTTCATGGGTCAAGCAATATTACATGAAGACCCAATTGTTTTCAGGCCAGAGGTGATTATAGGCAGTTAGTTACTCCATTAGTTAATTGCTGGCGGAGGGACTGTGAATAGGGAAATGCTTGCAGAATTTTCAAGCATAGTGTGAAGTCATCCTCTACTGATGCCAATCCTGATAAAGGGTAGTAGTAGTGCTCCTATAACCAAGCAGGGATGAGCGTGACTATTAGGGATTGAAAACAAAAGCCAATTCTCAGTCCTTCAAGTGTTTATCACTCTTTTTGCCTGTACAATACATGATGTTGGCTGTTAAAATTGCCAATGCAAGTGGGTCGGTGGTTCCTATTTGTTTGAACAAATGGTAGAATATGTGAGATTTGGGAGGAAAAAGTTGATTAACAAACTGAGAGAATAGAGAATGGAGATAGGTAAATATTTGAAAGTGTGAGGAATTGAGGGGAATGAGGGCCAGCATAGACCAGCTATGACAATATTGAATATTGATGCAGGCTTGTGTGGCCTGGTGGTTGGATCCTACTCCTATCTTCTTGTCTAAGTACTTCATCAGCAGGGTTTGTGAATGTTCATGATGATGAAATTTCCCACTGTGATTAATAAAGAGATGAGTGGAGACTGGATCACTGGGGCATTCAAAAACGCAGTAAATAATTTTTGAAAAATGAGAGAATTTAGCACTCTGCAAAACTGTCAAAGAAGAGATCCGAGACACATCATCTGTAATCATATTTGACACCAGGGTCAGGTTTCAGGGCCGAGTGACCTACTCCTCCCATTTTCTTGTTAATCAGCCACTTGAAAGGTTGGACAGAGCCACTCGCCCTGGGCTTCCTGCTCAAATCTCTGGAGTGGGACTCGAACCCACAACACTCTGACCAAGAGCTGAATGTGTTGCCTACTTAGCCACAGGTTACCGGAATCCCATCTGGTCTGGATCATTGGTATAAAACTGGTGCCTATGAGGGGGTTGCAGATTATCAGTGAGTGAACACCAACCCCGTCACCCAGGAATCCCATAAAGGTTTAAGCTCCCTCTTCTGCCGAACATTTCAACTATGAAGGAGGCCATTCAGTCCATCAGGTTCATGATAAAGAAATTCCATCATTTCCATACTACGACACATTTTCCCTGTAACTTAAATCCTCTCACATACTCCATCAACTCCCATTTGAACCTTTTGCTAATTACCTACACTAGGGTCTATTTACAGAGTCAATCATCTACAATATGGGAGGAAATCAAAACACCCAGGGAAACCTACACGATCACAGAAAGAATGTGCAGACTCCACACGGACAGCATCAATCTCAGGTCCCTCAAATGAGGTACAGCACTAACTGTTGCCCCACTGTCTTCATTATCCTTTGTTTAAACTCATGGATCATTGGCTGATTCATAGGACTTTATCAGTTTAATTGGGTGATAGTTCAGAGTGATAGAGTACTATAGCACAGAAACAGGTCCTTCAACCCATCTAGTCTGTGCTGTATTGTTATTCTGCCTAGTTTTACTCACTCTTGCATGAACCTTAGCCTTTCATACTCCATTGACCATGTGCTTATCCAAACTTCCAGTGAATATTGCATCAAACCCACATCTACCACTCCCATTGACAGCTCATTCACTCACACTACCCTCTGAGTAGAAAAGTTCCCCTTAAATAGTTCACCTTTCAGTCTTAACATATGAACCTGATAAAACACTAAGATATAGGAGCAGAATTAGACCATTCAGCCCATCAATTTTCATCTGCTATTCATCATGGCTGATCCCAGATCCCACTCAACTCCATACACCTGCCTTCTCGCCATATCCTTTGATGCCCTGACCAATCAGGAAACTATCAACTGCCACCTTAAATATACCCATGGACAGCCTGCATTGCAGACTGTGGCAGAGTATCCACAGATTTACTACTCGCGGGCTAAAAAAATTCCTCCTTACCTCTGTTCTAAAAGGTTTCACCTCAATTTTGAGGCTGTGGGCTCTAATTCTAGATACCCCCACCATAGGAAACATCCTCTCCACGTCCACCCTATCTAGTCCTTTCAACATTTGATAGGTTTCAATGAGATCCCATCACATTCTTCTAAATTCCAGTGAGTTCAGGCCCAAAGCTGCCAAATGCTCTTCACTTGTTAACACCTTCATTCCCAGAGTTATCTTTGTGTACTCTCTCTGGACTATCTCCAATGACAACATATCCTTTTCTGAGACATGTGGCCCAAAACTGATGAGAATACTCCAATTGTGGCCAGACTAGTGTTTTATCTCCTTGCTTTCTTTTCTATTCCCCTCAAAATAAATGCAAACATTGCATTTGCCTTCTTTACCACAGTCTTAACCTGTAATTTAACCTTCGAGGAGACTTGCACAAGGACTCCCTCTGCACCTCTGATGTTTGAACATTCTCCCCATTTAGATAATAGTCCACACAATTATTCCTTTTACCAAAATGTATTATCATACATTTCCCAACACTGTACTTCATCTGCCACTTTTCTTCCAGTTTGTCTAAGCCTGTTGCAATTGCATTGTTTCCTCAGCACTACCTACCCCTCCACCTATCTTTGTATCATCCACAAACTTTGCCATAAAGCCATCAATTTCATTATTTAAATCATTAACAATGTGAAACTTCCTCCTTAATAACAACACTTTCCAAACCACTGAGGTTAGGCTAACGGACCTATAATTTCCTTTCTTTTGCCTTCCTCCCTTGTAAAAGAGTGGAGTGACATTTGCAATCTCCTAGCCCTCCAGGACCATGCCAGATCATCTGATTCTTGAAAGATCATGACTGATGCATCTGTTATCTCTTCAGCAAGCACTCTCAGGGCTCTGGGATGTAGTCCATCTGGTCAAGGTGACTTATCCATATTAAGTCCTCTTAGCACATCAGCTGTGTGGTGAAAATGGCACAACAGCGCCTCTTTCACCTCAGATGGTTGAGGAAGTTTGGTATGGCCCCCAAATCCTAAAAACTTTCTATAGGGGCACAACTGAGAGCATCCTGACTGGCTGCATCACTGCCTTCTATGGGAACTGTACCTCCCTTAATCGTAGGACTCTGCAGAGAGTAGTGCGGACAGCCCAGAGCATCTGTAGTTGTGAACTTCCCATGATTCAGGACATTTACAAGGACAAGTGTGTAAAATGGGCCTGTAGGATTACTGGGACCGAAGCCATCCCAACCACAATCTATTCCAGCTGCTACCATCTGGGAATCAGTACAACAACATATAAACTGGGACCAACAGGATCCAGGACAACTTCTCCCACCAGGCATCAGACCGATGAACTCACACTGATCTGAGTTTATTCTATGTTACACTGACTGTTCTATTTATTATAAATTACTATGATTGCACATTGCACATTTAGATGAAGACGTAACATAAAAATTTTTACTCCTCATGTATGTGAAGGATGTAAGAAATAAAGTAAATTCAATTCAATTTTTTTTTCCTTTGTAATAGCAGTGACACTCACGGATCTCTGGGACACTGCTAGTGTCTTCCACAGTGAAGTCACTTAATTACCCATTAAGTTCATCTGCCATTTCTTTGTCAACCATACTACCTCTCCAGCATGATTTTCCAGTGGTCCAATATCAACTCTCTCCTCCTTTTTATTTTTTATATAACTGGAAAAAAATTGGTATCCTGCTTTATATTATTGGCTAGTCTGCCTTTATATTTCATCTTTTCCCATCTTATAGCTTTTTAGTTGCCTCTTGTTGGATTTTAAAAGTTTCCCAATCATCCAACTTTCCGCTCATTTTTGCTACCTTATATGCCCTTTGTTTGGTTTTTGTGCAGTCCTGAACGTCCCCTGTCAGCCATTGTTGCTCTACCACTGCTATTTGAGAACTCTTCCCTCTGTGGGATATTCCCAGAGACTTCAGCCATCTCTGCTCTGCCGTCATCCCCGCCTGTATCGTCGCCCAATCAAACTGGGCAAGCTCCTCTCTCATGCCTCTGTAATTCCTTTTATTCCATTGCAATACTGATACATGTGAGCTACCGCTGTCTCCTAAGGGTTCCTTTACATTAAGCTCCCAAATAAAACCTGGGTAATTACACAACACCCAATCTAAGATCTTGTCTCACCCAACCTTTCTGGAAAAAGCTAGCTTACATTAACCTCATCTATACCCGTCATAATTTTGGATTATCATCATCATCATTATGTTGTGTGATGTGGGAAATCATAATCTACCTGACCATGATGATTACGCTTGGCAAATTCTTCTACAGAATTCTGGGCAGTGTCTTTACAAGATGGGTGACCCCAGCCATTATGAATACACTTCAGAGATTGTCTGTCTGGTGTTTGTGGTCGCATAACCAGGACTTGTGATATGTACCATCTGCTCATAGGACCATCCACCACCTGCTTCGGTGAGCAGTGAGCCTGGTTGGGTTGGGGGGTGAGGGACACTAAGTATGTGCACCTCCTTGCCCAAGGGGTGACCTGCGTCCTGCAGGCTAGTGGAGGGCAGTAACACCTTACACCTCCTTTGGAAGAGAGGTACCTCCACCATGCCCGGACACCTCAGACTCTGGAAGGATCCCTCAATAGACTGGGATTTTCGGCTCCCGCTCGGACATATTGTCACTCCCTTTTCCGTTTTGCGCTTGTTGTGTTTAACTTGAAAGGCAAGGGTCTGGGGTGTGGGTATGATTCACGCGGATACGGTTCAGGGTTCACACAGACTCGGGAACGGAGACGCGGACACAGTTCACACAGACTCGGGAACAGAGACACGGACACGGTTCACACGGACACGGGAACAGAGACGCGGACACAGTTCACACAGACTCGGGAACAGAGACGCGGACACAGTTCACACGGACACGGGAACAGAGACGCGGACACAGTTCACACAGACTCGGGAACAGAGACGCGGACACAGTTCACACAGACTCGGGAACGGAGACGCGGACACAGTTCACACGGACTCGGGGAGTAGAGATGCGGACACGGTTCACACGGACTCGGGGAGCAGAGACGCGGACACGGTTCACACAGACTCGGGAACGGAGACACGGACACGGTTCACACGGACTCGGGGAGTAGAGATGCGGACACGGTTCACACGGACTCGGGGAGCAGAGACGCGAACACGGTTCACACAGACTCGGGAACGGAGACGCGGACACGGTTCACACGGACTCGGGGAGTAGAGATGCGGACACGGTTCACACGGACTCGGGGAGCAGAGTCACGGACACGGTTCACACGGATACGGGGAACGGAGACGCGGACACGGTTCACACAGACTCGGGAACGGAGACGCGGACACAGTTCACACAGACTCGGGAACGGAGACGCGGACACAGTTCACACGGACTCGGGGAGCAGAGACGCGGACACGGTTCACACGGACTCGGGAACGGAGACGCGGACACAGTTCACACGGACTCGGGAACGGAGACGCGGACACGGTTCACACGGACTCGGGAACGGAGACGCGGACACGGTTCACACGGACTCGGGAACGGAGACGCGGACACGGTTCACACGGACTCGGGGAGCGGAGTCACGGACACAGTTCACGGACTCACAGCAGAGATACTCCCGGCTCAGCGCCACATGGGGCCAAAATGGCTCCTGAAGGAAACCGGCACCGCCGGGAAATTGCCAGTGCGCATGCTCCGGGGCGCTGTCGGTCAGTCGGCGCCTTGGGGCTGGTTTGGTGGGTCGGGGAGTGTTGCTGCAGGTCGGGGGCTTCATAGAAATTGCTGTTTTACAAATTGTGTGGCATGGCCTTAGTACCAGTCTGGAGTCCTGTCTCTGTTGTGTCACGTTCGGGCACCACCGGGACCTTTCGAGGTCGCTGAGCGATGGTTTGACCAAGTCAACGTGGACCTGGTTGGTCCTCTCCCCACCTCCGCGGTTTCACACATCTCCTTACCATGGTGGACCGACCCACCAGGCGGCCAAAGGTTGTCCCTCCAGTGTCGACGACAGCCGCCGACATGGCTCTGGAATTCGTTAACACCTGGGTCGCTGGGTTGGGCACCCCATCCGATATTCCTTCCAACCGCGGTCCCCAAATCATGTCAGAGCTCTGGGACACAACGGAAATGTCCTCTACAGTCTGGAGTCTCTGACGACGTGGGGAGGAGCAGAAACATCTGGTGGAGAACCTCGTCCTTCTGAAATCCGGGCTGAGTCAGAGGTTGGTGTCCGTGATATTGTCCCCAATTGCTCCGGGTTTAATGTCAGAGCCACAGGATTATGGAGCAGTGAAGTCTCAAACTCTTGTGTTTTGGGGTTTGACGTCCCAGGGTATTCATCACTAGTGGGAGGACAGCTAGAGACAGGGTAGGACCACTCAATTATAATAATATAACTTTATAGATCACTTTTCAAAGTGATTATGTAGTTCAAAATGCTTTACAGTGGGACAAAAGTACAAATATGAAAATAAAATTTAAAACATTTAAAAAATAAACATGAAAATGAAAGACAGACGTCAGTTAAAAAGAAGGTAAAATAAACAGGTTTTGAGTTGGTGTTTAAGAGTGTCAGCTGGGTCTGCATCCCTTACAATTTTAGATATTGAATTTTACAGTTTAGGTGCATAGTTCAAAAAAGCTGACCTGCCTTCTATCTTTTAGGGAGATAATTTAAATTTAAGAGACTGGCAGAAGGAGACCTGAGAAGCTGAGCAGGAGTATAAAACAAAAATGATTCTGTGATGTACTCCAGTCACTAACCATTCTGTCTGTCTAGCTACCATATCCGATGCGGATGTGGTGAACATGGTTTTCCATATAGATCTATCCCTCGTTCTTTGAATGACTTCCATTTCCTCGATATGTAGCCATCTGGCTAGGCTTTCGATGTACATAAGCCGAGGTCTTCCTCTAGGTTTGCTCTCCTCGACCTTTCCAGAGAGCGTGAGTTTTTCTAATTCATCTTTTCGCATGATGTGTCCTAGGAATCTGAGTTGTCTTATTGTTGGTATGAGTGATCTAACTGCTTGGGCTCTTCTGAGAACTTCTTCATTTGATGTGTGTGTGATCCATGATATTTTTAACATTCTCCTGTAGATACATAATTCAGCTGCTTCTAGTCTCTTTTCCATTGCTGGGGAAATGGTCCAGCATTCACTTCCATAAGTCAGGATAGAATAAATGTAGCACTGCAGTATTCTGTTTTTAGTGTACATGATTATCTTTCTATCTGCTAATATGGTCTTCATCTTTTGGAAAGCTTATTTTGGCATTGCTATTCTGTATTTGATATGTGTGGCACCTGCCATCACTTGTTATTTGGCTGCCAAGATATCTGATTTTGTTGACTTGCTTGTGTTTCTGATCTTGATCACACATTGTGGGATGTTTGTCTTTCGGAGCTGACCGTGATGTCTGTCTTCTTGGTGTTGATTGAGAGGCCTCTACGATTACTTTCTGTTGCCACTATAGTGAGTATTTCTTGAAGTTTTATTTCTGAGTCAGTTATTAGTATGATGTCATCAGCATATCTGATGTTATTTATATTATGGCCTCCAATTATGAGTCATTTGAGGTCTTTGATACTTCTCAAGATATTTTCACTGTACAGGTTGAATAAGTCGGGTGAAAAGACACAACCTTGCCTGATTCCTCTCAAGAAATTCACATACTCACTCACTTCTCCTTCTATTCTGATGGATGCTGTCTGGTCCCAGTATAAGTTTCTTAAGAAACGTATATCTTTCCCATCTATGTCAAGATCTTGAAGCATTTCCAGAAGATCTTGGTTTCTGCCAGTTTCAAAAGCTTTTGTATAGTCGATGAAACATAGGTAGATGTCGTTTTGTACCTGGATGCCTCATTCACAGATCATCCATAGCATGAAAATTGCATTTCTGGTTCCAGTGCCTTCCACAAAGCCGCATTGTTCTTTACTGATTTCTGGTTTTGTACAGTGTCTTGCTCTCATCATGATTACTCTGAGAATAATTTTTGCTATGTGGCACATCAGGCTTATTGTACGATGTAACTCACATTCTGTTGCTCCCTCTTTCTTTGGAAATGTGATGAGCACTGATTTACTTAAATCATCAGGTATCTCCCCATGATTGTAGATTTAATTTGCTATTTCTGTTATTTTCTCTATTCCAAAATATTCTAAGGCCAGTATCATTTCAAAAGTGATGTTGTCTGGACCAGTTGTACTATTATGTTTTGTTTTATGTATGGCTGCTCGAATTTCTGATTTTAGAATGCTAGGTCCTTCAAAATTCTTCTTTATGTTCAGTTTTTCTCCTCTTTGGTCTTCAAAAAGTTCTTTTTTTATATTCTGTTAATCTGTTTGGGATTTCCTGTTTGCTCATAACTAAGTTGCTGTCTTTTGTCTTGATGCATCCACTTGCTGAGCAGGTTAATTTCCCCATTTGTTCTTTAATTTTACTGTGCATCAACATTGTTCTAGGGTTATAGGTTTATAGCATTTCTATCTCTGAGCATTTCTCATTTAGCCATCTGTCTTTAGCTTCTCTGCATTTTCTTTTTATTGCCTTATCAAGTTGTTTGTATTCTTTGCTGCATCTTGGTTTGATTGTCTGTTTTTGTTGCATCAATTGTATTATATATTTGGTTGTCCATTTCTTCTTACTTTTCCGTTCTTTTTGTGGGATTAGGAAGGAAAAGATGAATCATGAAAGGAAGCTGGTGACTAATATCAATGGAGATACTGAAAGCATTTTAAGTATATAAAGGGTAAAAAAAAAAGTTGAAGGTAGATATAGGACCAATAGAAAACAGCACTGGAGATATTGAAATGAGAGACACAGAGATGGCAGAGGAACTGCGTGTGTATTTTGCATCAGTCTTCACATTGGAAGACATCTGATCATTCAAGACTGTCAGGGAAGTGAAGATAGTGCAGTGAAAATTACTGAAAAGGTGCTCAGGAAGCTTAATGGTCTGAGGGTGGATAAATCTCCTGGACCCGATGGAATGTACCCTTGGGTTCTGAAGGAAGTACCTGAAGAGATTATAGAGGCATTAACAATGATCTGTCAAGAATCAATAGATTCTGGCATTGTACTGGATGACTGGAAAATTGCAAATGTTACTCTGCTATTTAAGAAGGGTGGGAGGCAGCAGAAGGGAAACTGTAGACCCGTTAGCCTGATATCAGTGGTTGGGACATTGTTGAAATCAATTGTTAGGGATGAGATTACGGAGGCACATGAAAAGATTGGCCAAAACCAGCATAGTTACTTGAAAAAAAATCCTGCTTGACAAACCTACTGCAATTCTTTGACGAAATTACAAGCAGGGTAGCAAAGGGGATGCAGTAGATGTGGCGTACCTGGATTTTCAGAAGGCTTTTTTGATTAGGTGCTGCATGTGAGGCTGCTTAGCAAAATGAGAGCCCATGGAATTACAGGGAAGTTACTAGCATGGGTGGAACATTGACTGATCGGCAGAAACAGAGAGAGGGGATAAAGGGATCCTATTCTGGCTGGCTGCCAGTTACCAGTGGCGTTCTACAGCGGTCAGTGTTGGGACCGCTGCTTTTTACGATGTACGTCAATGATTTGGACAATGGGATAATGGATTTGTGGCTAATGCTGCCAGTGATGCAAAGATAGGTAAAGGAGCGGGTAGTTTGAGGAAACAGAGAGCCTGCAGAGAGACTTAGATAGTTTATGGGAATGGGCAAAGAAGTGGCAAATGAAATACAATGTTAGAAAGTGTATGGTCATGCACTTAGGTGGAAGAAATAGAAGGGCAGACTATTACTTAGATGGGGAGAGAATTCAAACTGCAGAGATGCAAAAGGACTTGGGAGTCCTTGTGCAAGATACGCTAAAGGTTAACCTCCAGGTCGAGCCGGTTGTGAAGAAGGCAAATGAAATTTTGCCATTCATTTCTAGAGGTATAGAATATAAGAGCAGGGATGTGATGTTGAGGCTCTATAAGGTACTTGTGAGACCACACGGAGTATTGTGTGCAGTTTTGGACTCCGTATTTTAGAAAGGATATACTGACATTGGAGAGGGTTCAAAGAAGATTCACAAGCATGATTCCAGGAATGAGAGGATTACATATGAGGAATGTCTGGCAGCTCTTGTGTGGTATTCCTGGGAGTTCAGGAGAATGGGGGGGGGGGGGTATCTCATATAAACATTCCAAATGTTAAAAGGTCTGAACAGATTAGATATGAAAAAGTTATTTCCAATGGTAGGGGATTCTAGGACAAGAGGGCACGACTTCAGAATTGAAGGACATCCTTTTACAACTGAGATGCAGAGAAATTGCTTTAGTCAGAGGGTGGTAACCCTGTGGAATTTGTTGCCACAAGTAGCTGTGGAGGCCAAGTCATTGGGTGTATTTAAGGTAGAGATGGATAGGTTCTTGATTAGCCATGGGATCAAAGGGGATGGGGTGAAAGCAGGGGAGTGGGGATGACTGGAAGAATTGGATCAGCCCATGATTGAATGGCGGAGCAGACTCGATGGGCTGAATGCTCCTCTATCTTATGGTCTTAAAAGTTGATAGGATACAAACAAAGTGTAGAGGAACTCGGCAGGTCATACAGCATCTCTACAGAGGAATAAATAGTCAATGTTTCAAGCTGAAATGCATCATCAGGAATAGAGAGGAAGGGGAAAGAAGCCAAAATAAGGAGGAGGGGGGAAGGGAAGGAGTACAGGCTGGTAGGTGTTAGTGAAAACAAGTAAGGGGGATGGTAGGTTGCTGGGTGAGGTAGGAATTAGTGAGAAGCTGGGAGGTGGAAGAGGTAAAGGGCTGAAGAAGAAAGAATCTGATTGGAGAGAACAGTGGTCCATGGGAGAAAGGGAAGGAGGAGGGAAGAGGAGCCAGAATAGGGAATGGAAAAAGAGAAAAGGGGGAGGTGAAGAAGGTATATGGCATGTTTACCTTTACTTATTGGTGCATTGAGTTCGAAGTCAGGAAGTTATATTACAGCCTCAGGCTGCCCCTGGTATACTGCATTCAATTCTGGTCACACCATTATAGGAAAGACATGGAAGCATTGGAGAGAATGCAGAAGTGGTTTACCAGGATGTTGTCTTTTAAGAGGGCTGATGCTGCAAGGAGACTTTGGGCAAAGTGGAATTGTTTTCTTTGGAGTGGAGGAATCTGAGGGGAGACCTAACAGAAGTTTATAAAATTATAAGACACAGAGAAAGAAAGGACAGCTGGTAACTTTTTATCAGGTTTGAAAAGTCTGTTATCACAAGAATTTGAGATCACATTTGATCACACTGATTTGAGATCAGTGCGTGTCTGGAGTTCTCTGTCAGGGTGGTAGTGAAGATGAGTAATGTCGAGGCATTTAAGATACTTTTATATGGGCATATGAATATGCAGAGAATGTTGTGATATGGACCATGTAGAGGTAGAAAGGATAAGTGTAATTAGACATCACAAACTTAAGGGCCTGTTCCAATGCAGTACTGTTCTAGAATCTAGGTTCTTTGTCTAGATATCAACAACAGTGCCTGGATTTTTTGGGAAGCTGTGGGACTGAAATCAGTAGCTGATGTCTGTTTTATAAATTATCATGTTTGAAGGGAAGGAATAGCTGTGGGGTGTGTATCTTGTACCAGACTGAAGACTGTAGACACTTCCAGACTTCAAGAGCAAATCTGTGGGACATATCTCCAGCTGAGGCAGCTCCAACTCTGGGTCCCAGAGGTGGAGCACAGCTATAATTACTAGTACATCAGTAGTATCTTCGTCAGGCCTGCATGGACAGGCACCCCCAGTCTCAACCCAGTAAACAGAAGTCACCTTCCACTCATTTCCAACTCATCACCTGCAGCCTATTTAAACCCAGCTCTCCTCCACAATCCTTGTGTACTTGTACGAACTGCTTGGCCTCAACCAGTTGCTCTTGTTATGAGTGATGAACAGACCTGATGGTCAATGGGGTGAAGAGTTAACCATTCCCAACCCCCCTCCTGAGAACTATGAACTGTTGCTGTTGCTATGCTGCTCATGAGAGAGAGAGATAAAGTCCAGGCAAGAACATTTGCTACTGATAAGAGGGGGAGAGAGACTGTTGATCTACTGTATAATGACTCTTCCTGGATTATTTACCTTCCACTACAAGGACTTTACTTTGCTTGTTAACATTCCTCAGGGGATAGCAGGAGTGGCCTGATTTGATGGACACGGTCATTCAGAGTTGATGGATAGCTGAGTGGGGATAAAAAGACAGGTCTGGAGAGACACCCTTCAGAAACACCAGTGGACACTGACTGAGTGTTGGGAACCCACAGAAAGGTGGGGGCTTCAGAGACCAAACCAGGAGATCGGTCAGTAAAGCTCACAGTGTTACAGCAGTGCCAGTGGGGACTTGTGTGTGTGTCCACTCATGCCAGAGTGACGAGTCCACCACAGAAGAACGGTCTAGCTGAAGACCAGAGGGGTCATAACTGAATGTCCACAATGACACGACAGATTAAGAAAGCCACAAAAGGTTTGCCTGCCGTAGCTGTTGCTGTTACGTCTTGCTCGCTCTCTTTCTCGCTCTCTCTCTCTCCAATGATTTCAATACAACAACCATAACCACCTCAGCATTTATGAACTGAACTCCATACTTTCCTATGACAATTAATTTACCCCTAGACGTCGATAGAGCTTGTTTATTATTGATTATTATTATTCCTACACTTTTAGGTTTATTACTGCTAACTTGTTTTATATGTATATTTGCATTTTTGATATTGTCTTGTGTAGTTTACTAATAAACACCTTTAGTTTGGTACCACCAGACTCCAATGGATTCTTCTTTCTCTGCTGGTCAGACACCCAGTTACGGGGTATGTAACACTCCTCACCTTCAGTTGGCTTGTTGTGTTGATTATTAGTTTTCTCTTCTCCTGTGGCCTTTCTTGTTTTGTTATTTTTCTGTTTACTATTAAGGTAATTGTTCCCCATTAAATGCTCTGTGTTTGGGTCAAGTCTCCTCAACAGTTCCTGACAGTCAGTGAAGAGAAGAAATATTACCCCTGGGAAAGGAGTCTGTGCTGGCCAGGTGTTCCTTATGCTCCTGTTTTAATCTCCACATGTTTGTGGGGTACTGCAAAACTGAGATGGTTGGTCACTGGAGAGTTGCTGCTGCTTTGCATTTGAAGGTCCTAAACTGACCCACCTGGGTCACCTTATTGGCTCTGGTCCAGAGCTACAACCAGCATTGTTCTGGGGCTTTTGCCCTCAGCCTCATGCCTTTTGCTCTTTCAACTCTGAGTCAAACCAGTGAAACTAGGTGACCCAGACACCAAGCCTTCAACTGCTCTTTCTGCAAGCTGGCCATTTTACTTACTAAATAACTACTTGCCTGAGAATGGTATCATGTTTATCAGGTGATTAGCAGAAAGCTCCTCACATCCACATTGCATTGCTCTGGTTAAATTCACAAAATGGGAACTGCAAAGACAGTCTCACAAAATGGCCACCTGCATTCCTGTCCACTGAGTGTCAACTTTTCTAACCAACATCTCCCTCTTCTTGATCCAAAGATATTTTTCTTGGGATCATTATCCTCCTCTCCTTCCATTGACTGCCCATAGGATTGCCATGGAACCCCAGTAGGTGTGCAATACTTACATTATATACATGTAAATATTTATGAAACACTCTGGTTCCGTTGGCTGCTTAAGTCTAGGGAAGACCATCTGTTGCCTCGCCAAGCATGTAAGATTGAGGTGTGAGCCCACCCTGAAACCCCTGTTTGTGTGGATGCTGTGTGATTTGTTACCCTGTTACAAATCAGTACCACGAAATAACAGACAGTACACCACATACAATTAAACGATTTAGCTTTGTAATTCTTAATTTGACTAAAGGGTTAGTAAAGAAAAAAGCAAAAAAAGAAAAGGGCACATTTTAATGAAACAGTCTAATGTGCACAAGTTAGAGCTCACAGTTATCCCCTTCATCAATCATCCTTCGATTTCCCCGGCCTTCGCTGGATCATAGCCCCGCTCCCGGTCGAGTCCTATGATTTCTTCTCTCCGGTGTCTTCTCCCTTCATCTCCCGCTGAAGAAAAGCCCCAGCTCACCTTGGTGTCAGGCACACAACACGAAAACACACTCCCTTCAGTGGACAGCTCACATTCCAAAGAACCTGTTATCTCTAACCATAACTCAAACACTGCTTCTACAGAAAGACCATTACGTTAGCAGTGAAAGTTTACCCAGGGTGTTACATTTACTTACAGAATTCGCTTACTTTATGCTGGCAGTTGTCTCTGCTGTTTTATGAAAACATCATCCCCTAACCTTTTGCATTATTTCAACCTTCCATTTTCTCAGTTGGTATACTTTAAGCAATACAATTATCAGGGTACATAAAATGAGTATTACAGCAGCATGTGATACTATTCTCACCCAATGGAAGTATTTGAACATTTGTTCCCTAATTCCAAAACTTACTCCGAAAGCCTGCGTCACTCAATATTTCATTTGCCTTACCAGTGTGTGTTTTAATTATATTAGTGTGTTTAGTCCCCGATGGATTATCTCCCTTGCTTCCTCCACAACATGTGTCCTGCCTCCAGTCAAGTGAGGAATTGGTAACAACTCAGTAACAACATAGTCCCACAAATATTGATCCATGGCAGTGTGTTGCATCTTCAGATTCTCCTCCATTACTGTGTCTCCTGCTCGTGGAGGCAAAGTTCGTTCTCAAATGGCCAGTTCAAAATTCACGTTCCAATATTGACGATGTGACTTTCCAAACGGCACTGTTTCCATCCTTTGGTATAATCTGTGGTTGGTGTTGCTATATAATATGTCTGTCCCACCGATGCATATTGTAGGAAGGACTGATTACTCATGGGCAAAATAGACAACAAGCAACTTTCATAGGTACTGAAACCACAATTTGTCAGTTTCTGCTTTGTCATTTCTTCCGGGCAAGTCCAATGATCTCCCCTTGTTTACATCCTGATAAATCTATCCTTTCCCAGTACCATTCATAACAATATTACGTGTGGCTGGGTTACTTAAGGATATCCAAGTATTCTGATGATATTTGTCCATGTTATGCACCCCTTTCAAAGAACAGCTTAATTTATTTCAATGCTTTTACCATCATTACAAAAACCCAATACTCTGTTGGTTATTGTTAAGCTTCTGTTGTGGCAAAATGGCACTCTTCCTTTCACCCATTCTGTTATCTGCTTGACTGGTACTTGATGTGCATTAAGTTGTTGTAAATTAGTACCAATCATGACTAGTAACCAACTTGTACATCTGGCACAAATCTCAGTCTTGTGTGTTTGCCTAGAAGTAAGGTCTATGCAGTCAGTAATCAGGTTTGTTGTATCTTGAAGGGGATTCATAAATCCAGTGTTATCTAGGATACATTTTGACACAATCTGATGAGCTTATATTTTGTCAATAATATCCCACATCTTCAGCTGAAGGGACCATATCTGGGTTTCTGATTCTGCTATACCTTGAGTTGTTGACTGTCGCTACCCCTGATGTATAACCTGCTCGCAGTCCTCTTTTCCTTCTATTTTTGACTTGTTTAAACTCGCTTCTGCTTCATTGTCTTCCAAGAAGGTGAGTAAATAATTGTTTCATTGTAGGTGAGCACCATTCAGGCACCACTATTTCAGTTAAATTTTAAAAAAAATACCTGCATGTGTTGGAACCCTGGGAGTAAAGCAACAAGTTCTCCCGTATTCTCTGACAATGATCCTACCCCTTTGTATTACACTGGGTCTCACTACTTTAGGCTCTGGTGTAGTTTCAAATATTTGTGGGTATGGGAGAGTGATTTTTCTAATAGTTTTGAAAACACAGAAAGGGCCAGGGCCCTGACAGAAACTCTTCTCGAGTACTATATCCTCCTGTGGGCAGTTTGTAATGATGGAAGCAACCTTCCAGAAATGATTGGTGTGGCCACCCCAATTGATAGACCTCTTGTCCTGATCACTGCTACAATCAATATTCACATGAGTGTGATCCCACAGAACTGTAATCTTACCATGGCAATTATTACCTGAAGGCTGCTCAATAATTGGACCGAAAGACTGACTTATGAGTATTCCTGCTGGGTTACTGGATAATGCCACCTCTAGAATTTTATTGCATAGGAATGTACCTTTGTACCTTCCAGAATACCTTGTCCATGCATGACAAGCCATCTACCCCAGTATAATACAAATTTGAGTCCCCTATTTCTCCTTTATTAGCCCTTATTGCCCATGTCTGTCGAGAAATAGTTTTAGATCACCAAGTGTTCTCCAAGCAGTGGCATCGCCGTTAACATATTTGTCAATTGCAATGGCCCTGGAGCAAGACTGACCATGACCCCAGTCATGGTTAATTCCATTGCAACAAAATACATTACTCTCTGCATGTTGAATTAAACCTGTCACACACAAGGGTAATTTCTGCTCTTTTTTCCAGTTTAAATCTTAAATGTTTTTAAGTCCATATTTTTGATTTGCTTTTGCAGACCATCCAATCCAATTGCCTTGGGACTCAAGGCTTCCATTTTTCTTCACCCAATTTTATTACAGCCAGGAGAGACAAGCACTGGCATATTGTTCTTTTCCTTTTTTTTGAGAAAACTGCCCTGCTTCTCAGGGATGAGGAAATTGAAAATTATCCCCTTGATCAGGCCTGTCCCCATCTTCTTGGAACAGTTGTTCCTTCCTCATCCCCCAAATCAGGACCATCATGTACATCAATTGTTACGTGACAATTTCAGCGGCTTGATAAGGTACCACCCACTTTTATCTGGAGAAGTCAGTACTTTGTACACTGATAGACTTGCTTTGTCTATAATTTCGTAGGGTCCTTCCTGTAAATCTTAGACTTAAAATGAGGTGAGTTGGTGTATTCAAATCATCGCTCTTTGTCATGAACTTAATTCTGTGGGATGAATTTTCAGTCAAAGCTGCTTCTCTCCTATTTGATGGGCTGCCATGTAATTGGCCTCTTTCACTGTCACCACCAACTGTTGTACACACTTTTCTGGCACAATCCTATCGATTTCACATTCTGACAAATCTAATCCTACCAACTCATCCATTCCTCTTGTGTCCCTTCTGGCCATGACTGTGGCTTATCGAGAATAGGAAAGTTTTGCCTGATCCTTAAAAGTGCTATGACATCTTGAATTATCTAGACTGTAAAATGTGTCCCTTGATCAGTACACCCCAATGAGTGAACACTCTTTCCAATAAGATTTTTGAAGTGGCCTTTGCTGTGTTTGTCTGAGCTGAGGAAGACTCCACCCCTTGGTAAAGGTATCTATTACAAACAGAATATAGTTGTACCCTTCTGGGGTGGGTGATAGGAGACCAACATAATCCAACAGCAAATGAGACCATGGCCCTTCCACTGGTCTGGTGCATCAGGGGGTTCCTGTCTTTACATTTCTGTCAGGATTGTGTCGTGCACAGATCAAACAATTCTTGACATAGTGCTCCACGTTGTCCTTCATCTTTGGCCATCAGCACACCTCCTTTATTTTTTCCAGGGTACTTTCAGCCCCTTTGTGTCCCCATAGATCATGGTAGCAGTGGATCATCTACAAAGGTAGTTTCTTCCTCCCTCCAGAACCACAAACTTTTCTTCATATAGGACTACTCCATCTTTAACTCCCTTGTACTCCTTATATATTTTTGGTCCTGCCTCTTCTATTAATTTTAAAATTACTTTATCTTTTGTCTGATCTTCAGTTAAATCCATAAACTTAACCTGTTGTTCCTTCTGCTTTCTGATCTTCTCAATCTGTGACTTCCATTCCTGCCCAATTAAAGCACCTTGTTTTGCCAATTCATTGGCTTTCCTATTCCCCTCAGGGATGATTTAGAGTGGGCTTTCATCTTTGACTCCATATTCTTTTCCCTTTGCCTTTTCAAATATATTCCACAATAAATCAGCAGACAAGAGGGGCTTCCCACAGAGGCAAATGTTCTGTAAGGCTATTAAAAGACATCAGAGTGTGTTACTAAACTGAGTGAAAAACATTTCTGTCTGGCGTACCACATCTGCTACAGCTGCTAATTTTGTAGCCCGTGCGCTCATGTCGGGGAACTTTAAAGCAATTCTAAAGATTTCTGAGCCATGTTCATCCTCTACGTATATCCCACACCCAGTTCTCCTCTCTCAATCCTATACTAATGAGGAGCCATCTACAATTTAAAGCAGGGTTTTTCTTTATCCTTTTTGTCTTTGTTCTCAGGCATTACTTTATCTGATCTGTTTCCACCCCCTGCCTTTTTTTGATACAAGTGCTATCATAGTTTGACACTTATGTTCATTCCCTTGGTACAGAGGGTTGTTGGCTAACACAGAGGTGCTGTATACTTGCTTTACACTAATATTTCTTCCTTGCAACAGCAATGTCCATCCAGCAATTTGTTTTGGCTTACTAAACCATCTTGAATCCTTGCATTGAGCAGTAAGTATATGGGGGAGTGTTCTGACAGCATTGTAAATGGATTAAGTCCCACAATGTTGTACCTCCCAGAAAACCACTAACAAGTGTATTTTTCACATATTGTATACCCCTGTTCTGCTGGTGAGAAGATGTGTGATGCATACGCTACTGGTCTTAACTTCCTATGTGCCTCCTGTAATAACACCGCTGAGAGGGCGTATCAGTTCTGGCCACCTCCAATGAGAACTCTGTTCGGATTTGGGGTTTTTAGAGCAGGTGCAGTGGCAAATGCGTGCTTCAAGGCTGTAATGGTCTGTGTGTGCTCTGATTTCATCCCCGCAGCACATTCTGTTTCAGTAACTCCTTTAAAGGAGTTTCCCTGGTGGAAAATCCTTCAGATAATACCTATTGTATCCTACCAATCCCACAAGGGACCTCAGCCCTTTGAGGTTTCATGGAGCAGGCAGTTTTTTAACCATTTATCTGCTTATCAATTTCTCTTTTTCTAGGTGTCAAGATATTCCCAAATAACTACCGGTAACTTTACAGCTGTGCATTTTTAGGTTTTGTCTTTCATCACAGTGCATGTAATAATTGCAGTAGTTCTGTCAATAGCCAATAATGTTTCTGCTTGATTTCAGTCTGCAGAAGTGTATCATCCATGTATTGCACCAAGTGCTCAAGGTTTGAGAACCGTTTTAACTCTTCCCCTTGGAACAGTTGATATATAGATGTGGATTTATGCAACCCCTGTGTTAGGGCAGTCCATATATACTGCTGTCCCTGTATGGAAAATACAGACTTGTATTAACACTGTCTTTCTAGTGGGATAGACCAAAATCCATTATTTATGTCTAAAACTGAACCATTGTGCTCTTTCATTTTGTTTTACCACCGTTTCCAGATTAGTTGCTACATATGGGGCTGTTAATGGAGTTACTTTATTTAGTTCTCAATAGTCTATTATCAATCTCCAACTACCATCTGGTTTTCTCACTAGCCATACGGATGAACTATCAGTGCAGGCTACTGGCTTCATTTCAGTACCCCTTGTTTAACCAAATTTTGAATTACCTTCCTCTTCTTTTCTTGGTTAAACCATATTGCTTCTGTGGTTGGGGGTCTGGACCTTTTATACACACACCGCCAGCCATCTTTCTGCAGTGATGCTTGTGCCTTGCAAATGCCCCTGAGTTGAGTGCAGTGATTTGCTGTACTGTGTGTTCATTGCTCATCTCCTCCGGTTTTATCCACATTTGACCCATTGTGCATATTCTATCCTGATATTCAGCTACCAGTATCTGCATGCAGTATTTGTTATTCATACCAGTTGGCACATGCCGAATCATGCAATCAACTAAGTCAAAACAGGGCCCCTTTTTGACCATGTAATCGCTTCCCATTATACGCTCTTGCCCCCTGGGCAATTCCATAAACACAATTGAATCTTCCAATGCTACATCTCCTTACTTCAAATGGTACATACACTCACATGTCCCACTTGTGAATATCCTGTGAATCCACTTAAGATAATTTTGCTGATTCAACAAAGAGTTTAATCCTTGAGCCCGCAATAGGGATGCTAATTCTGTTATAATTACTGTATTTATCCCTGAGTAATAATGATCAGTTAGGCACAGAGAAATCTGTATTTATTGACAATAACCTTTATTGGCTCAGTTCACAAGTATGTGAATTTACACAACCTAATACCAGAATGCACACCTACTAAGTTTCCCTGATCCTCCATGAACAGTCAAACTTGCCAACAGAAGGCAAAGGGTGGTTGTAGATGGTTCGTATTCTGCATGGAGGTCGGTGACTAGTCGTGTTCCACAAAAAGATGTTCTGGGACCCCTCCTCTTTGTGATGCTTTTATAAATTACCTGGATGACGAAGTAGATGGGTGGGTTAGTAAGTTTGCCGATGACACAAAGGTTGGGGGTGTTGTGGATAGGCTGGAGGGTTGTTAGAGGTTACAGTGGGACATTGGTAGGATGCAGAACTGGGCTGAGAAATGGCAGATGTACTTCAAACCAGATAAGTGTGAAGTGGTTCATTTTGGTAGGTCAAATTTGAAGACAGAATATAGTATTAATGGTAACACTCTTGGCAGTGCGGAGGATTTGAGAGATCTTGGGGTCCATGTCCATAGGACACTCAAAGCTACTGCGCAGGTTGACAATGTTGTTAAGAAGGCATATGGTGTGTTGGCATTCATTAACTGTGGGATTGAGTTCACGAGTTGTGAGGTAATGTCACAGCTATATAAAAAGTTGATTAGACTCCACTTGGAGTACTGTGTTCAGTTCTGGTCACCTCACTACAGGAAGGATGTGGATATTATAGAAAGAGTGCAGAGGAGATTAACAAGGATGTTGCCTGGATTGGAAAGCATGCCTTAATAGGTTGAGTCAACTTGGCCTTTTCTCCTTGGAGTGACAGAGAATGAGAGGTGACCTGATGGAGGTGTATAAGATTATGAGGGGCATTAATAATGTGGATAGCCAGGCCCTTTTTCCAGGGCTGAAATGGCTAACATTAAGGTGCAAAGTCTTAAGGTGCTTGGAAGTAGCTATAGAGAGGATGTTGGGGGTGAGTTTTTAACTGAGAATGGAGGGTGCATTAAATATATTGCTGGCAATGGTGGTGGACGTGGATACAATTGGCTCTTTTAAGAGCCTCTTAGATAGGTACATGGAGCTTAGAAAAATAGATAGCTATGCAGTAGGGTAATTCTAGGCAGTTTCGAGTGTAGGTATCGTGATCAGCACAGCTTTGTGGGCCAAAGAGTCTGTAATGTGGAATAGGTTCCTACGTTCTAAGTTCTACACTGACAAGGTGTTCCTTGTGCTCATGATTTAATCTCCAAGTGTTTCTGGAGTATCAGAATCAGGTTTATTATCACCGGCATGTGACGTGAAATTTGTTAACTTCGCAGCAGCAGTTCAATGCAATACATAATTTAGCAGAGAGAAAAGAAAATAATAATAATAAATAAAATAAAACATAATAAGTAAACAAGTAAATCTATTATGTATATTGAATAGATTATTAAAAAGTGTTCAAAATCAGAAATACTGTATATTAAAAAACTGAGGTAATGTCCAAAGCTTCAAAGTCCATTCAGGAAATGGATGGCAGAGGGGAAGAAGCTGTTCCTGAATTTCTGAGTGTGTGCCTTCAGGCTTCTGTATCTCCTACCTGATGATAAAAGTGAGAAAAGGGACATGCACTGGGTGCTGGAGGTCTTTAATAATGGACGCTGCCTTTCTGAGACAACTCTCCCTGAAGATGTCCTGGGTACTTTGTAGGCTAGTGCCCAAGATGGAGCTGACTAGATTTACAACCTTCTGCAGCTTCTTTTGGTCCTGTGCAGTAACCCCTCCATACCAGACAGTGATGCAGCCTGTCAGAATGCTCTCCATGGTACAACTATAGAAGTTTTTGTCTGCATTTATTCGATATAACTCTTAATAAAGTATAGCCACTGTCTTGCCTTCTTTATGACCACATCAATGTGTTGGGACCAGGTTAGATCCTCAGAGATCTTGACACCCAGGAACTTGAAGTTGCTCACTCTCTCCACTTCTGATCCCTCTTTGAGGATTGGTAGGTGTTCCTTCGTCTTACTCTCCTGAAATCTACAATCAGCTCATTCGTCTCACTGACGTTGACTGCCAGGTTGTTGCTGCGGCACCATTCCACTAGTTGGCATATCTCACTCCTGTAGAACCTCTCGTCACCACCTGAGGTTCTATCAACAATGGTTGTATTGTCAGCAAATTTGTAGATGGTATTTGAGCTATGCCTAGCCACATAGTCATGCATATACAGAAAGTAGAGCAGTGGTTTAAAACGATCAGAAGATTTTGGACGCAGTGTGCGATGAACGCGGTCAATTAATGGAGGGGGCATCCAGAACGTCCAAACACATCAAATAAAAATTGAGAAAAGAACTTGATAGGATCACCCTCCTCAATATCTTCAGGGAGTCTGATTATCTGTTCTGATCGATTTTCAAGGTTGGTAACTTTGAATTTATAATGATCCAGCTGTTGAGGCAACGAAGTTAGATTTTGTTCCAGCATTGTAATCCTCCAATCTCTCCACCGAGCTCCTTCATCAAGTTCTGAAGTAGTTGCTTGCTGTAGTTCAAATTCAAGTTTGAGTGATCTAAAATTATCCTCAACCGTCTTTAAAACTCCTTCGAACATGGCAAATCTTTGAGTAAGTTTATCATCTAGAAGTTTCCACATTGTTTCAAAAGTAAGATGAGGTTGCTTAGATTGTTTTGGATCACCATCTTTTTTTCCCATTAGGATCTGAATCTTTCCGACTTTTTGCTTCTCGTGATCTGGTATTCATTTCCAGTGACTTAAAGTCAAAATCCAAAAATATATCTATAACATAAGCCTTTCAGTGTAGGTATAAAACAAAGTAAATAAGGGTGGCTACAGGTAATAGAAGTAAAGGGAATGGAGCAAAGCCAAATTGAACCTCACGCCATGAGCGCCACCAGGAGACCAGTTATTGTTCGTCTCCATTATGTTCATATCAAGGAACATTTGATAAGCTTTGCTTGGTGGAAAGGCATGTTCGAATTTAAAGGATTCAAATTCCACTTTGTTGAAGATTTCAGCCCTGAGGTTCTGAAGGAATGAATGTTGTTTGAGCCTCTGATATCGGAATTCTTTGGAATGGGTCTCAGACCATTCCTCCTGTTCCCAGCTCGATTAAGAATTGTCCTCTCTGCTAATTCCTGTTGTCTCTTTAAGTCATTAAATGAAGCTCAAAACTTTTTCAACCAACAAACTTCCTCTGCTATGGCCTAATTAAGGTACCACTTTTTTTTTTGGCCTTTACTTAAATTTTTAAGCCATTTACAAGCTTATTGATCTGGTCAGTTAGAATGCGAGGATTCTCTTTTTTGGTTTGTACTGATAGATAGATAGATACTTTATTCATCCCCATGGGGAAATTCAACTTTTTTTCCAATGTCCCATACACTTGTTGTAGCAAAACTAATTACATACAATACTTAACTCAGTAAAAAAATATGATATGCATCTAAATCACTATCTCAAAAAGCATTAATAATAGCTTTTAAAAAGTTCTTAAGTCCTGGCGGTTGAATTGTAAAGCCTAATGGCATTGGGGAGTATTGACCTCTTCATCCTGTCTGAGGAGCATTGCATCGATAGTAACCTGTCGCTGAAACTGCTTCTCTGTCTCTGGATGGTGCTATGTACAGGATGTTCAGAGTTTTCCATAATTGACCGTAGCCTACTCAGCGCCCTTCGCTCAGCTACCGATGTTAAACTCTCCAGTACTTTGCCCACGACAGAGCCCGCCTTCCTTACCAGCTTATTAAGACGTGAGGCATCCCTCTTCTTAATGCTTCCTCCCCAACACGCCACCACAGAGAAGAGGGCGCTCTCCACAACTGACCTATAGAACATCTTCAGCATCTCACTACAGACATTGAATGACGCCAACCTTCTAAGGAAGTACAGTCGACTCTGTGCCTTCCTGCACAAGGCATCTGTGTTGGCAGTCCAGTCTAGCTTCTCATCTAACTGTACTCCCAGATACTTGTAGGTCTTAACCTGCTCCACACATTCTCCATTAATGATCACTGGCTCCATATGAGGCCTAGATCTCCTAAAGTCCACCACCATCTCCTTGGTCTTGGTGATATTGAGACGCAGGTAGTTTGAGTTGCACCATATCACAAAGTCCTGTATCAGTTTCCTATACTCCTCCTCCTGTCCATTCCTGACACACCCCACTGTGGGTATTTTTAGTATTTGTAGATTAACATTTCTGTTCCCTTTTGGGATTCTGCTTTTTTTATTTTGATGAAACTACTTAGTAGATGTTTTGGTGTTTGATTTTTTTTTGAATGAAGTTGCACTCGCTCTCTCCTTTTTTTACATTTTAGTATGTCATCCTGCTTTCTTCTTCCCATAAGACCTTATTTTCTTGCTGTGTCATTTTCAATCGTTTATGCGTGAAAATAACCAACAACATGAATTGGCATTTGCTTTCTGCTTTTTCTGAAATATTAGTATTTTAGTACTATGTTTTATGAATTCAACTTTTTTTTAAATCGCGGTAGTTTTTTTCTTGTTCTCTTTTGTGATAATTTTCTTCATATACTTTTTGGATTATGTGTGGCTTTTCTTTAAGAACTTTTATCTTTTGGGCTGCCATCAGGAGAGATGGGGGTAGATTTAACTTTAGCTTATCTCTTGGCCAATCTCTGGCCTATTTCCAGGTCTTTGTGGGTGGGGGGAGGTGAGTATTTCTTTTTTTAGATTAGATATTTTCACCTGGGCTACCTATCCGATGTGTCGTAACTTACGGCTCCTCCTTGAACCTTTCTTCCTCTTCTAGGTTCATTAGTTTGTATTCTGGTTAACTCTTTACATACCATTTTACTGGTTTTACTATGATGATAATATTATTAATTTTTTTCGTGGAAAACAAACGGTTTAAACCATCCGATTAAATGGAAATTTTTTAAATGTATTCCATAGGAAGAATGCTCATATTAGCTTTGCAGAAGAAACTCATGTGAGGAAAGAGGATTCTTTCCTCACATTCTTTTAGGTTTTAGAAAGACCAACAATACCATTCAAATTCTGAGGCTAAAGTGAAGGGATATAGATTCTTCAATTTCATTTGTTCACTATGAAATGATTTTGTATCCGAATGGTAGATTTTTGTTAATTAATGGCCTTCTCTGTAACAAGAAAGTGGTTATGCATAATGTTTATGCTCCAAGTGTTGACTACACTGAATTTTTTAAACACTTATTCACATCCCTTCCCAATTTAAATGATTATATGTTGATAATGGGTGGAGACTTTAATAGCTGTTTAAATCCTTCAATGGATAGACCTAAGTCTATTAGGGCACTTCCGAATAAATCGGCTACCTTTATTAATTCCTTTATGTTTGATTTTGTTATTTCAGAAATTTGGAGGTTTTAACATCCAAAGGATAAAGAGTTTTCATTCTTTTCCCATGTATACCACAGTTATTCTAGAATTGTCTACTTTTTTTATTGACTCCCGTTTAATTCCCTCTGTCACTGACTGCAATTACGATTCCATTGCCATCTCTGACCATGCACCCCTGAAACTTTCTATTAAGTTAATGGATACCCCTTCTAGCTTTGGACAATGGCGATTCAATTCTGTATTACTACAGGACTCGGACTTTGGGAATTTCATTAAGGAACAGATTGATTTCTTCAACAACTCTATGGAAGAAATTTCCAGTGGGGTTCTATGGGATACTTTTAAAGAATACATCCACGGGCAGATTATCTCATATTCTGCTGGACTGAATAAAATGAATTAATAAAGAGATTTGTATGTTGGTTGATCAGATTAAAACAATTGACAAGAAATATTGTATTGCTCCTAGTCAGGGGCTTTATAAAAAGAGGGTCGAACTTCAAATGGAGCATAGTTTATTTTTAACATCCTTGATTGAAAATCATTTATGCATGGTGATAAATCTGGTAAACTATTGGCTAGTCAATTGAAATCTGCTTCAGTTAAACGTAAGATTATTAAAATTCATAAACAAGATGGAACTATGACGGTTGAACATGATGAGATAAACAAATATTTTCAATAATTTTACACCATATATCAATCAGAATTTCCTGATGACCCCACTCTAATGCATGAATTCTTAAGGAAATTGAATGTTCCAAAATTGCCACCTAACGAACATTTAGTATCAGATGCTCCTATTATGGAACAAGAAATAAAAGATGCTATTTCTTCGATGAATTCGGGTAAAGCACCTGGGCCAGATGGCTATACAGTAGAATTTTTAAAGTCCTTCTCAGCTATACTTTCTGCCTGGTTATGTAGAATCTTTAAGGATGCATTATTTATAGGTAAATTACCACAATCTTTTTATGGTGCTGTAGCGGTGTGCTACACGCAGCGCTAAAATAACGACACGGAGTCAGTAAACTGCAGTCAAAGATAAAGTTTATTCCAACTTCACAGTCCTGCTTTAAAGCCTCCCTCCCCCTCCGGATGCCTCGAGATGCACGTACTGACACCGCCTCAGGCTTTCTCCCTTTGTTCCGGACCTAGCCTTTGTGCCTGCATGCTGGCTAATTGTCAGCCGGTTCGAGTGTGCTAGTAATTGGGTCACCACAGTGCCTCTATTTCCTTAATTCTTCAAAAAGATAAAGATCTCACTGAATGAGCATCATATAGGCCTATATCCTTTTTGAATGTGGATTCTAAGATCTTTTCTAAAATATTGGCAACTAGATTGGAGAATTAAGTGCCTCAAATTATTTCGGTTGATCAGACCAGATATATTAAAAACCGATATTCGTCCTTTAGTATTAGGAGGTTAATGAATATTGTTCATACTCCCTCATCTAGAACTCCAGAATGTGTCATCTCATTGGATGCCAAGAAAGCATTCAATAGAGTTAAATGACCTCACATATTTAGAATGCTTGAGAAATTTAATTTTAGCCTGCAATTTATATCTTGGATTAAATTGATTTATATATATCCCTATGGTTTTGGTACTTACCAATGATATAAGATTGTGGTGACCCACTTCCCAGCGCACTCGAACTGGCTCACAAATCGGCGCGCACCGGCATTGCCTGTCCCAAAAAGGGCGCCAAGTCTGCTTCACCAGCAAGGGGAAAAACCTGCACGTGGGACGGGACTGTGAATACGTGCCCCCTACAGTATTCTCGCCCGGGGAGGGTGGGATCAATAAGGCTTTAAAGCGAGGCCGTGAAGTTCGAATAAATCTCTTTTGCAACTGCAGCTCAACGACTGCGTGTCGTTATTTCAGCGCTGCGTGTAGCACACATGCTACAATTGGTGACCCAGACGGCCCAAATGATATTTGAGCCGAAGATGAACGACGCCGCATCTGTTCATGCAGTTTCATTAAAACTGCCAAGCTTCTGGACGCTGCGACCTCACCTATGGTTCCAGCAAGCAGAAGCCCAATTCCACATTCGGCAGATAACCTCGGAAGACACACGTTACTACTATGTGGTGTGCTCCCTCGACCAGGAAACAACGGCCCAGGTTGAGGAGTTCATACAGTCTCACCCAGCGGACGGTAAATACATGGAATTCAAAGCCCTGCTCATAAGGATTTTTGGACTCTCACGGCGCGAGCGAGCTGCCCGCTTACTGCACCTGGATGGTTTGGGGGACAGACCGCCATCGGCTTTGATGAACGAGATGCTGTCCCTGGCCGGAGAGCACAAGCCCTGCCTCACGTTTGAGCAGGCATTCCTGGAGCAGCTGCCCAAGGACACACGCCTGCTGCTGTCCAACGTGGATTTCAGCGACCCCCGGAAGGTGGCAGCCCGGGCGGACTTGCTGTGGAAAGCCAAGAAGGAGAGTGGGGCATCCGTCGCACAGATCACCAGGCCATGCTCCCAGCAGCAGACAAGACCAGACCCAGCAGCAGAGCCCACTAACCCCAGAGGGAGGTGTGAGGAGACCAACGAACAATGGTGCTTCTACCACCAGTGGTGGGGCACAGCAGCCCGCCGCTGTAGCCCGCCCTGCAAGTTCCTGGGAAACGCCAAGGCTGGCCATCAGGATAGCCTCCTGTATGTGTGGGACAAGCGGTCGGGATGCCGCTTTTTGGTCGACACCGGAGCCGAGATCAGCGTTTTACCTCCGACGAGTTATGACACACGCAACAGGGCACCGGGTCCCACCCTGAGGGCCACGAATGGCAGCACAATAAGGACCTACGGCACCCTTACGGTGCGGCTACAGTTCGGCTCCAGCCAGTTCACGTGGGACTTCACATTGGCCACAGTAGCCCAACCACTCCTCATTCGACAGATAACTTCGGATGACACACATTACTACTACGTGGTAAGCTCCCTCAACCAGGAAACAGCAGCCCAGGTTGAGGAGTTCATACAGTCTCACCCAGCGGACGGCAAATACACGGAATTCAAAGCCCTGCTCATAAGGACTTTCAGACTCTCACGGTGCGAGCAAGCTGCCTGCTTACTGCACCTGAATGGTTTGAGAGACAGACCGCCATTGGCTTTGATGAACGAGATGCTGTCCCTGGCCAGAGGACACAAGCCCTAACGTGTGTCCTCTGAGGTTATCTGCTGAATGTGGAATTGGGCTTCTGCTTGCTGGAACCATAGGTGAGGTCGCAGCGTCCAGAAGCTTGGCAGTTTTAACGAAACTGCATGAACAGATGTGACGTCGTTCATCCTTGGCCCAAATATCGTTTGGGGCATCGGGGTCACCAATTGTAGCAGTGTGCTACATGCAGCGCTGAAATAATGACACGTAGTCGATGAGCTGCAGTTGCAAAAAAGATTTATTCGAACTTCGTGGCCTCGCTTTAAAGCCTTCCTGATCCCGCCCTCCCCGGGCGGGAATGCTGTAGGGGGCGCGTATTCACAGTTCCGTCCCGCACGCGGGCTTTTCCCCTTGCTGGTGAAGCTGACTTGGCGCCCTTTTTGGGACCGGCCTCAATGCCGGCGCGCGCTGATTTGTGAGCCGGTTCGAGTGCGCTGGGAAGTGGGTCGCCACACCGCTCCAAATCTCCTTTTTTCCAGTTGTTTCGTGGCACTAGGCAAGGCCTTCCTCTAAGCCCATTGTTATTTGATATTGCCCTGGAACCTTTAGCTATCACTATTCATGACTCAACTCCTATACTTGGCATTTCCCATGGGAATGTGATACATAAGTTATCATTATATGCAAATGATTTGTTACTATAGATTTTGAATCCTGAGAAATCTATTCCTGCTCTAATATCCCTGCTCGCTCAGTTTAGTAACTTTTCTGGTTACAAACTGAATCTTCATAAGAGTGAACCTTTCCCTTTAAATATGCAAGTTCCAATTTACAGACATTTACCATTTAGATTGGTAATGGATCACTTTACTTATCTAGGTGTTAACGTTATGAAAAAAAAAGAATTTATTTAACGTCAATGTTTTACCTTTAATAGACCAGGTCAAACAATCACTTATTAAATGGTCCTCACTGTCTATATCACTGATTGGTCAAATTAATGCTTAGATGATTATTTTACCTAAATTTTTATATCTTTTCCAAGCGATACCAATCTTTATTCCCAAATCCTTTTTTGATACTATTGACTCTAAAATTTTGTCTTATATATGGCAGAATAAAAATCCTAGGTTAAGTTTAAAAAGTACTTTCAGAAACCCAAAAAGAACAGTGGCCTGGCACTGTCGAATTTAAGATTTTATTATTGGGCAATTAATATTAGATATTTAATATTTTGGACACAAGATGTTGATATTAATGTCAGTCCACAATGGGTTAACCTTGAATGTAATTCTGCACAAGGATTTTCATTAGTTTCCATCGTAGGGACTTCGCTTCACTTTGTTCTTTCTAAATTGAATAAACAAATGAATAATCCAATAATTAAACATACATTATGAATATGGTTTCAGTTTCGTAAATCTTTTGGCTTGAATAAATTTATTTTATCAAGTCCTATTATATCTAATTTTTTCTTTCAACCCTCTTTAATGGATCAAGCCTTTTTGGTATGGAAAATGAAGGGTATAATATGTTTTCGTGATTTATTTTTGGATAACTGTTTCATGTCTTTTGAACAGTTGTCTAACAAATATAATTTGCCCAGATCCCATTGTTTTTAGGTATTTTCAGATCAGATTTTTTGAATATGATGTTACCTACTTTTCTGATTTCATAACCAACCGATATCACAGAAAATTTTTTAGGCTTAAACCCTTATCAAATGGGTTTAATAGCAATCATTTATGATATGATTATGAAAATATAGTCAGATATATCCAATAAAATTAAAAATGAATGGGAGAAGGAATTTCAACTTCCTTTACCTATAGAGAAATGGGAGAAAATTTTTCAGTTAGTTAACTTTTCTTCCATTTGTGTGAAACATACGTTGATTCAATTTAAAGTGGTGCACAGGGCTCAAATGTCTGAAGATAAATTCGCTTGTTTTTACGCTCATGTAAATCCGATCTGCAATAGATGTCATTCTGAGACAGCCTCTTTGACTCCTATGTTTTGGTCTTGCCCTTTTTTGGAAAAATATTGGAAAGAGATTTTTGATACATTCTCTACAGTTTTTCACATTGATTTGCAACCTCACCCTATCACTGAAGTTTTTGGTTTGCCAATGATTGATCTGCCCTCTTCAGCTCGGTGGATGATTGCATTTGCTGCTTTCATGGTTAGAAGATCTATTTTATTGAATTGGAAAGAGGTGAATCCTCCAAATACTTCTCCATGGTTTTCCCAAACCATATCCTGTTTAAACTTAGAAAAAAATTAGAAGTGGTACTTTTGACCCCTTGGTTAAATTTGAAGGAACTTGGAGGCCATTTATCCAATACTTTCATAGAATGTAATTTGACCTTTTCCAATTCCTTTATATTATTTATCAATTTGATTAGAGGAGTGGAGTTGATGACATTAATGATTTTATCTGATATAACAGAATAGTCCAGCTTTGTTTAGTTTAGTTTTAGTTCTGTTTTGTTTAGTTTACTTTGTTTTTAATTTTTCAATTTAGGTTATTTTTCCATCTTTTTATTTCCTTGTATCTTGCCTATATTAAGAGTTTGTGAGGTCAATTATATAGGTGTTACCTATAGTTTCTACTCAAAAGTATTAATTGTCAGCAATGTAATCCCACTCCCTTTGTACTTTTATGACCACTATGTACTTGTCTAGAAAAATTCAATAAAAAGTTTGAAAAAGAAAAGAAAGTAGAGCAGTGGGCTAAGCACATACCCCTGAGGTGCACCAGTATTGATTGTCAGCAAAGAAGATATGTTATCACCAATCGGCACAGATTGTGGTCTTCCGGTTAGGAAATCAGGGTTCCAATTGCAGAGGGAGGTACAGAGAACCAGGTTCTGCAACTTTTGCTTCAGGATTGTGGGAATGATGGCATTAAATGCTGAACTACAGTTGGTGAACAGCATCCTGACATTGGTGTTTGTGTTGTCTAGGTGGTCTAAAGCTGCGTGAAGAGCCATGGAGATTGCGTCTGCCGTTGACCTATTGTGATGATAGGCAAATTGCAATGGGTCCAGGTCCTTGCTGATGCAGGAGTTCAGTCTAGTCATAACCAACCTCTCAAAGCATTTCATCACTGTAGATGTGAGTGTTTCCGGATGATGGTCGTTAAGGCAGCCCACAATATTTATTTTGGCACTGGTATAATTGTTGGCCTTTTGAAGCAAGTGGGAACTTCTGCCCATAGCAGTGGGAGGTTGAAAATGTCCTTGAATAATACCACTAGTTGTTTGGCACAGGTTTTCAAAGCCTTACCAGGTACTCCATCAGGACCTACTGCTTTGCAAGGGTTCACTTTCTTTAAAGATAGTCTAATGTTGGCCTCGGAGACAGAGATCACAGGGACATCAGGTGCAGCAGGGATCTTTACAGCTGTAGTTGTGTTCTCCCTTTCAAAGCGTGCATAGAAGACAATGAGTTCATCTGGTAGTGAAACATCGCTGCCATTCATACTACTGGGTTTTGCTTTGTAGGAAGTAATGTCTTGCCAGAGTTGCCGTGCATCTGATATCACCTCCAACCTCGTTCAAAATTGTCCTTTTGCCATTGAAATAGCCCCCCACATATCATATCTAGTTTTCTGGTACAGGCCTGGGTTGCCAGACTTGAATGCCACAGATTAGGCCTTCAGCAGACGATGTACCTCCTGGTTCATCCATGGCTTTTGGTTTGGGAATGTACAGTAAGTCTTTGTGGGCACACACCCATCCACACAGGTTTTAATGAAGCTGGTAACAACTGCAGCATACTCATCCAGGTTCAAAGATGAATCCCTGAACACAGCCCAGTCCACTGATTCAAAGCAGTCCTGTAGGTGCTTCTGTGCTCCCTTGTCCAAACCTTCTAGGTCCTCACTACTGGTGCTGCAGTTTTCAGTCTCTGCCTATACTCAGGGAGTAGAAGTAAAGCCAGATGATCAAACTTCCTGAAGTGAGGACGTGGAATAGCACGGTAGGCATCCTTGAAGGTGGTGTAACAGTGGTCCAGTGTGTTGTTTCCTCTGGTATTGCAAGTGGTTTTTTCAGACTGCCGTTGTTAAATTCTCCTAAAATGATGGTGTAGGCGTTAGGGTGTGCTGTTTCGTGCATGTTGATCCCTTTGCTCAGATCATCTAAAGCCTGATTGACATTGGCCTGAGGTGGAATGTAAACTGACCCCAGAGAACTCCCGTGGCAGGTAAACAGAACGGCACTTTATTGCTAGATATTCCAGATCTGGTGAGCAGAATTAGGACGGCACTGATATATTTGTGCACCAAAAAGAGTTGATCATGAGGCATACTCCTCCACCTCTGCTTTTGAGAGGCTCTATAGATCTATCCTGATGGTGTACAGTAAACCCGTCGATCTGAATTGCTGTATCCAGTGCGGAAGGGTTAACCAGGATTCCGTGAAAGAAAGGACAGACGCAGTCCTAATGTCCCTTTGATTCTGCACCCTGGCTCTGAGATCAATTTTAGTCACCAGAGACTGCACGTTCGCCAGCAAGACCATTGGTATAGAGAGTTTAAAAACCAGTTTCTTTAAACACACTTGTAATCCTGATCTTCGACTATGCTTTCTCCAAGGTTTTCTCCGTGGGCTCTTCCAACCACAGACTGGGTTGTTTCCATCGGTTTTAAGCATTAGTATGTTTAAATGCATTAAGACATCTTTGTTGACTGTTCTGACTTTGGAAGCAGTTGTGGTTTTTTAGCTGTAACAGGCTGAAATGGGAATATTTATTTCATTGAGAGTACTGCTGCTATTCGAGTCACACCTAGGCGCCCCAGAAGTACTCCACGTCCATGGTGGTTTGTCTCTGGAGAACATTTGCTGCTTTGCAGTCAAAGCTCCTTGCTTTAAAACAATTCTTATCAGTTCAAATGTTATGTTTCCATCTTGTTAGCATGAGGTCATCTGACCCACCTGACTCACCTTCTTATTGCCTCTAATCCAGGGCTACAACCAGCATTGATCTGTGGCTATTGCTCTGAGCCTTGTGGCATTTCATCTATATAACTCTTGACTGGTTCAAACCAGGTGACCCAGGCACTGAGCCTCCTCCTGCTCCTTCTGCAAGCCACCACCTTACATGATAAATAGCTGCTTGTCTGAGAATGGCGTCAGATTTAGCTGGTCATTAGCAGAAAGCGCCTTGTGTCCACATTTCATTGCTCTGATTAAATTATCCCAGAGCAAGAAATCAGTTCAAACAATTCACAAAATGAAGGCTGCAAGGACAGTCTCTCAAAGTGGCTGCCTCCATTCCTGATCACTGATTGTCACCCTTTCTGGCCAAAAACACTCATAATCAACTCCTACAGAATCAGACAGTCAGAAAGAGCACCCTTAGCACCTCAAGAGCATAACTGCAGGTGGAGAAACAACTTGTTCAAAGTTCAAAATAAAATTTATTTTCAGAGTACATACATGTCACCACATACAACCCTGAGATTCTTTTACTGTGAGCATTCCTAACAAATCTATAAAACGGTAACTGTAAACAGGATCAATAAACAACAAACTGTGCAAATTATATAAATAGATAACAATAAATAATGAGCATGAAGTAACAAGATAAAGTCCTTAAATTGAGATGCTGGTTGAGGGAACACCAGAAGTAAAATGAGTGTAGTTAACACCTGTTCAAGAGTCTGATGCTTGGGGAGCAGTAACTGTTCTTGAACCTGGTGGTGTGAGTCCTGAGGCACTTGTACCTTCGTCCTGATGGCAGTAGCAAGAATAGAGCATGGCCTGAGTGGTGAGAATCTTTGATTATGGATGCTGTTTTTCTATGGCAGTGTTTCATGTAGATGTGCTTAGTGGTTGGGAGGGTATTACTCATGATGTCCTGGATTGAATCCACTACTTCTGTAGGATTTTCCAGTCAAAGGCATTGATATTCCCATACCAGGCCAGTCAGCCAGTCAGCAACCCTTCTCATCACACATCTGTAGAAGTTTGCCAAGGTTTTTGATGACATGCCAGATCTGCATAGACCCCTGAGAAAGTACAGGTGTTGTGCTTTCTTCCCAATCATGTTTCTATGATGCATCCAGGACAGGTCCTCTGAGATAGTGACACCAAGGAATATAAGGTTACTGACCTTTTCCACCTCTGATCCTCCAATGATTACTGGCTCATGGACCTCTGGTTTCTCTCTCCTGAACTTACCAATCAGTTCCGTGGTCTTATTGACATTGAGTAAGAGGTTGTTGTTATTACACCACTCAGCCAAGTTTTCTATCTACCTCCTGTATGTGGATTCATCATCAGCAAATGTGGAGCTGTACTTAGCCACACAGTCATAGGTGTAAAGTGAGTAGAGCAGGGGGCTAAGCTCATATCCCTGCAGTGCTCTGTGCTGATAGAGATTGTGGAGGAGTTGTTTTTTTCCAGTCTGAACTAACTGGGGTCTACAAGTGAGGGAATCCAGGATCCAACTACACAAGGGGGTATTGAGGCCCAGGTCTTGGAGTTTACTGATTAGTTTTGAGGAGATGATGGTGTTAAATGCTGAACTGTAATTGATACAGAGCATTCTGATGTATGCACCTTTGCTGTCCAGATGTTCCAAGGTTGTTTGAAGAACCAATGAGATACTGTAGATCTGTTGCATCAGTCAGAGAATTGGAGCGGATCTAAGTTGCCACTCAGATAGAAGCGACTGAGTGGCGACTTGTATGCTTCAACACCAGCCTCTTCAAACATTTCATCCCTGTTGATGTAAGTGCTACTGGACAATTGTCATTGAGACAGGTTACCACACTCTTCTTTGGCACTGGTACAATTGAAGCCTGCTTGAAGCGTGTTGATACCACACACTGGCAGAGTGAGAGGTTAAAGATATCCATGAATACACCAGCCAGTTGATCAGCACAGGTCTTCTGTACTCGGGTAGCTACTCCTTCCAGACTGGATGCTTTTCTTGGATTCACTCTCTTGAAGGGAGTCCACATGTTGTTTTCAGATACTGAGACCAAAGTGCACGGCTTGTGCGCTTACTGTGGAGCTGCTGAGCTCTGATGCATCAAGTGTCCACTGTGCTCAGAAAATGGCATCACCAGGTAGAGACAAGGGGCATTCTGTATGATGAGCTCTCTCCAGCCCCTCAATCCAGCACCATAGCCCAACTCTCTCTGTCCTTCTCTGCACCATGATGGTTCTGCACACACAGGAGGCTCTGGTGCATTCTGTGCAGCAGGCAACTTTCTGGACTGGACTCTGTGTGTGCTGCTTGGACAGTTTACTGAACATTTGTCTCTCTCCTTTTGCATCACGGCCATTGACGAATATGCATCAGGATCTGAGATGGTCAAAGCGTCCACGTGGCCTGCACACAGGAGCTCTGGAAAATACCAGGAGTTCATCCATTTCCTCTTTGTTAATTAATCCACTACTCTCATCTTAGGTTATCCCTGGGTCTCCACGCATGATCCTCACTTCACCTGGTCATCTGGTTCACTGGTGAATTTGGGACCCACCTGCCTGCAACCTCAGGTCCTTTTACCCTATAAACCTGTGGTGATGGAGAAAAACTTTGCTCTCACCAAACTCCCTCAGGAATTCCACGACTTAGCCAGTTTTTACAGTAAAAGGGAGGCTAGCACTCTGCCACATCACAGATCACATGACTGCATGATCTACCTCCTCACGAGCAGCACCTCTTTCCAAGGTCATTTGTTCTCCGTCTACCCTCCTGAGAACCAAGACATGAATGATTACATCGCTGAAGTGCTATACCAAGGTTTCATTCGACCATCCTAGCCCTCAGCTGGAGCATGATTCTACTTTGTGACCCTCTGATGGGTCATGGTGATAATGACAGGAATAAACTGGTTCTCTAAGATGCCTCACATCATTACCCTCCCCAAAATTCCATCAGCCGCTGAGACGGCAGACCTAGTTCCCCATACGTAGCACACCTCCATGTTTTCCTTCAGGACATTGCGTCAGACCAGAATCCACAATTTGTCTCCGAATTCTGTTGAGCCTTTTGCTCCCTCCTCCACACCTCAGTGAGTTTGTCTTCTGGCTATCATTCCCAGACCAACGGTCAGTCAGAAATAGACAATCAGCAAACGAAGAAGTTTCTGTGACGCTTTGCCACATCTAACCCTTCCAGAGAAGTATTATCTGCTCTGGGACAAACCATCCCACAATCTATACACCTCCACTGCCACAGGTAAGTCACCATTTGAAGTGCTCCCTGGCTACCAAACCTATTGTTTCCTGTGGAGGATCCAATGGTGGAGGTCCTAGTGCTAGTGCTATGGTTCACCAATGTTGGAAGGCGTAGAAGAGGACACAGAGCTAGCTGTCAATTGTGCATATTGCTACTATGCTACCATGCCATCAGTTCCCAGCCAGACTACTCTGGGTTGTGGACTGCTTCTGGCTATCCACTCGAGAACCAACCCTGTACACCATCTCCTGCAGCTCTCACCCCAGTTCATTAGTCGCTTAAAGATAGTCCATCACATCTAGCCAGTCACTTACCATCTCCAGCCCCACAGATCACACCTAACTTCCGCATGTCCTGCCTCAAGCCCATTGTCCTGCCTCAAGCCCATTGTCCATGGACTACTTAATGTATGTGAGTCTGCACTTCCAGATCAAAGGATGGTGGATGATGGTCCACTGTACAGGGTATTTTGGACAGGGTATGCAGAACCTGGTCAAATAGGAAGAGTGCAGCCCAGAGGAAAGGTCTTGTGTTCTGACCAGTTTCATCTTGGTTTCAATGCACATGGAGGAGTTCCACTGGATCCATTTGGATCATCCTGTGCTTTTGGGTGTCAGCCGGAGGAGGGTATCCTGTCAGGGCTGCACAGACATGCATCTTTCTGTTTTAATCCAGTCAACAGGTGTCACCTGCCACTTATTTCCAACTCATCACCTGCAGCCTATTTAAACCCAGCTCTTATCCACAATCCTTGTTCGCTCATACAAACCAGATGCTCCTAGCCTTCTGTGGCTTTGTCATGTTGAGTTCCAGTTGTTTCTTGTTATTTTGCAGTTTATTATTAAAGTGATCACAACCGACTAAATTGTCTCAGCTGCTCTGCATTTGGGTCAAGTTCCTGTCAGTCTCAGGGGTTGGTGGTAACTTTCTTGGGAAGTTGCATGATTACATCTTGAGTGTCTCTCTGCAGAGAGGGAAAGTGAAGGTCAAGTTTATTGTCATATGTACAAAAATAGATTAGCACAGGGGCAATGAAAAACTTGCAGTAAGAACATAAGAAATAGAAGCAGGAGTAGACCATCTGGCCCGTCGAGCCTGCTCCGCCATTCAATAAGATCATGGCTGATCTGGCCATGGACATCCCAGGCAAGTGACATAAGCATCATTCACAAGTAAAGTGTAAGATAAACATGCTTTTTAACAGGGAGAACATAATTAGAACAGAAGAAAAGAACATTACAAGAAAAAGTCCATTTAGTGTTAGTTATAAAGTGACATTATTAAAAGATTAGAGGTCACTCATGAAAACTGGTGCACAGGAATTTCTTCTCACAGAAGGTAGTGATTCTCTGGAATACACTATCCCACAGAGTGCTGGAGACTGTATCATTTATGGTATTTAGAAAAGGAAGTAGATAATTTTCTGAATAATCAGAGAAATTGAGGAATATAAGAAAATGGCAGATGAGTCCTGGGGCATATCAGCTGTGGTTTAATTGAATGACAGGGCTTGTTTGAAGAGCTGACTTTACTTTTTTGTTTTGTAATTTTTTTTGTTGTAATGGTTGTTTTTTTTTCCGGTAAAAGTAGTTCAGTTTAATTGATGTTTATGTTAATGCTTCTGAGATGATCTGTGATGCTTCTGTTCATAATTCTATTTCTCATTGCACATGTCCGTACATTCACTTGTGTGCATGACAATAGAATGGGTGGGAATAAAGAGTGTGGATAAAGGTAAGAGAAATCAAAGGGCAGAGAACACCCCCCGGTAAACAAGATGGAATGGTGGAGCAGACTTGATGGGATGAATGGCCTCATTCTGCTCCTCTGTGTTATTCCAGGAAGTTCTCAGGGAACCAGCACATGCATGAAAACCACTTGTGTCTGTTGCCAGTTGCCACAGAGAACTTTCAAACAGAATCTCTGCCTTGTAGTGTGGTCACTTTTTCAGTGTTTGGAAAGGAGTCTGTGCTGACTTGGCTGAAATGAGGAGGAGCTTTGTGAAGTATTTAGCCTAGATAAGTTGGATAAATACAGGTGAAGAAGAGATGCTGGGAAATTAAGGTTGGTGATTGTAAATGGGTTGGAAAGTCAGTGGAGCAAGTGAACAGTTGAGGAGCAGAGGGCCATTCTCCAAGATCTCAAACTTGGTGACTGTAAAATATCCTTCTTTCTTTTGCACCATTCCTTACCCAAATTGATTGATTTCCTGTCAGATTTCTTTTTTTTGTAATTTATTTTTTTGTTGAAGTTCATCATCAAACAAACATTTCCATAAGATGTATTTCAGACATTGTACATTTATGTCATATAATTATATATATCACAAATCTCCACAAAGTATTTATCTGGGGTATACACTTATAGAAAAGAGTGGAAAGAAAAAAAAACAAGCAAAAGGAAAGAACTATGTACAAGTAGGGAGTGATCTTTATTTTAACAACATATTCATTAATTTGTGAGAATAAAATCAGGCCTATGAGGCATTATGTAGTTAAACCATTTTTCCCAGTATGAATCAAATTGTTCCAGCTTATGATTAACAGTTGCTGTTATCTTCTCCATTTTGTAAATGTCCATTGTAATTTCCATCCATGTATTTAAAGTTGGGCTCACCTGTGATAACCATTTCCTAGTAAGAGTCTTTTTACCAGCCACCAACAGTATATTCATTAAATATTTATCTCTTTTCAACCATTCTTGAGGTATATATCCAAAATATATGGTCTTACTTTCTAAGGGTATTTCACATTTAAAGATGTCTTGTAGGGCATTGTGTATCCCCCTCCAATAGTTTTTGATAACAGGACAGTCCCAAAAAATATGATAATGATTTGCATTTTGATTTCTACAATTTCTCCAGCAAACAGGGAGGTTACTATCATAATGGGATTTCTGAGAGGGTGGAATAAAATATCTTATCAAGTTTTTCCATCCAAACTCCCTCCATTTCTGTGAACTGGTACACTTCCATTGATATCTCCATATTGTTGTCCATTCTTCCTCAGATGTAATTATCCCTCCTTCCTTCTCCCATTTTGTTTTAATGTATGAAGTCGAATGTGTTTTAAGATTTGACAACCCCTCATACATGCTTGAAATGATTCTACTACCATTATCTGAATTATATGCTTTTCTAGAGAGCTCTATCAAGCATGTATTTGCCTTGGTTACATTTTTAAGCGTCTTATTAACATATTGTCACATCTGTAAATACCCATAAGACTACAGGGAATTAGGAAGGAAGTTGAAAAGCAGGAAGTTGAAAATACTACCTCAAAGGTAGTAATCTCGGGATTACTGCCTGTGCCACGTGACAGTGAGTATAGGAATAGAATGAGGTGGAGGATAAATGTGTGGTTGAGGGATTGGAGCAGGGGGCAGGGATTCAGTTTTCTGGGTCATTGAGACCTCTTTTGGGGTGGGCGTGACCTGTACAAAAAGGACGGGTTGCACTTGAATCCCAGGGGGACCAATATCCTGGCGGGCAGGTTTGTATGAGCTGTTGGGGAGGGTTTAAACTAGTTTGGCAGGGTGTTGGGAATCAAAATGTGAGTGCAGGGATGATGGTAGAAGGACAAGGGCATGATGCTAAGAATTCTGAGTTGATAAGGAAGGACAGGCAGGGGACAGAACATAATTGTAGCCAGCTAAAGGGGTTGAAATGTTTCCATTTCAATGCTAGGAGTATTAGGAACAAGGAGGACGAACTTCGAGCATGGATTAGTATGTGGAACTACGATGTTGTGGCCGTTACTGAAACTTGGTTGGAGGAAGGGCAGGATTGGATGATGCAGGTCCCAGGGTTCAGGTGTTTTAAAAGGAATAGGATGGGAGGTAGAAAAGGGGTTGGGGGAGTGGCATTGCTGGTCAAGGATAGTATCACGGCTATAGAAAGGGAGGATGCTGCAGAAGGAGTGTCCACGGAGTCAGTCTGGGTGGAAGTCTGAAATAGGAAGGGGTCAATCACTGTGCTGGGAGTAATCTCTGAGCCCCCAAATAGCCCTTGAGACACCGAGGAGCAGATAAGCAGGCAGATTTTAGAATGGTGCTGGAAATACAGGGTTGTAGTTATGGGTGATTTCACCTTCCCTTCTATTGACTGGCACCTCCTGAGTACAAGGGGGATAAATGGGGCTGAATTTGTCAGGTGTGTTCAATAAGGATGTGGACCGGCTGATGAGAGGAGAGGCTACACTGGATCTAGTTCTGGATAATGAACCTGGTCAGGTGACAGACCTCTTGGTGGGGGAGCATTTTGGTAAGAGTGACCACAACTCCCTTAGCTTCAGCATAGCTATGGAAAGGGATAAAATCAGACAAAATGGTAAAGTGCTTAACTGGGGAAGTGATAACTTTGAAGGAATGAGGCAGGAACTAGCGAGAGTAAATTGGAAACAGATGTTCAAAGGGGAAAGCACAGAAGTAATTTGGGAGAAGTTTAGGGACCACTTGAGCTGGGTTCAGGATAGGGTTGTCCCACTGAGGCAAGGAAAAAATGGTAGGAAAAGGGAACCATGGCTGACGAAACATGTGAGGCAACTCGTCAAGAGGAAAAAGGAAGCATATGTTAGATATAAGAAGTAGGAAGGGCTTATGAGAAATATAAGGTAGCCAGGAAGGAGCTAAAGAAAGGACTTAGGAGAGCTCGAAAGGGGCATGAGAAGGCCTTGGCATGTAGGATTAAGGAGAAACCCAAGGCATTCTATGTGTATGTGAAGAATAGGAGGATGATGAGAACGAAGGTGGGACTGCTGAAGGATAAAGAGGGCAACATGTGCCTGGAAGCGGAGGAGGTTGGGGAGGTCCTAAATGAATACTTTGCTTCAGTATTCACAAGTGAAAAGGATCTTGATCAGGATGAGATCAAAGTAGAGCGGGCCTGTGTGCTGGACAATGTGGAGATTAAGGAAGAAGAAGTGCTGGATCTTCTTAAAAACATCAAGATTGATAAATCCCCAGGGCCGGATATGATACACCCCAGGTTGTTGTGGGAATTGAGAGAAGAGATTGCAGGAGCATTAGCAATGATCTTTGAATCCTCTTTTGCTGCAGGGGAAGTGCTGGAGGACTGGAGAATGGCAAATGTAGTTCCCCTGTTTAAAAAAGGTAATAGGGAGAAACCTGGGAATTATAGACCGGTGAGTCTTACATCGGTGGTATGCAAACCACTGGAAAGGATTCTTAAGGATAGGATCTATGAGCATTTGGAGAAGTACAGTCTACTCTTGGATAGTCAACATGGCTTTGGGAAAGGAAGATCGTGCCTCACGAGCCTGATTGAGTTTTTTGAAGAGGTAACAAAAGAAATTGATGAGGGTAGGGCAGTGGATGTGGTCTACACGGACTTTAGCAAAGCATTTGACAAGGTCCCTCATGAGATACTCATCCAGAAAGTCATGAGGCATGGGATAAGTGGAACCTTGGCTGTTTGGATAAAAAAATTGGCTTAAAGGAAGAAAGCAGAGGGTAGTTTTGGAAGTAAAGTATTCTGCCTGGAGGTCCGTGACTAGTGGAGTGCCTTAGGGATCTGTCCTGGGACCCCTGCTATTTGTGATTTTTGTAAATGACCTAGATGTAGAGACAGAAGAATGGGTGAGTAAGTTTGAAGGTGACACGAAGATTGGAGGAGTTGTGGATGGAGCTGTAGGTTGTTGAAGGTTACAAGAGGATATAGACAGGCTGCAGAGTTGGGCAGATAAATGGCTGATGGAATTCAATCCGGACAAGTGTGAAGTAATGCATTTTGGAAGGACAAACCAGAAGACTGAATACAGGATTAATGGTCAGTTGCTTAAGAGTGTGGATGAACAAAGGGACTTTGGGGTTCAAATCCATACATCCCTCAATGTTGCTGCACAGTTTGATAGGGTAGTTAAGAAGGCCTATGGGATGATAGGCTTCATTAACAAGGGGATTGAGTTCAAGAGTAGAGAGGTCATGTTGCAACTCTACAAATCTCTGGTGAGACCGCACTTAGAGTTTTGTGTTCAATTCTGGTCACCTCATTATAGGAAGGATATGGAAGCTATGGAGAGGGTGCAGAGGAGATTTACCAGGATGTTGTATGGTTTGGAGAACAAGTCATATGAAGCATGGATAGCAGAGCTGGGACTTTTCTCTTTGGAGCGTAGAAGAATGAGAGGGGACTTGATAAAGGTCTACAAGATTATGAGAAGCATACATAGGGTGGATAGTGAGTACCTGTTTCCCAGGGCATCAATAGCAAACACCAGAGGGCATGTGTACAAAATTAAGGGAGGGAAGTTTAGGGGAGACATCAGAGGTAAGTTACATAGAGGGTTGTGAGTGCCTGGAATGACTTGCCAGGGATGGTGGTGAAGACTGAAACATTAGGGTTATTTAAGAGCCTCTTGGACAGGCACATGGATGAAAGAAAAATGGAGGGTTATGGGGTAGTGTGGGCTTAGTACTTTTTTTAAGGACTATATGGGTCAGCACAACATGGAGGGCTGAAGGGTCTGTACTGTGCTGTAGTGTTCTATGGTTCTCTGGTCTCTGGACTGTGGGAGGAAATCAGAGCACCTGGAAGAATTCCACGCAGTCACAGGAAGAATGTACAAATCCTCTGACAGACAGCGGCCAGAATTGAACCTGTGTCGCTGGTACTGTTAAGATTTTGTGAACCACAGCACTAGCATGCTGCCCCTACGTCAGTCAGGCAAAAAAATGAGTGAGGTAGTGTTCATGGGTTCAATGTCCATTCAGATATCTGATGGCAGAGGCGAAGAAACTGTTCCTGAATTGTTGAGTGTGTGCCTTCAAGCTCCCATACTCCTTTCCTGATGGTAGCAATAACAAGAAGGCATGTCCTCTATGATGGGGGTCCTTAACGACTGAGTTGAGTAGTGTGCTAAGCACTGTAGTCAAGAAACAACATCCTGACATAAGTATTAGTATTGTCCAGGTGATCAAGGCTGCAGATCAACTTGCCCTACACAGCTTGGTCTTGAAACTGAAGTAAATTGTCCAATAATATCTGTTCACGTAATATTTCTCCTGTGCTGTAGTTGTCTCACTTTCACCCACTCTACAGTTTAAATGATTATACTTTCTATTTATTTATTTCAGCTGAAAGGGAAGAAGTGGTTGGTGTTCTTGGTTCAACAGTTTTACTGGATCCTGAGATCACCATTGATTCCAGCAGTAATGAAATCCTTTGGACTTTCAAAGCCAGCAACAAAATCCATGATGTTATTTTGAAGCACATCTCAGGTGTCGCCACATTGGAACCAAGTGAACAGTTCAAAGGCCGTTTACAATTCAACGCTTTGACTGGTGCACTGACGATAAGCAGATTAAATGCACATGACCAAGGAAATTACACCTTCACTGTTGATGGGAAAGAGTTGAAAATAATGAAATTGCTTGTTATTGGTAAGAAGTTTCAGATATTTGTGATGTGTGTGATTTATTAATGGCAGAATCTGCTGTAGAAACTATGATCTGTGATTTTCATTTCCATCAAAGTCTAAGTAAGATAATCTCTGCTGTGACTCATCAACTGAGTCATCGGAGAGACGTTGAAGCTGGTGATATAAAAACAGCAGAATTTCTGCAGAGAATCTGATTCTCCTCTCATCACACACAGTCTTACATTTTTTAAACAGAAATGCAACTATAGATGAATAACCACAATTTCAATTGCTGTAATTACCTACCAACCTCTAACATTTTGAATACTTTAAGAATTTGTAGAGTTACATATTTTCAATAGTAGTATATCCCAGCCAGTAGAATCCTTTTCAGACTCTGGTGCCTGGGCTGAAAGCTTCTGAGCACAAACTCCAGACACCCAAAATACATCTCTTTTGTTAAAATGCTGAAGGATGGTTCTCTGAATACAGAACTGGCCAGAATATTAACTAACAAAACAGACCTGTCCTGAGAAACATAGAAACTAGGTGCAGGATAGACCGTTCGGCCCTTCGAGCCTGCACCGCCATTCAGTATGATCATGGCTGATCATCCAACTCAGAACCCTGTACCTGCTTTCTCTCCATACCCCCTGATCCCTTTAGCCACTAGTGCCATATCTAACTTCCTCTTAAATATAGCCAATGAACCAGCCTCAACTGTTTCCTGTGGCAGAGAATTCCACAGATTCACCACTCTCTGTGTGAAGAAGTTTCTCCTCATCTCGGTCCTAAAGGGCTTCCCCTTTATCCTTAAACTGTGACCCCTCATTCTGGACTTCCCCAACATCAGAAACAATCTTCCTACATCTAGCCTATCCAATCCCTATAGAATTTTATACGTTTCAATAAGATCCCCCCTCAATCTTCTAAATCCTAGTGAGTATAAACCTAGTCGATCCAGTCTTTCTTCATATGAAAGTCCTGCCATCCCAGGAATCAATCTGGTGAACCTTCTTTGTACTCCCTCTATGGCAAGAATGTCTTTCCTCAGATTAGGGGACCAAAACTGCACACAATACTCTAGGTGTGCTTTGTAGAACTGTAGTAGAACCTCCCTGCTCCTGTACTCAAATCCTTTTGCTATGAATGCCAACATACCATTTGCCTTTTTCACCGCCTGCTGTACCTGCATGCCCACCTTGAATGACTGGTGTACAATGACACCCAGGTCTCGTTGCACCTCCACTTTTCCTCATCGGCCACCATTCAGATAATAATCTGTTTTCCTGTTCTTGCAACCAAAGTGGATAACCTCACATTTATCCACATTAAATTGCATCTGCCATGAATTTGCCCACTCACCTAACCTATCCAAGTCACCCTGCATCCTCTTAGCATCTTCCTCACAGCTAACACTACCGCCCAGCTTCATGTCATCCGCAAACTTGGAGATGCTGCATTTAATTCCCTTGTCTAAATCATTAATATATATTGTAAACAACTGGGTTCCCAGCACTGAGCCTTGCGGTACCCCACTAGTCACTACCTGCCATTCTGAGCTATGCATCATGACAGGGATACACTTTAACATTGTGGTAATGCAGACAATGGTTTCTAAACTACTTTCCTGATCACATCTTGAGGTCTTAAATGGCGACCAATCAACATGAGCGTTCATGTATTGTCTTCCCCTGGTGCAGAAACAGAATGTCCCAAAAGCTCCAAAACCTGGGCCTCAGAACCTATCTCTGCAACTGGATTCTTGACTTTCTCACTGGGAGACCAGTCACCGTGGATCAGATGTAACATCTCCACCTTACTGACAATCAACACCAGCACCCTTCGAAGACTGCGTGCTTAACCCACTACTCTACTCTCTCCACACCACCTCTGTTTGGCTAGGCACTGCTCAAGCTCCATCTGTAAATTTGCAGGTGACACAACAAATGTTGGCAGAATTTGAGATGATGACTAGGTAGCGTACAAGATTGAGATAGGTTAACTGGTTGAATGGTGTGACAACAACAATCTTACACTCAACATAGGACAGACCAAGGAATTGATTGTGGACTTCAGGAAGGCAAAATCAAGGGAGATCAAGCCCAGTCCTCATCAAGGGATCAGCTGTGGAATGGGTAAGCAGTTTCAAGTTCCTGTGTGTCAACACCACTGAAGATCTGTCCTGGCCCTACATATTGATGCAATTACAAAGGGGCACAACAGCAGCTATCTTTCTTTATGAGTTTGTGGAGTCTTGGTATGTCATCAAAGTCTGACGCAAATTTCTACAAATGTATGTGGAGAGCATTTTAAATGGTTGCATCACCTTCTGGTATGGAGGGGCCCAGGATCAGAAAAAGCAGCAGAATGTTGGAAACTCAGCCAGCTTCATCATGGGCACCAACCCAGTATCAACGACACCTTCAAAAGGAGAAAGCTAAAGAAAAGTATAAGAATGGAGAGCCCCTGATGCCCTCCCCACAGTTCATCAAATCATACTTTAATTTATTTACTGATGATATCATTTCACAGCTTTAATATTGGTATCCATCATTAAGGAGTCCCATCATCCAAGTCATGCCCTCTTCTCATTGCTACCATCAAGGAGGAGGTACAGGAGTCTGAAGACACACACTCAGCATTTCAGGAACAGCTTCTTCCCCCTTGGCATTACATTTCTCAATGGACAATGAACCTATGAAGTCATTCTCACTTTATTTTGCTCTCTTTTTGCACTATTTATTTAATTTATTTTGGAGCCAATAAGAGTTTATCTTGCTGAGTAGAAGTGGATTGTCATCCTGATTGGAAAACCACCTTAACACCTCTTTCCAGCAATCAACGCCCAGTTAGAACGTCTGCACCTACCAGGGCCTTGAGGCAAAGGATATCTATTGTGTCCAAGACTTCACTGGTAATGATTTTCCTGTCGTCACATTCCAGTCCACAGTGGGATGGCAGAAGTTGCTGCAGGATTTCCGAGAGAAGGGGAATGAGGCACTGCTGTCACTGAATTTCAATTGTGAAAGTTTTCACCTTCCTTGCCCATTATGTCGAGGGCCAGGAAACTGTGTGGACATGAAAGATGTGTTTGGGATCTGGACAAGCAACTGACAGGTGAAGGTCAAGATTAGGATGGATGTGAATGGCTCCATCATCCACCCTCTCTCAGCCTTCACCATTGGAGGGAACCATAGTTAAATAGCGAAGTTGGTCAACCAAGGCTGTGCTGTAACAGTAACAAGTCTGGTCATGTCACAGCCCAATGCAGTGCAGTGATCTGGAAGGCCACCAGACAAGAAGGCCACCAGACTAAGGGCTGCCAGGAGGTAAAATGCTATAATCTATGTGGAGAGGCAGGCCACCTCAGTGAAGTCAGACCAAAACATGCTGGTACTAAGGCACAGGTAATAAAACTGGGAGCTGTCACTGCAAATGCCCAGACAAATTTCATTGTGCCCAGCACCAGCACAGACGAATGAGGAGTCCGTGGAGGAGAGGAGGGAAGAGGGAAAAGAAGAAGAATAGCAGATGTGAAGAGGAAGAAATCTCAGAAGACATCATCCAAAAGACAATGGGTTGCTGACAATAAAAAGAATGGGATGGAAAGGACAGGGAAGCAAACAGATACCAGTGACCTCTCTCTTGACGCAGGATGAAATAAGTGCAGGAAATCAGTGACCAGGCAGAGGAAGCACCAAACAGGAGAGGAAAAGGCAGAAAGTGGAACCATGGATGAGGAAGGAATTCTGCTGACCACTCACCAGACCCGGGACACTGAGGGCAGCACACAGACCATAAGCCCCCGGCTCCAAGAGAGTGGGAGTAACACAGTGCCTTGGAAACACCAGCTCTGGGAGCTGTACAACAACCTCTGACTCCCAGGCTCAGCAGATTTGGAGCCATCACCCCTCCCCTCCAGCTCCAGGAGTCCAGGAGCAGACCAATGTCCAGCACACCACAGCTCAGAGAGGTAGAGGGTGTGGGTTGACCAGTGTAGGATGGTGGAAGGTGAGCAGTGACTGCCTTACCCACAGGCACAGCACCAGCATTGTCACACTGGTAGGAGGATCATCCTCAGTTCCTGAGCCCACAGTGTGGCAACTCACCAAGTCCATGGGCGTGACAGCTCAGGCTGAGTGACCTGGACATGAAATGTGATTCAAGAACTAATCATAGATGTAAAATTGGCATTATTGAATGTGATCAATGTAAAGAGAATCATGTGATGCGTCAACACCTTACAATAACTGGTTAAATTCAAGGCCGATATGACTTTTTATACAGGAGTGTGGGCTAACATATTCTGCAACTACCAGAGTTGGTTGTGATGGTGGCCCCATGGTCTGTCGGTGTGTTTGGGGGCAACAATTGTCATCCTTCTGGCTGGGAATTCTGTTACAGGGTGACAACTTCTCAATCACCCAAGTCAGAGAGGTGGTTGGGGTGTGGCTCCTTGTGGCATACATAATGTACTGAAACACTCTGCTCTGGTTAATTAACACGTACACCTCACCCGTGCGGAGTGAGCGGCTGGCCATCCTCGAGCCGCACCCACCACTGCCGGTGACGTCACAGCTGGTCATTCTGGTTGCTGACATCATCGATGCAGCTGGTAGTGCCAACAACAGGCTGGACAGCACCTCCAGATTCCTGATGGAAACAGTTAAAATAGACAAGCTGCACAATGCCCTCAGCACCCCTTCAGAAGGATGGTGATGGTTCACTGACTGAGTTGTACTCAGCTACGTGGGACTGATGGGCCCAAACCTGCTGGGAGTGTACAATGCAATACTTCCAGCTGGCAGCATGTCAGACTCCATGAGGAAGGGCATCATTCCCCTTATATACAGGCAAAAGGGGCAAAGGGATGACATCAGAAACTTCCTCAGGAGTTGGCAAAGATTTGGCATCACATCTAAAACTTTGACAAACCACTGTAGATGTGTGGTGGAGGGAATATTGACTGGTTGTGTCACAGTCTGGTATGGAAACACCAAAGGCTTTGAATGGAAAACCCTCCAGAAAGTATCGGACATGGTCCAGTCCATCGTCACTGATAAAGCCCTCCCAGCCATTGAGCATATCCACACTGAGTGCTGTACAGAAAGTAGCATTCATCATCAGGGACTCCCGCCACCCAGGTTGTGCCCTCTTCTCACTCCTGTCATCAGGAGGAATTACAGGAGCCTCAGGACTCACACCACCAGGTTCAGGAACAGTTATTACCCCTCAGCCATCACCAGGCTCTTGAACCAAAGGGGATGATGTCACTCACCTTCACTTGCCCCATCATTGTAATGTTCCCACAACCAATGGACTCGCTTTCAAGGACTGTTCATCTCATGTTCTTGATATTTATTGCTTATTTATTACTATTATTATTTTTGTAGTTGCACAGTTTGTTGTCTTTTGCACATTGGATGGGGGTGGTCATTCTTTGATTCATTTGTGTTTCTTGTAGTTACTGTGAATGCCCACAAGAAAATAGATCTTATTTTTGTATATAGTTCCATATGTGTACTTTGATAATAAATTTACATTGTATTTTGAACTTTGAATAATTGTTTGGAATGGACTGACATGGTAAAAAATAAAAATTGAGGCTTGGGGACGACACTCCCTTTAGATATCTGGGAAGAACCTGGTCAACAAGTGTGAGGTTCTCTCAGAGCAGCCGTAGTTGGTGCAAGTGTTGCCCATGCCCCGCTCCTCCAGCTTGAGAATCACCCGAGCTGTTTTCAGGTTCATCTGGGGGTCCGAGATGGAGTGGGTCAGATGCAGATCACAATGCACAAATCCCTATACAACGGGAGCAAAAGTGTACCCAATGTGTCCCTCACCCTGATGACCAACTTCATGTGTGGCTGTATCAGACTGTGTGTGGAACCTAAATACGTGGGCACCAGGTACCACTACGTGCTGAGGTTCTGCCTGTCCCCTGTGTTGCCAAGGTGTTGAAACAGAGAGAGGTTTCTGAAAAGGGGATGAATGAACCCCAGAGGAATCTGAAGGTGAGGCAATTCACCTTTCTGAGAGATGGAGAATAGAGAAATTTGAAGCCAGTGAATTGCCAGTTTTGGAGCCAGTGTAGATCAGAAGCACCAGGATCTGGCTTGTTTGGGTACAGTGTGAGAGTGTCGGATCAGTCAAAGTTGATGAGGGGTTTGAGGTGGGAGGTTGGACCAGAAAGAATTTTCACAGAGTGGCACAAGAGTGTCACAATATCTATTCAGTAGTATGTTCTCATTTGCTGTAGTTTCACAAAGCTCTCTGTTTAAGTGTTTCACAGCCACCACATTTTAAATAAGTACAAATATTTTTTATTAACAGATAAAGTTAAAGGAGAGGTTGGTCTCCTTGGCTCATCAGTTTTACTGGATCCTGAACACAAAGTTGATCCCAGCAAGAGTGAAATAATTTGGACCTTCATCAGCAGAAGCATTTTGCATCATGTCCCAGGTCACAGCTTAGTGGAACCGAGTGACCAGTTCAAGTTTCGTCTGCACTTTAATACTTCTAATGGTGCTCTGACTGTGAATGGAGCAGAACATGGTGACCAAGGAGATTACACCTTCATTGTGGATGGACAAGAACTGAGAATAATTCAACTGCGCCTCCTTGGTAGGTAGCTTCATGTTTCATAGAATGTAGAGCAGTACAACACAGTTCAGCCCATTTGGCCCACAATGTTATGCTGACCTTTAAACCTATTCCAAGATAAATCTAACCCTTCCCTCCCATGTAGACATCCATTTTTCTTTCATCCGTGTGTTTATTCATGATGTGATTGGGTAACGAATTCACCATATGTTTTGCAGTTGTATTTTCCATTTGAGGCTAAGTTGGGCACCTCACCTGATAGAATAAACAATGAGGTGTCAGATATTGAATGCAGCCGTCATTCAACCCCCATCACTGTGATGTACCTGTCATCCCAGGGAGGAGCCCGTTCGGGATTTGATCCAACATTCATTGCTGCACTGGTGGGATGAGAGAAGAACTGTTTGCCAAACCTGAGGCTTGGGTTTTCTGTTGGAGAGAACAGAAGGAAATGGTTGTGAAGTGAAAGTGTGGATGGATGGAAAAGGTGGAGAAATGGAAAAAGTAGCAAGAGAAGGGATGGGAGGGGAGGGAGGTACAAAATGCATCAGATTAGTGTGGAAAATGGGGAAAGGGGCCTGACGTGTTGATGGCAGAAACTTCAATAACAATGATAATGATTATGAGAACTTCATTTATCGAGTACTTTTCACACAGATGATGCAGTTCAAAGTGCTTTGCAATGGGATAAAAGTACAAACATGAAAAAGAAACATACAAATAAAAGACAAAATGATGTTTGTTAAAAGCAAGGTTAAATAAATAGATTTTAAGCTATTCTTTTAAAACAACTGAGTCTGAATCCCTTACATTTTTCGGTATTGAATTCCACTGTTTAGGAGTGTAGTTCAAGAAAGCTGACCTGCCTATTTTCTTCTGAGGGAGGTTTTTTATTTCATTTTAAGAGACTGATGGAAGAAAACCTGAGAGCCCGAGCAGGATTATGAAAGTGATTCTGTGACGTACTCTGGTCACAAACCATTAAGAGTTTTAAAAACAGGGAAGACAACATTAATATTAATTTAAAAAGATACAGAAAGCTCTTGGACCTGCCAAATTCCACCCCACCAAATTTTTATTGGCGTGTTTATGTGGGATAAAGCCATTCTCTGCACTATGAAGTCAGCAATGTATTGAAATAAACTTTTCCATTCTGTTTGATAATTCCAGCTACTGAGATAAGGACTAGAATTTTGTGAAACTGACCAGGGAGGAAGATGGAGGATATAAAAAGAATTAAGATTGGTGTCTCTGTTTATGTTTTTGAAATCCATACAATGCTCACAATGATCACATTTATCTTGTTGTTTAAACCCTGCTTCTGACATAATCATTCGGTCCCTGGAGAAGGTGATCAAAGAGAAATATTTTGAGCCTAGATGATAAAAAGGCAACAAACCTGAGAACGTTTTCTGAAATAACAAGAGCAGAATCTTATTGAAAAGACTGAGATGTCAGGGTATTGATGTTCCCTGTGCAGATGGGTCACTGGTCGGTCAAAATGCACTAATGGAGTGTGAGGGAGGGGGTAATTCCACAGCTTATGACATGTACATCTACATGTCTTTTCCACTAACGAGTTTGATGTGGGTTGTTCCAAGAACACTCATCACACTATCAGGGTGACTGAGGACACCCCGTTCAGAGAGAGGTTGTGGCGACTGGCCCCTGCAGAGGTGGAGGACATTTGGCAGCATTTTCTGTAAGTTGAAAGAAGCTGGGGTCATCACCGAGTCCTAAAGCCCCTCTGTGTCCCCAGTGGTAGTGGCCTGAAAGGAGAATAGGAAAGATAGATAGATAGATACTTTATTCATCCCCATGGGGAAATTCAACTTTTTTCCAATGTCCCATACACTTGTTGTAGCAAAACTAATTACATACAATACTTAACTCAGTAAAAATATGATATGCATCTAAATCACTCTCTCAAGAAGCATTAATAATAGCTTTTAAAAAGTTCTTAAGTCCTGGCGGTAGAATTGTAAAGCCTAATGGCATTGGGGAGTATTGACCTCTTCATCATGTCTGAGGAGCATTGCATCGATAGTAACCTGTCGCTGAAACTGCTTCTCTGTCTCTGGATGGTGCTATGTAGAGGATGTTCAGAGTTTTCCATAATTGACCGTAGCCTACTCAGCGCCCTTCGCTCAGCTACCGATGTTAAACTCTCCAGTACTTTGCCCACGACAGAGCCCGCCTTCCTTACCAGCTTATTAAGACGTGAGGCGTCCCTCTTCTTAATGCTTCCTCCCCAACACACCACCACAAAGAAGAGGGCGCTCTCCACAACTGACCTATAGAACATCTTCAGCAGCTCACTACAGACATTGAATGACGCCAACCTTCTAAGGAAGTACAGTCGACTCTGTGCCTTCCTGCACAAGGCATCTGTGTTGGCAGTCCAGTCTAGCTTCTCGTCTAACTGTACTCCCAGATACTTGTAGGTCTTAACCTGCTCCACACATTCTCCATTAATGATCACTGGCTCCATATGAGGCCTAGATCTCCTAAAGTCCACCACCATCTCCTTGGTCTTGGTGATATTGAGACGCAGGTAGTTTGAGTTGCACCATATCACAAAGTCCTGTATCAGTTTCCTACACTCCTCCTCCTGTCCATTCCTGACACACCCCACTATGGCCGTGTCATCAGCGAACTTCTGCACATGGCAGGACTCCGAGTTATATTGGAAGTCTGATGTGTACAGGGTGAACAGGACCGGAGAGAGTACGGTTCCCTGCAGCGCTCCTGTGCTGCTGACCACCGTGTCAGACCTACAGTCTCCCAACCGCACATACTGAGGTCTATCTGTCAAGTAGTCCACTATCCAATCCACCATGTGAGAGTCCCATCTCCGTTAGTTTGTGCCTTAAGATCTTGGGCTGGATGGTGTTAAAGGCACTAGAGAAGTCAAGGAATGTAATCCTCACAGCACACAAAGTACGGATGTGTGTGGACTGTAGGACTCTGAACAGGCCCACCGTCCCTGACCAGTTTACGGTCCTGAGGATCAAAGACATGCTGGCCTGTCTGAGTGGTGCAAAATGGTTCCGTGTCCTGGACTTGAGGAGTGGAGCCACGTGAGTGAGGCTGTCAAAGAGAAGATGGCATTTATATGTCCCCGGGATTCTTCCAGCTTGAAAGGATGCCCCAGGGCATATCGGGAGCCCCTGAAACCTTCCAGCGGGTTATGGAGAAGACAGTGGGGGATATGAATTTGCCTGAGGTATTAGTGAATCTGGATGACCTCATAGTGTTTGGGTCCACCTTGGAAGAACATGTAGCGAGGCTACTGAAAGTACTGGGCTGCCTGAAAGCTGAAGGGTTAAAGGGTTTTCCCTGGACAAGTGTCAGTTCTGCAAGATGCCTGTTAGCTCTGTTGGGCACATAGTCTCACGGGATGAAATAGCTACAAATCTGGCTAAAACAGAGGCGGTGGCCTCCTGGCCAAAGCCCCCAGATGTGCAACTGTGAGTGCTCTGCGCTCATTCTTTGGGTTCTGTGGTAACTATCGGAGGTTCATGAAGGGCTACCTGGAAGTGAGTCACCCTTTGATTCAGCTTCTGTGGGGTTACCCTGCCTTGGAGAAGAAAGGGAGGGGGAAAAAAGGACAGGAGGGTGGAGAGTATCTTAGCCCTTTGGACTGAGGTGGGATGCAAAATGTGATGTGTCCTGAAGGAGATGCTGAGATGCAGTACCTCTGCTGGCTTTTGCGGACCCCTGATTGCCATGTGTACTGCAAACAGATGCCAGCTGAGAGGGCTTGAGGGGCATCCTGTATCAGGATAAGGGCACCGGGTTGAGACCCGTTCAGCCGAAGTCTGTCACTCTCCAAGAAAATCTATCCCATCCATAAGTTGGAGTTTCTGGCATTGAAATGAGCTGTGGTGGATAAGCTGAGTGACTGCCTCTGTGGTGCCAAGTTTGAGGTGAGGACGGACAATAATTCCCCAACTTGAATCCTGACCTCAGCGAAATTGGATGCCACAGGCCATCGGTGGTTAACGGCATTGTCTGCCTATGATTTCAGCCTGAAGTACCGACTGGGAGGCAGGAACATTAATGCTGATGCTTTGTCCCGATGTATACATGAAGGGCTGGACAGGGATGAAGAGTGGGAGAGCCATGTGTAAGTTTGCCATCACCGTGAAGGCAGAGGGAAAGAAGGGGCAGGATCAAGTGGTGCGTCAATTGGGAGCTTCTGATGATGCCATTCCACAAATCTACTGTAACCTGACTGCTCTGAAGACAAATCAGCTGCCGGAATTGAGTTCTGGGGAAGTGGCAGCTGCTCAGTGAGATGACCCGGACATCAGTATCATTTGGTCAGCAGTCAAAAAGGGAGATGTGGCTCAGGCGGAGAGGACGAAACACGCCGTGGTGCCTCCATTACTAAGAGAATGGCCCCGGTTAGAGTTGCGGAACCAGATCCTATACTGCATCACATCACCTCCAGACCGACCTCCGCGTTCCCAGCTGGTTCTGCTGAAGCAGTATCAGAGGATTGTGTTGAAGACACTTCATGATGATTCTGGATATTTTGGGGTTGAAAAGACCTATGGATTGCTCAGAGACTGGTATTACTGGCCCCTAATGAAGCTGGAGGTTGAAGAATACTGCAAGTCGTGCATTTGATGCATACGGCGGAAGACACTGCCTACGCGGGCAGCTCACTTGTCCCACTTGCAGAGTGTAGGGCCCCTGGACCTGGTGTGTATGGATTTCCAGTCCATAGAACCCGATGCCAGCTACACAGCGAATGTTTTAGTCATCACGGATCACTACACCAGATATGCACAAGCTTTCCCTACCAAGGGCCAGAGGGTGTCCACAGTGACCAAAGTGTTATGGGAGAAAAATTTCATTTATTTTGCCCTCCCCAGGTGGATACATAGTGATCAGGGACAAGATTTTGAGAGCAGGCTCATCCATGATTTACTGGACATTCCTGAAGTCGAGAAGTCAAGGGCCACTCCTTATTATCTGCAGGGTGATCCTCAGCCCAGAGGTTTAACCAGACCTTGCTAGACATGCTCTCAGATCAGCAGGAAGAGCAGGTAGAGTCAACATATTGGACATCTGGTCCACAGTTACAACTATACCTGAAATGAAGCTGCTGGGTACTTGCCATTCTATCTGGTGTTTGCGTGTGAAGTTGCCCATTGACCTTTGTTTTGGGAGTGACAAGGACGACTTACTACCGAAGACTTATCTGAAATATGTGTCTGATATGGGAAAGGAGCTGTAAAGGGCTTAAGGGTTGTGGCTGCCAGGCAGAATCAAGGAAATAAGAAGAGTTATGATCAAAAGGTAAGGTTCTCCCAACTCCTGCCGAGAAACCGAGTCCTCATAAGGAATTTGGGGCTACTTGGGAAGCATCAGTTGGCTGACCGCTGGGCGGCTACGCCCTATGTGGTGGAGAGTCAGATGTGAAACCAGAGGATGGGAATGGGGCTGTTAAAATTCTCCATCGGAACCAACTTCGGCCTTTGTGACAAGAGGTGCAGGTTGACCCAGAGCCCAACCTGGAGCCTACACCTAGTAAGAGGACTCTGCAGTGATGCGGGGCAACTGCAGGACCAACAGCAGGCTAGGTTAGGCTGAACCCCACCACTGAGACAGATATTGATACAGAGGATGAGGATCTGGAGATGTGGTATACGTTGCCTTTTGCTAACTCCCCACTGATTGAGAAAGAGACCCCCAACCCTTCTCCCACTGAGTCAGGTGAAATCGGTGGAGGTATCTCTGGACAGCCTGGGTTGCAGCAGGACCCTGCAAGGGATGAAGTGGGGCTTAGCCAAGGGACAGAGGGGTCTGAGTTGCAGGTGGGCATGAGGGATAGACTGGGGAGGCCTTGACAGGTAGACCAGAAGTATCCCCAGTAGTGCCAGAACATGAAAAGGTAGATGAGGTCTCACAGAGTCAGGAGACAACTGGATAGGTTGGCCTATGTAGCACTGGGGGAACAGAGTGTGGCCCCTACCACTTTGGGGAGCTATGTCCCTGCCTTTTACACCTGGGTTGGACTTTGTGTTTTGCAGGATGGGTTGGTGAATAATCTCAACATCATGAGGACATCATGACTAAATTTGATGGGGAAAGTGTAACGCCTTGGGGAAGGTTTCACTGCTAATGCAATGGTTTCTCTGTAGCAGCAGTGTTTGAGTTATGACTAGAGATAACGGGGGCTTTGGAATGTGCAGCATCCAATGAGGGGAGTGGTTTTTCTTTCTTGTGTGTCCAAGAGTGAGGGATTCGCGGGTTTTTGTTCAGCAGTAGGTGGAGAGAGAAGATGCCAGGACAGGGAAGTCTTAGACTGCAGGACGGAGTGGACTTGGAATGGTCGGGAGTTGCCGACACTCGGGGGAAATCAATGGAGAATGAACGGATGGGGAAAACTGAGCTCCAACGTGTGCATTGTTTTATTAAAATGGGCCCTTTTTCTTTTTGTTTTCTTTACTAAACCTATAGTCAAATTGAGAATTATATAGCTCAATCATTTAATTGCACATGCGTACTGTTCGTTATTTTGTGGTACTGATTTGTAATGGGAACACATCACGCAACATCCACACAAACAAGATTTCTCAGGTTTGGATGCGCCAGAGGCTGTCTTCCCCTAGACTAGCACCACTGGCCAAACCTGAGAGTTACAGGAAGAATGGGCAAAGATGTGGCAGATGGAATACAGTGTTGTGAAATGCATTTTGGCAAAAGGAACAATAGTCTGGACTATTATCTAAATAGGGAAAAGGTTCAAACATTAGAGGTGCAGAGTCCTTCTGCAAGACTCCCAGAAGATTAATTTACAGTTTGAGTCGGGTAAAGAAGGCAAATGCATTGTTGGCATTTGTTTCAAGAGGAATCGAATATAAAAGCAAGGAGTTAATGCTGAGGCTTTATAAGACACAAGTCAGGTTGCACTTGGAGTATTGTCAACAGTTTTGGACTCCATATCTCAGAAAGGATGTGTTGTCCTTGGATAGAGTCCAAAGGAGGTTTATGAGGATGATTCTGGGAATGAAGGGGTTTACATATGAGAGTGTTTGGCAGCTTTGGTCCAGTGCTCACTGGAATTTAGAAGAGTGTGGTGGTGGTGGGGGGGGAAATCTCATTGAAATCTATTGAAAGTTAAAAGGACTAGATAGGGTGGATGTAGAGAGGATGTTTCCTCTGGTGGGGGTATCCAGAACTAGAGGTCACAACCTCAAAATTGAGGGGTGATCCTTTAGAACAGAGGTAAGGAGGATTTTTTTCTTTTAGCCAGAGAATATTAAGTCTGTGGAATGCCCTACCACAGACTGCAGTGAAGGCCAAGTCCGTGGGTATATTTAAGGCGGAAGGTGATCAGTTCCTGATTGGTCAGGGTATCAAAGGATAGGGCGAGCAGGCAGGCTTATGGGGTTGAGTGGGATCTGGGATCAGCCAGATCTGGGATGGCAGAGCAGGGTGGATGGGCTGAATGGGTTAATTCTGCTCCTATGTCTTATGGATACGGTCTGGGGCACCCTAGTGAAGAATGCTTTGCGCTATGGTCTGCAGTGGGCTAGTGGTCCGACACTGATCGGGATTCAACTGAAGACTACTGGACTCCTGGTCTGATGTTCAATATTGAGTGTGTTGTCTGCTTGTTTTTATCTGTTTGCGCAATCTGTTCTTTTTCGCACATTGGATGCTTGATGTTTTCTTGAACAGGTTCCATAGTGTTTCTTTGTTGTGTGACGGCCTGCAGGATGATGAATCTCAGAGTTGTACTCTGTATACACACATTGATCATAAAGGTACTTTGAGTCTTTGAATCTTTGAACTTGGTGGTGTGGGTCCTGAGGCTCCTGTACCACCTTCCTGATGGCAACAGCGAGAAGAAATAGTGGGGACCTTGATGATGGACGCTACTTTCCTTCAATAGCACACATTGTAGATTTGCTCAGTAATGGGGAGGGCTTCACTCATGTTGGACTGGGTCATATACATTGCTTTTTGTAGGATTTTCCATACAAGCGCATTGGTGTTTCCATTTGCTCTTGGCCAGTCAGTCAATATGCTCGCCAAAGCACATCTCTAGAAGTTTGTCAAAGTTTCAGATGACATGCTGAGTCTTCGCAAGCTTCTAAGAAATTAGAGGCACTGTTATGCTTTCTTTGTCTTTTACCCTGTCTTTAAACTTCCCTTGTCACCCACGGAGGCGTCATCTCCTTTTAAGCGTACTTCTTCATCTACGGGATATACCTATCCGACACCTGCCAAATTGCACCCAGAAGCTCCAGCCTTTGATGTTCTGCTGCTGTCCCAGATGGTGTCCTCTTCCAACCAACTTTGGCCTGTTTTTCTCTCAGGCCTCTGTAATTCCCTTTATTCCACTGCAATCGTGATATAGTTTCACCCTCTCAAACTGCAGAGTGAATTCTGTCATAGTATGATCACTGCCTCCCAAGAGTTCCTTTAACTTAAGCTCTCTAATCACATTTTCTTCATACACAACACCCATTCTAGAATTACCTTTCCCCTAGTGGGGAAAGTTATCTTAGTTGTTCTAAAAAGCTATCTCATATGAATTCTACAGATTCCCTCTCTTGGGATCCAGCACAAACCAGATTTTTCCAATTTACCTACATATTGCAATCCCCCATGACTATTGTAGCATTGCCCTTATTACAGGATTTTTCTGTTTCCCCTTGAAATTTAAATACTACATCTTGTCTATTGTTTGCAGTCCTGTATGTAACTTCCATCTGGGTCTTTTTACCTTTGTAGTATTTTCACTCTACCCACAAGGATTCTACCTCTTTAAATCCTATGTCATCTTTTTCTGATGATTTGATTTCATTCTTTTATCAACTGAGCCACCTCACTCACTCTGCTTACCTGCCTGTCCCTTCGATGCAAGGTGTATCCTTGGATGTTCAGCTCACAGCTATGACCTTCTTTCAGCCACATCTCAGCGATGACCACAAACTTGTATCTGCCAGTCTCTATCTGCATGACAAGATTATCTGCCTCATTCCGTATATTGTGTGTATTCAAATATGTCATCATCAGTCTTGTATTCATCACCCTTTTTGATTTTTTCCCCCATGGTACACTTCACCTCATCCCACTGACTGGAATTTTGCCCCATCCTCTGCCTGTCTTTCCTGCAGTTCGAGCAAACCTGACCACAGGGATATTGATCCCCCTTGGTTTCAGGTGCAAACTGATATTTTTCTACAGGTCATACCTTCCCCAGAAGAGGTCCCAATGATCCAGAAATCTGAAACCCTGACCACTTCCTGAGCCATTCATTCATCTGTACCATCATCCTATTCCTGCTCTGACTGGCACGTCTATGAACTTGCAAATGAACATCTAAAGCAGAGATGAAACAGTTTTGAGTTTTTGCTTCCACAGCTCTGAAGAAGATGGTTTGGAATCTTTGAATATTTTTCAGTCAGAGATAGACCGATCCTGGATAAGCAACAAGGTGAAAGGTTAACGTGGGAAATGGGAATATCTATCATCAGGTTAGTTGTGATCTTGTGCGATCGCAGAGCAGGGTTGAGGGGTTAAATGGATATTATTTCCATTGTTGTGTATGTATCTGATGTGTAGAACCGACTGTGCTTTCGTTCCTTTGTACGTATCTGGTGCAATGTCACATGGTAAAATTATGTTCTACATCAAGATAGGAATATCATGGTTTCATATTCTCTCCTTTAGATGAGCTGTCAGAAGGTTCCATATTTACCAACATCGAATCACTGGGTTCCACGGTCGAGCTCACCTGTGAAGTCTTTGGAGATTTGAATGTGTATCATTGGCAAAAGAATGGAGGGGAAATCTCCCAGCGTCACCAACTAACAGATGAAAACAGAACACTTGTTATCCCAAGTGCTTCATCTGAAGACTGTGGAGTGTACACCTGCATCACAACCAATCCTGTCAGCTCCATCCAGACAAACTACACCTTAATGTTGCGAGGTAAGCTTCATTTATGAATGACATTTTGCAGTTAACATTCAGACCATATTGGTGGGCTATTGAATGCAGTCGATGCAAATCAGTGTTGCAGCAGAGAGAGGCAAAAGCTGAATTAATTGGGTTCACAGAATCCCAGAATAGTTATTGTAGAGATGGAAGTCATTCGGTTTTTATAAATGGATTGGTTCTCTCAGAGAGCAATTATTGAGTCTTACTGTTCTGTTCAATTCGCACAGCTCTATCAATTTTCTCTTTCAGCTAATTATTTAGCCCACTTAAGAAGTTACTATTGAATATCCCTTCACAATTCCTACACACACACACTTGATCTTAGCCAAAAGGCCGAGAAGCGATCCTCCTTCACAATTCCTGATAATGAATTCTAGGTCCTATCCAACTGTTGTGTATTAAAAAAATCCCCAAGGTATTTTTTGTTCATCTCCCACTCTCGACTAGTTTTAGAAAGTTTCACAATGATTTTCTTCCTCTTTATATTTCTATCCATGAAGGCAAAGATCCTAACTTTGTTACTTCCTTAACCTTTTCTACAAATCTCCTGTTGGTGTAACCCTTTTGGAATTGATTCCTTGAGTTTGTATGCTCTTCTCGTTCTTCCTACTCTTGGGATGGATCAATCGGCAGATAATGCACTTCACCGATCAATGAGAACAAACTGCCCACATGTGCATTTGTGTAGCAGCCCCTGACATCAGGTGGAAAGTAGCACCAGAGTGTGTGGTGACACTTGCAGGCTGCCCTGCCCTCAGCACATCCTCAGGTTGTGTTGGTTGTTAATGCAAACAATACATTTCATTGTATGTTGTGATGTACATCTGATAAATAAATGAACCTGAATAATCCATTCTTGACTGGTATAATGATGCATTGTGATGAATGATTCTCAGAGTAGAGTCAGTTGGTGTCGGCCTGGGTCACAGATCGGTGAGATTAGACCGGGGTTGGAACATTCCCTTCTCGGCAGGAAATTATGGAACATTATGGTGGTTGCATCATTCATTATCCACTGCCCGTTAGATGTTTAATGATTTGAATTTAATTTTAATTTCAGGATTTTCCCTCAAGGATGTTGCAATGTTTGCTGTATTGACTGCAGGACAGGTGATTTCTGTACCAGCTCTTCATTCAGCGATGTTACCGGACCAGTGGAGGTGGAAAACCCTCGGAGGTATCTGTCATTGATTAATTTGCTCTTGCATGAACTTTCCAGTAAACATGAATGAACTTTATCTTAAACAAAGGAAAATGTGGATAATCAATTCACCATCGACAACTCCCCTCCCCCCACTTCCCCTCTGTCCCTGTGACCTGTGGGGTGAAATTGCCCATTCTTCCCAGTTTTGAGGTGCTTTGCAGTGAAACAGTCCTGGAGTCACCTCTGACCAAACTGCAGAAGATATTTGGGAGAAGTGGCCATGAGAGGAGCCGTCTTCATTCACTTGTTTTTGCTGCATTGTGTTGTCTCATCTCACTGTGTCACCAAGTCTGTTTAGAGGTGGGACTGAGGGAAAGATGCCCTTTCATCCTGATGGTGGCTGTGCCTTTGGAAACAGGGGCTCATTCACACAGAGGGCAGAGTTGTGAAGGGAGTTCTACTCCCCATCTCGTGTCAGGGGGTTTGAGCAGTTGTCTCTCAGACCTGCTGGTGAGCTACAGTACATGTGGCTCTTTCGTTCAGACTCGGTGGCAATTTCTCCTGGGTGTTTGCAAAAGTTTCTTTTGAGAAAACCTTTCATTCCTATGCATTTTGCCACATGGGACATCTCTGTCTCCCAAAACCAAAGAAGTTGCAACACCCGCTTTATTACCTCATTTTTCACCATTCCTGGCACACATATAACCCCTCCAGGTAAAGCAGTGAGTGACTTGTACTTCCAATTCTGTGTCCTCACAGCAGTTTCCTGCACATTGGAGAAGCCATTACAGATTGTATGGCTGTGTTGCAGAACACCAAGGATAGCAGTGAGCTTCAAGGTGCTTATCACTTTAGTTTTTCTCTCTGATTTCCCCATTATTAGAAGATAGAACACACAAATCTACCGTACATAACAGGCCCTTTGGCCCACAATGTGGTGCCAACCATGTAACTTCCTCTAGAAACTGCCTAGAATTTCCTTAGTGCATAGCCCTCTATTTTTCGAGCTCTGTGTGTCACCACAGTTCAGATATGGCCCAAGTGCAGAGTGAGAGACACCGAAAAGATCGATAGTTCACAGAATTTAATACGAACAGTGTTAAAGGGAAAATAAAACAATAAACGCTGGACCAAAGCAGGGCCGTTAACTAAAACTCTCAAAGAAAAATGAAGCATACACTGTGGCTGAAAAGACCATATAAACATTAAACGAATACCGTTAGTCTTCAGAATCATTGATTTGAAAGTCCAATATCTCAGGGAAGGCCGAATGCAAAACAGCAGCAAAGCGTTGTTATGCTCTGTCCAAGTCTCGACAGGCACTACGACGACAAGAATGGAGTTAAATACTAACATGATTAAATAATAATTATGTGACACATGCAAACTCACAAGCACAATTGCTGAATTCGTAGTTGTGACAGGGCCTCCCTCTCTAGGCGCAGCCCCTGAGGCGCCACAGACCTGTGTCTGCTGGAAGTCCCTGATCAGTGACTTGTCCAAGATGTTCTTCACTGGGATCCAAGTATGTTCTTCTGGGCCGTACCCTTCCCAGTTCACAAGGTACTGGACCTTACCACGTACCCGGTGAGATTCCAGGAGGTGCCGCACATTATAGATAAAGGAACCATCTACCAGGCAGGGAGGAGGGGGAAGTGGGGTGACTGAGGCCAGGGGAGAGGTAGTAACTGGCTTGAGCTGGGGAACATGGAATACTAGATGGATCTTCAGTGATGCTGACAGATGCAATATATAGGGCACCTTTCTGACGGCCTTTTCCACTACAAATGGTCCCACATACTGCGGTGCCAATTTCCAGTTATAAACTTTCAGGGGAAGATCCCTTGATGCCAACCAGACCGCCTCTCCTGGCTTGAATGGCCTTACCTGTCGACTGAATCAATCAGCCTGCTGGGAAGGCACAGAGAAGCCCTGGCTCGTCTCCAGGTGCGCTTGTAGCCTGGATCAGCTGTTCAGCAGCAGGAACTCCTTCGTCGATCTCCTGATCAGGGAAGAGTGGGGGCTGGAATCCCTTCTGACATTCAAAGGGAGACAGACCGGTGGAGGACGACTGGAGGTTATTGTCGGCAATCTCTGCCCAAACCAATTGGGAGCTCCAGGACGTGGGGTTGGAAGAGGCAAGAGAGCGTAGGGTTGTCTCCAACTCCTGGTTCACTCTCTCAGTCTGGCCATTAGATTGGGGGTGGAAGCCAGACGAGAGGCTGGCGATGGCTCCTACTAGAGAGCAGAAAGCCTTCCAAAAGTGAGAAGTGAACTGTGATCCACGGTCAGAGACTATGTCTTGAGGAAAGCCATGGAGCCTGAACACATGTTGAACCATGAGTGTGGCAGTCTCATGAGCTGGTAGGAGCTTGGGGAGGGCAATGAAGTGGGCAGGCTTGGAAAATCGATCCACAACAACCAAAATGGTGCTGTTCCCATTAGACAGGGGCAGATCAGTGATGAAATCTACTGAGAGGTGGGACCAGGGGCGGTGGGGCACAGGCAGTGGACATAACAGACCCGGAGGATGCTGGCGTGATGTCTTGTTCCGATTGCAGGTGGGACAGGCAGATACAAAGTCGTCGACATCCTGGGACATAGATGGCCACTAAAATTGTCTCTTTATAAACTCCTGAGTCCGTTGAATTCCCAGATGACCAGCCAGATCCCATTCCAACACTTTGGAATACCCCGCAGCAGGGACAAACAGCTGGCTGGGAGGCCCCCCATCCAGGCTTGGATCTGATTGTTGGTTGGCCCTCACCTCTGCCTCCATTCACCAGTTCACCGGAGAAGCGATACACGAGCGAGGAAGAATGAGCTCCGAATTGGCGTTTTCCTCAGACTCTTCGAACTGCTGGGAGACAGCGTCGGCCTTTGTATTCTTGCTGCCGGGATGATAAGTGAGGACAAAATTGAAATGTGTGAAGAAGAGCCCAACAGGCTTGGCGAGAATTGAGTCTCTTATCATCCTGAATATAGGAAAGGTTCTTGTGATCTGTCCAGATCAAGTATGGATGCTCTGCCCCCTCCATCCAGCATCACCATTCCTCCAGGGCCTCCTTGACAGCCAGAAGCTCCCGGTTCCCAATGTCGTAATTCCTTTTGGACGGAGTCAAGCGACAGGAAGGAAAAGCACAAGGATGCAGCAGGCTATCCGCAGACGAGTGCTGACAGAGGACAGCTCCAGTGCCTACACTGGATGCATCTACCTTGACAATGAATGGCTGAGATGGGTCGGGGTGTTGCAGCAGCGGGACAGTGGTGAAACATCGCGTTAGCTCGGAAAATGCTTGGTTAGCATCGTCCATCCAATAGAATCCTGCCAAGGTCTTCTTGGTGAGTGCATTCATTGGAGCCACAATAGAGCCGAAATTCCAGATGAAGCGGCAATAAAAGTTCGCATGAAGCGCTGTACCTGTTTGACTGTAGATGGTTTGGGCCACCCTGCAACTGCCTGAACTTTACTAGGGTCCATTTGAACCTGGATGGGGTAAGTATATGGCCCAAGAAATGACACCTGGTCTTTATTGAAATCACATTTTTCAGGCTTGGCGTACAGGTTATTTTCAAGAAGGCATCTGTGTGCTCTCTGGACATGCTGGACGTGCTCCTGATGAGAACGGGAATAGACAAGGATGTCCTCCAAATATCCAGACATAAACTGGTCTAACATGTCCCTGAGCACATCGTTAACCAAGGCCTGGAATACAGTAGGAACGTTAGGAAGACCAAAAGGCATCACCAGGTATTCATAGTGGCTATTGGAGGTGCTGAAAGCTGCCTTCCACTCATCCACTTCTCTTATGCAAATCAGATTGTAAGCATTGCGCAGATCAATTTTGGAAAAGATTGTTGCTTCCTGGAGATGTTCAAAAGCAGACGCCAGCCAGGGAAGAGGTTTCACAGTGTTGTTGTACCGGGGCCAATAATTGATGCAGGGATGGAGCTTGCCACAAAAAAGAAGAGAGGGAAAAGAGTCGGTCCGGGGAGAACAAGTGCCAAGTAGGAGGTCCATGACACAGTCATATGGCCGGTGTGGGGGCAGGGTGGTGGCCTTTTTCTTTCATCAAGGAGACCTGCATGTTTAGCCAGAATCCCAGACAGGTCCACAGCCTTAGCTGACACAGGAGGGGATTCATGGTGTAGTGTTCTCGTGCAGGTGTAGAAACTCTGAACTAAACACCGAGTTAAACCATAGTCAATGAAGCAGGATCGCAGTTACATTAACCGTTCACTGTTCACTCTTCCACATTAACATATGATGAAAACTTGATAAAACAATACAAAATATATACAGTATTTGTTTTCTTCTTGGCATCACATTTACATTATAAACATTTGTAAAAGTAAAACTGCAACAAACTATATTACATTAAAGTACAACATACAGTCAGAATCTACCTATGCCATCAACTTTAAATACACTTCAACACGAACTATCCAGCAACGCTTTCAATAGCACAAGAAAATAAACTTTATCAATCGTCGTTCCTTTTAACAGAATCAGCATTAACATTTTTACTCCAACGTATCGATTATCTTATGAACTTATGGCGTTGCTTCTATGATGTTTCTTAGTGCGTAGAATGAAACTTTTCTCGCGCTGATCCTGCACACACAAGTCCCCCCGCCTTCCCGTCTCTCCAAACTGGTATTTACCCACAAGACGCGGCGAAACCGGGTGTGACGTCATCGCAAGCCGCGATACAATACAGATAATGAATTTACTTTCAACAATCTTAACTTTAACTAGAAAATAATTACAAACAAATTACTAAAGCGAAAATGTAATAAAGCTGAACAAATGCCTTAAGGGCAACACACATGGGATGGAGCTTGAGCTGGACTCAGACAGGTAGAAAGGTATGCCGGTCCCCACTCTTGGAGTGCCTTCAGAGATCAATTGATCCGTGGGTTATGTCGGGATTACCAAGGAAGAGCAGTACCAGTGACAGTTCAGGTGAATTAACCAGATAGAAAGATATTTCATCATGAAGGTTGCTTTCAAGCACCAGTCAGAGAGGTTGGATGGAAAGGTGGATCTGGCCGAGCCCCAAAGGTCAACCATCCAGCACCTTGATGTTGATCTTTTCTCTTAATTCCTGAGTTGGAGCTCCCCATCTTTGAGCGAGAGAGATGTCCATAAGATTCCCAGCTGCACCGGAGTCAGTAAGCGCCTTAAGTTCATGGGTCTGAGACCTCCACGCCAAGGAAGCTGAGAGCATTACAGAATCAGGGGAAGCTGACTGAAGAGAGAACCGACCCATCAGGATTCCCCTCCCTGCTGACAGGTAATCTCTTTCACTGGACGCTTGGAACAAGTGTTTCGGATCACCACAGTAAAGGCAGGAACCTGTCATCCAGCACTGCTCTCGTTCCTCCTGAGACAGGTGTATGCACCCCACTTGTATAGGCTCCTCTGTGGGCTGGGTGTTGAGGGAGGGGAACAGGGTGAGGAAAGACGGTGATCAGGTGAGGGACGGGGAGGGGGCAAGGAAAGACAGTAATCTGGCGGCGCGTAGGAAGTTTGAAACATTCTTTCCCTGCACCACTCAATTACCTGGTCGTCAACTCGAATAGCCAGATTAATGTGGTCATCCAGACTATCCTGCTCGTCCTGGAGAGCGATTTCATGCCGGACCTCTGCATTCAGCCCACCTTGGAAGGCAGTGATGAGGGATCTTTCATTCCATCCCATCTCTAATGCAAGGGTACAGAATTTGACTACTTAGACTCTCACAGTTCCTCTGCCTTGGTGCAGGTCCAAGAGTCAGTGAGCAGTCTCCTGACCCCGTACTAGAAGATCAAAAACCCTCCTTAACTCCGCCACGAAATGTCAGAACGACCGGGCCATGGAGTAGCTTTGCTCCCGTAAAGCGTTGAATAGGCTGAGTGGAGGACCATCAAGAAGATTGACCATGTATGCCAATTTTCGTGCATCATCACCAAAACATCCAGGCTGAGCTTGGAATGCCAGCTCGCATTGAGAAATAAAATTCCCGCAACCATCAGAATCACCAGAATATCTGCCTGGTGGTAGAATACTCGGTTCTTGAACGATCATGTGAGTCGGCTCTGGTCTGGGCGCAGGAGTGGGAGCATTAGTAGTAGAGATTGTCGGGGCAGCAGAAAAGGAGGACATGTGAGATGCTGGGAGCGGGACTGAAGCGGCCTGAAGCTGCTGAATTGAGCTGGTGAGAACATTAATGGCTGTCATCTGATGCTGGCTGTTCACAGTAAGTTCGTGGATAATGTCCGTGAGTGCGGACCTGACTCCAATTGTCTGTGGTGAGCTGTTGTACAGCTGCAGCTAGGGACAACACCTGTTCCTCCAAGTGAGACTGGCTTGTTGGCATGAGGTTGCCTGCCTCATTGCCTCCATAACTTCACTGAGAACAGATTCCATTGCCTGTAGCTGATCTCCTACCTGACCAGTGATTCTCACAGCCAAGTTCAACTGTTCTCTCTCTGCTGGGCCCATCTTTCTGGTCAAGACGTGCTGTCACCATGGTTCGGATATGGCCCAAGTGCAGAGTGAGAGACACTGAAGCAAGTTGGTAGTTCACAGAATTTAATACAAACAGTGTTAAAGGGAAAAGAAAACAATAAACGCTAAGCCAAAACAGGGCTGATAGCTAAAACTCTCAAAGGAAAACGAAGCCTACACTGCGGCTGAAAAGAACATTTAAACATTAAATGAATACTGCTAGTCTTCGGAGTCATTGATTTGAAAGTCCAATATCTGAAGGAAGGCCGAATACAAAACAGCAGCGAAGCATTGCTATGCTCTGTCCAAGTCTCAACAAGCATTATGATGGCAAGAATGGAGTTAAATACTGTCATGATTAAATAATAATTACCTGACGTGCAAATTCACAAGCACAATTGCCGTATCTACTGCACTGCCGAATCCGTGGTTGTGACACCGTGTACCTAAGAGGCACTTAAAATACCCTATTGTATCTGCTTCCACCACTGCTGCTGGTAGTGTATTCCACACACCCACCACTTTCTGTGTGAGAAACTTGCCCCTGACATCCCCTCGGTACCTATTTTCAAGCACCTTAAAACTAGGCCCCCTCAGGTTAGCTAGTTTAGTTCTGGGAAAAAGTGTCTGGTTATCCACATGACAATGCCCCTCATCAACTTATACGCCTCAATCAGGTCACCTCTCATCCATCATCGCTCCAAGGAGAAAAGGCCAGGTTCACTCAACCCATTCTCATAAGATATGCCGTCCAATCCAGGCAAATTCCTTGTAAATCTCCTCTGTACTCTCTCTATAGTGTCCACATCCTTCCTGCAATGAGGTGACTAGAACTGAGCACAGTATTCCAAGTTAGGTCTGACCAAGGTCTTATATAGCTGTGACATTACCTCACGGCTCTTGAACTCAATCCCAATTGATGAATGCCAACACACCATACACCTTAACAACACTATCAACCTGTGCAGCAGCTTTGAGTGTCCTATGGATATGAGCCACAAAATCTCTCAAAACCTCCACATTGCAAGAGTCTTACTGTTAATATTATATCTGTCTTCAAATTTGATCTACTTAAATGAAACACTTCACACATACCTGCATTGAAGTCCATCTGCCACTTCTCAGCCCAATTGTGCATCCTATCGATGTCCCACTGTTATCTCTGACAACTCTCAAGACTATCCACAACACTCCAACCTTTGTATCATCATCAGACTTACTAAAACACCCTTCCTCTTCTTTCTCCAGGACATTTATAAAAATCACAAAGAGGAGGGATCCCAGAACAGATCCCTGCGGAATACCACTGGTCACTGACCTCCATGCAGAATATGAACCATCTATAACCACCCTTTGCTTTCTGTGGGCAAGCCAGTTCTGGATCCACAAAGCAAGGTCTCTTTAGATCCCATGCTCCTTGCTTTCTGAAGGAGCCTTGCATGGGGAACCTTAATAAATGCCTTATTGAAATCCATATATACTATATCCACTGCTCTACCTTCATCAATGAGAATTCAGTCAGGCTCGTTAGACATGACCTGCCCTTGACAAAGCCATGCTGACTATTCTGAATCAGATTATGTCTCTCCAAATGCTTATAAATCCTGCCTCTCATGATCTTTTCCAACAACTTAGCCACCACTGAAGTCAGACTCACTGGTCTATAAATTACTGGGTTATCTCTACTCCCTTTCTTGAACAATTGAACAACATTAGTAATCCTTCAATCCTCCAGAACCTCTCCTATCCCCATTGATGATGCAAAAATCATCGCAAGAGGCTCAGCAATCTCCTCCCTCGCTTCCCACTGTAGTCTCGGGTATGTCTCATCCAGTCCTGGTGACTTATCCGTCTTGATGCCTTCTAAAAGCTCCAGCACATCCTCTTCTTTCTTAAAGTCTATATGCTCAAGCAGTTCAGTCTGCTATAAGTCATCCCCACAATTACCAAGGTCTTTTTCCCTGGAATACAGAAGTAAAGTACCTCCACTACCTCCTCCGACTCCACATGTTTCCACTATCATACCTGATTGGTCCTATTCTCACATGACTCATCATCTTACTCTTCACATACTTGTAGAATGCCTTGGGGTTTTCCTTAATCCTGCTCACCAAGGCCTTCTCATGGTCCCTTCTGGCTCTCCTAGTTCCATTTTTAAACTCCTTCCTTGCAACCTTGTCATTTTCTAGAGCTCTAACAGTACCTAGTTTTGTGAATCTTTGTAAGCTTTTCTTTTCTACTTAACTAGATTTTTCTATATCCTTTGTACACCAAGGTTCTTGAACCCTGCCATCCTTTCCCTGCCTCAATGGAACATACCCATGCAGAACACCATGCAGATGTCCCATGAATATTTGCCACGTTTCTGCCATGCATTTCCTTGAGAACATCTGCTCCCAATTTATGCTCCCAAGTCCCTGCCTAATAGCTTCATATTTCCCCCTACTTCAATTAAATGTTTTCCCAAATTGTCTGCTCCTATCCCTCTCCAGCACTATGATGAAAAAGATAGAATTGTGGTCACTACCTCCAAAATGCTCATCCCATCAAGAGATCTGACACCTGACCAGGTTCATTTTCCAATACCAGATCAAGCACAGTCCCTCCTCTAGTTGGCATATCTACGTATTGTGTCAGGAAATGTTCCTGAACCCACCTAACAAATTCCACCCCATCTAAACCCCTTGCGCTAATGAGATGCCAATCAATATTAGGAAAGTTAAGATCTCCCATCACAACAACCATATTATTATTTCACTGTTCCAGAATCCGCCTCCGTATCTGCTCCTTGATATCCCTGTTACTATTGAGGATCTATAAAAAAAACACCCAGTAGAATTATTACCCCTTTCCTGTTTCTGACTTCCACCCACGCTGGCTCAGTAGACCATCCCTCCATGACTTCCTCCATTTCTGTAGTCGTGACACTATCCCTGATTAGCAATGGCACACCCCCACTTTTTTTTGTCTCCTTCCCTGTTCTTTTTAAAACATCCAAAGCCTGGCACACTCAGAAGCCATTCCTGGTCCTGAGACATCCAAGTCTCTGTAAAGGCCACAACATCATAGTTCCACTTAATGATCCATGCTGTAGGTTCATCCGCCTTGTTTATGAAACTCCTTGCAAAAAAAAAAGAGACACATCTCAAACCATCAGGCTGAGTGCATCTTTGTTCTAACATCTGCCTATGCTTCCTCACAACTTCCCTACAAGCTGTTTCTCCTTGTATTTCAACATCCCCATCCTCCTACGCCCCTGAAAATCTAGTTTAAACCCTCCCCAATGGCATTAGCAAACATCGCTAACAGGATATTGGTCCCCCTTTGACTCAAGTGCAACACGTCCTTGTTGTCACACCTGCCCCAGAAGAGGTGCCAATGATCGAAAAATCTGAATCTTAGAGCCTTGTTCTAATCTTTCAGCCACACATCTATCCTCCACCTCATTTTATTCCTATACTCAGTGTTGAGTAGCACAGGCAGCAATCCTGAGGTTACAACATTTGAGGTCCTGCTTCTCAGCTTCTTTCCTAACTTCCTGTATTCTGCTTTCAAGACCTCCACCCTTTTTCTACCTGATGTTGTTGGTACCAATATGTATCACAACATCTGACTGCTCACCCTCCCTTAAGGATATTGTGGATGCATTCAGAAACATCGTGAACCCTGGCACCTGGGAGGCAATCTACCATCCTTGTTTGTGCGCACAGAATCATCTTTCTGTCCCCCTAACTATGGAGTCCCCTATTACAGCTGTCATCCTCTTCCATTCCTACCCTTCTGAGCCACAGGGCCAGACTCAGTGCCAGAGGCATGGCCACTATTGCTTACCACAGGTAGGTTACCCCCCCCCCAACAGCACCCAAAATGGAGTACTTATTGTTAAAGGGGACAGCCACAGGGGTGCTCTCCACTACCTGATATCCTCCCTTCCCTCTCCTGACGGTCACCCACTTATCTGTGTCCTGTGGCCCTGGGGTAAATACCTGCCTATAGCTCCTTATTAACTCCTCACTCTCCCTAACAAGCCGAAAGTCATTGAGCTCCAGCTCCAGTTCACATAACTTGGTCTTTAAGGAGCTGCAGCTCAATGCACCTCGCACAGATGTGGCCATCAGGAAGTCTGGAAGTCTCCCGGATAACCCACATTTGGTACCCAGAACAGAAAACTGGCCTCACAGTCATACCAACTATTCTTGTTAGAGGGAAAAAAAAGTAACCTACCTCATCCAGGCCCATCCTCGCCACGGCTCCGATGAGCCAAAGCCCTTCTACTCTGACTTGTACTACTCTGATGACCACTCCTTCCATGACTGCTCCACTAGACAGTGTCTCTCTTTCATTTCGGGGCTTTCTCAGCATCCTTGCGCGTTGTTGAGCTACTGTGTCTGTGCACTTCTCCCCGACCTGGGCAAAGCTCTCTCTCTCTTTGAATTGATTGGTCCACTACTAATACTTCCTGCAGTTCCACCAAAATCTACTGAGGAGCAGTATTTCTTATTCCACATTGAGTCCCAAGAGCTGCAATAATGAATTCATCAATTTCAGATAACCAGCCATTGCAGTTTATGTTCGAACTGACCACTTCTGATACAAGATTAGAGTGTGTAACCATAACTCTGTTTTCCATTCTCCAGAGATGCAGAAATGGAAATCTAGAATTCTTTTTTATTCCAAATTTCCAGCAACTGCAGTGTATCGTACACCGTTGTTTTTCTTTCTCTCTTGTAATTCTCAGGATTTCTCTCACTCTTCTCTGTGACTAGAAGCATCAAATCTCTGCACAAATGCTGCTTCTACTGCTGAGTACCTCCAGCATTTTCTCTGATACACTCAGTGACCACTTTATCAGCTCCCTCCTGTACCTAATAAAGTGGCCACTGAGTGTGTGTTCATGGTCTTCTGCTGCTGTAGCCCATCCACTTCAAGGCTCGATATGTTGTCTGTCAAAGGTGTTCTTCTGCACACCACTGTTGTAACACGTGGTTATTTGAGTTATTGTCAGCTTCCTGTCAGCTTGATACAGTCTGGCAATCCACCTCCAACCTCTCTCATTAACAAAATGTTTTTGCCCACAGAACTGTCGCTCTTTTTTATTTCCATTTTGGACCATCCTCTGTAAACTCTACAGACTGTTATGCATGAAAATCTCAGTAGATCTGCAGTTTCTGCAGGTTCAAACCACCACATCTGGCACCAACAATCATTCCACAGTCAAAGTCACTCATTTCTGCCCCATTCTAGTGTTTGGTCTGAACAACAATTGAACCTCATGACAATGTTTGAATGCTATTATACATTGAGTTGCTCCCACATGATTGGCTGATTAGATATTCACATTAACGCGCAGGTGTACAGGTGTACCTAATAAAGTGGCCACTGAGTGTATTTCAGATTCTCAACACGTGGGGTTTTCCAGTCATTATATTGTTTTGGACACATTGTGTTCAGCTCCAGTCACCAGGCAACCGGATGGATTTGAATGACCAGACAGTGATGTTGCCATGGCTGAGCTGCAGGATTTTGCTTTTATTTAAATGAAGAGAGGTGGCGTTGGGAGATTTCAAAGTAGGAGGATCAATATCTGAGGAGAAGGAACCATTAACAATGTCAGTTAACATTTGCCCTGGAAGAGAAGTTGGCAGTGAAGAGGATCAATTGAACAAGAAGGGGCAGGTTTAGAACGGGGATGGTACATCAAAGTTCAAAGTACATTTCTTATCAAAGTATGTGTACGATATACAACATTGAGATCCGTCTCCTTACAGGCAGCCACAAAACAAGGACACACAATAGAACCCATTAAAAAGAGATCGTCAAACACCCGATGTGTAGAAAAAAATACAAACAATAAAATTAAACAGATAACATTCAGAACTGAAGTTGATGAAAGTGAGTCCACAGACACGAAGCCTGACACAGACACACGGTGGCTTTGTAGAGAAACTGAAATTAGAACTGAGATGGGATAGAATCCAGTGAGAGAGAGATGCAATTTCAACACCAGGGCAACAGGAACATTTGGGAACATTGATCCAGTGGGCAAAGGGATGGGAGGGAACCACAGAGACAGGTGGACAGTCTCAGTCACACCCATCGATGGGCATCGAACATGTTGTTGGAAGCAAAATTACAGAGACAAGAGCAAATCAGGGATTATCCTTGCACTTCAGGTTAATCTTTGAACAAATAATTTAGTGATGGGGAGGAAGACTGATGATGCTGAATCAGGTGCAGCTGGATCTGATGGTTTAGAACAGAAGGGCGCTGAGTAGGCTACGGTCAATAATGGAAAACTCTGAACATCCTCTACATAGCACCATCCAGAGAGAGAGAAGCAGTTTCAGTGACAGGTTACTATCGATGCAATGCTCCTCAGACAGGATGAAGAGGTCAATACTCCCCAATGCCATTAGGCTTTACAATTCAACCGCCAGGACTTAAGAACTTTTTAAAAGCTATTATTAATGCTTTTTGAGATAGTGATTTAGATGCATATCATATTTTTTACTGAGTTAAGTATTGTATGTAATTAGTTTTGCTACAACAAGTGTATGGGACATTGGAAAAAAAAGTTGAATTTCCCCATGGGGATGAATAAAGTATCTATCTATCTATCTATCTATCTATCTATCTAGTTCTCACCAAGGACATTTACTGTTATGTCTTTTACATTTGGGGGAGATGAGATGGAGGATTTGCCATTGGTAATAACTGGGGTGAGAGAGTAACGGTTAAAGTGGGGTCAACGGTGGGATTGTGATTGCTTCCTGGGGAGCTAGCATTGATTAATGTCCAGAATGACCTCCGGCATCATAATCAGTCTGCATTTATTGTTAACGGCTTTCATATTCTTTTTTTATTTCTCCACAGGACGTCAGGGAGATGCATTTTATTTTCTAATCCTGTGGATCTGTAATACTTTGTCACTTACCGCCCTATACATTGCATTAATTTATTGGATTGTGGTTGAAGGTACGTGACCAATACTCTTATCATTCACAATTGTTTAATTCAAAATTCTTTAATGTAGTTTGCTTAAACACAAATGTTAAGGAGAACAAAATAATTCTAGAATGATGCAGCTAAATAATACAATTTAAATAATAATAATATTCACATCAGAACCCATGGTATTGAGGTGGAAACAGATCAACCCTAATCCTGAGGGGCTGCTGATGTGCCAGATTTGATTGAGGTTTAATTGTGTTCATACAATGATATCACAGTGTCAGCACACAGAGACCAGTAGTTTATTGTCTCTGGGTTAGTTTCCTGGAGTCTCTACCCAGTTCCCATCATGAGAGATTCCAGTGGGATGCTCAATATCAGCCTCTCAGGACAAGCTGAGGGGAGTAACTACAGGACCCACATCCCCCAAACCAGTGCGAGGGAAGTGTTGCATTTTCAGAAGTCTGGTCTTGGCCATTTAAACAAGTGATGGGGACTTCAGACGGTGTTACTGAGGCTACATTTACTCACTGAGAGGAGACCATGGCAGGTAGTCAGGAGCATCTCCAAGTTCCAGTCTAATGACACTGCAGTTTCCCGACAGGAGGATGTTGTACAGGAAATGACATCACCATTGTTCCGGATGTGGAAACCCCATTAGGGTGTGAGGATGACCACTGTACACAGCACACTATTGAATTTCTGTGGAGAGCATTTCCACTCTGGAAAAAGTAAATCCCAACTGTAAAATACTGAATCAAAATGGTGCTTTGTAAGGAAATTTCTGTGGTAACGTTTCTCAGTCCCAACATATGGAAATCGCTTCCATCTACCATTAATATCTTGAAAACTCCAATTACACCTGAGTAAACGGCAGGGAATGCAGTCCTGGTCTGTGTAATCTCTGATAATTTAACACTCCAGTACACCTCTGCCTTTGGATGAGACATGAAACCAAGGGACCATTTATGTTCCCTGGGAGAATGTAACGGATCACCTGGTGCTATTTCCTAAAGAGAAACAAAGTTCTCACTAGTATCCAAGAAAATAATTCTCCCAAGCAGCATCACTAAAGCAGATTTAGCTTGGTTGTCAGAGGCAGAGGTGGCAATGGATGACAAATAGTGTACTGCAGTGATTGGTGCCCTGTCCCCTGTTGTTTGTCATTGACGTTAACGATTGGGACAACAATGTAGGTGACATGATCAGTAAATCCACGGACAACAGCAAAATTGGTGTGATAGTGGACAGTGAAGAAAGTTGTCTAAGTATAGAACAAGACCAAGATCATCTGTGTAATTGGGCATAGGAATGGGAGATGGTAATTAACTTAGGACAAGTACATAGTTCCCTGGAAGTGGTGACACAGACAGACAGGATTGTAAAGAAGGTGCGTGGTGTGCTTGCCTTCATCGGTAGGGCATCGAGTACAAGGTTGAGACATCACGTTACAACTGTACTATCTTTAGTCAGGCCACACCTAACATTCCAACTACAAACATCTGGAGTGATGGAACTGGTGACAGTGACTGACATGTCTGAGTGTTCGATGAATGCCATGTACAGCTTTCTCTTCTCTGATGGACTGTTGACCACATCATGAAATAAGGGTAATTATGTTGCAATCATGTAGTATGCCTCTGCTGAGAAATTTCCACCAGTGAAGAATTGGCATCGAGCTCCAGTTATGAACAGCAGATGCTACGGAAACTGGTCAGAATTGGAATGCATATTTCAGCAACTTTCCATGAAATTTATGTGGATGTTGGAAGAAAGGAACTATGGACCTTAATGAACTCCTTAAGGTCTGGCCATTGAAACCAGAAGGAGCAGCCAGTGCAGAAATTGGCAGCAGGTGACATATAAAGACTGGGCCAGAAACCCACATGGAAAATAGAGTGGGTACCATGAATTATTCACTCTGGCCTGGCACTGCAGTTCATTGTCTTGCTAATCTACTACAGGGTCTGATGGTATAGGTCTGGGTCACAGGTTAGCATACTGGGTGGGAATTGGCATGTTCCCTTCACTGGGACATCAGTGTAAGAGTTTGGTTGTTGCAACCACTGGAAGTTCTCTTGACATTTCTTTGGAGATTTGTTCCACGTTTTTTTATTTGATTTATTTTTAATTGCAGGCCTTTCCCCAATGGACTTTGTAGTGATTGGTGTGATGATCATTGGACAGCAGCTTTCTTCACTTTATACCAGAGCACTTCTGTATGTGAGGAAGATAAGGGAATTACTGAAAGGTATCTGTCATTGTTTAATACACGTGGGTATAAATTTGCAAACAAGTGAAATGTGACATATTTTCAAAAAGAAAAAGAAATCAAGTTAAATCTTCTCTGAATTATCAACACCCTGTGCCAACTCCTGTCCTGTCCATTCCTCTACATTTGGGTGAAGTTGTCCTGTTCATTCCAGTTAGGAGCTGATGTTTTGCAGTGACATAGAATGTCTGGAAATATTTGGGAATTGTCTCTGAACTGACTCCAGAGAGTCTTTAATAGAAAGGACCCTGAGAGGAGCTGACTCAATTCATTTGTGTTTCACATTGCGTTGAACTTCAATGTAACACAAAATCAGTTTGGAGCTGAGGATCGAGGGAAAGGCTCCCCCCATGATCCAGACAGTGGCAATGTTGGGAATGGGTAGGACACTTGTGTCTCACTTGGATACTTACAAGAACATTTTCATTCAAAAGCAGCTTTCAACTCTGTGGCTTTTACCCCCAAGTTCTTTTTCAGCTTATAAAACATCAAAGTTCAAAATATTGTTATTCCTTCCTCATGTCCTCATTCAGGAACTTCCTGGACAAGCCCACTTCACAAATAAACTTTCAACACAGATTATAGTTCAAGATTTAGTAGCAAAATCTCCAGCTACTGGCATTAATATAATGAAAAGTACTGTGACACTTCAGAGGCAAATTGCAAAATAATACGTCAGCAAGTCACAGGGAACAATAATGATGCCGGTGACCCTGGACTGAACATAGAGTTCGGTTTGAAAGGAGGAGCACAAGTGCACAGTTTCAGACAGGGAAACTCAGAGTTTGGTCTTTGTGTAAATCAAAGCACACACACCAGTGGTGGAGAGATGAATATCAGGAGTTCACAGGAGGAGAGAGCTTGAGAAGTGCAGAAATTTCAAATGCATCTGGATTAAACCGTTGCAGAACAGGGTCAGGGAAAATGAGGTATAAAGATTTAATGGGTTCTGAGAGCACAGATGAGATTTTAATCATTAGGCATGATAACAGGACACCTAAAACAAACATCCCTGAATCAGCAAAGATCAACATGGTTTAGTGAGAGGGATATCATGTTTGATCTATTTATTGGCCTCTTTTTACAGTGATAATATGCTGTGGGTAAAGGTGGATCAAATGCGTTTAGATTTCCAGTGAACGTTTACTATGGTGTCATATCAAAGGTTATTGTAGAAAATGTAAATTATGGTGCAGAATGTTGGCTGACAAACAAAAAGAAGGCAGTCAGCATAAATGGGTCATTTTTGGTTAGAAACATAGAAATATAGAAAACGTACAGCACGATAGAGGCCCTTCAGCTCACAAAGCTGTGCCGAACATGTCCTTACCTTAGAAATTACCTAGGTTTACCCATAGCCCATTACCCATACAGATACCCATAATTACCCATAGCCCTCTATTTTTCTAAGCTCCATTTACCATTGGAAAGCTGAGCCTACTGGGCCTGAACACCTCCCTCTGCAACTGGATCCTAGACTTGCTGACTGGGAGACCTCAGTCAGTCCGGATCGGGAGCAGCATCTCCAACACCATCACACTGAGCACGGGGGCTCCCCAGGGCTGCGTGCTCAGTCCACTGCTGTTCACTCTGCTGACCCATGACTGTGCTGCAACACACAGCTCAAACCATATCATCAAGTTCACCGATGACACGACCGTGGTGGGTCTCATCAGCAAGAACGACGAGTCAGCTTACAGAGAGGAGGTGCAATGGCTAACGGACTGGTGCAGAGCCAACAACCTGTTTCTTAATGTGAACAAAACAAAAGAGATGGTTGTTGACTTCAGGACGGCACGGAGCGACCACTCCCCGCTGAACATCGACAGCTCCTCGGTAGATATCGTTAAGAGCACCAAATTTATTGGTGTTCATCTGACAGAGAATCTCACCTGGTCCCTCAAGACCAGCTCCATAGCAAAGAAAGCCCAGCAGCGTCTCTACTTTCTGCGAAGGCTGAGGAAAGTCCATCTCCCACCCCCCATCCTCATCGCATTCTACAGGGGTTGTATTGAGAGTATCCTGAGCAGCTGCATCACTGCCTGGTTCGGAAATTGCACCATCTCGGATCGCAAGACCCTGCAGCGGATAGTGAGGTCAGCTGAGAAGATCATCGGGGTCTCTCTTCCTGCCATCACGGACATTTACACTACACGCTGCATCTGAAAAGGAAACAGCATTATGAAGGATCCCATGCACCCCTCATACAATCTCTTCTCCCTCCTGCCATCTGGGAAAAGGCTCCGAAGCATTCGGGCTCTCATGACCAGACAATGTAACAGTTTCTTCCCCCAAGCTATCAGACTCCTCAGTACCCGAATTCTGGACTGACACCTTGCCCTATTGTCCAGTTTATTATTTATTGTAATGCCTGCACTGTTTTTGTGCACTTTATGCAGTCCTGTGTAGGTCTGTAGTGTAGCTTTATCTGTGTTGTTTTCTTTTACGTAGTTCAGTCTAGTTTTTGTATTGTGTCGTGTAACATCATGGTCCTGAAAAACATTGTCTCACTTTTACTATGTACTGTACCAGCAGTTATGGTCAAAATGACAATAAAAGTGACTTGACTTGACTTGACCTGACCTATCCAGGAGTCTCTTAAAAGACCGTATCACTTCCGCCTCCACCACCACCACCGGCAGCCCATTCCACGCACTCATCACTCTCTGCGTAAAAAAAAAAAACTTAATCCTGACATCTCCTCTGTACTAACATCCTGTTGTCAGGATGGAAAAGTGGATGCCATTGTGTTTAGTTCTGGGTACACAGATTTTTATAATTTTCTGTAATGTTCTTGCTGAGGCAAATGAAGTTTCCAATGATATGGTGGTTAAATTTGACACCAGCATGAAGAGGAAAGTAAATTGTGATATTCAGGTTTGCAGTTTCCAAAGGGATAGAGTCATGAGAATGGGCAAATCATCTGACAAATGGAGTGTAAGGTGGCAGAATGTGGAATTGTTCATTTTGTCAGGGAAAACGAAGGAGTGTATTATTGAAATGGGGAGAGGCTGCAGATGCAGAGGGAGCTGGGTTCACTGGGTATCTTTAGCAACTGGGACAATTTCAGCTTCAGCAAGTAATCAGAGAAGGTATCAGAATGTCACATTTATTGTAGAGTGAACTGACTATACAAGAGTTAAAATTATCTTCGGTTAAATAGGATACGTTCTAGTTTATTGTCATCTGACTGTACATAATACAACCAAACAAAACAACATTCCTTCAGACCACGGTGCACCCATAAAACACATCTCACTGCATAGAAAACAAAATATTACCACAAATACATTAATAAAACATAATTCAGAGTGCATGTAGTGTGCAGCACAGGTAAACAGTAAACAGCTTGCTGAGGGGGAGCAGTTTCAAGTTGCTGGGTGTCAACATCTCTGAGGATCTATCCTGGCCCAACATCTTGATACAATTACAAAGAAGGCATGACAGCGGCTATATTTCCTGAGGAACTTGAGGACAGCTGGGATGTCACCAAAGACACTCACAACTTCCTACAGATGCACTGTGAAGAGCTTTCTAACTGGTTGCATCACCGTCTGGTGTGAGGGTCACTGTACAGGATCAGAATAAGCTGCAGAAAGTTGTAAACTCAGTCAGCTCCATCATGGGCACCAGCCTTTCCAGCATCCAGGACACCTTAAAAAGGCAATGCCTCAGAAAGTTGGCATCAATCATTAAGGCCCCACCCCCCATCATTCAGGATATGTCCTCTTCTCATTGATAAGATCAAGGAAGAGGTAGAGGAGCCTGAAGACACACACTCAATGTTCCAGCTCTGACATGACAGTTCTGTCAGCCTTGTGTTCCCCTGATTTGGAATACCCAGCAGTCAAATGCTATCCCTTCTTTTTACCTCGGGAGTTCTCCTCTGTAATCCTTACCACAGCCTATATACCAGCAACGGCCAACTATAATCACGTAATCATGACACTGCATGATGTCTCCTGCAAACTAGAAACAGCCCATTCCAAATCATTTCAAATGATAGAGATTTCAACAAGGCTTGTTTGAAGAAAAGCCTGCCAATGACATCCAGCATACCACCTGTAGCACCAGAAGTCCCAAAATACTAGACCACTGCTGCACTGAGATAAGAAATGCCTACTGTTCCTTGCCCAGACCACTATTTGATAATCATATCACTTGGCTAAACTTCTACCATCTGCATACAGACAGCGGCTACAAAAGCAAAGCTCCAGAGATTAGAACAGCAAAGAGTTTGTCATGGGAGACTGAGGAGCGTTTATGGGATTACTCTGAAGCAGTAAAATGGGCCATGTTCAAGCGCTCATCTAGCAATCTGAATGAAAACACCATGGTTGTAATGGACTTTTGTGAATCAGCTGTAGATGAGTGTGTCTCTACAAAATCATTCAGAGTAGTCACAAGCAATCATTCAGTCACAAGCTCTGGATGAACCATGAGATCCAAAATTTGCTGAGGGCCAGATCAAAAGCATTCACGTCTGGAGACCAAGAAAGCAACACGAAGGACAGATATGATCTCTGAAAGTCATTTCACAGGCTAAGTTGAAGTTCCAAACCAAACTTCAATCAACGATACGATTCTCGACAGCTGTGGCAGTGTTTGAATGTTATCACCTCTATAAAGTTAAATCAAGTGACATGGGAGACAACAAAGCTTCACTTCCAGATGAGCTCAATGTTTTCTCTGCTCATGTTGACCATCAGAACATGGAGGAAACATCGTAAACTCCCACATCCCCCAATGATTTGAAGTGTGGTTTGTCTTCTGGAGGGTGAATCCCAGGAAAGCGTCTGGACTGGGTAACTGGCCACGTACTAAAGACCTGTGCTGATCAACTGTCTGGTGTGCTCACTGAGACCTTTAACCGCTTGCTTCGGCAGTGTGTGGTACATCAAGCAGGCTTCAATTATATTGGGGTGTTCAGGAAGAGCGTGGTAACCTGGTTCACTGACTGTCGCCCAGTTCCACTGAGGTACATCGACAGTGATGACGTGTTTTGACAGGTTGGTGATGAAACATATCAGCTCCTGCCTGAGAGGTGACTTGGATCCTCTCCAATTTACATCCGGAGCAACAGGTCTACAGCAGATGCCACCTCATTGGCTCCTCACTTAATCCTGGAACATCTGGACAGCCAAATGCATACATCAGAATGGTTATAAGAACAAAGAACAATACAGCACAGTACAGGCCATTTGGCCCACAATGTTGTGCCGACCCTTAAACACTGCCTCCCATATAATCCTCCACCTTAAATTCCACCATATACCTGTCTAGTAGTCTTTTAAATTTCACTAGTGTATCTGCCTCCACCACTGACTCAGGCAGTGCTTTCCACGCACCAACCACTCTCTGAGTAAAAAACCTTCCTCTAATATCCCCCTTGAACTTTCCTCCCCTTACCTTAAAGCCATGTCCTCTTGTACTGAGCAGTGGTGCCCTGGGGAAGAGGCACTGGCTGTCCACTCTATCTGTTCCTCTTAATGTCTTGTGTACCTCTATCATGTCTCCTCTCATCCTCCTTCTCTCCAAAGAGTAAAGCCCTAGCTCCCTTAATATCTGATCATAATGCATACTCTGTAATCCAGGCAGTATCCTGGTAAATCTCCTCTGTACCCTTTCCAATGCTTCCACATCCTTCCTATACTGAGGCAACCAGAACTGGAGACAGTACTCCAAGTGTGGCCTAACTGCATCATTACCGCGCAACTCTTAAACTCTATCCCTCGACTTATGAAAGCATAAGCTTTCTTAACTACAGCTGTATTATTAACTACAGCTCAGCATTCAGTACCATCATCCCCTCAAATCTAATCAGTAAGCTACAAGACCTTGGCCTCACCCTGTGCAATTGGATCCTGAATTTCCTCACTTGTAAATTCCAGTCAGTTCAGATTGGCAACAGCATCTCCTCCACGATCTCCATCAGCACAGGTGACCACAGGGCTGTGAGCTTAGACCCTGCTCTACTTGCTTTACACTTATGACTGTGTGGCTGAGCACAGTTCCAATGCCACATTCAGGTTTGCTGACAACACCACTGTCACAGGCCAAATCAATGAATCTCAGGGCTGTATATGCTGATATTTATGTACTTTGATAATAAAGTTGACTTTGAACTTTGAACAGTTGGCACTCTGTCAAGACCCTCAGGATTTTCACGTAGAACAGTACAGCACAGGAACCGGCCCTGAGGCAGAGTGTCTGTGCTGAACATGATACCAAATCAAACTCATCCCTTCTGCCTGAACACAATCCATATCCCTCCATTCCCTGCAGATTCTTCTGCCTGAACACGATCCATATCCCTCCATCCCCTGCAGATTCTTCTGCCTGATCATGATCCATATCCCTCCATCCCCTGCAGATTCTTCTGCCTGAACACGATCCATATCCCTCCATCCCCTGCAGATTCTTCTGCCTGAACACGATCCATATCCCTCCATCCCCTGCAGATTCTTCTGCCTGAACACGATCCATATCCCTCCATCCCCTGCAGATTCTTCTGCCTGAACACGATCCATATCCCTCCATCCCCTGCAGATTCTTCTGCCTGAACATGATCCATATCCCTCCATCCCCTGCAGATTCTTCTGCCTGAACACGATCCATATCCCTCCATCCCCTGCAGATTCTTCTGGCTGAACACGATCCAAATTCCTCCATCCCCTGCAGATTCTTCTGCCTGAACATGATTCATATCCCTCCATCCCCTGCAGATTCTTCTGCCTGAACATGATCCAAATTCCTCCATTCCCTGCAGATTCTTCTGAATGCCTTTTAAATGCCTTCCCCACCTCTGGCAGCCCGCTTCAGACACTTGGCACTCTGTAAAATAATTTGCGCTGGACATCTCCTTTAAACTTTTACCCATGGGAAAAAGACTGACTGTCTACCCTATCTATTCCTCTCATAATGTTATAAACTTCTGTCAGGTATCCCCCCACACCACTCAGCCTCTGACACTCCATGTTTACCCAACCTCGCTTTGTAGCTCATACCCACTAAACCAGGCAGCATCTTTGTAAAACTTTACTGCACCCTCTCTGAAGCCTCCACAGCCTTCCTACAACTGTGCAAAAAAAAAAATGCACACAATATCTGTACAATGTCTGCAACTCTGCCAATATTCTTTTTAGTCATCAGAAAAGTTACCATCTAAATTTCCATCCAAGTCACTTCTGCATTACAAACAACAGAGGTCCCAGCACAGATACCTACAAAACACCACGAGTCACAGACCCCCACCCAGAATAACAACTATACTGAAGAGCGTGGCCTCACTCTTCCCGTGGTTGACCCTGGACCCGATGCCAACTCAGACTGGTTGCAGGTGCTAATCAATCTGCAATCTGATCGTGAGTCTGAGCAGAAGATGACGACAACATCCTTGTACATAAACACCTCAATGCCAAGCAAAATCACCCCTGTTATGCTCTTCTTCGTCATCCTGATGGATTCAGCAAAACTTTTTTATGCAGCCCACAAACAGGAGAGTCGGCAACTTTCTGATGGAGAAGCTGTCTGTTTCCTAACATTGATTGGGACTGCATTACATGTGGAGCAGATGTGTAACATTTCTGATTCCATCCCTAAAACCCACTTTGGAGCAGCACGAGATATTCCTGCCAGGTACAGCACAGGATCACCTGTCTCAACCCGACTTGACCCAGTTAGTGATGGCCTTGAAGAGGACCTTATAATCAATGGAGAAAGTGATCTCCAATTTCTGATGTCCTCCCTCTCCCTCTCCTGCCTGTTGATGAGGATAACATTACTCTTCCTCATGTATTCAGACCTGCTGCCAGTCAGAACCAGAGCGTTCTACACTTCAAGCAGGTCCAGACCCATCCAGTCCTACAGAGCCGAGTACAACTGAGACAGTAACCTGTCACTTCTGGGACTTTTATTTCAGCAAAGGAAGAGATGGAGCCAGTCAATTCCTCCAGGGACATCAGTTCATCCAGTCTTTCTTGCCTGCTGTTGTCTAAGACCTCTGTTCTAGAGAACAGGACATTCTGGGAGGCTGTGCTATCTGTGCCCTTTCTGTCATACAAATGAACCACTTTGAATGCATTAATCTATTCTCTTCAATAAGGAGTCCATTGTAGATTGCAGTGATCCAGATGTGGCTTCACAGGTAATCCAAACGTGGCTTCATATGACTCCATTAGAAGCTGCAGGGCCAGACAACAGACCTTAAGGGGTGCAGAGGGATTGTCCAACCCAGCTAACACAGGTCTTTACAGACATCTTTAACATCTCTCTGAAACAGTTCACTGTCCCTGCAGGTTTCCAGGCAGCCACCATCATTTCAGTGTCCGAGAGAGACAGTAATTGGCCGAATTGATTACCACTCAGTGGCACTGACCTCAACAATCATGAAGTGCTTTGAGCAGCTGGTAATGGATCGTATGAAATCCCACCTTCCAGCTACATTGGACCCTTCCCAGATCACCCACCACTCAAACCACTCATGTCAGAGAGTTAACCATAAAACACACACCTTCTCCTTTTGCCTTCCCCGAGTCAGCAGTTGGGTCCATTCTGTGAATCGTGAATCCCTCTGGTCTGTCTGCTGCATCCGGCGTGTCTGGAGAAAGCCACGTTTCCATAAAGCATACAATTGAGCCGACTCTCAGCTGCCTCTGATGCAGCAGTCTTGCCCTCAGATCCGTGATTTTGTTCTCCAGTGACGGCACATTTGCCAACAGGATGCCGGGTAGAGGAGGCCTCATCCCCCTGTGTTTCAGCCTGGCTTGGATTCCCCTCTCCTGCCTCACTTTTGGTAAAGGCGATGAGCATTGATAGTGTGGATAGTCAGAGGCTTTTTCCCAGGGAAGAAATGGTTGCCACAAGAGGACACAGGTTTAAGGTGCTGGGGAGGAGGTACAGAGGAGATGTCAGGGGTAAGTTTTTTACTCAGGGAGTGGTGAGTGCGTGGAATGGGCTGCCGGCAATGGTAGTGGAGGCAGGTACGATAGGGTCTTTTAAGAGACTTTTTGGATAGGTACATGGAGCTTAGAAAAATAGAGGGCTATGGAGAATCTAGTAATTTCTAAGGTAGGGACATGTTCGGCACAACTTTGTGGGCTGAAGGGCCTGTATTGTGCAGTAGGTTTTCTATGTTTCTAACCAAAAATGATCCATTTAACAAAAGCAGCCCAGCAGCATCAGAGAATACCTGAATCAGCTGCTGAACAACAAACAATGGCAGGATTTCAGTCTCACCTCCGATGCCATGTTTTCATTAAAACGCTACAGCACACTGTATATGTACTTCAATTTTTTTTGGTTTTATTTAAGGTATAAAGCAATCAGCATTGTAAACTTGTTCTGGTGTTAGATTATCATTAATGACGATTTTCACAAACCTATCACTGAATCTCTCTGCTGCTTCGTGATCAGAAGATGCTTTATTATTAGAGATAGTCAGCTTGGCTTTGAGCGTGATAGTTCATGTGTAACTAATACTTTAAGAGCTTTTTGAGGAAGGTACCAGGAGAATGGGTGAAGGCAAGGCAGTGGATGTGGTCTACGTGGACTTTAGCAAGGCTTTTGACCTGGTCCCACTTGGGAGGTTGGTCAGGAAGGTTCAGTCTCTTGGCTTTGAATTTGTCGGAACCTCTCCCTAGTACCCGGGCCCCACTGCCAGTGATCACTGCGGGCCTAGATTTAGCTGCCGTAGAAGCCATTCTCGACCTCTCCAATTTGGCTCAGTGCTTAGAGTGATCCCTCCTCATACCCCGGTTAGCTGGATGGGCATCAGAACTCCTCTGTCCCGTCTCCTTCCTTCAAATTGTTCACTCCACGCAGCACGGCCCCAGCTCCAGCAGCGCACCAGCAGGGCACATCCGGTGAATTCGCTTTGCCTTCACTCGCTTCATCATCGCTTGCAGAGGTGGTTTACCACAATTTATTGAAAATAAAGTGTTAGTAATAATGGTTTTAACCAAATTTCTTTGCTTACAAACTAGTAATAAGTTATCACATGCCTTCTGTAGCGCCATCTTAAACTGGAAGGTTGAAAGGTCGAAAGTGTAAGGTGAAAGTTTAAGAGAAAACTTGTTAGTTCATAGGTTTGTCCGAGACTGCAATGAAGTGCCAGGGCAAGTGGTGCATGAGAGGTCAATTTCAATGTTTAAGGGAAGTTCGGATAGGTACATGGATGGGAGGGGTATGAGGGCTCTGGTCCGATGCAGGTCGATGGGAGTAGGCAGTTTAAATGGTTCAGCATAGACTAGATGGGACAAAGGGCCTGTTCCTGTGCTGTACTTTTCTATGACTCTATAGGTCCTGGCAACATCCTTACGCAAGTCTGCTGTGCACACTTTCCAGCTGATGGCATCTCTCCTGTAGGACGGTGACCAAAACTGTTTTACTACTGTAACAGGACAGGGAACCCAGACATTCAAACATCAAATTTCCCACTGACTTAGGAGATGCCAACAAGGATTTGTAACGAGGAAAGGTAGGCTGGTGATGGAGAAACTCAATTACAATGACAGTGGGAATCTTGAAGTTGGGTGTGGTGTTGGAGAGTGGTTAGTGGTTGGTCTATGAGAGGGGTAATGTTGGAGGTTTAATAGTCGGAAGATCAGTCCAGTCAAGTTTGTTCACATTCAGTGCTGGAAGGGAAATTCGTAATGAATGGAAGGTATGCTTCATGGGTAAGTTTAATGTGAGGAAGTAGTGGGACTGAGATAAAATTTCATGGTGGGGCAACAAGGACAAAGAGAAAGGAGAGAGGCTGATGAATAGTCTGACCCACAAGTCTCCATGGAGACAGGAGACTGATGACACTGGGATCAGGAACAGAAAACAAGTTGCTGGAGGAACTCGGTGGGTCAGCAGCATCTGTGAAGGTAAAGGGGTTGCACACACAAAATGGCCCTGCCGAAGGGTTTCGGCCCGAAACATCGACTCTGCTTTTTCCTGCCTGGCCTCCGAGCTCCTCCAGCATTTTGTGTGTATTCCTCGGATTTCCAGCATCTGCAGATTTTCTCTTGTCTGAGGTAAAGGGGTTGTGAACATTTCAGGTTGAGACCTGATGCAGCTTGTTTTATTTTTACACAAACATTCACGGTTTGGTTCATATTGTTGAAAAACATATTTGATTTGTTGTTAAGCACAGATGTTGCCTAATAATATGTTTTACTATATGTTAAGGATTTTTTCCTTTTTTTTAACTGGACAGCTGGTTTTTTTCTGGTAGTTGGTTTAGATTTTTTGTATAATAAAATTATTATTTTCAATTTTATGTTTAAATTTAATCTATATAGATGGGGGGTAATTATACCTCATCTGTGATTTCAATATATTGTAGTCGATATATTATATATCTTATATATTATATGCCTTACTGTACCCTGTATTCTTTTATGTAAGAAATTAATAAAAGTATTGAAAAAGAAAGAAAAACATCAAGGTGATGACCTGGGGGATAACTTTGGATTCTAGTTCATCTTTAAACTGTCAGAGGGCAAGAGCTGAATGTTGTGGTGGTTGGTTAAACCAGTTTATAAGACAATGTGTTCGGGGCTGTTAATCTTGAGTTTATAGTGATGGAAGTTGTGCCAATGGGCAGAGTCTCAGGTGAATAAGTTATAGTTATAATGGGGAAAGGGGATTTGGTGACGTAAAGAGGGTTTGATTCAACACCTCAGTAACTCTTGAGATGCGGACTATAAGGTTGAGAATTTGAAACTGCGTTTGTGAGGAATTTGAGAAAAAATATCTTTTTCAGTAATGTGGGGTCTGAAGAGGGTGGGAACTTTGGTGGCTGCAAATAAGAAACCAACTCCCCATCTCTATCTTGAGAGCAATTGGAAATGAACTAAAACCACTACAAGAGAGGTGTCCTTGGATCGTGTGCACTGCTCACCACTGGATGTCCTGGACAACCTCTCCCCTTATCTGTATTAAATATCCCAGCATTTGGACAGTTCAGCCTGTACCCTTGAGCTGTTTAGTTTCAATGTTGGAATAAGCCACTGCCTGATGCTGTGAGCAGCTGTTCCAGTCTTCGGCATCAGAACAGGATTCACAGTCAAACAGTGGAACCTCAGTGTTACAGCTGGGGTTGGTTTTTGTTAACACTGGCAACTTGATGTCAGTCTCAGCCCTTGAGATCATGAGGGAATACAGCAGAGAATATCGACAGTGGGCTGTTGCCTTATCTGCTGGACATGTCCAGAGGGAAGCTGCAGTCTATCCGTTTCCACATTCACAGTCACTGATTGAGGGTTTATCTAAGTTATCAAATGTAAAACAAATCCTGGTAGCAGCCACAAACTGTGTTTTGTGTCTCTCTGAGCTCCCCATTTGCTGCAGTGGTGAGTGAACTCCTGAACCTCCTTCAATCCAAAGCTCTGACATCTGATCCATTTCAGAGTTGTTTGGGTTGCTTGATGTTTAGGACATGCAATATCATCACCAATCGAAACAACCTGAGTCAAGCTCTGTTACCGGGACATTTGTCCATTGATGCATGTGTTACATCATTTATGTTGTGTGGTTATCAAATGTTGTAAATTTCTTTTTATTTTTGAAAAGGTTCTCAGATGATCACAATTTGGTTGAAGTTCAAAGCCATCTGTGATATTGTCCTCTTCAATTGTTTCATCATTGCCTGGATTGTCAGCAGTTCAATTTTAGGTATGTGGTCAACTTGTATGAAAATGATGAACTCAGTTCTCTGCTGGGTGGTTGGAATGCATTGAGTATCTCAGTCAGTACATTGTAAGATGCTTTATCAGGACCACCAGCATCTGCAGTCCTCAGCCCCACAACTGGGTGCAGGGAAACCTGCTGGAGGTTCAGACAGTAATGGCCAAACATCAACAGTTCAGAACCACCAGAAACACAGCACAGGTCAGTTGAACACATACAGGTCAGATAAATCACTGGAGGGCACACAGTTAAACCGGACTGAGTGATGGAACTTCCAGAAAATATTTCATGAAACGCCTGATATTTCATATCATATCATATCATATCAGTCCCTGACATCATAAAATCCCAAGGAAGGGAAGGTATGGCGATAATTTGTGGCTGCTGGAATTCGCAGGAGGTGACCAATTGCATCCACAAGATCTGTGTGGAGGCTGTAACTTTTACAGAATCTGGGGCTTGTTCCTTGGGGATTAGACAGCTAAGAAGAGATATGATTGGAGCTTTGAAGATATTAGTGCTGAGTGATCTCCTGATCTCAAAATGTCCTTATACATTGCTCCATGTCCTTCTCCCTGATGAATACGATGCAAAGTATTCGTTCTGTACCTCACCTCCATCCTCTGACTCCAGGCACACATACACTCTTTTAATCTTGAGTGGTCTTACACACTCCCTCATTTTCCTCTTACGTATAAAGTATGTATTAAATGTGTTAGGTTTCTCTTTACTCCTACTTGCTAATGACATTTCATGGCCTCTTTTAGCCGACCTTATCCCCTCCTGCAGCCTCCAGCCTCAGGGATCCTGTCTGATCTTTCCTTCCTAAATTGGACCTTTCCAGACTGCAAATTTTGTTGTTTATTCTGCATTTTCGGTGTTTGATGGTGTTTTGTTTTAATAGGCTCCACTGGGTTTCTTTGTTTTGTGGCTGCCTGTTAGGAGATGATCTCAAAGTTCTATGTACTATACATACTTTGATAACAAATATACTTTGAACATTGATTTTTTTGAAATCTTAAATTAGCTTATTTTCTTTTTGACTAAATTCAAAACCCTCTGTCATCCAAGGTTCCATTACCCTGCCATCCTTGTCCTTTCTCCTGACCGGAACATGCCAGTCCTGAGCTCTGATCATCTGGTCTTTAAACAACTGTCACATCATATGTGAACTTGTCCAATAACAGCTGCTCACAACTAACTTCCCCTAGCTCCTCTTTGTTAATGTCATCATTTGCCTTCACCCAAGTTCATACTTACCCACCAGATCCAGACTTAGAAATAATTATAACTTAAAAGGTAAGTAGTTGTGAACACGAAAGCCAAATCGGCCTCCTATAAAAAAACAGTCACCTGTCCGGGCTCATTTCCCGTAACAAGGGTCAGTATGGTCCCTCCTCTGCTGGGTAAATCATGTACTGTTTCAAGAAACATTCCTGAATGTACTGAAGAAACTCTGCTCCATTTAATCCTCCTGCATGAAGAAAATTTAGTCTATGATGGGGAAGTTAAAGTCACTCACTATAACAACCCTGTTGCTTTCACATCTTTTTATAATCTGTCTGAGTATCTGTTCTTCCGTCTCTTGGTGACTATTGGAGGACTCATTGTGTAAGTAAAGATGGTGCCAGTGAGGCACAGTGATGCAGCAAACAAAACTGCTAACTGTTCTATTAACTTCCCCAAGCTCCTCTCCAATGATGTCATAATTTGACTTCACTCAAGTTCATACATTTCCACAAGGTTCAGTGGATAAGCCCTCCAATGTTTCCTCTCTGAGCGCAGCTGTGACCCTCTCCCTGAGTATTAATGCAGACCATCCACTACTTTTACATCCCTTTCTATCTCAACTCAAACATCCAAACTCAGGAATGTTGAGCTACTGGGTCTGCCCCTCTTACTATCAAGTCCTGTAACAAACACAACACCAGAATTCCATGTACTGATCCAGGCTCTAAGTTCTTCAGCTGTACACATAAGACAAACTTCAGTCCATCAACCCCTCTGTGTTCATCATCCTGGCCATGTCTGTCCCTTTGCATAGACTTGCTCATCATAACATCTACCTTCCCCTCAACCCCTCCACTTACTGCCCTGCTATACTGTTTCCTCTCAACCCCACACACCCTAATTTATACCAAATTCAGTTTGAGACTGGTGTTTTGTTTGACTATTGGGAATTGCTTTCCCTGAAAGGAAATACATGTTATTGTTTGTTAATTTAGTTGTGATAATACCACTTTGTGTGTTGAGTGTGAGCTATATGTACTGTGTTGTGCCGCTTGGTCCAGGGGAACATTGTTTTGTTCGCTGGTATACATGTACATGATTGAATGACCATAAACTTGAACTTAAACTTGGAAACACTGTCATGTTCACTAAGGAAATTGGACTCATTGCTGTGAGCACTGATCACCCTGTTTTTTGGACAGGATTTCCATGTTGGGGGTGTGTGATAAAATCATTCCTTGTGTCACACCCTCCTGCAGGGAACTGCATGGTAATTGTACCACACTGGGCAGTGCCGGAACCAGTGGGTTTTACCATCACTGCTCCTGCAGCTGTTAATTACCGACCTTTATCTTCAAGGCTCCCAAAGACCCTGACAGCAACTGTAGATTCTGCTGGTGCTGATTTCTGTTTCTTCTCCCCTCCAACCTCCCAGACTCCTCATTGACTCTGCTGATGCCATCTCTTTCAGTTTGACTATTTGAGTGAGTGGGATGCAGATTTCCCAGATGTGTGTCTAGATCTGGGTGAATCTGGGTCCAACCCCCACAAAATCCCATTAAGTTTGGAGTGTAAAGTTGGGACATGATCCCATTGAAGAGCTTGAGGGGGTGAATTGTCAACTCCAGTTCCAGTGCTCTGAGTATCTTCAGTAAAATCTGAATAAGCTGAGAATGCTCAGCAGGTCAGGCAGCATCTGGGGAGAAAGAGAGTAAATGTTTTAAATTGATGAGCTTCAATCAGACTGGGAAAACTTAAAATGTGAAAATCACTTCAGTGCTGAGAAAGGTGAGAGGAGCAGAGCAAAGGACAGTGTGTGATAGTTGAGAGATCAAGCGGACATTTGGAAATTAGTATCAGCCTGGCTGGTAATTGTAGCCCCAGTAACACAGTGATCTCTGTGAGTCTCAATGTCCATCATTTAATAACAGTGTTATAATGACTCACATACATTGACATCACAATGACGTCACAGTGTCAGCTGACGTATGAGGCAGAAGTTTATTGTTTCTGGGTTCACATCTTCAAGTCCCAACCCAGCATCATCATGAGAATAGGAGGGGTTTCAGTGAGAGGCTCACCATCACCCAGTGAGGGCAGACAGATGAGGAATAACTGTGTCTTTAGTGCTGAGCAACTCTGAATGCTCACTTTCAGAGACTTCCACTTTTGGATAAGACCATAAGATATAGGAGCAGAATTAGGCCATTTAGCCCATCATGTCTGCTCCATTATTTCATCATGGCTGATCCAATTTTATTTGCAGCCAAAATCATCTGCTTTCTTCCTGTGTCCCTTCATGCCCTGACCAATCAAGAATCTGTCAACCTCTGCCTTTAATATACACAAAGGCATGGACTCCATAGTTGCTTGTGGCAAAGAATTCCACAGATTCACCACTCTCTGGCTAAAGAGGTTCCTCCTCATCTCCATTCTAAAAAGACAGCCTCTACTCTGAGGCTGTGTCCTCTGGCCTTAGACTCTCCCACCTGAGGAAACATCCTCTCTACATCCACCCTTTTCACCATTCGATAGGTTTCAATCAGGTCGCCCCTCATTCTTCTGAATGCTGGTGAAATCCAGTCCAGAGCTGTCAAACACTCTTCATATGACAAGCTATTCAATACTGGAATCATTTTCATGAACCTCCTTTGAACTTTCTCCAGTTTCAGCAGATCCCTTCTCAGATAAGTGGCCCAAACCTGTTCACAATACTCCAAGTGAGGCCTTACCAGTGCTTTATAAAGCCTCAACATTACATCCTTGCTTTTAGTCAAGTCACTTTTATTGTCATTTCGACCATAACTGCTGGTACAGTGCATAGTAAAAATGAGACAACTTTTTTCAGGACCAATGGTGTTACATGACACAGTACAAAACCTAGACTGAACTACGTAATAAAGAAAACACTGAGAAAGCTATACTAGACTACAGACCTACACTGGACACAAAAACAGTGCAGGCATTACAATAAATAAGAAACAGGACAATAGGGCAAGGTGTTAGTCCAGGATTTGGGTATTGATGAGTCTGATAGCTTGGGGGAAGATACTGTTACATAGTCTGGTCGTGAGAGCCCAAATGCTTCGGAGCCTTTTCCCAGACAACAGGAAGGAGAAGAGATTGTATGAGGGGTGCATGGGGTCCTTCATAATGCTGTTCCCTTTGCGGATGTAGCATGTAGTGTAAATGTCCGTGATGACGGGAAGAGAGACCCCGATGATCTTCTCAGCTGACCTCACTATCCGCTGCAGGGTCTTGCGATCCGAGATGGTGCAATTTCCAAACCAGGCAGTGATGCAGCTGCTCAGGATACTCTCAATACAACCCCTGTAGAATGTGATGAGGAATGGGGGGTGGGTGGAAGATGGACTTTCCTCAGCCTTTGCAGAAAGTAGAGACGCTGCTGGGCTTTCTTTGCTATGGAGCTGGTGTTGAGGGACCAGCTGAGATTCTCTGTCAGGTGAACACCAAGAAATTTGGTACTCTTAACGATCTCTACCGAGGAACCGTCGATGTTCAGCAGGGAGTGGTCGCTCCGTGCCCTCCTGAAGTCAACAACCATCTCTTTTGTTTTGTTCACATTAAGAGACAGGTTGTTGACTCTGCACCAGTCCATTAGCTGCTGCACCTCCCCTCTGTAAGCTGACTCGTCGTTTTTGCTAATGAGACCCACCACGGTCGTGTCATCGGTGAACTTGATGATATGGTTCGAGCTGTGTGTTGCAGCACAGTCGTGGGTCTCTTTTTGGTGCTCTTTTAGTCCTATATTTTAGTCCTCTTGAAATGAATGTGAACATCGCAATAGCCTTTCTCACCACAGACTCAATCTATAAATTAACATTTAGGGAATCCTGACGAGGACTCCCAAGTCCCTTTGCACCTCCGGTTTTTGTATTTTCCCTTCATTTTGAAAACAGCCAAACCTTTTATGTCATCTGGCACACAAAGTATTCCATCTGAAATTCCTTTGCCCATTCTCCCAAGTTTGTCCTGTTTAAGTCTTTCTGTAGCCTCTCTATTTCCTCAAAACTACCTGCCCCTCCACCTATAACGTATCATTTGCAAACTTTGCAACAAAGATATCAATTCCGTCATCCAAATCTTTTTCTGGGAAGACAGAAGTGTTCACTTGGTGTTATTTCCATAAGAGTGAAAAAGTTCTTGTCGGTTTTGGAAGAATTAATTCTGTGAACCAGCATCACCCAAACAGCCTGTCTGGTTTCTATCCCATACTGTTTGTTCAGTCTTTCTCAGTTCAGACTGGATACCTCATTCCCTCCAGCACGGTCTGCACTGAAAGTACTTCACTGGCTGAGACTTGCTCCTGGACCAGAGAGGGGTGAAAGGTGCAGTATTATTGGAGGTTCTTTTTTGAGTTGGAAAAAAATAATTGTGCCCACACACGCACAAACTGGCTGATTTTTTTTTAAAAATTATGGGGTTTCATTGACTACATATTGAGAACACGAGAAACAGCCAAAAACACAATCCTGTTCCCAGCAATTTGCAACATGAGTCCCTGATATTAGACAAAAAGTAACTGGTGACAATGAGCATTATGTATGCATCAAATAGCCATATGCACATCTATGTTCCCTCCAAAAAACATCATTGTCTCTTTGAATGTACCCCTACCACATCACTGATATCAGCCAGAAATCCCTCTTACAAAAGTAATAGGAAAAATTACTTGACGAAGTGTGGAATGGAGCCAGTAAGCAATTGCATCGACTCACCCCTGCAAGGGTTAATGACTGGCCCCGGTTATCAGTGGTAGCTGAGGCAGAAACTAATGACTTGAGATTGTTACGTACCATGTAATGGGTTAAAAAGGACCAGCAGAAGTGGACACTCCTGGCGTCTGAGTCTTCCATTATAAACTATTTTATTAGTAACGATGTGATAAAGTAATATAAAACAAGATAAGGTAAACAGGTTAGCAGAGTATATGCATAAGTGAGTAAGTAAAGTTCCCAAGTTTCTCCCAGCTCAGGTGATTAGGTGATAGAGTCTTACAGTGGTATGGTAAGTAATCAGTTCTGGAATTTGATTTGATTAGAGTTGGAGAGGAAGTTGTTTTGTCTTCCCAGTGCCGATCCTCCATGTCGTTCTCCTGCTCCCAAAAGTTACAGTCACCGACTTGTGACCACAAAAAGAGGAATGCCGGTTTTCCACAGTAAGCTATCAACCCAGGTGAGGGTTAAACACTCTGATAGCTCCCCACCAGTCACTCCTCTGTCCACACTGTGAGCAACAACTCCACCCTTGTCGTGGGCACACAAAGCTCACCAGTGCCCTCCTTGCCTCTGGCGTCGTGTGTCTCTGGTGTGTCTGATTAAAAAGCCAACTGACCTTGTATATGTCTCACAAGTGCTGAACACGAGCTGTCCATCATATAGCTCCGCCTTTCAGTTTCCAAGGCAACTCACAGACTTTCTGTTGCTCTCTCTCCCTGCTGAAATAGCACACAAGCTGTTTGCTCCCTCACTATCTTTTTAAAGGAACAGTCCACTTTAGAATAATCCTTCAGATCTTGTCACAAGATGAACTGAGATTGAAATTGGGTGATTCACTGACTTTCCAGTGAAACTTTGGGACACCTCCATAACCAGTTGTTGTGGATGTCAGGAGAGTCAAACCATGGACCATGTGGGATGTCTGGCTGCAGTGTCGTGCACTCCTCAAGGTGTGGCCATTGGAACACCAGAAGATGCAGCCAGTGAATTGAATTTAATAGACTTTATTACGTACATCCTTCATAGATATGAGGAGTAAAAATATTTAAGTTATGTCTTTGTCTAAATGTGCAATGTATAATTATAGTAATTTATAATAAATATTATGTACAACAGGGTAGTCAATATAACATTGAAATACAATTGTATCAGCATGAATTAATCAGTCTGATGGCCTGGTGGACGAAGCTGTCCCGGAGTCTGTTGGTCCTGGCTTTTATACTGCAGTACCGTTTCCCGGATGGTAGCAGCTGGAACAGTTCATGGTTCCAGTTCAGCATTCAACACAATCATTCCTCAGCACCTGATTGGAAAGCTGAAACTACTGGGCCTGAACACCACCCTCTGCAACTGGATCCTAGACTTCCTGACTGGGAGACCTCAGTCAGTCCGGATCGGGAGCAGCATCTCCAACACCATCACACTGAGCACGGGGACCCTCCAGGGCTGTGAGCTCAATCCACTGTTGTTCACTCTGCTGACCCATGACTATGCAGCAATATACAGCTCGAATCTCATCATCAAGTTGGCTGATAACACGACGGTGGTGGGTCTCATCAGCAAGAACGATGAATTGGCATACAGAGAGGAGGTGCAGCGGCTAACGGACTGCTGCAGAGCCAACAACCTGTCTCTGAATGTGAACAAAACAAAAGAGATGGCTGTTGACTTCAGGAGAGCATGGAGCGACCACTCTCCGCTGAACATTGATGGCTCCTCTGTTGTCATTAAGAGCACCAAATTTCTTGGTGTTCACCTGGTGGAGAATCTCACCTGGTCCCTCAACACCAGCTCCATAGCCAGGAAAGCCCAGCAGCATCTCTACTTTCAGCGAAGGCTGAAAAAAGTCCATCTCCCACCCCCCATCCTCATCACATTCTACAGGGGTTGTATTGAGAGCATCCTGAACAGCTGCATCACTGCCTGGTTCGGAAATTGCACCATCTCAGATCACAAGACACTGCAGCAGATAGTGAGGTCAGCTGAGAAGGTCATCAGGGTCTCTCTTCCCGCTATTACAGACATTTACACCACACGCTGCACCTGCAAAGCTAACAGTATTATGAAGGACCCCACACACCCCTCACACAAACTCTTCTCCCTCCTGCCATCTGGCAAAAGATGCCAAAGCATTCAGTCTCTCACAACCAGACTGTGCAACAGTTTCTTCCCCCAAGCTATCAGAGTCCTCAATACTCAGAGTCTGAACTGACATCTTCATCATTTATTATTATATTGTAATTTGTCCTCTACTGTGCCTATTGTCTTGTTTATTATTTATTGTACTGCCCTGCACTGTTTTGTGCACTTTATGTAGTCCTGTGCAGGTCTGTAGTCTAGTGCAGTTTTTATGTTGTTTTACATAGTCTAGTGTAGCCTTGTGCTGTCTCACAGAGTCTAGTGTAGTTTTTTGTTGTTTCACGTAGCACCAGGGTCCTGGAGGAATGTTGTTTCATTTTTACTGTGTACTGTACCAGCAGTTTACGGTCAAAATGACAATAGACTTGACTTGGTTGGGGTGACTCGTGTCCCCAATGATCCTTAGGGCCTTTTTTACATACCTGTCTTTGTAAATGTCCTGAATAGTGGTAAGTTCACATCTGCAGTTGCGCTGGGCTGTCCGCACCACTCTCTGCAGAGTCATGCGATTGAGGGAAGTACAGTTCCCATACCAGGCAGTGATTCAGCCAGTCAACATCTAACCCAATGATTCTGGGGAACAGCTTTAAGTTCATTGGCATAAACATCACTGAGGATCTCACGGGGTCTGTACATACAGGCTGTGTGGTGAAAAATTCACAACAGCGCTTCTTTCACCTCAGACTATTGAAGAAGTTTGGTATGGGCCCACAAGTCCTAAGATCTTTCTACAGTGGCACAATTGAGAGCATCTTGTACTTCCCTCAATCGCAGGACTCTTCAGAGAGCAGTGCTAACAGTCCAGTGCATCTGTAGATGTGAACTTCCCACTATTCAGGACATTTACAAAGACAGGTGTGCAAAAAGGGCCAAAGGATCATTGGGGATCTGAGTCACCCCAGTCACAAACTGTTCCAGCTGCTACCATCCGGGAAACGGTACCACAGCATAAAAGCCAGGACCAACAGGCACCGGGACAGCTTCTTCGACCAGGCCATCTGACTCAACTGTATTTCTATGTTATATTGACTATCCTGTTGTACATAATATTTATTATAAATTGCCATAACTGCACACTACACATTTCAATGGAGACGTGATGTAAAGATTTTTACTCCTCCTGTATATGAAGGATATAAGTAATAATGTCAACATTTCCTACCCGGTGGAGATAAGTTTAATGGTTTGTTTAAGAGTTGTTTCGTTTATTTCTCTGGTGAATTATTACATGTTTACTTATTTGACTTTATTTTTTTAATTACAGGCCGTTCCACCACGGGAATAGTTACTATCATCTTGTCAATCGTACTGCCAGTTGTGTTCATTTTAATTCTGGTGGGTCGGTCCATAAAAATGGATTTGCATAAAGGTATCAGCCATTGTATTTTTACAGTTGTATATCAACTCCAGTCATATGTACAATTAATTTTAGGCTAATTTTTATCAAAACAATGGAAAAGAAAAAACGGAATAATCATCACCCCCACTGACCCATCTGGATTCCTGTGACCTGTGGGATGAAATTGTCCGACATTTTTCCCAGTTATGAAATTCTGATTTACAGTGTAACCACAGCTGGAATGATTCTGGAGTCATCTCTGATCTGACTCCAGAGGGTCTTTAGAAAAAGTAGTCTGGAGAGGAACGTGTCTCAGCTCACTGGTGTTTGATCATGGTGTTGTCAAATTTCAGCATCATATCAGGTTGGTGTAAAAGATCCCAATGATAGTGAGGGGAGTGAGTGAGTGTTTGGGGCCTTTCTCATCCTTGATACAGTTGGGTGTGGGAAGGCCTCTCCTGCAGGCTGTCAGTAAACCTTGCTTGGAAATTTGCATCAATTTTGTTTTCAACAGTATCTTCTAATGAATGAATGCAAGGGAACACCACCTTCTCCCTCTTCCTCCTCAAGTTATAAACCATTCAAAATATTGACATTTCTTCTTCCTGACCTAATTCTTGCCAGTCCTGAGTAAGTTCACTTTGAGAATAAATTAACCACGCAGATTATAGTTATCCAAGAACAGTACCAGTAGCTACTGGTGTTTGTAGTGTAAATGTTCTCTGCTGATTCACAGACTAATTACCAAATGAAGTCTGTCTCCGAGAGACAGGAATCAGGAAAAGGACCGATGTCCCCAGGTTTGGTCAGGGAGTTGTGTATTAAAGAAGAGTTTAATGGATCAGGGAGGGATAGAGAGCTTTATTGGGGGTAAATTGAAGATAAGGAACAAGACAGCTCAAAGCACAAAGTGATGATGATCAGGTTGTCTCAGGAGGACAGGAGGAAACGGATGCAGAAATACAGAAACTTGTAGACTGAGAGAGACGGGGAGTGAAATGTAAAGTCAGAGGGGTCTGAAAGAACAGATCAGCATTTTAATATTGAGCCATTGTCTGAGGGAGAACCATGTGGGACAGTAAACTGGGTACATTACCATCACCAGGGAAGAGGTACTGAGCACATTGTCAGAGCTTCCATCTGCCGAGTGTTACAAATGCAGCAGCAATGAATATGAAACTGAGACAGGGTTTAAAACAAACTCCAAGATTTATTAACCTCTGCACAATACTTAGAAAAGTAAACAAACCAGCTAAACCGGAGGTTAAGCATTATGCAGCTATCTCGAACAAACAGGCAAACTTAGAAATAAACACGAGGAAATCTGCAGATGCTGGAAATTCACACAACACACACAAAATGCTGGTGGAAACTTAGAAACTGTTCTTAACGAGTTCTCATCCAAGCACAGACTTAAAGTGATAAATTCAAAAGTCCATGAGATTTTTACAGTCTTTGAGGAGAGACTTTACTGCAGCAACAATTCCTCCGAAGAAAATGATGAATCTATCGATTCCACAGCTGGGAGGTACCTTGTTCGCAGAAATCCCGAGGAAATAAAAGGAACTGACTTTTTGTCTGGAGGGTGGTCACTGCACAAACCTTCCCGACCTTGCAGGGGTTTCACTCAAAATGTGCATGCCACAATTCTTGAACAAAGTCAAAAGAAAAAGGTCGATCATTCCCAAGACGGTGAACACCATTAACTTTATCCAATCCTTTGAACTCGGATAACTCCGGTAATGCCTTCACTCTCCGATACTGGACTGTAAGGAAAAAATAAACGTGCAACAAATGAAAACTGGCAGCGATTGCCGAAACTGCCAGCAACAACATTACACAAAAATAAAAATGAGAACTGCGTCACAAACTGTGGCTTGGTTTAAATGTGGTTTGGAACATGCCATCATGTGACATAACACCACCCCACGGTCATAAGACAATTACATCATCCCACTCACAAGACCATTAGATCATCCCACTGTCACGTGTTCAAACTGTGGGTACGTAACATGAGTCCGAGGTCGAGATGGACTTCATCCTGGGGTGTAAGAGAACAAGCTGGAGATGCAGTTTATGAATCAGCATTAAGTTTCTCAAGTTCTCTTGATTGGGAGAATACTCCATTAGATTTGAAATCCATTTGACACTCCTCAGCCCTCTTCCCTAATTGGTCGAAATCCACCTGCATCACACGATAACCTACTTCACTACCAACAGCATCTAATTTTGTGTCATCCACAAACTTAATGATCAAGCCTTGTGCATTTGTATACAAATCACTGATAAAAATACCAAATAAAAAAATCCCAACACTGATATCTACATCACACCACTAATCACCAGCTTCTATAATGGAAAACAATTTTCAACCACTGCCCTCTGCTTTCTTCCTCTGAGCCATTTTTGAATCCCCCTGGAAGCCCCTGGATTCATGTCAGGATCATGTTAAAATAGATAACATTCAATTTCCTATCTACCCTTTTGCTTAGTTCTTCAAAAAAAAACTGAACAATTAATCAAACGTGACTTCCTGTACATAAAGCTATGATGTCTCCTCCTAATCAGATTTTGTCTAATCAAATCCTGGTAGATCCTGTCCATCAGAATTCCCTCCAGTAACTTCCGCACTGTTGATATCAGGCTGTAGTTCCATGGCTTGTCCTTGCTGCCCCTCTTAAGCAACAGACCAACACCCAGCATCACCATGAGAACAACAGAGGTTCCAGTAGGAGGCTTCAGGGTAAACGGACAGGGAGTATCTGTGGCTTTACCAGCATCACCCACATTCTCAGAACCAGTGTGGAGGAAGTGTTGCACGTTGAGAGATCTCCACTTTTGGATGACTCACTCAACCAGAGTCCTATTTGCTTTCTTTGGGAAGGTGTAAATGATCCTTCAGTGTTATTTCCAACAGAGCAAAGGATATCTCCCCCGTATTGGAAATCAATAATTCTGTTAACTAACGTCACAAAGCCAGCTTTTACATGACTGTTTGTTCAGCCTTACTCAGTACAAACTGAGTCTCATTCCCTCCAACAGTGACTGCACTTAAAGTACTTCACTGTCTGGACCAGAGACTGGTAAAAGATGCTGTGAGATTACAGGTTCTGTTTCTCACGTGGAGAAGTTCACTCTGCCCCCGCTCACAGGAGTTGGCTGAATTTTTCAGTTCCTGTGTGATGTCATTGAAACAATATGAAGAATGTAAAGAGCTGTCAGACACACTCCTGTTCCTGGCACGATGCAACATCAGACCCTGATATCTGAAATAAAGTAGCTGGTGACAATAAGTGTGATGTGCAGGTGTCAGTCAGCTGTCTGGGCATCAACCTGCCCTTCACAAGGAGACTTTCTCTCCTCGAATGTGCCCCTGACCAGATTGTGGATATCAGCCTGAGCTCCTCTGGCTAAATGAGTGGGAGAACTTCTGTGACAAGGTGTGGAATCGAGCCAGAGTTGGAGTGGCTTTCCAGTGTAATTGTGGGACATCTCCATAAGAGTTGTTGTGGACATTGGGAGAATCAAATCCTGGATCATGTGGGTGCTGGTCACAGTGCAGTGAACTCCTAAAGGAGTGGCTATTGCAACACTCGGAGCAGCTGGTGCAGAATGTTTGCAGGAGGTGCTCGGGAAAGTTTGGACAACCGATCAGGATTGTTAATTCCCTGTTCTAGGTTGGAACAATAGTTAAGCATCTTGTTTTCCCACCTTCGAGAACATGCAGTCAATTGATTTAGAGTTTTGAATTTTTTTTCACTTGCAGGTGATTACATCAAGGACACATTAATTGATGCCTTGCAGTTTGTTGGCCTGATGTTGCCATTGGTGAATTTTATGATAATGGTGTACTTGGTGCACAAGCAGAATATTGCTGAAGGTATGTGTCTTTGTGTAATTTGCCTTTGTGTATAAGCTCCGGTCATCTTTCCAAGTAATTTATGACTAATTTTAACAAAGACATTAATGAAATGAAAAACTTGAAAAATCATCCCCACCCCATCACAGACACCACCCTTCTGACTCACTGTGACCTGTGGAATGAAACTGCATCATTTTCCACACAGTTGTGAAGTGTTGGTTCACAGTGATACCATCTCTTACCTGACTCCAGAGGGATCTTTAGAAGTCGGCTTGAGAGGAAGCTATCTCAGCTGTCTGGTGTTTGACACGTGCTGTTGTTCAACTTCAAAATGAAATCAGCTGAGGAATGAGGGACAGAATCCCCTTTATCCCAGTGATGGTGAGGTGTTTGCATGATAGGTATACCTCTGACCCTCGATAGAATTCAGTGTTGGGAGGCCTCTCACCGATCTTTCCTGGATATTTGCAATAGTTTTGTTTTCAACAGCACCTTCCAGACAGTCAGCACAAGGGAACACATTCCCCCTCTTCCTCTCCAAGTTGTAAACTATCCAGGGTTCAAAATATTGGCATTCCTTCCTCATGGACTAATTCAAGCAAGTCCTGGCTAGGTTCACTTTGAGATCTACTTCATTATACAGACTAAAGTTGTCCAAGAATAGAATCAATGTTTGTACAGTAAACGCCCTCGGCTGTTTCACAGGCAAATTACCAAATGAAGTCTATCACTAAGCCAAGTAAAGCAAGATGAGGGTAGATGACCCGAGGCTTGGTCAGACAGTGGGGTGTCAGAGAAAATCTTGAAGGATTAAGGAAAGGTGGTGAGCTTTAGTGGGGTAAATTCAGAGATAAATAACAATTTGCTGAAAGCTCAAAGATCAAGCTTGCTGAGAAGGAGAGGATTAGAACAGAAATATAAAGGTTTATAGACTGCAGAGAGGAAGGGGGAAGCGAGTTGTAAAGTCAGAGATTTCTGAAAGTATTGATGAGCATTGAGCTGTAATCTGAGTGAGAGCCAGTGTAGGGCAACAAATCTGAGAAAATGACAATCACCAGGGAAGAAATACTGAGTCAGTTGTTGGAGCTGCCATCTGACAAGTTGGATATCCAGATGGACTTCATCCTGGGGTCTGAAAGAGGCAGCTAATGACATACTTCCTGCAGCAATTTAAATGTTCTCCCTATTATGAAAAGCTTCCATTAAATTGGACAGTATCAATCATGAATGCTTTCTGCAAATGTAACACCCTGGAAATGGTTTCACTGCTAATGTAATGATCTTCCTGTAGAAGCCGTGTTTGGGTTATGGTTAGAGATAACGGGTGATTTGGAATTTGAGCCTTCCAATGAGGGGAATTTGTTTTCGTGCTGTGTGCCTGACACTGAGGTGGTCTGGGTCTTTTGTTCGGCAGCTGATGCAGAGAAAAGATGCCAGAATGGAGAGGATAAAGACTCCAGAAAGGAGAGGACTTTGAGTAAGGCCGGGAATCGCCAAAGCCAGGAGAAATCGATGGAGAATGAGCGAAAGGAAAACCGTGAGCTCCAACTTATGCACATTAGACTGTTTCATTAAAATGGGCCCTTTCCTTTTTGTTTTTCTTTACTAACCATTTAGTCAAATTAACAATTATAAAGCTTAATAGTTTAATTACATATGGTGTACTGTCTGTTAGTTTGTGGTACTGATTTGTAACAGGGTTACAAATCACAAACAGGAGTTTGCCCTCAATTTCAAACACAAAGTATACTGCAGATGCTGTGGTCAAATCAAGATGTACAAAAAAGCTGGATGAACTCAGCAGGTCAGGCTGAAGTCCTGACAAAGGGTCTCGGCCCAAAACATTGACTGCTCCTTTCAACAGATGCTGCCCAACCTGCTGAGTTCATCCAGCTTTTTTGTATGCCCTCAATTTCACATGTTTGGTGGGGGCAAAGATTGTCTTCCCTAGACTTTCATTTTAAAATCTATTTTATTAATGTATTTTTGTTCATCTTCAATAACAATTAAGTCAATATGTCATATATACAATAAAGAATTAAATTAGCAAATAACTGATTAACAAAGCTAAGCAATATATCAATAATAAGAGAAAATAAAGTGTTAAGAATATTTTTTGAAAGAAAAAGGAGAAAAAAATGAACCCCTACTAACTTTAAAAAAAACCCTAATAACTGAGAAAAAAATAAATAAATAAAAACATTGGGAGCACAACCCTGGAGCTATACATTGTACAAGCTTCGATAGAAAAAAATTATCAAACCGCCAACTCAAATCCACTTAAAAAAAATTGGAAGGAAACCATATTAATTAACTCAAATCAAATGATAGTAGTGGGCGAATGAACCCCACCTTTTCTCAAAATCAAATCGAGGATCGAAAGTTCAACTTCTGATTTTCTCCAAACTAAAACTTAACAGCACCTGAGAGAACCATTGTATCAAAGTAGGAGCAGAAATTTCTTTCCATTTCAACAAAATAGCCCTTCTGGCCAATGATGTAACAAATGCAATTGCATGTTGGTTAATAGAGAAATACCATGAATATATTGAGGGACTATACCAAATAAAACTGTCAATTTATTAGGTTGTAAACTAATTTTTAAAACTTCAGAAATTGTAGAGAAAATAGACTTCCAAACATGTTTTATTACAGAACATGACCAAAACATATGTGTCAATGTAGCTGTCTCGGTTTTACATTTATCACACTGACTATCAACATTAGAAAACATTTTAGACAGTCTCTCCTTTGTTAAATAGTAAAGATGTACAATTTTAAATTGAATTAGAGAGTGACTGGCACAGATCGATAAAGGGTTAACCAAAAATCCGCAACCTATCTTCTGTTATCAGGGTCATGTTAAGCTCTCTCTCCCAATCTCACTTAATCTTAAGTGAAGGGTAATTGTGCTATTGTAACAATAAATTATAAATTTTTCCAATAAACACTTCACTAAAAGATTCATTTTTAAAATAGTACCTAACAGGTTAGAATCTTGTATATGTGGACAATTACTTAAGTATTTTTGTAAGAAGTGTCTGACCTGAAGATATTGCAGGAAATGTGAATATGAGAGAGAGTATTTAGTTACTAATTTCTCAAAAGACATCAATTGGCCATCCTGGAACAGATCCATGAAGGAATAAACCCCTTTATTCCTCCACAAAAGAAAAGTGGGATCACTTAATAAAGGTTTAAATAAATAAGTTTGATAAATTAAACTAAAAAGTTTAAATATTTTAAGATAAAAAATGTTATGAAACTGGAACCGAATTCGTAATGACTGCTTAATCACCGGATATGAATTTAAAGTAGTAATTTTGGCCAGTTGTACAGGTAAAGAAGCTCCTAATAATGAGGTTAAGTGAAACTGTTTCACAGCATTCAATTCCAAATCAGCCCAAGGCAGTCGTTCATCTCTCTCAGCCCATTATAACGAAAAACACCTATAACGTATATTGACAGCCCAATAATACATTCTTAAATTAGGCAAAGCAAGACCTCCATCTTTTCTTAATTTTTATAAGTGATATTTAACAATTCTTGGTCTTTTATTATTCCAAACAAATGATGAAATAATAGTCAACCTGATTGAGAAACTTAGTTTAAAAAAAGGGATATTTTGAAATACATATAAAAATTTTGGTAAATCATCATTTTAACTGCATGAATTTGGCTGACTACCAACAGTGTAAGTAGATTCCATCTACAAAATAATTGCTTCATAAAATCCACTAAAGCAACCAAAATAGCTTCATAAAGGTCTTTATGATTGTTAGTAATAATGATACCTAAATATTTAAATGAGTCCGTAACTCTAAAAGGAATGTCATCATATATAGAAGCAAAATCATTTAGGAGAAATAATTCACTTTTATGAAGGTTTACTTTATATCCTAAAAACTTTCCAAAATCGTTTAATAGTTTCAATAAACTAGGAATGGATTCTTTGTGATTTGAAATATAAACTAAGAGATCGACAGCATGAAGAGAGATCTTATGAACAGTCCCATTTATGAAAATGCCATGAATATAGTAATAGGGCTTTTATATATCATTCTAATCCACCTATTAAAATTAATACCAAAGCCAGATTTCTCTAAAACACTAAATAAGTATTTCCATTCAACTCTGTCAAATGCCTTTTCAGCATCAAGAGAGACAACACATTGGGGAGTCTTAGAAAAGGATGAATATATAACATTTAACAGTCTCCAAACATTAGAGAAAGAATAACGTCCTTTACAAAACCTGTTGGATCTTGAGAGATAATTTTAACTAGGGGATTCTCCAGCTAATTAGCCATTATTTTTGAGAGAATTTTAGCATCCACATTTAATAATGAACTAAGTCTATATGAAGCACTGTCAGTAGAATCTTTATCTTTCTTGAGAATTAAAGACATAGAAGCTTCATAAAATGTGGGAGGTAACTCACAAAAAAGAATCTTTAAGCATTTCCAACATATATGGAGAGAGCAATTTTTCAAATTTTTTATAAAATCCTACAGAATAACCATCCAGTCCAGATTGCATTGAAAAAATACCTTTCTGAAATTCGCTTTCAATAATAGGAGCATCAAGAATTTGTTGATCTTCAACAGAAATTCCAGGAAAATCGATCTTTTGTAAAAAGGCATTCATTTTAGAGGAATCAACTGAAAACTGAGATTTATAAAGTTCAATATAAAATTTTTGACAATTTTTATTAATATCTTCATAATTACATGCTAAAGTACCATCTCCCTTATGAATTTTTAAAATTTGTCTTTTAGCTCTAGCAGATTTTAATTGAGATGCTAATAGCTTATTATTTTTATCTCCAAAGACATAAAATTGACTTTTCAATTTAAGCAAATTTCTTTCAATAGGATAAGTTAATAATAAATCATATTGTGATTGGAGTTCAACTCTTTGTTTGAATAAATCAATGTTAGGAGAGATTGCATAAATATTATCCAAGTTTTTAATTTGTTTGGAAATCTTAACTAACTCTGTTTTTGTCTGCTTCTTAAGCTTAGCTGAATAGGAGATTATTTGACCGCGCAAATATGGTCTTCCCTAGACTTACACAGCCCACAGAACCTGGGGGTTACAATTGTGGGGATATCATTCAGCATTGATTTCTTTGGCTGCTGTGTGATTGCCCTGAGCATTGAACCAGTGGGTGGTTTGTTTAAGTCTGTGCTAAACTATTGTCCGGAAAAGTGATAATGATACGTGGGTATGGATGCTGCCAGGTTTGAGTGGTAGAGTGCATCCACGGAGTTACTGGTAATGAATGCGTGTGTGTTGAGTGCAGTATGTATTCCTGATGAATTGTTATTTCAACTTTTAAGTACTTTTAATGCTGTAGGGAAAGTTACGATTGTGGGACAGAGATCTGATAAAATGGCAAGCACAGACACTGTTTTAGTTCAGACTAGTGCTGACGTAATGGCAGTGGGACTGCCTGGTACTATTGGGGCCCAGGAGAGGGGAGCTGTAGAGTGTCCATACTTTCCGGGAGGAGAAGAGTGCAGGGCAGCGGGCTGAATTCTAAGTTGCGTCTCCTGTAGCTGGGGGTGGAGACTTTAAAGACAGTGTTCTCTCATTTCTGAGGTGTGAGGGGAAGGAGTGTTCAGATTTGGCATGTCTAATGACTCCCCAGTGAAGAGTATTGGCAAGGGTGATGTGTGGGAGCATCGGTGGGTGTCAGACTTGGCAAAAAGATGGGGTGGAATGCAGAGACAGATGAATTGAGAGACAAATATAATCCTCAGTACTGGAATGATGGGTAACATTTCGAGGGGTTGATCTGGTTGGCAGACTGAAGGAGAGCGGCTGCAGACACAGATGTATGATCTCAATCACAACCATTATGGCATCATGATAAGTTGCTGCAAAGTTAAAGGATGGAACTAAGGCATTATTTTTATATTCAGGATGATCTTTCAATGGGCAATTTGGCCGAGATTAGAACCCGGGGTGATGTTCAATAGGAGACAGCCAGATCTGCTGTTAGTTCAGACAATTTTCAGGCAGATTAGATCTCTCAAACTTGAGTGACTGGAGCTGGAAGATGTGTCAATGGGGAATGACTTGGGTGAGAGAGATTTGAACAGGGTGGGAATATGGGAAGGGTGCAAAACAAGAGGTCAACTCAGCACCACTTTCTCAAGAGCAACTGAACATGAACAATAAATACATGACCCAACGGCAACACCTGAATGAATCACAATTAGGATTATATAACCAACCATATAACAATTACAGCATGGAAACAGGCCATTTCAGACCTTCTAGTCCATGCCAAACACTTACTCTCACATAGTCCCACCGACCTGCACTCAGCCCATTACCCTCCATTCCTTTCCTGTCTTTATACCTATCCAATTTTACTTAAAATGACAATATCGAACCTGTCTCTACTACTTCTACTGGAAGCTCGTTCCACACAGCTACAACTCTCTAAGTAAAGAAATTCCCCCTCGTGTTACCCCTAAACTTGTGCCCCTAACTCTCAACTCATGTCCTCTTGTTTGAATCTCCCCTACTCTCGATGGAAAAAGCCTATCCACGTCAACTCTATCTATCCCCCTCATAATTTTAAATACCTCTATCAAGTCCCCCCTCAACCTTCTACGCTCCAAAGAATAAAGACGTAACTTGTTCAACCTTTCTCTGTAACTTAGGTGCTGAAACCCAGGTAACATTCTAGTAAATCTTCTCTGTACTCTCTCTATTTTGTTGACATCTTTCCTATAACACAGTGACCAGAACTGTGCACAATACTCCAAATTTCTCCGACAATTGCCTTGTACAATTTTAACATTACATCCCAACTCCCATACTCAATGCTCTGATTTATAAAGGCCAGCATACTAACAGCTTTCATCACCACCCTATCCACATGAGATTCCACCTTCAGGGAACTATGCACCATTATTCCTAGATCACTCTGTTCTACTGCATTCTTCAATGCCCTACAATTTACCATGTATGTCCTACTTTGATTATTCCTACCAAAATGTAGCACCTCACACTTATCAGCATTAAACTCCATCTGCCATCGTTCAGCCCACTCTTCTAACTGGCCTAAATCTCTCTGCAAGCTTTGAAAACCTACTTCATTATCCACAACACCACCTACCTTAGTATCATCTGCATACTTACTAATCCAATTTACCACCCCATCATCCAGATCATTAATGTATATGACAAACAACATTGGACCTAATACAGATCCCTGACGTGTACCACTAGTCACCGGCCTCCAACCTGACAAACAGTTATCCACCACTGCTCTGTGGCATTTCCCATCCAGCCACTGTTGAATCCATTTTACTACTTCCATATTAATACCTAAAGATTGACCCTTCCTAACTAAACTTCCATGCGGAAGCTTTTCAAAGCCCTTACTGAAGTCCATATAGACCACAATCACTGCTTTACCCTAATCAACTTTCCTAGTAACCTCTTCAAAAACTTCAATAAGATTTGTCAAACATGACCTTCCATGCACAAATCCATGTTGACTAATCCTAGTCAGACCCTGTCTATCCAGATAATTATATATACCATCTCTAAGAATTAATTAATTAATTCCATTAATTAATCCACCACTGATGTCAAACTTACAGGCCTATAATTGCTAGGTTTACTCTTAGAATCCTTTTTATACAATGGAACAACATGAGTAATACGCCAATCCTCCGGCACCATCCCTGTTTCTAATGACATTTGAAATATTTCTGTCAGACCCCTTGCTATTTCTACACTAACTTCCCTCAAGTTCCTAGGGAATATCCTGTCAGGACCTGGAGATTTATCCACTTTTATATTCCTTAAGAGCGCCAGTACTTCCTCCTCTTTAATCATCATAGTTTCCATAACTTCCCTTCTTGTTTCCCTTACGTTATGCAATTCAATATCCTTCTCCTTAGTGAATACTGAAGAAACGAAATTGTTCAAAATCTCCCCCATCTCTTTTGGCTCCACACACAGCTGTCCACTCTGATCCTCTAAGGGACCAATTTTATCTCTCACTATCCTTTTGCTATTAATATAACTGTAGAAATCTTTTGGATTTATTTTCACCTTACTTGCCAAAGCAACCTTGTATCTTCCTTTAGCTTTTCTAATTTCTTTCTTAAGATTCTTTTTACATTCTTTGTATTCCTCAAGCACCTCACTTACTCCATGCTGCCTATATTTATTGTTGTTGCCTCTCTTTTTCTGAACCAAGTTTCCAATATTCCTTGAAAACAATGGCTCTCTCAAACTTTTAAGCTTTCGGTTCAACCTAACAGGAACATAAAGGTTCTGTACCCTCAAAATCTCAGCTTTAAATTACCTCCATTTCTCTATTACATCCTTCCCATAAAACAAATTGTCCCAATCTGCTCCTTCTAAATCCTTTCACATCTCCTCAAAGTTAGCCTTTCTCCAATCAAAAATCTCAACCCTGGGTCCATTCCTATCCTTCTCCATAATTATATTGAAACTAATGGCATTGTGATCACTGGACACAAAGTGCTCCCCAACACATACCTCCCTCACCTGACCTATCTCATTCCGTAACAGGAGATCCAACACTGCCCCTTCTCTAGTTGGTACCTCTATGTATTGCTTCAAAAAACTATCCTGCACACATTTTACAAACTCCAAGCCATCCATCCCTTTTACCAAATGGGCTTCCCAGTCTATGTGTGGAAAATTAAAATCTCCCACAATCACAACCCTGTGCTGACTACAAATATCTGCTATCTCCTTACAAATTTGCTCTTCCATTTCTCGCTCCCCATTAGGTAGTCTATAATGCACCCCTATAAGTGTTACTACACCTTTCCCATTCCTCAATTCCACCCAAATAGTCTCCCTAGATGAGCCCTCTAACCTATCCTGCCAGAGCACTGCTGTAATATTTTCTCTGACAAGCAATGCAACACCTCCCCCTCTTGTCCCTCCAATTCTATCACACCTGAAGCAACGAAATCCAGGAATATTTAGTTGCCAATCACACCCCTTCTGCAACCATGTTTCACTAATAGCTACAACATCATATTTCCAGGTATTAATCCATGCTCTAAGCTCATCCACCCTTCTTATATTACTCTTAGCTTTAAAATAAATCACTGACATATCGAGTGAAATTTGTCAATTTGTGGAAGCAGTACAGGACAAGACATAAAAATTGCTTTGAGTTATAAAAATAAATACAGACAGACAGACAGACATACTTTATTGATCCCGAGGGAAATTGGGTTTCGTTACAGTTGCACCAACCAAGAATAGAGTAGAAATATAGCAAAATAAAACCCGAAATAATTAAATAAACAGCGGAAGATGAATTAAAGGAGACACTGGATGAAGGCGAGGAATCCCGAGGATCTAAATCACCAATTAACAGTGATTCTCCCCAGCATCATCTGCCCACATCCACATAAAATGTTCCAGCATGTGGACTGTTCAGCCTGCAACCTCATGGAGTTCAGTTTTCAATTTGAACCAGAACACTGTCCGATGCCATTGAACAGCTGGAAACAGTGATGTTGTGATTCTCTGCATCAGAACAGGCTGTACTGTCAGACATGGAACTCAGTCACTGGCAAAATGTTTAATTGCAGTCCTCTAGGTCACTGGGATAATTCAGCAGAACTGATTTACAGTGGTCTGATATCCCATCCACTGGATGTACACACGGACAAACTGCAGAGTACCTGTCATTTCCACATGTGATGCCTGTGGGTCAGTAAGTTATCAAATGTAGTGTTTCCAGAGGGAACCAGAAGATGCTTTTGGTCCCTCCCTGGTCTCTCCACTTGTTGCCAGTGTGTGAGAGCTCTCTGAACCTCCTTCAGTCCAATGCTTGAAGGTCTGGTCCAGTTCTGAGCTGGTTGATTGCCTCATGTTAGGACACTGAATATCACAATGAACCTGACCAAGCCCGGGTTCATCTCTGTTCACTGCAGCACTTCATTGATGCAAGTTTTGAATAAGTTGTGTAGATTGTAACTCAGGGGGATTACTACCATCAGGGAGGAGGCACAGGAGCCTGAAGACACACATTCAATGATTTAGGGACCGCTTCTTCCCCTTCTCAGCTTGCTCCTGCCCCACTGAACTCATTCCTGCATATCTGGACACTGTCTTATCCCCCCTTGTTCATTCTCTTCCTACCTATGTTCGTGACACTTCTCACGCTTTGAATTTTTTCAATGCTTTTAATGCTTTTAAGGCCCCCACCGCCTTATTTTCACCATGGGCGTCCAGTCCCTATATACCTCCATCCCCCACCCGGACGGTCTCAAAGCTCTTCGCTTCTTTTTGGATTCCAGATGTAACCCCCTGGGTCACCTCAGGCTCGCTCAGCTCGTTCTCGTCTAGGGGGAGCAGCCTTCGGCCCCGCCAAACTGGGTAATCAGCTGGTGTGGATGCTGTGTGATGTCCCCGCCTCGCCAAAGAACAAACAGGACACCATATGCGATTAAATGATTACAGTTTATAAAGATTACTATAACTGATTAATAACCATACAGTATATATGAAGGAAATGAAAATAAAGAAAAGGCGCCAGACTTATCAAAGTCCAAACCACTTCGTGCACAACTGTTGGAGCTCAATTACTGAAGTCTTCTGGCCACCATTCGATCCCCTCCGAACTCCTCGACTTGCAGCTTAGGACCACCCAAAGTGGTCAACCAAGCACATCTATCTTCGTCTCCTCTCCTCGGGGTACCTCCTGACCTTGGACCCCTGCTTGGGGTCCATTCCTCGCCCAGTTTACAGCATCACGTCGTCCCTCTCTCACCCCCTAGCGCCGATCTCCCCAAAAGTCCGCCAACAATAGCTTACGGACTCAGAAGAAAGAACAACATTAATCCCAATTGGTTTACAAAGGAATACAATTTTCGTTATCAGTAAATTTTAACCCAAGCAAGCTTCCAGCACTCTCTCGCAACAAAGAAGCATTCCTTCTTTTAACAAAACAAAGAAGCCATTTTGATTACATACACAGTAACAAAGAAAAAGAAGAAACCCCCTTTAAACAGACCTAACCAAGTCTCCCCTACCACCACTCTCCTCCATCTAGCGGAATTAGTTCTTAATCTCAATAACTTCTCCTTTGGCTCCTCCCACTTCCTCCAAACCAAGGGTGTAGCCATGGGCACCCGCATGGGTCCCAGTTATGCCTGCCTTTTTGTTGGCTTTGTGGAACAGTCCATGTTCCAATTCTATACGGGTATCAATCCCCCTCTTCTCCTTCGCTACATCGACGACTGCATTGGCGCTGCCTCCTGCACACATGCTGAGCTTGTTGACTTCATTAACTTTGCCTCCAACTTTCACCCTGCCCTCAAATTTACCTGGTCCATTTCTGAGACCTCCCTCCCCTTTCTTGATCTTTCTGTCTCCATCTCTGGAGATGGCTTATCTGCTGATATCTACAATAAGCCTACAGACTCTCACAGCTACCTGGACTATTCCTCTTCCCACCCTGTTTCTTGCAAAAATGCTATCCCCTTCTCACAGTTCCTCCGTCTCCGCCGCATCTGCTCTTAGGATGAGGCTTTTCATTCCAGGACGAAGGAGATGTCTTCCTTTTTTAAACAAAGGGGCTTCCCTTCGTCCACCATCAACTCTGCTCTCAAACGCATCTCTCCCATTTTCTGCACATCTGCCCTCACCCCATCCACCCGCCACCCCACTCGGGATAGGGTTCTCCTTGTCCTCACCTACCACCCCACCAGCCTCCAGGTCCAACGTATAATTCTCCGTAACTTCCGCCACCTCCAACGGGATCCCTCTACCAAACACATCTTTCCCTCCCCCCACTTTCTGCTTTCCGCAGGGATCGCTCCCTACGCGACTCCCTTGTCCACTCGTCCTCCACCATCCCTTCCCACCAATCTCCCTCCTGGCACCTGCCCTTACACTTCCTCCCTCACCACCATTCAGGGCCCCAGACAGTCCTTCCAGGTGAGGCGACACTTCACCTGTGAGTCGGCTGGTGTGGTATACTGCATCCAGTGCTCCCAGTGTGGCCTTTTATATATTGGTGAGACCCGACGCAGACTGGGAGACCGTTTCACTGAGCACCTACGCTCGGTCCACCAGAGAAAGCAGGATCTCCCAGTGGCCACACATTTTAATTCCATGTCCCATTCCCATTCTGATATGTCTGTCCATGGCCTCCTCTACTGTCAAGATGAAGCCACACTCAGGTTGGAGGAACAACACCTTATATACCGGCTGGGTAGCCTCCAACCTGATGGCATGAACACTGACTTCTCTAACTTCCGTTAATGCCCCTCCTGCCCTTCTTACCCCATCCCTGACATATTTAGTTGTTTTTTTTCTCTTTCTCTCCACCCTGTTCTCCATCTCCCTCTGGTACCCCCCCACTTTCTTTCTCCCGAGGCCTCCCGTCCCATGATCCTTTCCCTTCTCCAGCTCTGTATCACTTTGGCCAATCACCTTTCCAGCTTTTGGCTTCATCCCACCCCCTCCGGTCTTCTCCTATCATTTCACATTTCCACCTCCCCCCACTACTTTCAAATCTCTTAGTATCTCTCCTTTCAGTTAGTCCTGACGAAGTGTCTCAGCCCGAAACATTGACAGTGCTTCTCCTATAGATGCTGCCTGGCCTGCTGTGTTCCACCAGCATTCTGTGTGTGTTGTTTGAATTTCCAGCATCCGTAGATTTCCTCGTGTTTGTTCTTCACCTCTGTCATCAGATTTCTGAACGGTCCATGAACCCATGAAGATGACCTCACTATTTTTGCTCTCTTTTTCACAACTACATATATCTCACAGTAATTTATAGTATATTTTATTTATTGCCCTGTACTATTGGCACAAAACAACAAATTTCATGACATATCTCAGTGACAATAAATCTGATTCTGAATTCTAATTCTGAGGATTTCAAATGGTTTTAATTTCTTTTTTTTTAGAATTGGTGTTCTTCCAAACAGGTATCTTTAATCTGGTATTCTTACTTGGCATGTCTGTCACCACTTCAATTGAAGGTAAGTGCTTGAACATTATTCTGTATTTACATGATATGATGGACTTGTTACTGAGCAGACTGATAGAATTAAGTGTCTCTGTCAGAACATTGTGAGCTGCTTTATCTTGATCACAAACAGATACAGTTCTTGTCCCTTCAGCTGAGGACTGGGAAACCTGCTGGAGGTTTGAAATATCTGAATTTCCATTTTAGTTTAAATCTCTGTTCAGAACAACTGGCCACACAAAATTTCAGACAATTACACACAAGTCATGGAAAGTGAGATTATATTTCTGAACATTAATCTCATTCTTGTCCACAGAACCTCCTTTCTGTACCCTAACTAATGAATCCCCTATCCCTACAGTTCACCCCTTCTCCCTCCTTCCCTCCTGAGTTACAGAGCCAGACTCAGTGCCAGAGACCTGACCGCTGTGTCTTTCCTCTGCTAGGTCATCCCCCCCAACAGTATCCAAGTGGTGTACCTGTTGTTGATGGGGATGGCCACAGTGGTACTCTGCACTGGCTGTTTAATCCCTTTCCCTGTCCTGACTGTCACCAAATTTCCCGTGTTCTCCACCTTGAGTGTAACTACTTCTCTCTATGTCCTATCTGTCAACCCCTCAGCCTCCCGAATGATCCAAAGTTCTTCCAATTCCAGCATCAACTCCGTAACTCAGAGTGTTAGAAGCTGCAGCTGGAATCATTTCTCACAGGTATAATCACCAGGGACACTTGAGGTCTCCCTGCCTTCCAACATCCCACAAGAGGAGCATTCTACTATCCTGCCTGGCATCTCTACTGTTCCTAACTGAGCAATGATAAAGAACAAAATAAAATGTTGTGGGAGAAGAAAACTCTGTCTACAGCTTTTTTTGCCCTCTTTCACTCTAGCCTTGAAGAGCTAAAGCCTCAAAATCTCCACTCTCTGACCACTCCAATGATGGTCGGTCCACTGGCCAGTTACCTTACTCTAATTTGTTCTTGTCAATCAATCCTGAATGCTGATGTGGCACTGCCCAAAGCACGGAACTACCATGAGACACTGCCTTCTCTGCACAATGGGTGAACGGGAGTGAACTATGTCTTCTCAGGCTTCCAGTCTCTCCGATAGGGCACTGCGCAAACGATTATCAAAACGTCATTCTCCCTATTCTGAGAGTGTCTAGGACCTGCAATATTAACTCTGTTTCACCTTCCACAGATGCTACCCAAACTGCTGAGTGCTTCCAACATTTTTATTTTTTATTAAACGCAGAGCTGACAGATTCTATGTACTTTGTAGTAAATATCTAAAAGCACCAGTGATCCAATACCCATGGGAGAGCAGAGTTTCTAATTATTGATTAATATAATGTAACAAACGGATATTGAAATTCATCTAAACTGGAGGAAAAGCAAGTTCCAATGAGGAAATTCAGACTGTACAATAGGATATTTATATATTCATTGAGTGGGTGACAACTCAGCACATGGAGTTTAATACAGGAAAGTGTGAGGTGGGGCCCTTGAGTAAGAGGAATCAGACTGTAATGTCAATGGAGAGGAATTGTAAATGAGTGACTTGCAGAGAGATCACCTTGTAAAGGAATCACAAAAGATTCAGAGCATTAAATAATTAGGAATAGGAGTGTTATATTAGCCTTAGTTGCAATGGATTTGGAGTTTAGAAATGGGGAAGTATTTTTATCGTTGTGGAGAGCATTGGAGAGTCCACTTGGTACTGTGCACAGTTCTGGTCCTCTTGTTTAAGAACAATTGCACGAACACAGCAGGCAGTCCAGGACTGGTCCATAAGGGTAATTCCTGGGATGAATGGCTTTTCCCACCACAAGCAGTTGGGAAGTATTTAAAGAAGAGATGGATAAATATTTGAAAGATTGGGGAATTCGGGAATGTGTGGGACTGGGACAGAAGAGGAGATGGGGCCTGAGGCAGATCAGCTCCAATTTTATTGAATGGTGGGGCAGGTTTAAGGAGCTGAGTGACCGACTCCCCTCTTATTTTCTTGTGTTTATTATCTTCTTGCAAAAGAACAATGGATTGTGGTCCTTAACACAAGAGATTCTGCAGATACTGGAAATCCAGAGAAACTCACACAAAATGCAGGAAGAACTCAGCAGGTCTGGCAGCATCTATGCAAAGGAATTAAGAGTTGATGTTTCAGTTAACCCTTCATCAGGACCAGATAGAAATGGGAAAGAGCCAGAATAAGACGGGGGTGACGGAAAGGAGTACAAGTTAGACAGGGAGTACAAAGGAGTAAAAGTGATAGGTGAAGCCATGAGAGGAGGAAAGTAGATGAGTGGGGGAGGGGTAAAGTGAGAAGCTGGAAGGTGATAGATGGAAAAGGCAAATGGCTGAAGAAGGAATCCAATCGGAGGGGAAAGTAGTCCATGAGAGGAAGAGGAGGAGGGCACCAGAGGGAAGTGATAGACTGGTAAGGAGAAGAAATAAGAGACGAGCCAGAATGGGGGGGGGGGGGGGCGGTGTGGTGGGATGGAAGAAGAGAAAAGGAGGAGGGGGAGAAATTGCCAGAAGCTAAAGAAATTGATGTTCACGCCATCAGGTTGGAGACAGTATGAACATTAATTTCTCCAGCTTCTGATTATGTACTCATCAAGACTTGGCCATCTGAACACCAGAAGGAGCGCCCAGTGTAGCAGGTAACAGGGAAATACTGACTGGGAAGAGAGACTAAGTCAGTTTATTCATGGCCGGTGTAACAAATCAGTGGCTTGTTCACCCAGCACAGCCGGTAGAGTCAGTCGGTGCAGACCAGAAGTCAAGGTTGACAAGACTGGGCAGTGATGAGCACATCTCTTCCCTGCAGGAGATAACGGGAACAAATTGGTTGTGGCAACAATTGGCAGCTCTCCTGCTCATTTTTCTGGTGTATTGTTGCATGTTTGCCGACTTGAATTTATTTGTAATTGCAGGTTTTTACAGCAAGGACACTGTCACATTTGTTACGTCAATCACAATGGTGGTGTTGTTTCCAGTGGTTTTTATTGCATTTCTGATTCTCTGGTGGGAAGTATTTTGGTACAAAGGTAATTATTATTATTATTATTGTTATTATTATTATTATTATCATCATCATCATCATCATCATCATCATTATTTACACTTGTGTTTAAACTTCAGGAATTTCTCCAAAGAAAATGCAGTTAATTTTAAAAGAAAAATCTCCCCCACCATTCTGGGTCCCTGAGACATGAGGGATGAAATTCCCCTGTATTTTTGCCCAGTTGTGGAGTGGTGTTTCACGGTGACACCACTGCTGGAACAATTCTGGAAACATCTCTGACCTGGTGTCAGAGATAGTACTTGAGGGTAAAATGTCTCAACACAATTGTGGTACACACATTATGTTGTCAAAGGTGATGTGTCTTGTGATGTAGAGGTGAGTAGTGCACGCATTTTGCTCCTCCGTGGAGAGAGTAAAGAGCACCAAGTTTCTGAGAATGCACAAAATTGATGATCTTACCTGGTCTGTTAACACCATTTCTTCGGTCAAGAAAGCACAGCAGCATCTCCATTCCTTGAGGAGATTGAGATTGATAACCAATTTTTACAGGACTACCATTGAGAGTGTCCTGACCAGCTGGATGACTGTTTGGTACAGGAACTGCAAGGCATCTGACCGCAAGTCCCTAGATAGAATAGCGAGGATTTATGAGAATATCATTAGGGTCTCACTTTCACCAATGAGAGGTGTCTATCCGGAGTGTTACATACGCAGGGCACTTAGCATTCTCAGTGATCCCTCCCATCTATCCAACAATCTTTTTGATACCCTACCATCAGGAAAGAGGTACCGTAGCATTAGGACCAGAACTGTTAGGATGAGAAACAGTTTCTTCGCCCAGTCCATAAGACTATTGAACTTCCTGACACCACCCAGGTCTCATCATGTATCGAGCACCAGTAGTGCTAAACTGTTTACTTTTTACTTGTATCACATATGTACCTTGATATTTGTTAATTTATCTGTGGTAATATTGCCTTATGTGTTATGTGTGTGAGTTATACGTACTGTATTGTGCACCTTTGTCTGGTGGAAAGGTGTTTCATTTGGCAGTATACACGTATACAGTTGAAATAAAATAAAGTTGATCTTGAACTTGAAAGTTGCCCCTTAATCCTGATGAAGGGGAGGTGAGAGAGTGGTAAAGCCCCTCCTCATGACATGGATTTTAGCAAAAGTTTAAGTTCCTCATGGCATACTCAAGAAACTAAATGACCATGGGATCCAAGAAAAGATGGTGTTGGAATAAAAATTGGTTGAGAGGGAGGAAGCAAACAGTGAGGATCAATGGGAGTTTCAGTGTCTGGAGGGCCATGTGTGGTGAGTTAAGCAGGGCTCAGTAACAGGTCCCTTGTTGTTTAAGGTTCATGTCAATGATTTGAACTTGAATTGAGGAACACGATCAGGAAGTTTCCTGTTGATCACAATATCAGCAGTTTGGTTGACTGGAAAGAAGAAAGGTCTGGGTCACAGGAAGTTATCACTGGTCTCCATGGATACACAAAAGAGGAAATGGAATTCAGTCTGGAAATGTTTACAGCAGTGCTTTTGGGGAGAGCAAACTAGGCATAGAAACAAACAGTAAACAGACGACTAACGCATGGAGAGGAACTGACAACTCTCAATGTTCATGTGCACAGATCCCAGAAAGGAGCAAGTTGGGTGGAAAAAGTAAAGAAGCCTCACTGTTTACTCTCGTTGGCCAGTGTAGAATACAAAATTACGTTCATGTAGCAGAACCATATGAAGCTTATTATTTAGGCTACATCTGGAGCAGTGCATGCAGTTCTGGTCACCACTCTGCAGAAAGGATCTGATTGTACTAAACAAGGTGAAGAGGAGAGTTGTGACAATATTACCAGGGCTGGAGAACTCTAGGTATGAGGAGAGGCAGTCCAGGCTGAGGTTAGCCATGAAGCAAATGAGACTGAAATGTATGAAAATGGATCATTCGATGTGGATAGCCATGATTGCCTAAGTGTGTAATGCGCAAGGCACGTGAAGAAGAAGGAGCACTGTGTGTAATAATGGTCTCACAGATATTGGAAGAATGTCTTGAAAATGGAGAGGGTGCAATAAAGTTTCTGATGATATTACGAGGACTGGTGGGGTTGGGTTATAAGAAGAGGCTGGATAGACTAGGATATTTATTCCTGTACAGTAGAGGCAAAGAGATGAGAGAGATTCAAGAATAATAAATTCACGAGGAGCACAGATAAGTGAATTGCTAAAATCTTTTCCTCAGGGTAAGAGAGTCCAGTACTAGAGGGCATAGGTTTAAAGTGAGAGGAGAAAGGTATAAAAATGACCTGAGGAACAACTTGTTTTACACAGACATGGTGATGAATTGCCAGAGATTGAGAGATACAGAAGTTACAATATTTAGAAGGCTTTTGAACAATTACATACAGAGGCAAGGTTTAGAGAGATGTGGGCCAAACACAGGTGAGGTCACTTTGAGAACCCTCTGGGGTGAAGTGCCATTTTCCATAGCTGTGTAGCTCTGACTCTGTTTCAATTAGCAGAAAGATTAAAGAAGAATTCAAATTTTTTGACCCATTGCTGTGAGACATGGAGCTGGAAGCATAAACCACCAGGGAAGGACAGGAGCACAGTTAGTCGAGATGGTGTCTCACAACTCCAGTGACCTGGGTTCAATCCTGACCTCTCGTCCTGTCCACATGGAGATTATCCACTTTCCCATGACTGCCTGGGTTTCCTCCCATATCCCAGAAAGGTGGGTTGCTAGGTTACCTGGTTTCTGTCAATTGCAGTAGCATATGTATGTGGATGTGGAGAGAAATGGTTTCAAGAAGTAATCAGGAATGGACAGCTGCGTGAACTGGAATAGATGGGCTGAATGGCCTCCTTCCATGTGGTAAGGAAAGTGGGGTCTTGCCTTTTGTTTTGTGCACAGAGCTGGTGATGGGAGATGTGAAAGGGTGAGGAACAATACCTGAGGAGAGGGAACTATTAGCAATGGCATTAACATTGGAACCAGGAGAGGAGGTTGGTGATGAACAGGATCTAACAGAAGGAGGGTTGAGCATGAAAAATAAATGGATAGAATCCAGACTCAATGCAATTTCAACACCAGGGCATCGAGGGACATTTGGGAGGGTTGGTCCAGTGTGCAAAGGGAAGTAGGGAAACTACAGGGGCAGATGCACAGTCTGAATCCCAGACATTCATGGGTTCAGTGCACATTGTTAGAATATTTCAGCATGGTGAATTGTGGGAACAGTGGTGAATTAGGGGTTCTCTTTGCATTTCTGCATAGTCTTTGAATAAACAATTGGTGAAGGAGAGCAGGACCTGATGATGCTGAATAGGGTGCAGCCAGATCTGACGATAGGGGTTTAAAGCCATTTTTCACTCAGGACACACCTCCACACTTGCATTTCTCATTTGAGGGAGGCTGTACCACAGCAGACACTCAGATGAGGGATTAATGTAGGTTTTCATAAATAAAATGAAGTGAGGCATTTTATGTTTAATGAAACCCGTAACACATTTTATTGAGCTCCCAAAGCAACACATAAAAATGTACTAGAACTCTTTACATAACAATGTCATCTCATCAGACCAGCCTCTTAAAGTGAAACCCCAACTCAATGTCGATGGTTCTGAATTATGTACATTTCTGCCAATCACGTTACCCTACACAGGCCCCTCTGGAATTAACTAAAACCAGCATTGTGAGCCTGTCTGAAGCTCGGATCAGCAGCCCGGCTCGGGTCCTGTGCTCGTCCAGAGGTGATGGCAGGGGCTTGGCAGTGGAATACTCCAAATCTCGGTGGGCTGGTTTAAGGCGATCTTCTGAAATATTTTCAGGTTTATCCCTCTTATCAATGATGAAAGTCTTTTCCCTCTGTTCCAAAATGCAGAATGGGCCATCGTAAGGGACCCTAAGGGGATGTTGGTTTACATCATGGCAGATGAAAACAAACAAGGTGGAATGTAGGTCAACAGGAAACCAAGAGTGATTTATTTTGTAGCCTGGGAAAAATACACAGTCAGGACAACAAATACCTTTTCAGGTCTTTCATTACTTTATTTGTTTCAGATATTTTAATGCAGAAAGAGGGTATCAAAATAAAAACAACAAAATTAATTTAAAGAAATGCACAGTTCCTGCTGTTACAATCTCAGCCTAACGTTGGTCCACACACTTGTGTGTCAACTAGTTACAGATGCAGTATGAAAATCCAGAACATCAATGCCATATCTGCACAAGGTGTGTCGAGCTGTAGTTACTATGGGTCCGAGTTAGGTAACTGGAGATCCAGCTCGATGACCTTCGCCTGGTCAGGGAGAGCGAGGAGGTGATAGAAAAGAGTTATAGGCAGGTGGTCACACCGGGACCACGGGACACAGACAAGTGGGTCATAGTCAGGAGAGGGAAGGGGAAGAGTCAGGTACTAGAGAGTACCCCTGTGGCTGTACCCCTTGACAATAAGTAGTCCTGTTTGAGTACCATTGAGTACCATTGGGGGAAGCAGCAGTGACCGTGCCTCTGGCACAGAGTCCAGCCCTGTGGCTCAGAAGGGTAGGAAAAGGAAGAGGAAGGCAGTAGTGATAAGGGACTCGGTAGTTAGGGGGTCAGACAGGCGATTCTGTGGACGCAGGAAAGAAACTCAGATGGTAGTTTGCCTCCCAGGTGCCAGGGTCCGGGATGTTTCTGATCGCGTCCAAGATATCCTGCAGTGGGAGGGAGAACAGCCAAAGGTTGTGGTACATATTGGTACCAATGACATAGGTAGGAAAAGGGAAGATGTCCTGAAAAAAGAGTACAGAGATTTAGGAAGGAAGTTCAGAAGCTCGGGATTACTGTCTGTGCCATGCAACAGTGAGAATAGGAATAGAATGAGGTGGAGGATATGGGTAGGAAAAGGGAAGAGGTCCTGAAAAAAGCCTACAGGGAGTTATGAAGGAAGTTGAGAAGCCGGACAGCAAAGGTAGTAATCTCAGGATTACTGCCTGTGCCACGCGACAGTGAGAATAGGAATAGAATGAGGTGGAGGATAAATGCGTGGCTGAGGGATTGGAGCGGGGGCAAGGATTCAGATTTCTGGATCACTGGGACCTCTTTTGGGGCACCTGTGACCTGTACAAAAAGGACGGGTTGCACTTGAATCCCAGGGGGACCAATATCCTGGCGGGGAGGTTTGCTAAGGCTACTGGAGAAATTTAAGCTAGAATTGCTGGGGGGTGGGAACTGAACTGAAGAGCCTGGGGAAGAGGAGGTTGGCTCACAAATAGAGAAAGCTTGTAGACAGTGCGAGAGGGAGGATAGGCAGGTGATAGAGAAGGGACACGCTCAGACAGAAGGTTTGAGATGTGTCTATTTTAATGCAAGGAGTGTTGTGAACAAAGCGGATGAGCTTAGAGCATGGATCAATACTTGGAGATATGATGTGGTGGCCATTACAGCGACTTGGATGGCTCAGGGACAGGACTGGTTACTTCAAGTGCCAAGCTTTAGATGTTTCAGAAAGGACAGGGAGGGAGACAAAAGAGGTGGGAGTGAGGCACTATTGATCAGAGATAGTGTCACGGCTGCAGAAAAGGTGGCTGCCATTGAGAGATTGTCTACGGAGTCTCTGTGGGTGGAGGTTAGAAACAAGAGGGGGTCAATAACTTTACTGGGTGTTTTTTATAGGCCGCCCAATAGTAACAGTGATAACAAGGAACAGTGAGGGAAACAGATCCTGGATAGGTGTAATAATAATAGAGTTGTTGTAATGGAAGATTTTAATTTCCCAAATATCGATTCGCATCTCCCTACGGCAAGGGGTTTAGATGAGGTGGAGTTTGTTAGGTGTGTTCAGGAAGGTATCTTGACACAGTATCTAGATAGAGAGGCTGTACTTGATTTGGAATTAGGAAATGAACCTGGTCAGGTGTCAGATCTCTCAGTGTGAGTGCATTTTGGAGATAGTGATCATAATTCTATCTCCTTTACAATAGCATTGGAGAGAGATAGGAACAGACAAGTTAAAAAAGTGTTTAATTGGATTAAGTGGAATTTTGAGGCTATCAGGCAGGAAATCGGAAGCTTAAATTGGGAAGAGATGTTCTCAGGGTAAGTATGGAAGAAATGTGGCAAATATTCAGGGGATATTTGTGTGGATTTCTACATAGGTATGTTCCAATGAGACAGGGAAGTTATGGTAGGGTACAGGAACCGTGGTGTACAAAGGCTGTAATAAGTCTAGTCAAGAAGGAAAAAGCTTACAAAAGGTTCAGAGAGCTAGGTAATGTTAGAGATCTAGAAGATTATAAGGCTAATAGGAAAGAGCTTAAGAAGGAAATTAGGAGAGCCAGAAGGGGCCATGAGAAGGCCTTCACAGGCAGGATTCAGGAAAACCCCAAGGCATTCTACAAGTATATTAAGAGTAAGAGGATAAGCCGTGAAAGAATAGGACCCATCAAGTGTGACAGTAGGAAAGTATATATGGTACTGGAGGGAATAGCAGAGGTATTTAATGAATACTTTACTTCAGTATTCACTATGGAAAAGTATCTTGGTGATTGTAGTGATGACTTGCAGCGGACTGAAAAGCTTGAGCATGTAGATATTAAGAAAGAGGATGTGCTGGAGCTTTTGAAAAGCATCAAGTTGGATAAGTCGCCGGGACCTGATGAGGTGCACCCAGGCTAATGTGGAAGGTGAGGGAGGAGATTGCTGAGCCTCTAGTGATGATCTTTTGCATCATCAATGGGTTCGGGAGAGTTTCCGGAGGATTGGAGGGTTGTAAATGTTGTTCCTTTATTCAAGAAAGGGAGTAGAGATAGCCCAGGAAATTATAGACCAGTGAGTCTTACCTCAGTGCTTGGTAAGTTGATAGAGAAGATCCTGAGAGGCAGGATTTAGGAAGATTTGGAGAGGTATAATATGATTAGGAATAGTCTGCATGGCCTTGTCAAGGGCAGGTCGTGCCTTACGAGCCGATTCAATTTTTTGAGGATGTGACTAAACACATTGACGAAGGAAGAGCAGTAGATGGAGTGTATATGGATTTTAGCAAGGCACTTGATAAGATACCCCATGCAAGGCTTATTGAGAAAGTGAGGAGGCATGGGATCCAGGGGGCCATTGCTTTGTGGATCCAGAACTGGCTTCCCACAGAAGGCAAGTGGTTGTAGACGGGTCATATTCTGCATGATGGTCGGTGACCAGTGATGTGCCTCAGGGATCTGTTCTGGGACCCCTACTCTTTGTGATTTTTATAAATGACCTGGATGATGAAGTGGAGGGATGGGTTAGTAAGTTTGCTGATGACACAAAGGTTGAAGGTGTTGTTGATAGTGTGGAGGGCTGCCAGAGGTCACAGCGGGACATTGATACGATGCAAAACTGGGCTGAGAAGTGGCAGATGGAGTTCAACCCAGATAAGTGTGAAGTGGTTCATTTTGGTTGGTTAAATATGATAGCAGAATATAGTATTAATATTAAGAGTCTTGGCAGTGTGCAGGATCAGAGGGATATTGGGGACAAAGTCCAAAGAATGCTCACAGCAGCTGCACAGGTTGACTGTGCTTAAGAAAGCATACGGTGTATTGGCCTTCATCAATCTTGGAATTGAATTTAGAGGTAATGTTGCAGCTATATAGAACCCTGGTCAGACCCCACTTGGAGTACTGTGCTCAGTTCTGGTCACCTCACTACAGGAAGGATGTGGAAGCCATAGATAGTGTGCAGAGGAGATTTACAAGGATGTTGCCTGGATTGGGGAGCATGCCATATGAGAATAGGTTGAGTGAACTCAGCCTTTTCTCCTTGGAGCAATGGAGGATGAGAGGTGACCTGATAGAGGTGTATAAGATGATGAGAGGCATTGATCGTGTGGATAGTCAGAGGCTTTTTTCCAGGGCTGAAATGGTTGCCACAAGATGACACAGGTTTAAGGTGCTGGGGAGTAGGTACAGATGAGATGTCAGGGGTAAGTTTTTTACTCAGAGAGTGGTGACTGTGTGGAATGGGTTGCCGTCAACGGTGGTGGAGGCGGATACGATAGGGTCCTTTAAGAGACTTTTGGGTAGGTACATGGAGCTTAGAAAAATAGAGGGTTATGGGTAAGCCTAGTAATTTCTAAGGTAGGGGCATGTTCGTCACAACTTAGTGGGCCAAAGGGCCTGTATTGTGCTGTAGGTTTTCTATGTTTCTGTGTTTCTAATATACAAAACCAATACAGTAGTGGCAATTCTGAAAAAACAATACAAACAACATTAGAATCGCACCAACACAAAACCTTGTACATAAGATCAAAATGTGAATAAATACGTCTCATCTTAATGAAGATCTATACTCACTTTGGCACACACGTGCTTAACTTCCAAGCATGTATAGGCTGGACCCTGAAACAAATTCTCATCGCTCACACTACTCAGGTAATAAGGAACTTCACACAACCACAGCAGTCAAAGAGCATGGGAATAACTACAGGACCACGCCATAGAGGGGGGGGGGGGGGTTAATTGGCTCAGGTAACATCTTATGGTCACAACCAACATCTCCAGTGGCCTTCCTAGCCACAATGGTAACTACAGATTCAGCAGGTATGTGCTCAGTATCTTTTCCTGATACTCGGACGACGGCTTTCTTTCCAGTAGTTCACATCTGCTCTTTCTGGAAATCATCTCTCCAGCTAGAATCCAACTTTCCTTCTAGAGTCGTGTCAAATCCTGCGTAGACAAGTTGACAAGTTGTCTACATTGGCTTATAATGTTCATGCCTACAATGCATGGGACGGGTTGTTCAGTGTTAACAGGATCCCTGAATACTAGAAAGCCACATTTGGGAATCTTCATGCCCATCGCTTGAACCTCCAGCTCTAGATACCCAAGGTAAGGAATATCAAGACTGTTAGTGGCTGTTAACCTAAGCCAGCCGGCAGTGGACAACATTTCCTCATCCTCTCCATTCAAGTGTTCTCGAAGGAACTGCTCAGTCACGGTGCTCACTTGACTACCTGTGTCCAACAGACAACGGACAGAGACACCTGATATCTTAAGCTCAATGGCAGTACATGGTCCTATGGCATGTTGCAGCAACTGGTCACAGGATGGCTGTACATTATCTATGAGGTTGCCCCAAATTGCCCGACTCACAACAACTTGAGGGCTGGAAGATGCCGGCTGTACATCCCTCGCACTTCACTACTGTGGGCAATTCTTGACCACATGCCCCCCTCACCTGACACTTGAAACATACTGGTTGCCCATCCTCTGTGAATCTAGGCTGCAACTTGGGTCTACTGCTAATTGCATATGCAACACCTCTCTGTACGGTAAGATCTTTCACTGCTTGAGTCAATTCACTAGTGGCTTTGCCCTGCTCTGCAACTACTTTAAGGACATTGCCTAGAGTAACAGATTTGGATTCCTGAGCTTTCGGAGGGGAGCACTGTGCCTGGCTACTGACACACTTTGACTTTACAATCTTTTCATTTCCTGACGACCCTTAAAAACCACAGATGAGCCTCCTCTTGCACTCCTAACTTTGAGGACCCAGGGTTATTCCGCACAAATCAGTGGAGCTCCCTTCCAGGGGAAGGATCTCTGATCCCATCTATAAATTGATCTCCGAGCACCACCCTTTCATTGGCCAGAGCATCAGGGGAACAGTTCAGTTGAAAGTTAAGAGCTTAGGCTAGGGCATGTGAAAACTCTATGTCTTCACCCTCACACTGTTTGTGACTATAGAAGCTATGCAACAGCTGGTGTGCACTATGCTTGTCTCTGAAAGCCTCCCTGAGACAGGTGAACAAGTCATCAGCCTGATCATCACTGCACATCAGTGCTTCTTCTAGAGCTGCACCCCTGAGCAGTGACATAACAAAATCATACTGATCCTGGTCAGTCTAATTTCCAGCATGAAGTACACAATCAATTTCTTCAATAAAGTCATCAGCAGACCTCCCATCTTTCTCAGCATCCCCCGTAAATGGAGCGATGTGTCTTTCCCTTGGAATGTATACATAGGACCTTTTGCTTAATTTATCAACAGTTGCCATGGCTTCCTCATGCTGACCATGCATCTCTCTAATTTGTTCATTGAAATCAGGTTCAGTTTGCTCATCCTCTGAATGTAACGTTATGAAAACTCAAGTCCTTAAAAAGTCTCTGTGACAAGCCTGGAAAAGGGGTTGCTGACATCTCCTGCAGAAAACACGATGACTTCACGGCCGCAGTTGCTCTGGATCACCGTCACAGTTCTACATCCTGGCTTCAGTCCCTGATGTCCCAACCCGGCATCAAGACTCTACCATGGTCTCCACGTGACACCGCCTCACGGGAACGACTGTCCTGTCCTTCACCACTACCCTATTATGTATTGTATATTGTACTGCATACAAACATCAAAAACCCTCTAAACTGGCTTGGAATTACCCCACTGCTGCTACCAAATTTTGTAGCCTGGGAAGAACACACACTCAGAACAACAAATACTTTTTCAAGTCTTTAATTCCTTTATCTATTTGAGATTTTTGAATGCAGAAAGAAACTATCAAAAGCTTAACTTTGGTCCACACACTTGTGTATCAATTAGTTATGTATGCAGTATGAAAATAAATAAAACAAAATATACAGAACCAATACAGTAGTTGCAAACACCAGAGGGCATATGTACAAAATTAAGGGAGGGAAGTTTAGGAGAGACATCAGGGGTAAGTTTTTTTACACAGAGGGTTGTGCGTGCCTGGAATGACTTACCAGGGATGGTGGTGGAGGCTAAAAAAGTGGTGGTGGGGTATTTAAGAGCCTCTTGGACAAGCACATGGATGAAAGAAAAATGGAGGGTTATTGGGGTAGTGTGGGTTTAGTACTTTTTTTTAAAGGATTATATGGGTCGGCACAACATGGAGGGCTGAAGGGCCTGTATTGTGCTGTAGTGTTCTATGGTTCTATGGTTAGTGGCAATTAGAAAAAACAATACAAACAACATTAGAATTCCACCAACCTGTACCTTGTACACAACATCAAGCATATGGATAAATACATGACATTTTACCTAAGAGGTATACTCACATTGGCGCACAAGTGCTTAACATCCAATCACGTACAGTCTAGACCAGCCTTTCTCAAAGTTTTTGCTCTGGAGGAACCCTTGCAATAGTTTTCAGGTCTCAGTGATCTCCTGATAAAAAATATTATATCTAGAGCTCACGGTACATTAGTATGCTCAGTAAGTTGTAGATATAACAATCCAAAAATAATTGTCAATGCTCTTTTGAGTAGAGAATGAATTTTTTAGCCAATCTTTCTTGAAAAAACAGGCAGTTAAGCTTAGCTTACCATTCTTGAAATTAAACTCTGTCATAAATTTTAAAAGTTCATAAGGCAAACAACAAATTTCTGCAGATGATTGGTAAAGGGTCTGGTTGTGTTGAGGAAAAAGGAAGGCTGCAGAAGGACTTAGACAGATGAGAATGGGCAAGAGAGTGGCAAATGAAACACAATGTTGGAAAATGCATGGTCAAGCACTTTGGTAGTAGAAATAAATGTGCTGGGACAAAGTCCAAAAATCTGAGATGCAAAGGCACTTGGGAATCCTTGTGCAGAACACCCTAAAGTTTACCTTGCAGTTTGAGTCAGTGGTGAGGAAGACAAATGCAATGTTAACATTCATTTCAGGAGGATTAAAATATAAGAGCAGGGATGTGATGCTGAGGCTTTATAAGGCACTGGGGAGGCCTCACCTTGAGTATTGTGAACAGTTCTGGGCTCATCTGAGAAAAGATGTGCTGGAATTTGAGAGGGTTCAAAGGAGGTTCACAAGGATGATTTCAGGAATGTCAGGGTTATCCTATGAGGAATGTTTGATAGCTCTGGGCCTGTACTCGCTAGAATTTAGAAGGATTTCAAATTTTGAAAGGCCTAAACAGAGTAGATGTGGAAAGGATATTTCCCATGGTGGGGAAGTCTAGAACAAGCGGGCACAACCTAGGGTAGAGGGACATCCATTTGAAACAGAGATGCGGAGAAATTTCTTTGGCCAGAAAATGATAAATTTGTGGAATTTGTTAACACAGGCAGCTGTGGAGGCCAGGTCACTGGTTGTATTTGAGGTAGAAATTGATAGGTTGTTGATTGGCATTAAAGTTTACAGGCATAAGGCCAGGGAGTGGGACTGTGGAGGGGTAAAAAAGAATTATCTATGATTGAATGTCAGAGTAGACTCAATGGGCCAAATAGCATAATTCTGCTCCTATCTTTTATGGTCTTGTAGCCTTCTAAACAATAATTACTGAACCCATCAGTCTGAATGAATTAAAAACTCTGGGTGAAGGAAAAGTGTCCCTTGGATCTTATGATGGACAATCCCTCAGACATGTATCACTGGTTACCAATGGACTTCCTGGACAACCACTATCCTTATCCATGTTAAATGTCTCAGCATTTGGACAGTTTAGTCTGCACTCACATTGAGTTCAGTTTTTTCTTGGACCAGAACACTGTTTGAAGCCTTGAACATCTGGGTGTGGTGATGGTTCAGTCCTCAACAACAGAACAGGCTTCACAGTGGAACTTCAGTGCTGTAGCTGGGGCTGGGTATTGTCACCACAGGCAGGACCACATCAACTGAAACCTTCACCATCTCTAGAATAATACAAAGCTGATTTGCAGTGGATTGTTACCTCATCTGCTGGATATGTACACAGGGAGACTGCAGTGTATCTGCCAATTCTGCATGTGCAGACACTCGATAAGGGAGTACAGAAGTTATCAAATATGTGTTTGTTTGTGTTTATCTGTTGTTTCCTGGATTCTCTGCTTGCTGCCAGTGTGAGAGAGATCCCTGGACTTTCTTCAGATTTCTGCTCCATTTCTGAACTGGTTGGGTTTCCCTCTGTTTAGGAAGCCTGACTGACTCAGGATCAATCTTCATTACCAAGAACATGTTGTAAATCGATGCTTATGTGAAATAATTTGTATAGATCTGTTACTATGGCTTTCAAACTGATTAATTTTCATTTATCCAAAGAGGGTGATAGATTGAGAAGATGGATGTCTGCCTATAATATTGGTTTTCTCATTGTCATCATCATTGTTACAATTTCCTGGATGGCGTTTAAAGGTATGTGCTCAAATGTTATTCTGTATTTTCATGTAAATGATGAACTCGGTTCTCTGGAGTTTGGTTGGAACGAAGTGAGTTTCTCAGTCAGGATGTTGTGAACTGCTTTACCAGGACCACCAGCACCTGAAGTCCTCAGTCCCACAGCTGAAGTCCTTTCCCACAGGGGGATCTGCTGGAGGTTTAGACCTTAATGGCATTTCACTGATGCTCATGGAACTAAAGGCAAAATGTTGACCTGAACACACAGTTGCCTCAATGGGACAAGGCAGAGTGTGGGGATAATTTGCATGAGATCTGTGTTTGGATTACTACTTGTCTCAGATTGACGGAGGAACGACAAGTTGCATGACGAAATTTCCCAATGAAGCAAGGAGAAGTGGTAGCAGCTTTTTGGTCAACAGGGATTAATAGATGGGAATGAGCAAAACCAGGGCTAAATGCCACTCCACAGCCAGACAAATTCATGTGGGCATCAGGATTCTGACAAGTCTTTAATAGGTCTTGGAGACAGAGAGGAATTATGTGTCTCAAATCACAGGAAGGAGAAATTGGTCTTTAAGAATTCTGGTGTAAGTTTGCTGAGCAGAATTTGCAGAAACTAGGGCTGTGCTGAATGAATCTGAGACAGCCAAAGGGTGAAGTAGTTAAATTTTACAAGAAGTCAGATTTTACAAGAAGAAGAGCTTTGACTAGCAGCCAATCCAGACATCAGAAGTTTGGAGAGGAGGGGACATCAATCTGGTTCATTTCTTGAGGATAAAAGGCAGCAGTGTGTCACAGTCTGAGGACCAGCCACCAATCAGCATTTAGGATTGATCAGTAAGAGTAAGTTAAAGAAAGGCTGGGGCAAGCACAGTGTCCATCATCTCAGTGGACATCGTCAGAGTGGTGATCATAAGACTTTAGCTCTTCAAAGGGAGGCTTCATTCAGAGAAAGCAATGAAAAGTCAACCTTATTTTTTTCCCTTCTCTTCTTTATATATGTCCAGTTAGAACAGTAGAGATGTTATATTAGAAATGCAATATTAGCATTTATTTCGGGAGTACTACAATAGAAAAACAAGGATGTAATGTTGAAACTTTATGAAGCACTGATGAGTACTGTGAGCAGGTTTGGGCCTCATATCTTAGAAAGGATGTGCTGAATCTGGAGAGGATTCAAAGGAGATTCATGGAAATAATTCCAGGATTGAATAGCTTGTCATATAAAGAACATTTGATGGCTCCAGGTCTGTATTCACTGGAATTCAGAAGAATGAGAGGTGACCTCATTGAAACCTATCGAATGGTGAAAGGCCTTGATGTAGTGGATGTGGAGAGGATGTTTCCTATGGTCAGAGAGTTGAAGACCAGAGAACACAGCCTCAGAATAGAGGGGCATCCTTTTAGAATGGAAATGAGGAGGAATTTCTTCAGACAGAGAGTGGTGAATCTGTGGAATTCTTTGCCACATGCAGCTGTGGAGGCCAAGTCTTACGTATGGCATATTTAAGGAAGAGGTTGATAGATTCTTGATTGGTCAGAGCATGAAGGGATACAGGGAGAAGGCAGAGATTGAGGCCGAGGGGAAAATTGTATCAGCCAATATGAAATGGCAAAGCATACTCGATGGGCCAAATGCCTAATTCTGCTCTTATATCTTATGGTCTTACTAAAAGGTCACGGGGAGACAGAGAGCCCTGCTGCTGCTTGAGACTGGAACTGGGAAACTTAGGCAGGAAATTTAATTACAGAACATTGGATTGTTCCAGTATTTTACAACAAGGAATCCATTTTCCTGAGGTGAAAAAGGAGTAACACACACTGTACAAATGTAACTGGGTACTGTGGGTACCAGTTACCCTCATGCCCCATCATTTTCATGTCAGGGGCACGTGATGTCATTCCCTGTGCAACACCCCCCTCTAGCGGAACCGCTGGGTAATTGCATCATGTGTTTTTTTTGGCCACCCCTGTAACAGTTGTCTTCACTACGACTTGTGTTGGCGTGTGGCATCGGTCTAGTGATCTGAAGGTCACTGGTTTGAGCCTCAGCTGAGGCAGCATGTTGTATCCTTGAGCAAGGCACTTAACAACTAATTGCTGTGCGACGACACCAGTGCGAAGCTACTTGGGTCCTAGTGCACTTCCCTTGGACAACATCGGTGGAGAGGGGAAGGCTTGCAGCTTGGGCAACTGCCAGTCTCCCAAGGCGCAAATCCATGGTCTCGCAAAACTAACGGATGCCTTTACATGGCAGCTGTGAACTGGGACACCTGCAGCTATTAACTATTGACCTTCATCCCTCAGGGCTCCCAAACACCCTGACAACAACCATTTGTTGTGGTCGTGGTACATATTGGTATAAACAACATATGTAGGAAAAGGGAGGAAGTCCTGAAATCGGACTACAGGGAGTTAGGAAGGAAGTTGAGAAGCAGGACCGCAAAGGTAGCAATCTCGGGATTACTGCCTGTGCCACGTGACAGTGAGTATAGGAATAGAATGAGGTGGAGGATAAATGTGTGGCTGAGGGATTGGAGCAGGGGGCAGGGATTCAGTTTTCAGGTTCATTGGGGCCTCTTTCGGGGCAGGTGAGACCTGTACAAAAAGGATGGGTTGCACTTGAATCCCAGGGGGACCAATATCCTGGTGAGGAGGTTTGCTAAGGCTGTTGGGGAGAGTTTAAACTAGAATTGCTGGGGGGTGGGAACTAAACTGAAGAGATGGAGGAAGGGGCAGTTGACTCACAAATAGAGAAAGCTTACAGACAGTGCGAGAGGGAGGATAGGCAGGTGATAGAGAAGAGACATGCTCAGACCGATGGTTTGAGATGTGTCTATTTTAATGCAAGGAGTATTATGAACTAAGTGGATGAGCTTAGAGCATAGATACTGGAAGTACTTGGAGCTATGATGTTGTGGCCATTACAGAGACTTGGGCTACGTCCACACTACACCGGATAAATCCTAACTGAAGCTTTTTCTCTTTGTTTTGACCTTCCATCCACACTAAAACAGCATTTTAGTCCACCAAAAATGGAGCTTTTCTAAAATGCTCTCCAGGACATGTAATGTTGAAAATGCTGGATTGGCCGGAGCAGTGTGGATGGGGTAACTGGAGAAATCTAAAAATGCTGTCACGACGTGCCGGAACAGATGGTGACGACAGCGTGCCATTTCATTGTTTTCTTGAATGCAACCTAACAATTTCAGAACAGACAGCAATGAGACTGAAGCCAGAAGTGTTAGAAACGTACTCACCAAATACTTTGACCCATAACTTACTGAATAAATAAGTATACTCACTTTGCCCTGTTTTCTGTCCTTGCTCGTATGAAGGTGGTTTCCCTATTTATGCAAGTACTTCTCTGACAATAGATGTGTAACAGCCTAATGTAACATTGTATGGAAATACAAGATAATACTGATGCAGACAAGTTTTATACATTTAACAAGGTGCTTTATTAATGCAACAGGGTTGGTCAGTTTTTCAATGTTCATCGTCAGCCGGGTCATACTGTCCGTGAACTCCCTGTCGGTTGCTTCCATACACACCAGTATTTTTTTTTAGTTTAAAGTCCTCCTGTGTGAGAGCCAACAGCTGTCTGTCATTTAAGTTTATCTAGTCTGTAACTGAACAACTGCGCACCAACACTTTCACGGCGAGTTTCGACACAAAACATGCCACTTGTTTTTGGTAGATGTGTCCTACGCATGCGCAGGAGAAGATTCACTGAAATATCAGTTTCAACGTGGAGAGAGATATTTTTAAAAATGCATAGTGTGCCTATCATTTTTACGCGAAACTGGCGTTTTCAAAATTATCCGGTCTAGTGTGGATGTAGCCTCGGATGACTCAGGGGCAGAAATAGTTACTGAGAGTGCCAGGCTATAGATGTTTCAGAAAAGACAGGGAGGGAGGCAAAAGTGGTGGGGACATGGTAATGAAGATCGGAGATAGTGTCACAGCTGCAGAAAAGGAGGAAGTGATGGAGGGATTGTCTATGGAGTCTCTGTGGGTAGAAGTTAGGAACAGCAAGTGGTCAATAACTCCACTGGGTGTTTTTTATAGACCACCTAATAGTAACAGGGACATTGAGGAGCAGGTAGGGAGACAAATTCTGGAAAGGTGTAATAATAACAGTGCTGTCGCGGTGGGAGATTTTAATTTCCCAGATGTTGATTGGCATCTTCCTTAAGCAAGGGGTTTAGATGCCGTGGAGGTCGTTAGGTGTGTTCAGGAAGGTTTCTTGTCACAATATGTAGATAAGCCTACAAGAGGAAAAGCTGTACTTGATCTGGTATTGGGAAATGAACCTGGTCAGGTGTCAGAACTCTCAGTGGGAGAGCATTTTGGAGATAGTGATAACAGTTCTATCCCCTTTACCTTATGAGGCAATCAGACAAGAAATTGGAAGCATAAATTGGAAACAGATGTTCTCAGGGTAATGTATGGGAGAAATGTGGCAAATGGTCAGGGGATGTTTGTGTGGTATGTTCCACTGAGGGTATGGGAACCGTGGTGTACAACGGCTGTTGTAAATCTAGTCAAGAAGGAAAGAGCTTACGAAAAGTTCAAAAAACTAGGTAATGATGGAGATTTTGAAGATAATAAGGCTGGCAGGATGGAGTTTAAGAATGAAATTAGGAGAGCCAAAGGGAGCCATGACAGGATTAAGGAAAACCCCAAGGCATTCTACAAGTATGTGAAGAGCAAGATGATAAGATGTGAGAGAATAGAACCAATCAAGTGTGACAGTCGAAATGTATGTATGGAACCGGAAGAGATAGCAGAGGTACTTAGTTAATACTTGGCTTCAGTATTCACTTCGGTAAAGGATCTTGGTAATTGTAGGGATGACTTGCAGCGGACTGAAAAGCTTGAGCATGTAGATATTAAGAAAGAGGATGTGGAGGAGCTTTTGGAAAGCATCAAGTTGGATACATCACCGAGACCAGATGAGGTGTATCCCAGGCTACTGTGGGAGGCGAGGGAGGAGATTGCTGAGCCTCCAGCAATGATCTTTGCATTATCAGTGGGGATAGGAGAAGTTCCGGAGGATTGGAGGGTTGCGGATGTTGTTCCCTTATTCAAGAAAGGGAGAAGAGATAGCCCAGGAAATTATAGACCAGTGAGTCTTACTTCAGTGGTTGTTATGTTGATAGAAAAAATCCTGAGAGGCAGGAATTATGAACATTTGGAGAGGCATAATATGATTAGGAATAGTCAGCATGGCTTTGTCAAAGGCATATTGTGTCTTATGAGCCTGATTGAATTTATTGAGGATGTGACCAAACACATTGATGAGGGTAGAGCAGTAGATGTAGGGTATATTGATTTCATCGAGGTATTTGATAAGGTACCCCATGCAAGGCTTATTGAGAAAATAAGGAGGCACGGGATCCAAGAGGACTTTGCTTTGTCGATTCAGAATTGGCTTGCCCACAGAAGGTAATATGTGGTTGTAAATGGGTCATATTCTGCATGGAGGTCGGTGACCTGTGGCGTGCATCAAGGACCTGTTCTGGGACACTTACTGTTCATCATAATTGATATAAATAGCCTCGATGTGGAAGTGGAGGGATGAATTAGTAAATTTGCTGATGACACTAAGGTTGGGGGTGTTGTGGATAGTGTGGAGGCCTGTCAGAGGTGGTTCAGTTTGGTAGGTCAAATATGATGCCAGAATATAGCATTAATGTTAAGACTCTTGGCAGTGTGGAGCATCGGAGGGATTGTGGGTTCCAAGTCCATAGGACACTCAAAGCTGCTGTGCAGGTTGACTCTATTAATTACTGACCTTCATCGCTCTGGGCTCCTGAACATGCTGACAACAACCATTTATTCTGCTGGTGCTGATTCCCCCCCCCCCCCCCCCCACCTCCCCGTCTCCATTCCTTCCCGTGACTCTGCTGATTCTCTGTTTTAGTTTTGCCATTTGAGTGAGTGTGGTGTAGATTTCCCAGATCTGTATCTGGATCCCGGGGGTTCTGGTCTCAGTCCCCATCCCCACAAAGCCTCCGTAACACTGGCCGTGTGGAGCTGGGTCATTTGTCAGCCATGAACAGTTCGAGGGACTAAATCACCTGCTCCTGGAATTAAAACCTGAATCTGCTGGGAATCCTCAGCAAGTAGCAGGTGAAGCACGGACAAGAAATGGGTTGCAGGGTGTTACATACCCCTTGGGTATCTTGTGACTGTCACATGACCATGATGTAATTGAGGCTCTGCTGGGCATGTTGTAATGGTCTTGTGATGGTGGAGTGATGTAATTTTCCCGCCAGTGAGAGGTCATGTGATGGCCTGTTTCAACAGGTATAAACGGAGCAAACCTCGCTGTGACGCAGGTCAGCTCATGGCTTAATTTATCAGTGACTCCGTTCTACCTATTTGGTTTCATGACACAGTTTCGTTTTAAAGTGGAGTTTTAATTTCTACCGTAAGAATCGTTGTGCCGGCAGAGATCTGCTCTTGAACAGAGTGTGATGAAAGGTGTGTGAAATTGGAGAAGGTCACTGCTGTCCCTCTTCACAGGAAATTAGCTGAGTTTTTCAGTTCATGAGGGCATCAGCCTTCTGTTCAAGAGGCAGCATTCTCTCCTCTTATCACCTTGATTTGGTTACAGATACAGTTATTCAACTGTTTTTAATTGCAGGCCTCAGACCAGAGGATGTAGGAGTTGCCATTACATCGATGGTGGGACTGGTGTTTTCTACAGCATATGCTATTATATTCATGTGCTGGTCAAGGAAAGGATCTCCAGGTACCTGTTATTGTCTAATTTGCATTTCAGCAGAAATACCAAGTGACTCATGTTGACAAAATGAACTCCTCCCACACCCCCACCCCCATCCCCACAGAGTCTCTGGATTCCTGTGGTACCCAGAATGCAATTGCCCTACATGATTGACAGGTTGAGATATGAAGTGGTGACACAGAATGTCTGGAGTTGTTCTGGAGTCAACTCTGACCCGACTGCAGAGGGGGTTTTGGGAGGAGTGACCCTGAGGAGGGAGGGTCATAGAAAAATACAACTGAGGAACAGGCCTGTCGGCACATCTAGTCCATGCCAAACCATTTAAACTCCCATCGCCCTGCACCAGGACCATAGCCCTCCGTACCCCTACCGTCCATGTACCGATCCAAACTTCTCTTCAACGGTGAAATCGAGCTTGCAAGCTCCACTTGTGCTCACAGTTTCTTCCATGTTCTCACAACTTTCATATTCCCCTTAAACTTTTCACCCTTCACCCTTTACCTGTGAACTCTTGATTGTAGTCCCACCCAACATCAGTGGAAAAGACCTTTTTTGCATTTACCCTGTCTCTACCTCTGATAATTGTGTGTGCCTCTGTCCAATCTCCTCTCAATATTCTACATTCCAGGGAATATAATCCTAACCTGATCAATCTTTCCATATCACTCAGGTCTCTCAGAGTGTAAATTTCCTCTGCACTCTTTCAATCTTGTTTACATCTTTCCTGTAGGTTGGTGACCAAAACTGCACGCAATACTCCAAATTATTCCTCACCAACATCTTATACAACTTCAACATAGCATCCCATCTCCAATACGCAGCACATTTATTTATTAAAGCCAAAGTGCCAAAAACTTTATCATCCTAGCTACCTGTGACTCCACTTTCAACAAATTATGGACCTGTATTCCCAGATCCCTTTGTTCTACCACACTCCTCAGTGCCCGACCGTTCACTGTGTAAGACCTACCCTGGATGGTCCAACCGAAGTGCAATACCTCACACTTGTCTGCATCAAATTCCATCTGCCATTTTTCAGCTCAACTTACCCCTCCCTCATGCCACCCTACCAGGGATAGGGTCCCTCTTGTCCTCACCAACCACCCCGCCAGATTCCACATCCAGCACATAATTTCTAGAACTTCAGCCATCTCCAACAGGATCCCACCACCAAGTACATCTTCCCCACCCCCGCCCATTTTCTGCTTTCCACAGGGATCCCTATGCAACTCACTTGTCCATTCATCCCTCCCCACTGATCTCCCTCTTGACACTTATCCTTGCAAGTGGAACATGTGCTTCACCTGCCCCTACCCCTCCTTTCTAAAATTTAGAATCACAACTCGTGAACCAGTCCCATCTATTTAGCATATTTGCTTTGAATCTAATGGCATTGTGATCACTGGATGCAAAGTGTTCACCTACACAAACTTCTGTCACCTGCCCTGTCTCATTCCCTAAAAGCAGATTAAGTATTGCACATTCCATTGTTGGGACATCTACCTACTGACTAAGGAAACTTTCCCGAACACATATGAAAAACTTTATCCCATCTAGTCCTTTTACACTATGGGAAACTCTGTCAATGTGTGGAAAGTTAAAACCACCTTCTTTGCAAAAGTCAACAATCTCTCTGCAACTTTGTTCCTCTAAACAAAGTTTCAGAGTTTGCATATGGTAACGTATACCACACCCCCATTTCCTCATCCTCTGAGTCTGTACAGCATTCAGTGGTTAGGTCCTTTTCAGCTCTTTCCGCTGATTGTCTCTCTGCTCTTCTCCTACCAGGTGTGGGGGCCATGTCAGGCTCTCAATCAACACGTACATCCTGCCCTGGAGGTAAAATGTGATTCCAGTGGAGAATTTTGACAGGGCCATTCCCGGCTTCTGGCTTCACCTGGAAAACTGGCAAATTTGGCATCTGGCTGTCCGCTATGTAAGGCGTAGACACCCAGTTAGCAGCCAACTTCTGCTTCCTCCAAATAGATCAAATGCAGGACTTACATTACTCTTCAACCTCAGGCTTCATTCAGGCCCAATAGAACTGATCTTGGACCAATCTGCAGGTCTTGTTGTAAAAAAAAATACTACTTATAACGATGATTGGTGAGGCACAGGGAGATCTGTATTTAATGACAAGCACCTTTATTGTTTGAACTAACAAGTACGTGAATTCATACACTAAATAACTAAATAAGGTGAGCAGGAAGGAGCTTATGAAGGAAATTAGTAGAGCCAGAAGGGACCATAAGAAGGCCTTGGCGGACAGGATTAAGGAAAATCCAAAGGCATTCTACAAGTACTTGAAGAGCAAGAGGATAAGACGTAAGAGAATAGGACCAATCAAATGTGACAGTGGAAAAGTGAGATAGCAGAGCTACTTAATGAGTACTTCACTTCAGTATTCACTTCAGAAAAGGATCTTGGCGATTGTAGGGAAGACTTGCAACAGACCGTGAAGCTTGAGCTTGTAGATATTAAGGAAGAGGATGTGCTGGAGCTTTGGGAAAGCATCAAGTTAGATAAGTCACCGGGTCTGGATGGGATGTACCCAGGCTACTGTGGGAAGTGAGGGAAGAGATTGCTGAGCCTCTGGCGATGATCTTTGTATCATCAATGAGGACGGGAAAGGTTCCGGAGGATTGGAGGGTTGTGGATGTTGTTCCGTTACGCAAGAAAGTGAGTAGAGATAGTCCAGGAAATTATACACCTGTGAGTCTTTCTTCAGTGGTTGGTAAATTGTTGGACAAGATCCTGAGACGCAGGATTTCTGAACATTTGGAGAGGCATAATATGATTAGGAATAGTCAGCATGACTTTGTCAAAGGCAGGTCGTGCCTTGCGAGGCTGATTGAATTTTTTGAGGATGTGACTAAACTCATTGATGAAGGTAGAGCAGTAGGTGTAGTGTATATGGATTTTAACAAGGCATTTGATATGATACCCCATGCAAGGCTTATTGAGAAAGTAAGAAGGCATTGAATCCAAGGGGACATTGCTTTGTGGATCCAGAACTGGCTTGCCCACAGAAGGCAAAGAGTTGTTGTAGATCGGTCATATTCTGCATGGAGGTCAGTGACCAGTGGTGTGCCTCAGGGATCTGTTCTGGGACCCGTGTTCTTTGTGATTTTAATAATGACCTGGATGAGGAAGTGGAGGAATGTGTTCGTAAATTTGCTGATGACACAAAGGTTGGGGGTGTTGTGGATAGTGTGGAGGGCTGTCAGAGGTTACAGCGGGACATTGATAGCATGCAAAACTGGGCTGAGAAGTGACAGATGGAGTCCAACCCAAATAAGTGTGAGGTGGTTCATTTTGGTAGGTCAAATATGATGGCAGAATATAGTATTAATAAGACTTTTGGCAGTGTGGAGGATCAGAGGGATCTTGGGGTCCAAGTCCATGGGACACTCAAAGCCGCTGCGCAAGTTGACTCAGTGGTTAAGAAGGTGTACTGTGTATTAGCCTTCATCAATCGTGGTATTGAGTTTAAGAGCCGAGAGGTAGTGTCGCACCTATATAGTACCCTGGTCAGACCCCACTTGTACTCCTGTGCTCAGTTCTGGTCGCCTCACTACAGGAAGGACATGGACAGGGTGCAGAGGAGATTTACAAGGATGTTGCCTGGATTGAGGAGCATGCCTTATGAGAATAGGTTGAGTGAACTTGGCCTTTTCTCCTTGGAGCAATGGAGGATGAGAGGTGAGCTGATAGAGGTGTACAAGATAATGAGATGCATTGATTGTGTGGATAGTCAGTCTTTTTCCCAGGGCTAAAAAGGCTGGCACGAGAGGGCATAGTTTTAAGGTGCTTGGAATTAGGTACAAGGAGATGTCAGTAGTAAGTTCTTTTTATGCAGAGAGTGGTGAATGTGTGGAATCGGCTGCCAGTGGTGGCGGTGAAGGCAGAAACAACAGGGTCTTTTAAGAGACTCCTGGATGGCTACATGGAGCTTAGAAAATAGAGGGCTGTGGGTAAGGCTAGGTAATTCTAAGGTAAGGACATGTTCGGCACAGCTTTTTGGGCTGAATGTCCTGTATTGTGCTGTATGTTTTCTATGTTTCCATGTTTATATGTGTGCACACCCACTAAGTATCCCTGACTCTCCTGAATAGTCAAAGAATCGCAAAGCTATTACCCGGACAAAGGAATTTCCGCTGGCCAGGCATTCCTCATAGTCCCGATTCATCAGTGTCATTGGCTGCAGGTCAAGTGTCTGACCTTTAACACCTTGTTATTGGCTCTGCTGCAAGCCAGCAGCAATTTATTGCCCTCTTCCCATCAAGTGACAGTCGATAATTTATGTTCTCAATCAGCAACGAACTCGAATCACTTCAGGCAGGCATCTACTCTAACATTCACAAACCTGCATGTTATATCCAACCAAAGAACATCTCACAAATAACTTCTTATTAGAAATGATCTCCAGTCCAGCAGATTACCTAAAGTATCATTGTGTCTTCTTTAAAATATTGATCAAGCCCAGCATGTCAAGCTCACAAAATGGAGAACAGAGTGTCTTCACAAAATGGCAGCCTCCATCCCCAAGCATGCGACAGGAACAAAGACAAATAGTCTGTCTGCTTCCACTGTCCTTGATTCATTTGAATTGACTGATTTGTAGATTGTCATTCTTTCTGGTCAACAGTCTTGTCAAACCCCAAATAAACAGAATCATCATGAAGTGACTTCAACACAATCCTCTGATGCTTCTCAGGCAAAACCAACTGGGAATGCTGAGTCCTGTCTGGAGGAGATGTGACCCTGTATAAAACCTGGTTCCTCAACTCCAGTTTGTTCCATTCCCTCATCAGTAGGGGTATGGTAGGGTGTTTCATCTTTTCAACTTGGGTCATATCCCCTTCTTCAACAGATGACCAAATGGCACCTATACAAGGGTTGTCTCACTGGGCTACTGCCAATTCCACAGGACTCAATGCAGGCAACTGCTTTGTATCCAGAGCTGTCAAGGTGCAATAAACTTGTGGAATGGCACAACCCGAAGCTCCCAAATGATCCACAGCTCTATCCTGCCACAGCCTTGCTGCTGATTTCCCTGTGGTAGAAAGCTGGCACATTGCTTTAACACCAGAGGCAGGAACACTCTCCCACTCTCCGTCCATTTCCAGAACCTCATGTGACCATCAGGTCAATGAATCCACATCAATGTTCTGATTCCCCAGCCGATACTTCAGGCTGAAATCATAAACAGACAATGCTGCTGACCAACGGTGACCTGTGGCATCCAACTTCACCAAGGTCAGGATTGTTGTCTGTCCTCACCTCCAACCTGGCACCATATAGATAGTCACCTAACTTATCCACCACAGCCCAATTTGTGCATAGGCTCTCAACCCTTTGCCATGGTCCTGATGAAGAACACCCCCTAAACCCTCGAGGCTGGCGTCGGTGTGCAGGACGTACGGCAACTGGAAGTTTGCAAAGCTCAACACAGGTGCTTCAGTCAGCAGCTCTTTCAGCAGCTGAAAGACTCTTCGCATTTTGCATCCCATCTTTCTCCAAAAGGCTCCAAAGGGCAAAAATAAACATTACCACCTTCTCCTTTCATTCTCCTCACTTTATACCCCGGGGGGGCAGGGTAACCACACAGAAGCTGATTCAAAGAGTGGCTTACTTTGGAGTAATCATTCACAAATCTCTGGTAGTACCCACAGAATCCATTGATTGAGTGTAGAGCTCTCACATTCTTGGGTCTTGGCCATGTGGTCACCGCCTCGACCTAGGACAGATACATAGCTATTCCATCCTGAGAGACTATGTGCCTGATGTAATTTACTGACATCTTGCAGAATTGACATTTGTCCAGTGATAGTTTTAACCCTTCAGTCTTCAGTTTTCAGGCGGTCTAGCATCTTCATTAGTCTCATCTTGTGCTCCTCCAGTGTGGAATCGAACACTATGAGGTTGTTCATGTACACCAGTACTTCAAGCAAGTTCATGTTTCCAACAGTCTTCTCCATGGCAGGCTGGAAAGCAGCTGTGCTCCTGATATGCCCTGGTCATTCTCTCAAACTGAAAGAATCCAAGTGGAGATATGAATGTTGTCTTCTCCTGGTCAGCTTCACTAATGGGGATCTGATAATACCCACTCCTTAGGTCCAGCATACTGAACCATTTTGCTCCACTCAGGCAGCCAGAGCATCCTCGATCCATGGAACAGTATATTGGTCAGGGACTGTACGTCACTTCAGTGTCCAATAGTCAACACATTTGTACCTTGGCACATGAGGACTCCTTGATAATTCCAGTTTCCTTCAGTTTCACCAGATACTGAAATGTGCACAGTGTTGGAGATCATATTTTCCAAAATCTGGGTGCGTCCCTTACTCACGGCGCCAACTCCTCATCACCGATCTCCAGTAGAACTTCCCATCCTGCACTCCTCTGTATCACGCCTTCCCATCGGATTGAATCCTGCGGCTGCTCCTCTCCTCTCTCCATCTCCCACCAAAAGACCAATAATGCCAACAGTGTCCATCACAAGTGTCTCTCCACCCACATTTCTCCAGAACCTTCTCCCAATTCCACCATCCTGATTGGCTGACTGGTAGGACCATGTCAATTGCAGCACTTAATCATTGCGATAATACGACTGAGCTTATTTACAGTGGGGTCTTGTCTCATATTTCCAGAACTAACAACAAAGTATTTAGTCTCTCCAGGGATCTCCACACACTGACAGTGGAGTGAACTCTCTGAACCTCCCTCACTGCATTGCTCTGACACCTGGTCCTTTTCCAACCTGTTGGGATTGCCTCATGTTTAGGACATTCATTATCACAGCCAACCTGACCAATCCCAGTCCAAGTCTGTTATCTGGAACACTTGTCCACTGAAACATATGTAGAACTGTTTGTGTTGATCTGTTTTGAAACAGTTTGAAACAGTTCTAATGTTGTTGTTCATTTCTCCCTGTGGACTCTAGAAGACAAGCAGTGGTGGTGGTGCCTGAATATTTGTAACATTGTGGCTCTTGTCTTCATCCTCATTGCCTTCATTTGCAGGATTGCGTCTAAAGGTATGTGCACAAATATTCTTAAATTACATTAAAATGGTCGCTATGTTACTCAGTGCAGGAATGGAATGAGTATCTCAGTCAGTACGTTGTGAACTGCTTTTTATGGAACACCAGCACCTGCAGTCCTCAGCCCCACAGTCTACAGCTGGGGACTGGGAGACCTGCTGGAGGTTTGACCCAATATAGACACTGTAGGTTACACAGGGTTTGTCCGGACTTCCAGAAGCTGCTTGATAAACTCCCAAAGGTGAACCTGATGGAACTGAAAGCATACGACTGACCAGAGTGGAGAATTGATGGTGGCAAATCTGTTGTGACTGCAACTTTTCATTAGGTTGAGTCTGGTGTTGCTATTTTAAACAGTCAAAAACAAGTTTCCAATGATATTGTAACAGGGCAGCAATAAATCACAGAAATTTTCTGCAAATGGGGAAAAATTATGTCAATGGATTTTAAAGCAGGTGAATACAAAGTCTTTTTTTTATTTAATAAGAACAGAACAGATTAGTTTCTAAATGGTGATCCATTAACCCTGTGTGGTCTGTGTTCATCATGACTGACAGGTTGATTAGAAACTGTTTCTGCTGGTCAAGGTGTTCAGGATTTGGAAACTTCAGTACACCCAAGCAGCCCAACAACAACCATTGACTCTGCTGGTGTTGTTTTGTTCCCCTTCACCCAGCTCCTTCAGTTGACTCTGCTGATCTCCATTTCCGTGAGGTGTGGATTTCCCAGAGCTTCATCTGGACCCTGGGATTCCAGTCCCAGTCCCCACCCCACAAATATCAGTCACTTTATCCATGTGAAGTTGTCTCACAGGTCACCCTTGGTCCTTTTGAACAGCTCAGGCTCTCAATCACCTGCTCCTGTTCCAGGTCTGTGATCATGTGCTGACCACGAGAGCCTTCTGAGTGTGTGTCACTGTCCAGCTATCACCAGTAAATGGAGAGTCAATCTCACCAATCACCATCTCCGTGACTTGTAAATGTCTGTCACTGGGTTACAGCTTAATAATGACCAGATAGTAATGATATCAGGTATCAGGTGAAGACAGGGAGGCAGTTTATTGTCACTGGGTCAGTATCCTGGAGTCCATACCAGTGTTACCATGAGAACAGCAGAGGTTCCTGAGGGAGACTCACCCTCACCATCTGAGGACAAGCAGATGTGGATCTGGTCTGACAGATCGAGAGAATATGGCCGGTATAAGAGGGTGGAGACAGAAGGTGCAGAGCAAACTCTGGCAGGAGATGGGTGGATCCAGGTGAGGAGGGATAGTGGTCAGATATAGGAGGGGAGAGTGTGGTTCACACCAGAATGGGAAGGTGATGGGTGGATCCAGGTGAGGAGGGATAATGGTCAGATATAGGAGGGGAGAGTGGGGTTCACACCAGAACGGGAAGGTGATGGGTGAATCCAGGTGAGGAGGGATAATGGTCAGATATAGGAGGGGAGAGTGGGGTTCACACCAGAACAGGAAGGTGATGGGTGGATCCAGGTGAGGAGGGATAATGGTCAGATATAGGAGGGGAGAGTGGGGTTCACGCCAGAATGGGAAGGTGATGGGTGGATCCAGGTGAGGAGGGATAATGGTCAGATATAGGAGGGGAGAGTGTGTGTGTGTGATGGATAGATGGAGGAGTGGGAGAGGGGAACCAGTCGGGGTGGTGTATGTGTGTGATGGACAGATGGAGGAGTGGGAGAGGGGAATCAGTCGGGGTGGTGTGTGTGTGTGTGTGATGGACAGATGGAGGAGTGGGAGAGGGGAACCAGTCGGGGTGGTGTGTGTGTGTGATGGACAGATGGAGGAGTGGGTGAGGGGAACCAGTCGGGGTGGTGTGTGTGTGATGGACAGATGGAGGAGTGGGAGAGGGGAACCGGTCGGGGTGGTGTGTGTGTGTGATGGACAGATGGAGGAGTGGGAGAGGGGAACTAGTCGGGGTGGTGTGTGTGTGTGATGGACAGATGGAGGAGTGGGAGAGGGGAACCAGTCGGGGTGGTGTGTGTGTGTGTGATGGACAGATGGAGGAGTGGGAGAGGGGAACCAGTCGGGGTGGTGTGTGTGTGTGTGTGTGTGTGTGATGGACAGATGGAGGAGTGGGAGAGGGGAACCAGTCAGGGTGGTGGTGTGTGTGTGTGTGTGTGTATGTGATGACAGATGCAGAGGGAGGAGAAGGGGATGGAGTTATCTAACTGATGGAGAATGAGGACAGAGGGAAGGACTATCATTGTTGGAGGAGAGGAGAGAAGGTGAGTCAGTAAAGGAGAGAGAAGGTAGTGTTAGCATTCGCCTTTTGCAGTGTAATTAGTGCTGACTGTAGCTGTTATATATGACATAACCTTGGATCTCGAAATGTGGGGAATTTTACAGGTTTCACATATTTACCTCTTTCTGTAATTAGTTTTGTTTTTGCATTTAATAAATTAATTACATTTAAATGAACAAGAGAAAATCTGCAGATTCTGGAAATCGAAGCAACACACGCAAAATACTGGAAGAACTCAGCAGGCCAGGCAACATCTGAGTACAGTCGACGTTTCAGCAGTCTTTTTGATTTGATTGTTTGTTTAGTCTTTGTGTGTAGTTATACAGTACATTGTCTCTATTGTATTTCTCTATTCTACTGTGAATTTCTGCAAGACAGTGAATCTTAAGTTAGTAAATGGTGATATATACATATTTTGATAATAAGTATACTTTGTCGTGTGATTAACTTGTTGCTTTGTCTCATAAATGCCATTGGACATTGAGGGTGTTAAATGTACTTTTAAACTGGGATTGGTGTGGACAATCAGTGTGAATTTACTCAGTGGGTTCACTTCTGTACATTTCAGATCAAAGCTGCAAGATCAACATTCCAGTCTGGATCATATTGATTATATCAGCGATCACATTTGTGACAGCATTATCCAGATTCTTTCCAGTTTGCAGTAAGTATCAAAATCAAAGCTTTTTCTAAAGAACTCTATCACTGTGAAAACTTTCCCCTGGTCTCACCATCACTTTAGCTTCTAAAGGGAGCAGTTGAGGGGAAATCTCCAGCACATTATCAAATCTGTCCTAGCTGACTGCTGTCAGTCGGGAACAGATCTGGCTCAGATTTTGCTGGATTCTGTTGGAGGTTCTGCACAGAGGTGCTGGGATCTCTGAATAGTTGAGCTGATGGGGTTTGGGACTCCTGCTGGATTGTGGAAGTCCAGAACTTTCGATTTGAGTTGGAGTGATTTCCATCTGTGCCTGCGTGGGAATTATTGGAGAGAATTCAAGTTATGGGAGTTGTGTATAATTGGAGAGATCAGGATTTGATTATGGATGGTCAGTAAGGCCCAGAGTCAGGAAAAACAAACTTTCTAATCTGAGGAGATGATGAAGAAGATTGCTGGAGGCAATGTGAAAGATGTTCTCCATTGGACTTTAGTAAGTCATTTGACATGGTCCCACATGAGAGGCTGATCCAGAAGGCTAACACACCTGGGATCCAAGGTGATCCAGCTAAAGGGATCCAAAATCAGCTTGGTGACAGAAGGCAGAGGTCGTGTTGGAAGAATGTTTTTTCTCTGATTTGAAGTCTGAACCTCCTTGTGTACAGTAGTGAATGGTTGTACAACTTCTGCACTTTGTGATATATATTAATGACTTAGTTGTGAGTGTAGGAGGTATGATTAGTAAGTTTACGGATGAATGAGAAATGGTGTTTTGGATGGTGAAGAAATTTGTCCAAGTCTACAATAGGATATGGATCAGATAGAACTTAATTCTGATAAATACAAGGTCATCCATTTTGCAGAGTTGAAATAGGACTCGGACATCTGCAGTACGGGGTAGAAATGTTGAACAGAGAGACTAAGGATTCCATGTTCAGAGCAAGACACACAAAATACTGTAGGAACTCAGCAGGTCAGGCAGCAACTATGGAAGTTAATAAACAGTCGATGTCTCGGGCTGAGACCTTTAATCAGGACTGGAAAGAAGGGGGAAGAAGCCAGAAAAAGGAAGAGGGGAAGGAGAAAAGCTCGAAGGTGACATGTGAAGCCAGGTGGGTGCAGGAGGGGGATGAAGGAAGATGCTGGGAGGTGCTAGGGAGAAAAGATAAAGGGCTGGAGAAGGAATATGATAGGAGAACAGAGTGGAATGTGGAAGAAAGGGAAAGAAGAAGGGTAATATGCAGGTGAGGAGAGGGGGACACAGTTGCAAATAGAAGAAGAAGAAGAAGCGGAGGGAGAAAAATTACTGGAAGTTGAAGAAATCAATATTTATCCCATCAAGTTGCAGGCCAACAGATGGAATATGAGAGTTGCCTCGAAATGGTTGGTGACCGGGATGGCGGATGGTGCAGAGAATGATGTGCTGGATGCATAGTCCCGTGGGTGGGAGGTGAAGACAAGAGGAACTCGGTCAGTGTTAAGGATACAGAGTCCCATGGGTGGGAGGTGAAGACGAGAGGAACTCGGTCAGTGTTAAGGATACAGAGACCCGTGGGTGGTAGGTGAAGACGAGAGGAACTCGGTCAGTGTTAAGGATACAGAGTCCCGTGGGTGGTAGGTGAAGACGAGAGGAACTCGGTCAGTGTTAAGGATACAGAGTCCCGTGGGTGGGAGGTGAAGACGAGAGGAACTCGGTCAGTGTTAAGGATACAGAGTCCCGTGGGTGGGAGGTGAAGACGAGAGGAACTCGGTCAGTGTTAAGGATACAGAGTCCCGTGGGTGGTAGGTGAAGACGAGAGGAACTCGGTCAGTGTTAAGGATACAGAGTCCCGTGGGTGGGAGGTGAAGACGAGAGGAACTCGGTCAGTGTTAAGGATACAGAGTCCCATGGGTGGGAGGTGAAGACGAGAGGAACTCGGTCAGTGTTAAGGCATCGGGATGATGTGTCAAGGGCAGACGCCTGCGAAATGGAGGAGATGTGAGTGAGGGAACCGTCAATTGTGGAGGAAGGGAAACCTTGTTCCTTGAAGAAGTATGACATCTCTGATTTCCCAGAGAAAAAAAGCCTCACCCTGGAAACAGATGCGATGGATACAAAGGAACTGATAGAGGGAATGGCATTTTTACAGGAGACAGGTTGGGAGGAGTTACAGTCAAAGTAGATGTGGGATTTGGTAGGTTTACAAAAGATATCAATAGATAGCTTATTCCCAGACATGGAAACAAAGAGATCAAGAAAGGATAGAGAAAGGTGTGTCAGAAATGGACCAAGTGAATTTAAGGGCAGGGTGGAAGCTGGACTGTAGTTCCAAGTTCATAGATCTCTAAGAAGGAACATTGGTTGATAGTGTTGAGAACATACATGGAATGCTGATCTTTATACTTTGGGACAACAAGCAAGGTCATAAGTAGAAAGATAGGCCAGATGAATTCATGGCTGAGGTGCTGGAGCAGGGGGAGAGGTTCAGGTTCTTGGGATTTTTTCTGGGGATGGAAGCAACCTGTACAAGAGGGACAGGTTACACTTGAACCAGAGAGGGGCCAATATCCTTGCAAGAACATTTGGGGTTGGGATTGAACTCTGAGCAGGAGCAACACATGGGATAAAGCAGTCATTTGCAAGAGCAAGTTTTGTATTCAGGATAGCCAGGATATCAGGATAAAGGGAAGGAAAAGAATACTCATCTAACTCACAGCGTGAGGATGAAGAGGTAACGTGAGTGAACTCAAAATGTGGATTGGCTCTGTGGACTGGGATGTCACAGCCATAACAGAAACTTGGCTGAGAGAAGGGTAGGATTGGCAGCTCACTGCTCCAGAATACAGATGCTACAGCCATGACAGTAGATAAAGGATTGGGAAGCTTTTAAAAACCTAAAGAGAGCAACTAACATAATTAATTAGGAAAAAATGAAATATGAAAGCAAGCTAGCAAATAATATCAAAGTGGATAGTGAAAGTTTCTCCAAGTATGTTAAAAATAAAAAAAGATAAGATTGGATATAGGGCTGCTACAAAATGAGGCAGGAGAAATAATAACAGGGGAACAAGGAGCTGGATGATGAACTAAATGAGTATTTTGCATCAGTCTTCACTGTGGAAGACACTAGCAGTGTTCCTGATGTTGTACTGTGTGAAGGAAGAGAAGTGGGTGCAGTTACTATTACAAGAGAGAAGCTGCTCAAAAAGCTGAGAGACCTAAAGGTACATAAGTCACCCGGACCAGATGAACTACACCCTAGGGCTCTGAAAGATAAGGCATTAGAGATTGTGGTGGCATTAGAAATTATCTTTCAAAAATCATTGGACTCTGGCATGGTGCCAGAGGACTGGAAAATTGCAAATGTCACTCCACTCTTTAAGAATGGAGGAAGGCAGCAGAAAGGAAATTATAGGCCAGTTAGCCTGACCTCAGTGGTTGGGAAGATGTCAATTGTTATGGATGATGTTAGGAAGTACTTGGTGACACAGGACAAGATGGGACAAAGTCAGCATGGTTTCCTTCTGGGAAAATCCTGCCTGATGAATCTGCTGGAATTCTTTGAGGAGCTCACAAGTAGGATAGATAAAGTGAATGCTGTGGAAGTTGTACACATGGACGTTTTGAAGGCCTTTGACAAGGTGCCACACATGAGGCTGCTTACCAAGTTAACAGCCTCACTAACATGGTTAGAGCATTGGCTGATTGGTAGGAGGCAGCGAGTGGGAAGAAAAAGATACTTTTCTGGTCGGCTGCCAGTGACTAGTGGTGTTCCACAGGTGTCAGTGTTTGGAGAACTTATTTTTATGCTGTATATAAATGATTTAGATGATGGAATAGATAGCTTTGTTGCCAAGTTTATAGATGATATAAGGATTAGTTTAGAGGCAAGTAGTTTTGAGCAAATATGTAGAATGCAGAAGGACTTAGACAGATTCGGAGAATGGGCAAGAAAGTGGCAAATGAAATATAATGTTGGAAAATGCACGGCCATGGACATTGGTAGTAGAAATAAATGTGCGGACTATTTTCTAAATGGGGAGAAAATCCCAAAATCTGAGATGCAAAAGGACTTGGGAGTTCTTGTGCAGAATACCCTGAAGGTTTACTTGCAGTTCAAGTCAGTGGTGAGGAAAGCAAATGCCATGTTAGCATTCATTTCAAGAGGTCTTGAATACTCACTGGAATTCAGAAGGATGAGGGGGATCTCATTGAAACCTTTGGAAGGCCTAGACGGAGTAGACATGGAAAGAATGTTTCCCATGGTGGGAAAGTCTATAATAAGAGGGCACAGCCTCAGGATAGAGGGGCGCCCTTTCAAAACTGAGATGCGGAGAAATTTCTTTAGCCAAAGCGTGGTGAGTTTGTGGAATTTGTTGTCACATGCAGCTGAGGGCCAGGTCATTGGGTGTATTTAAGGCAGATATTGATAGGTTCTTGATTGGACATGGCATCAAATGTTACGGGGAAAAGGCCGCGAACTGGGGTTGAGGAGGAGAAAAATAAAGGATCAGTCATGATTAAATGGCGGAGTAGACTCGATGGACCAGATGGCCGAATTCTTCTCCTATGTTTTATGGTCTTATGGGCAGAGGTACAGATAAATGAGGAGGAGATGTTATCTTTTGATCAAGGAGGACATAGCATCAGTGATTAGAGATGACATCCTTGGAGGTTCGTTGAGTGAAGCCGTATAGATAGAACATCATTTCAAACTCCTGGGAGTGCACATCACACACAACCACTCATGGTCCCAGAGCACATCCTACACGGGCAGGAGAGCTCACCAATGCCTCATTTTTCTGAGGAGTCTGAGAGAGCTGGACTTTGCACATCCATACTCACGTCATTCCACAGATGCACAGTAGGGGGCAGCCTAACAAGCTGCATCTCTGCTTGGTACGGAACCTGCACTGTGGTGAACAGGAAGCTCCACAATGGAGAGTTAAAACTGACCAACCCATCACTGGCACCAGCCTACCTGCCATCAATGACATATCGTCTGTAGAGTACGGTGTGGATAAAGGATCAGTAACATCATGAAGGATCATACACACCCTGCTCATGGACTGTTTGTCCAACTCCCATCAGAGAGGAGGCTGCTTAACATTCACAGCAAAACACACAAAATTCTGGGGGAATTCAGCAGGTCAGGCAGTAGCTATGGAAATGAACGAACAGTCGACGTTTCGGGCTGAGAGCCTTCTTCTGGGTTGAGAAGAAAGGGGGAAGATGCCAGAATAACAAAGTGGGGGAGGAGGAGGGGATGGAGGCTAGTTTGAAGGTGATAATTGAAGCTGGGTTGATAGGAATGATAAAGGGCTGGGAGGAAGGAATCTTATAGTAGAGGACAGTAGACCAGAGGAGAAAGGGAAGGAGGAGGGGACCCAGGGAGAAGTGATAGGCAGGTGAGAAGGTAAAAGGCCAGAGTGAAGAGGGCAGGGGAGGGAAAAATTACCAGAAGAAGAAATTGGTATTCATGCCATAAGGTTAGAGGCTACCCAGATATAAATTTGTCACTCCCCACTAATCCCCTTCCCAGCACTTAACCCTGCAAGCAGCCTACGTGTTTCACCTGCCCATTCACCTCCTCCCTGACCTCCATTCCCTCCAGTGAGGCAACACTACACCTGCCCATTCACTCCTCCCTCACCTCCATTCCCCCCGGTGAGGCAACACTACACCTGTCCATTCACCTCCTCCCTCACCTCCATTCCTTCCAGTGAGGCAACACTACACCTGCCCATTCACCTCCTCCCTCACCTCCATTCCCTCCAGTGTGGAAACACTACACCTGCCCATTCACCTCCTCCCTGACCTCCATTCCCTCCAGTGAGGCAACACTACACCTGCCCATTCACTCCTCCCTCACCTCCATTCCCCCCGGTGAGGCAACACTACACCTGTCCATTCACCTCCTCCCTCACCTCCATTCCCTCCAGTGAGGCAACACTACACCTGTCCATTCACCTCCTCCCTCACCTCCATTCCTTCCAGTGAGGCAACACTACACCTGCCCATTCACCTCCTCCCTCACCTCCATTCCTTCCAGTGAGGCAACACTACACCTGCCCATTCACCTCCTCCCTCACCTCCATTCCCTCCAGTGTGGAAACACTACACCTGCCCATTCACCTCCTCCCTCACCTCCATTCCTTCCAGTGAGGCAACACTACACCTGCCCATTCACCTCCTCCCTCACCTCCATTCCCTCCAGTGAGGCAACACTACACCTGTCCATTCACCTCCTCCCTCACCTCCATTCCCTCCAGTGAGGCAACACTACACCTGCCCATTCACCTCCTCCCTCACCTCCATTCCCACCAGTGAGGCAACACTACACCTGCCCATTCACCTCCTCCCTCACCTCCATTCCCTCCAGTGAGGCAACACTACACCTGCCCATTCACCTCCTCCCTCACCTCCATTCCCTCCAGTGAGGCAACACTACACCTGCCCATTCACCTCCTCCCTCACCTCCATTCCCTCCAGTGAGGCAACACTACACCTGCCCATTCACCTCCTCCCTCACCTCCATTCCTTCCAGTGAGGCAACACTACACCTGTCCATTCACCTCCTCCCTCACCTCCATTCCTTCCAGTGAGGCAACACTACACCTGTCCATTCACCTCCTCCCTCACCTCCATTCCTTCCAGTGAGGCAACACTACACCTGCCCATTCACCTCCTCCCTCACCTCCATTCCCTCCAGTGAGGCAACACTACACCTGCCCATTCACCTCCTCCCTCACCTCCATTCCTTCCAGTGAGGCAACACTACACCTGCCCATTCACCTCCTCCCTCACCTCCATTCCCTCCAGTGAGGCAACACTACACCTGTCCATTCACCCCTCCCTCACCTCCATTCCTTCCAGTGAGGCAACACTATAACTGCCCATTCAATTTCTTCTTCTGGTAATATTTCCCTCCCCTCCCTTCTTCGTCTATTGCCCACTCTGACCTTTTATGTCTTCTCACCTGCCTATCACTTCCCCCCATTACCCCTCCTCCTTCCCTTTCTCCTGTGGTCCATTCTCCTCTCCTATCAGATTACTTCTTCTCCAGCCCTTTACCTTTCCTACCCACCTGGCTTCACCTGTCAACTTCCAGCTTCCCTCCTTCCCCTCCCCCCACCTTTATATTCTGACATCTTCCCCCTTCATTCTCAGTCCTGAAGGAGACTCTAAGCCTGAAACGTCGACTGTTTATTCATTTCCAAAGATGCTGCCTGACCTACTTAGATCCTCCAGCATTGTGTGTATTTTGCTGTGAATGCTAAGCAGCCTCCTCTCTGATGGGAGTTATGTTTGTGTTGTTTTGGAATTTCAGCATCTGCAGACTTTCTCATGTTTACGTAGCATCCACGCCAGGACCACCAGACTCAAAAACAGTTACTCTCCCCAAGCTGACCAACACCTCCACCCGTTAACTCCACCACAGCATTATTATTTCCCATCACTGACATTATGTACAACCCAGTGTCACTTTATGGACAGACAATCAATCTATGTATATAAGCTGTCTTCTGTATTTATATTTATTTCATGATTTTTATTATTAATAATGTGTTCTTCATCTTCTGTATTTTTTGGTGCTGCATTGGATCCAGAGTAACAATCATTTTGTTCTCCTTACACTTGTGAATACGAAATGACATTGAGCAATCTCTCATCTTTGAAAAGTTTCCTGAGCAGAGACACCTAGACAGAGGGTGCAGTACCGGACCTCCTCTTGGAGAATGAGGCAGGGCAAGTAACTGAGGGGGCAGTCAGGGGGCACTTTGGCTCTGGTGACCACAGTCCTTGTAGTTTTAAGATGGTGATGGAAAAGCAAGCATTGGTCCCAAGTTAGGGTCCAAAACTCAGCTGGGCTAATTTTGTGGGAATTAGGCAGGATCAAACAGGGGATTAAATTGGATAAATTGCATTTTTATGTGGATAAATTCTCAGGGCTTGACTGTGTATATCATCAGATTGTATCGGAGGCTAGAGAATAAATTGTGGATGCCGTTGAAGAGATATTTGCTTCATTTTTAGCCACTGGTGAAATTCCCAAAGACTGGAAAGTTTAAGAAGAGTAACAAGGAGAAGCCAGGGAATTACTTGAAGAAGTAGCTAAAAATGTAGATGAGAGTCGGACAGTGGATGTTGTCGACTTTGACCTTTGCAAAGTGTTCACGGTCCCACATGGAAGTTTAAGTCCCATGGAATCCAGGGAGAGCGATTTGGGTGAATTCAACATGAGTTTTTAGGCAGGAATCAGAGGGTGTTTAAAGGTTGTTTCTGGGAATGGAGACCAGTGATTAATGGTGTGCTCTATGAGTCAGTGTTGGGAACCTTGTTACTTGTTATTAAGAGAATGATTTGGATGTGAATACACAGGGCTCGGTCAGCAAATATGCAGATGACATGAAATGACGAGATATTGATGACAGTGAAGAAAGTTATCCTAGATTGCACAGAGATCCTGATCATTTACAGAAGTGGGCTGAGGTGGCAAATAGATTTCAAGTCAGTTAAGTATAAGGTATTGGATGCATTTTGGAAAGTCAAACAAGTGTGGGACTGGTACTCTGAATGGTCGGGCACGAGGGAGTGTAATGGAACAGAGAGACCTCGGAGTGCAAGTACATTGTTCACTGAAAGTTGTGTCACAGGTAGACAGGGTGGTGAAAGGGGCATTTAGCATGCTGACCATCTTCAATCAGGACATTGAGTAGAGGAGTTGGGACATTGTGCTGCAGTTGTATAAGTCATTGGTAAGGCCACACTTGAAGTACTGTGTACAGTTTTGTTCAGCTTGTTATAAAAAAGATGTAATTAAACTAAAATAAGTGCAGAAAAGATTTATGAGGATATTGCCAAGACTAGAGTTATAGAGAGAGGTTGGCCAGGCTAAGTCTTTATGGATTGGAACATGGGGGAATGAGGCCTTGTAGAAATTTTTTAAATAATGAGAAACATAGATAAGGTGGATGGAATCAGCCTTCCCCAGGGAGGGGAGCCCAAAACTAGGGGGGGGGGGCAGAGATTTAGGGTAGAAGGGAAAGATTTAATAGGGACCTGAGGAGCAACTTTTTCACACAGAGGTTAGTGTGAACTGCCAGAGGAAGTGGTTGTGGGAAGTACAATCTTTTCATGTGGGAAATACTTGGATCGGTACATTCAGGGACAGTGCTTGGAGGGATATGGGACAAATACAGTAAATTGTTCCGAGCTGGGAGAACAATGTGGTCAGCGTGGACTGGTTGGGCTGAAGGGCCTGTACCCATGCTGTATTCTCTATGATTCTACATTGCAACTTTACAAAACACTGGATAGGCCACACTGGGAGTACTGTGTGTAGTTCCGGTCACAACACTACAGGAAGGATGTTGTTGCACTGGAGAGAGTGCAGAGGAGATTCGCCAGGATGTTGCTGGATTGGAGGAGTTTGGTTCTGGGGAGAGATTGCATCGGCTGGGCTTGGTTTCCCTGGAGTGAAGGCAGCTGAGGAGTGACCTTTATAAGTATACAAGGTTGTGAAAGGCATAGATGGGGTAGAGAGTGAAAATCATTTCCCATGGTATGGCAGGGGTATCAATAACTACTTTTGTGTTTAAGCTGAGAGGAAGGAGTTTTGAAGGAGATGTGTGAGATTAGTTTTTCAATCAGAGAGTGACATCTGGAACACATTCAGAGGAGGACACGTTATGTTTAATATTACAAGAAGGATTTAGAAAGGTATTTAAATAGACACGGTTTAGAAGGGTATGGACCTCGTGGACAAATGGGATTGGTGTCGATGGGCAAAATGCACAGCATGATGAGATGGGCCAAAGGGCCTGTTTCTGTGCTGTACAAATCTGTGACTCAGCTGTGAATAAATGGTCGGTTAAAATAGCAACAAATAATCTTCAACAATGTATATCATTCATCAGAATTTATAAGGGATTATTTCATTCATTACAGGCAGAAACGAAGGAACTAATGAGAATAACCATCCTGAAATAGAACAGGTATTTTGTTCATATAAATTCCTGCAGTTTTCTTGTGTTTAAACAGTTTGTAAATTCACTGTTATTTCTCCCTCTCTCAATTCACACATGTATAAACTCACTGGAATCTTCCTGCTGTATTTATAACGCCACTCTCTCTCATTTATTGACACATGGGTCAGTGGGAATCATGACCTCTGTTACTGTCAATAATATCTGGTTAAATTTAATTTAATGGACAGTATCCCTTAGTGTTTCATTACATTTGTGTTTGGACACGATTATGGATATTTACCATTTCTCCCAGTCTGTGTCTGGTTCTGCAGAAAGTGGTTGTCTCTGTCTGACCCCTTTGTAACATCAGTTATGTCCAATTAGTCACCTCTGCCTCTCCCTCGTCCCACTCCCCTCCCCTGTCCTGTCCCACACCCCTCCCCCCACTCAGCCCATCACTCTGTCCCATCTTTATCTCAGTGAGCAAAGTGAAGATTTGTCATCATGTATAACAAACACATTCTGTCCATTTTAGGATCGTGGAGAAATGCAGGAATTACAAACTCTCAGCCCAGGTCATGAAGCTGAAGCTGAAAATCATCCGGTCAGTTAGAAGGGACACGGCAGCCTTCAGTTCCAGAGGTGACTGTGAGGGCAGGTTCTGTGTCCCTGCTGTAGACTGGAGCCTGGAAAATCCTTCCCTCCAACAGTGGGGAACATGGTGCTCTGCAGCTGTAACTTGTCTCACCTTGAGTGAGAACAACACTGCACTCATTTCAGCTCTCAGCTTCCGGTGAGAAATTCAATCCTTGATAATACGGCAAAATTCTCATTGGCACCTTTGTGCTCATTGTGCTAACCACTACTCCACCCCACCTTTGTGTTGTTGTATCAGACTAAACCAGTGAATCCAAGCCCAGAAATCCTTTCCATTTTGTACAAGTATTAAAACTGCACATTAGTGATAAGGTGACTCCTGTGAAAGGAGTAGGTGAAGGCCTATTCCACACTGGTGAGCAAGCTAACCACGTGAGAGTTAAGTGGAAAAGGGACAAAGGTTGACCAAATGCCACTTTGAATAATAGGATCTGGTTTTGAGGGAATTTGACAAAGCATGTAAATAATAAAGACAACACCATGGAAGATTGACTGTTTGAATGTTAAGTTTAAAAGTAAAATAGAGATTAGTATTTGCACAAACTTTTGTAATGTTCTATATTATAATCACACATGCATTGGTTCACATTTTGTAATACACACTTAAGCTAAGATCACAACCCTTTGGTATTTTTGGCTAACATGAAAAATAAAAATAGGAGGTTACTAAGTTGGAGTCTGATGCTACAGGAATTTGATATTAAAATACAACATATTAAAGGGAGTGACAATGTAATTGCTGACTGTTTGTTTAGATGTTAATTTGAACATGTATCTGTATTATTTTTGTAGTTAAGACCACTTCTGTATTTTGTTAAATTCTGTAATTCTGTAAGATGGTGTATTAGTTAATTTTCACCTTGGTGAAAATTCCCAGAAGGATGGGGGTGTTACGAAGGATGAACAGCTCTGATGGGCAGAAGGGTGCAGAGTTGCCCATGTCCCCCCCCCCCCGGGAGAATCACAAACTGTTACTGTTGCTATGCTGCTCATGAGAGAGAGAAATGAAGAGAAAACATGCCAGAACATCTGCTACAGATAAGAGAGGGGAGAGAGACTTGTTGATTCACCATATTATGACTTCTGAGAGGGTTATTTATCTTGTACCATTCTGTTCATTAACATTCCTCAGTGGACAGCTGGAGTGGGCTGGTTTGATGGACACAGCCATTCAAAATTGATTGACAACTGAGACCCCGTGAGTAGGGATAAAAGTGAGGTCTGGAGAGACACCCTTCAGACACACCAGGAGACACACTAGTGGACACTGATTGAGTGTTGGAACCCACGGGAAAGTGTGGGGCATCGGAGACCGAACAAAGGATCAGTCAGTTAAACTCACAGTGTTATAGCAGGGCCGGTGGGGACTTGTGTGTGTGTCCACTCATGCCAGAGTGACGAGTCCACCACAGAAGAACGGTCTAGCTGAAGGACAGAGGGGTCATAACTGAGTGACCACAACGAAACGATGGATCAAGAACGTAAAAGAAGGTTTGCCTGCCTGTAGCTGTTACTGCTCGCTCTCTCTCGCTCTCTCCAATGATTACAGCACAACAACCATATCTACCTCAGTACGCATGAACTGAACTGAACTTTATACTTTTGTATGACAATGCATTATCCCCTAGACATCGATAGAGCTTGTTTATTATTGATTATTATTATTCCCACACTTTTAGGTTTATTATTACTAATGTGTATTATATGTATATTTGCATTATTGATATTGATTTGCTTATTTTACTAATAAACACTTTTGAATATAGTACCACCAGACTCCAACGGATTCTTCTTTCTCTGCTGGTTAGACACCCAGTTACGGGATACGTAACAGGTGTGGTTGTTGGAGTTTAATCATCCCAGTCCCAGGACATTGCAACAGGAGTCCCTCAGGGCAGTGTTCTACACCCGGCCATCTTTAGGAGCTCTGTCAATGACCTTCACACTGTCAGAAGGTCAGTTCTGTTGGGCAATGAGGCAGTTTGTGCCCACACATACTAAACAGTGGACCAAACTGAGGCCAGGGATGGTAAGTAGGAAGTGCTGATGGAAGGAGCCATGAGGGAGCGATTGACGGAGTGTCTGTTGGTCAGGAAACCAATGTGATGAGAAAATAATAGTCGGGTGTGGGGGGTGGGAGTTGCTGGGCTGACTGGATCATACAGCCAAAGGGCCTATTGCTGTATCTCAGCAAAGAAATAACGTGTAATTTTCAGGCTTTATAAGGCATGGGTGAGACTGGACTATTGTGAGCAGATCTGGGCCCCCTATCTAAGAAAGGATGAGCTGCATTGGAGAGGTTCCTGAGGAGGTTTATCAGAATTATCCCAGGAATGAAAGGGTTAATACACGAGGAGCTTTTGATGGCTCTGGGCCTGTACTCACTGGAGTTTAGAAGTATAAGGGAGGTATCTCTGAAATCTTTCAAGTTTTGAAAAACCGAAACAGAATGGATGTGGAGAGGATGTTTTCAATAGTGGTGGAGTCTAGGAACAGAGGGCACAGCCTCAGATACAAGGACACCACTTTGGAACAGAGATGAGGAGGAATTTCTTCAGCGACAGGGTGGGGAATCTGTGGAATTCATTGCCACGGATGCTATTGCGGCCAAGTCGTCGTGTGTATTTAAAGGGGGGGTTGATGAGTTCTTGATTAATATGGGTGTCAAATATTACGGGCAGGAGGATGGGGTTCAGAGGGCTATTAAATCTGCCATGATAGAATGGTGGAGCAGAGCTGATGGGCTGAATGGCCTAATTCTGTTCCTATGTCTTTTCATCCTGAAATAAACAACATTTAGTGAAAGCATTTCAATGTTTCTCTACATGGACTGAGTTCATTAATGATCTGTTGTCCTGTTTGATATGAGGTTGAGGAGAGTGAGGTCTGAAAGCAATTCAATACAATATCCGTCATAGCATCATTTGGGGAATTATTGAGTGAGCAGAGGCCAGCATTCAATACCATTTCCCTAACCTTGGTTTTTATCTGCTGGGCACAGGGGTCAGACCACCCCACCATTTGGTATTTATGAATCACTCAGACATGGGTATGTTCGGTATCAGCTCAGTGTCTGCAGGTGAAGTGAAACCAGGGATGAAGTCAGCAGTGAGGTGGGGGGAAACACGATGTAATCCAAACCTGAGTGTGGTGTCATTGCGACAGGAGAGGAGGCCATGGTCTGACATGTTGGAATGGGAAGCGGAGTTAAAATGATTGATGTGAAATCAGGGATGAAGTCAGCAGTGAGGTGGGGGGAAACAGACTCCTAGAGGCCGTGAACTAACTGGGGGAGCCTGGCTGGGATTGTTGGTGCAGAGAAGTGGAAAACTGCTCGTGTTGGATAGAAGAATGAGAATCGATCTAAACTCAACGGTGTAAATGATATGGTCGTGATATCAGGGCGACTCAGTGCATCAGAGGGAACAGGGAAGAGCTGGTAGTGTTTGTATGGAAATCCTTTAAGTTTGTCAAACTAGTTGAAGTGGTAAAAAAATTAATGTGAAAAAGGACTATTGAACCATCTCCTTGTATAACAAGGGATTTTGACCTCATAATCTACCTCACCATAGTCTTGCAGTTATTGTCTGCCTACAATGCAGTTCCTATGTAATTCTGCATTGTTATTGTTCTACCTTGTACAACCTCAATGCACTGTTGTAATGAAATGATCCATTTGGATGACACCATACCAGCTTTCTGATTCTTTGATTTATTCAGTGACAGAGAATGGAACAATAAGGATATTAAGGGATGCTGACATATCTTATAGTACAGATTCAGCCTCAGCTGGAATATTGTGCTCAGTCATGTGTAGCTTACTGTATGAGGACATGGGAGATGATGAGAAGAGACTTACTTGAATGGTCACAAGGTTGGGGGATTTCATTTCCATGGGGATAATGAAAATTTGGGAACTGCTTCCATGGGGAGAGAGCATTTAATGGAGATGTTCCAACTCTTGAAGGATTTCATGTGAAGAAACAATATTCTGTAGGAAATATGAAGCTTCCAGGTCAAGACGTAAGAGTGGGTGAAGAGGGTGAATTGGAAACTGTTACCAAGCACAAATGAGAAGAACAGATTTCACAATTTTTGCCCTTTCCCAACTTCCCAAAGCATCTCCCATCGAGTGAAGAGTCTTTGGGTCTGTGGGAACTGATATAAGGAAGGACATGAAGGGTTACAGAGAGAAGGCAGGAGAGCCTCAGAGAGAAATGGATCTGCCATGATGAAATAGCAGAGCAGACTCAATGGGCCAAATGGCCTAATTCTGCTCCTATATTGTATGTGTCTTATGGTAATGTAGGAAGTACAGCAAGCAATGTCCAGTCAGCAAGCTCCCACACATGGCAACGTGACCACATCATCTGCTTTAGTGAAGTTGATCCAGGGATAGTTTGATTGTGTTGTTTTCCCCGAGGTGGCACCATTGGTTTCTCACATTGACTGGGAAGGCTGCAGAACCTCACGTTACATCGGATCTGAGAGGTTGCACGTCCAACACACCACACACCCTCACTGCTCCACTGGAACCACTCAGCCTGGACTTCACGCTCGTCCCTGGAGTGGGACTTCAACCCACAGCATTCTGACCCAAAGGTGTAACAAAAACACGTCAAAATTCACTGCTTGTTCTTTACTGATTCAGCAGCAAGAGGTATCCGCAAACAAAGGAGGCCCTGTACATGTGTTAATGGTTCTAACAAATCACTTCATTACAGTTATAGAAAAATAAAATACAGAGATAAAGAAAAATGATTCATAAAGTAGTAAAAGAGACAAAATAATACTTAGCAACCAATCACTAAACCACTTCACACAATAGACTGCCAGAGGGAACAACAAATGTCTGATAGCTATTCCAGTCTCTGTTTGAATGCTCTTTCTTAAAGGTTTGCATTGGTTCAGCATGTCGTCTAATTGACAAACTTCTATAGATGCACGGTGGAGAGTATCTTCACTGGCTGCACCGTGACCTGGTGTGGAAACACCAACGTCCAGGAATGGAAAGTTTACAGAAAGTAGAGAAAACAGCCCAGTCCATCACAGGCAAATCCCTCCCCACCACTGAACACATTTACAAGGAGCGCTATCACAAGAAAGCAGCATCCATCATCTAGAACCTCCCACCACCCAGGCCATGCTCTCCTCTTACTACCACCATCAGGCAAGAGGTACAGGAGCCTTTGGTCCCACGTCACCAGGTTCAGGAACAGTTATTACCCTGCAAATGGCAAGCTCCTGAATCAGTTAGTATATGGAGATATATATGTACTTTAATAATAAATTTACTATAACTTTGATATTGACATATATAACATGTGCGGCACAGCTTTGTGGGCCGAAGGGCCTGTATTGTGCTGTAGGTTTTCTCTGTTTCTAACAAATACATTATGTTCTTGTGAGTTTCTTATAAGCTAACTGGACAGGTGGCAACGAGGAGTAGATAGTCTCTTCTACAGCCATTAACATAGAACATAGAAGAGTACAGCACAGAAACAGGCCATTCGGCCCACAATGTTGTGCTGAACCAGATAAAAAACCAACCAAAAACACCTGAATACTAATCCCTACTATTGACACAATGTCCATATCCCTCCATCCTCCTTACATCCATGTGCCTAGCCAAATGTCTCTTAAGAGCCTCCAATGCATTTGTCTCTGCCTCATTACCAGGCAGTGCATTCCAAACATCCTCCACTCTCTCAGTAAAAATCCTCACCCCTCACATCCCCCTTGAACCTACCCCCCTCACTTCCAATGCATGTCCTCAGGTATTAGACATTTCTACCCTGGGGAACAGATATTCCCTGTCTGCTCTATCTGTGCCTCTCATACTCTTATAAACCCCTATCAGATCTCCAGTGAGCCTCCGCCACTCCAGAGAAAACAGCCCAAGTTTATCCAGCCTCTCATGATTATACATGCCTCTAAACCAAGTAGCAGCCTTCTGAACCTCCTCTGGACCCTCTCCACAGCCTCAACATCCTTCATATAACGGGGCAACCAGAACTACAGGCAATAATCCAGATGAGGCCTAAAGTTTTATAAAGTTGCAACAAAACCTCCTGACTTTTGAACTCAGTGTCTCAACTAATAAAAGCAAGCATTCCAAAAACCTTCTCAACCTCCTTATTGACCTGTGTGGCCACTTCCACAGAGCTATGAAATTGGATCCCAAGATCTCTCTGCTCAGCAACACCTGGTAATCTTGCCTTTAACAGTGTACTCTCTCCTTGCATTTGCCCTACCACGGTGCAACAGCTCTCATTTATCTGGGTTAATCTCCATCTGCCAATCTTCTGCCCATATCTGCAACTGATCTATATCATGCTGTACTCTTTGCCAGTTTTCTACACTATCAACAACTCCACCAATCTTGGTATCATCTGCAAACTCACCAACCCACCCATCTACATTTTCATCCCGGTCATTTATATACATTACAAACAGCAGAGGTCCTAGCACAGATCCCTGAGAAGCAACACTAATTGCAGACCTCCAGTTCGAATAAGTCCCTTCAACCCCTACCCTCTGTCTTCTCAGTGGTAAGCAAGATACTGGAGAGGAGTCTGAGAGATAAGATATACATGATTCTGGGAAAATTGGAGTTGTTTATGGATGGTCAGCACAGCTTTGTGCCTGGGAGGTCATGTTTTATGAACCTGATTGAGATTTTTGATGATGTGACCATGAAGATCAATGAGGGCACAGCAGTAGACATCTATATGATCTGAAGTCAGGATAGTGAAGAAGGTTTATGGCATGCTGACCTTCATCAGTCAAGACACTGACTATAAAAGTTGGGAGGTAACGGTGCATTTGTACAAGATGCTGGTGAGGCTCCACTTGGACTGTTGTGTTCAGTTTTGGTTCCCCTGTTATAGGAAAATTGCTTTCAAACTGGAAAAATGCAGAAAAGATTTACAAGGATGTTGGCAAGACTTTAGAGGCTGAGTTAAGAATAGGACTTGGAGTGTATGAGACTGAGAGGTGATCTTTCATAGGTGGCTTTTATTGCTAGGGGGTTGGAGTATAAGAACAGGGAGGTCTTACTGCAGTTGTACCGGGTATTGGTGAGACCACACCTGGAGTACTGCGTGCAGTTCTGGTGTCCATATTTAAGAAAGGACAAACTGGCTCTCGAGGCAGTGCAGAGAAGGTTCACTAGGTTAATTCCGGGGATGGGTGGGTTGATGTATGATGAGAGGTTGAGTAGATTGGGACTCTACTCATTGGAGTTCCGAAGAATGAGAGGCGATCTTATTGAAACATATAAGATTGTGAAGGGGCTTGATCGGGTGGATGCAGGGAGAATGTTCCCAATGATGGGTGAAACTAGGACTAGGGGGCATAATCTTAAAATAAGGGGATGCCGTTCCAGGACAGAGATGCGGAGAAATTTCTTCACTCAGAGGGTAGTGGGGCTGTGGAATTTACTGCCCCAGAGAGCTGTGGAAGCTACTACACTCAATAAATTCAAAACGGAGATAGACATTTTCCTGGATAAAAATGGCATTAGGGGATACGGTAAGTGAGCAGGTAAGTGGACATGAGGCTAGGTTTAGATCAGCCATGTGATCTCCTGGACCAGTTTTCGATAGCCTGGATGGGTCGGAGAGGAATTTTCCAGATTTTTTCTCCTCAATTGGCAACTCAGTTTTTTTTTCCCCGGGTGATCACATGGGTTTGGGCGGGATGAATAATAAAATAAAATGGGCGGCATGTTGCCCTGTTGGTTGGCACTGTTGCCTTGTGGGATTCGGTGAAAACTAGAGTTAAGATTGGATCAGCCATGATCTTGTTGAATGGCGGAGCAGGCTTGAGGGGCCGATTGGCCTACTCCTGCTCCTATCTCTTATGTTCTTATGTTCTTATGTATAAAATTGAGGAGCATTGACAGGGTGAATGCACGCAGTCTTTTTCCAAGGTCTGGGAATCAGGAATTAGAGGGTAGAGGTTTATGGAGAGAGGGGCGTGATTTAACAGGAACTTGAGGAGCAACCTTTTCACACAAAGGGTGGGTGGTATCTGTGGAATGAGGTTGCGGAGGAAATCATTGAAGTGGGTACAATAACAAATTTTAAAAGACAGTTGAACAGCTGCATGGATAGGAAGGGGTTAGAAGGCTATAGATTAGCTCTGAAGGGTTTTTTGATCAACGTGGATCAGTTGGGCTGAAGGGCTATTTCTGTGCTGCCCTAGGAAACATTGTCAATCCCCGTCCTTGGCTCCACCTATGTAAAATGTTCAGCCAGTTAACTCTGGTCAGATTCCATATCCATATACTCCTTTCAAGATTGAGTCAAGATCTGATTTAATCTGTCCAAAAGGGGAAAGGGATTCATTTTTGACTTTGAGCTAAAAATTGTAACCCAGAGTGAGGGAGGCTAAGATCTAAAGATGAGATGACTGGTGACAATTGGAGAGGACGGTTTAACACGACGGTCACACTTTATTGTTCTCATTCTGCCGTTGAGCACATTTGGTCACATTAGTGGTTCCCTGTTTTCCTTACTGCTCATTCTCTGCTTTGAGTTGTTGCTGTTGCTGTTCTACTGCACGTCATCACAAGGCTTTGGGAAACATAAATGGAAATGAAAGATACAGTGTGTGGCACATCAACCCAGTGCTTTCTGAAGCATATGTGTTTACTGAAAACCTACATGGAAAGAGGTTAGAAATTCATTGTCCCCAATAATCACCGAGTTTATTAAAGTGAAATCTAATATTGACCTGAGGTTCAGAGGGGGTGGGGGAGAATCTTCCTGCAAGTTGAGATCAGAGGGGAACCAGACCTTTGGGACAACGTCAGCACCAGCATGAGATCAGACCAGCTTGCCAGCAAGAGAGTGGCTGAGTCTACAGAGTGAAACATTGCCTCACCTGCACCATGACAGTTACTGACGCCTGTTGCACTGATCATCACCCATTCTGCTCAGTTATCGAGCCACAGAGTCAGAGAAGGCTGAAACAGATCCTGAGCCTTCCAGGTGATGCAGTGATTAACATGAACTCCTCCAGTTCAGTGCACTGCATTCTGTGATCACTGTGCTCTCTGCCTCACTGGGAAATGGGTGAGGCTCTGTGGAAATTGTTGTAGGGTTTCTGGAGCTGTGTACACTCTACTGACCTTGAAAACAAACCCAAGCTCAAACCCTGTGATTCTCCCACCGTGGGAATGGTGGGAGACTGCTCAGATTGTCAAGGCAAAGTCCTACGAGATGACCCAGTCTTACACATTGTAGACTCAGCCTGGCCACAAAACGGGGACAATCCCAGACATAGCTGTGCCAGGACTACCCAGTGGGTTGCACAAGATGCATTTGGAGTTTTGTGTTCTATTTTGGCTGCTGTACTAAAGGAAAATTGTGATTAAACTGGATGGAACACCAAAAATATCTAGAAGGATTTTACCAGGACTTGTGGGACTGAGTTACAGGATGGGACTTTATTGCTTGAGACTGAGAGGTGAACTAGAGATGCATAGAAACCACGAGGGGCAGAGATCGGGTGAATGTCCTTAGTACTTCTCCCAGGGGTGTGTTATCATGAACTATACACAGAGGTTTACGGTGAGAGGATAAAGATTTAATAGGAACTTGAGGGACATCGTTTTACAGAATGGGTGATCCGTCAGTGGAATGAGCTGCCAGAGGAAGTGGTTGAGGCAGGTACAATAACAGCTTTTAAAAAACAATTGGACCATTACATGGATTGGGAAGATGTGAAAGGTTATGGGACAGAAGCTGGCAAAGGGGATGAACTTGCAGGGGGCACCATAGTCAGCATGGACCATATGGGGGGACCAGGGAGGGGGTGAGGTGAACAGAAAACACACACTGTCAATAATGCTGACGGTCACAATCCTTGTTCACACATACAATCAGCCAGCCTCAACTAGTTACTCCTCACCTTCAGTTACCACGTTGCCTTGTGGTCAATGTTCCCTCCGACTTGTAATGACCCGTGCACAAAGATCCTGAGCTGTGTGATTTTTTTGCCTAGTGACAACGTGTACGCACTGAAATTTTAAGTGGAAGTAAACCGGAAGCCATTCTAAGGATAATAAACAATCAAGTCCAGTTTGTTGTTCAATTTTAAAAGAAATAAAATAAAATAACTGTCAACACACACAGGGACTCAGCAGGCCAGGCAGCTTCTATGGAAAAGAGGAGAGTCAACGTTTCGGGCTGAAACCCTTTGGAGAGTCCTGTCGGATTTCAAAGATGCATTTAATGTCAAAGAAATGTATATGATATACATCCTGAAATTCTTTTTCTTTGCAACCATCCACGGAAACAGGAGTGTCCCAAAGATGTTAGAACTCCAAAGCCACCCCTCCCCCCCCAATACAGACTTGCAGAATTCCAAAGACTACTCGTTCACCCGGTAATTCGACATACCACAGGCTCTCTCCCTCCCTAATAAGGGAAAAAGAGATGTCTCCGTTTCTCAGCGAGGGGGGAGACATAACAAACAACTCGCTGATTTATGATGTTAGAAGTCCGTTGCGTAGCCTTTTCCGAGCTCTGTGTCCAAAGAACTCGGGTCTTCAATCTCCAACTACACGCCGACTTCCTGCAGAGGCACCGACCTCGAATTCGCCCGCATCCAGGGCCAGGAAATCCCGAAACTCCGAAGGCGAGCTGATCTTCTAGGCTGCGTCCTTGGCATATCGAATAACGGCCAGTCGTGAGACCCCGAGGGCGGTTCCCATTCCCGCAAAGAACCGAAGTCAGCGTGTAAATCCAGGTCAGGGTCTTCAAAAGAACGCAGAAAGGGAAAAATAGAGACATTAAAGATAGAAATAGAGCTGTTTCCGAGATATCAAAGATAGAAATAGAGCTGTTTCTGAGATATTAAAGATAGAAATAGAGCTGATTCCGAAAGGAGTCGCCGTTAGACGCATTCTCTCCTAAGCTCCTCTTTCTGGATTTCCAGCATCTGCAAATTTTCTCCAGCTTGTGGTTTAAATAACAGTCAAGAACCTTGATCTCCTCTGGGTTTGATCTTTTTCGCTCTCGTCCATCTTAACTCTCAGAAAACATACAGTATCTATCAGGCCTGTAGCGGGTTCTGAAGGATTTTCTCGCCAGAGCTTTTGCAAACCCTCCTATGTGATTTGCTTGCTAAATGGCGCTTTAAAAAGTCAAGTTTACAAATATCAGTCCACTTGGAAATTCTCCAGCGACTTTTGCGCTTCACGCCTTTTGTTTCTTTGGAATTCGACAGAGTGAATCAATAAATTCTTCAATAAAAACCGTATACACACCAGTTCCAAAATCTGCAGACAAGTCATCACCATCTCCACGTTGTCAACAACGTCCGCATCAGAAACCGGAAACGGAAATGTGATCATGAAATATATTTAACAGCCAATGAGATACAGAGTGACAACCTCCCGTGCGCAGTTTAAATTCCTTTGTGCGCGGGTAGTAGAAGATGTGAGTGCACACACACATCAGTGCGAACAGTGCGCGGTGTTTAGATCTGTTCTCTTTTGTTTTGTGGACCTTGCAGTTTGTTAGTTTGCAGTTTTTAAATAAAATATCGGTTATTTTCCACTGCTCTGCATCTCCTGACAAAGGTGATTAGGAACACCGATACCCGCAGGTTCCTTCCATGTCGCTCCTGCCCTTCGTTCTGCAACTCCCTCGTAATCACTGGTTCTGAACCCTGGAATTACCGCCCCAAAAGCACCGTGAGGTCCCCTTCACCAGAAGAATTGCAATGGTTCAAGCAGGCGGCTCACTCCCGCCTTCTTAAAGGCATGAAATGCTGGTCTTGATGGTGACGCCCGGTCCAACAAAACTGACCACGTCGCCGAATCTTCCGAACTCAGTGAGTTCAAAGTGTTACGAAACACACACAACATGTGAGACGAACTCAGCAGGTCAGGCAGTATCTACCGAGAGAAATAAAACGACAAGTTGCGGAACGAGGTCCTGATGAAATATCTCGGCCAGAAACGTCGGGAATTTAGCTCCTAGTGTGATCACCCATAGCGGTGATGTCAAAGAGAAGGGTCTAGACAAAGAACGATCCAAGCAAGACCGCAATGGTGGAGCTGGCGGAAGATGATAACACAACGACAGTAAAACCGTGTGGTAGCTGCCCGTGGATCGACCTCCCCACTTTAAACAAAGTTACATGATGGGAATTAACCCTAACAGCCTGATGACAACCCCTCAGGGGAACATCATGTTCAAAGTTCAAAGTAAATAAACGAATTATTAAAGTACGGATAAACAATCCCGAGGTTCATTTCATTGCGGACACTGACAGTGAATACAATGAAGCACAATCGAATCAATGAAAAATCACGCACAGCGAAGACGGACAGACAACCAGTGTGCAAAAGACAACTAATTGTGCAAATATAATAAATAACTAAACAATAAATATCGAGAACATTAGTTTAAAAATCCTTGAAAGTGAGTCCATAGGTTGTGGGAATAGTGTTGGGGGAGTGAAGTTGCATGAAATTATCCCGACTGTTTCACGAGCCTGATAGTTGAGGGGTAATAACTGTTCCTCATCCCGGTAATTTGGGACCCGGGGCTGCTTTACCTCCCTCCTGATGGCGACAGCAAGAAGAGTATGTGGCCTTTCCCTTCAACCTGATGGCAGGATTTCTTCTCCCGGTAAACCAATTCCCCGCATTCCTATATTCCCCTGTCTGACCTTTAACCTCATCACCCTCCTATTGCTGGCCCGTGTGTTCCCTCCTCCTTTCCTTTCACCTTTGGTCCACTCTCCTCTGCTATCGGATTACTTCGTCCTTGACCTTTCCTGCCCACCTGGCTTCACCTATCACCTTCCAGCCAGACTCCTTCCCCTCCTCCCACCTTTTACTTCCGGCATCTCTCCCTTCCGTCTCAGTCCTGAAGAACAATTTTGGCCCGAAACGTGGACAGTTTAATCATCTCTATGGATGCTGCCTGACCTGTTGAGTTCCTGCAGCATCTTGTGTGCGTTGCTGGTTAATGGAAGCTGCTTTCCTGCGACAGGCGGAGTTGCGAAGCCCCGTCCATTTTACTCCTCGGGAAAGCTATTGCCTGAGTTGTAACAAATGGTTTTAGTTTCAACAAACCTGAGCACGTCTGTCCCACACTGACCCCGTCAGCTGTTCTCTCGGCACCTATTCAGTGAATGACGGGAACAAGGGACACTGCAGAGTCTCAGCCTTTTCCAACGATGCCGGATCATAGTAGACGGGGCCAAGGGTAAACACAAGAGATTGTGCAGATGCTGGAAATCCAGACAAAAGGCTGGAGGAACTCAGCAGGCCAGGCAGCATTTATGGAGAGGAATAAGGAGCTGACGTTCCGGGCAGACGTTTTATTTTGATGGCTCTGGGCCTGTACTCACTGGAGTTTGGAAGAACCAGGAGAGATCTTATTGCGTAATGTTGAAAGGCGTGGATAGTGTGGATGGGGAGAGAAGGTTTCCTGTAGTGGGGGAGTCTACACAGCCTCAGAATACAAGGACCTCCTTTTAGAACAGAGATGAGGAGGAATTTCTTCAGCCGTGGATCTGAGATGTTGACCCACCGCCGGTCTTCAATCGGGAGTCTTCAGTGCGCCCGTCCCAAGGAAGTTAGTGTTGACAGATCCCGGTTGACAATGTCCGCTCCGAGATCTGGGAGCTTCGACTAGGGCAACTGGTCATTTCCACTATTCCGCCGAGACTGCGGTGCGGGGCCCGCAGATTGCGGAAAGTGGACATACCCCTGATTCCGGTTTTGTCCCGACACTCCTCACAGGTTAACACAATAACCATCAAAGGGTTAATGTTGGGTTGTTGAGGCCGGAACCCCACCCGCTCCCGGGACCCGAGACTGGATGAGTATCACTGCGGAGTTGTGAAACTCACTGACAGTGACCGAACATTCGCCCCGTGAACTCAACGTCCCTCAACAGTTTAACACAGCCCGCAGCACCATGCGGTTTACAGAGGCTCCTGGAGTGTGCGGTCTCGCTATTTTCGCTTACCTCTCTGCAGTTACCGGTGAGAATGCCCGCGGTTAACCATCGCGATTCTGCCTTGTAGCGTTTATTTGGGATGTAGGCGTGTCTGAGGAATTATCTGGGATCATCCGCCTGTTCAGTGAACCAGATCCGTAACTCCCGCGTGTTCAGCACTTGGGTTCTGTTTGGAAATTGGGTTTGTGTCAATAACATAACCACAGGAAAGTTTTCCAAATAGGCTCCATGGGCCGATCGGCCTCCTGCGCTGTCTGATTCGAATCGGAATCGCTGTTGGCTGAATCAGAACTGTCCGGGTAATCCCGGGGCAGGAATGGAGCCGGTTCTCCCCGGGATGGACCCGCACCTGTTCCACAACCTCCCGACCCCGGCGCTGTCCACCTGTCAGTGTTTAACGGTGACGGGAAGGGACAGAATTATCGCGCCGCTGGTCCTTCCCCGGGGACCGGTGGATCGTAACACTGGATGTCCCGGACTGGGACTGTTGTTGGGGAACGGCTCAGACTCAATGGGCCGGAGAACAGAAAGATTCCACATTAAACCCAGCGGGTCCAAGATCATTACAGCGCGGTGGTGAGATGTGTGAAACACCGACAGGATTAGTTACACTCTGCAGCCCAAACAATCCTTGTGTTTATTGTTTAAATGTCGCCACTTTATATTATAACAATTCCCATCTCCACCTTCAGCCGCTCTAACACTGAGGGTGCATCAGGACAGAGTGAATGGAACCGCCGGCCAGTCCGTGCTCCTGCCCGTCTCTTACACAGTCCCGGACCCACACGGGTATCTGCGGATCACATGGACCAGAGGCGGGAACGCTAGTGTATGTGTGGAATATACCTGCTTCTCGGGGCAAGAATGTCACCTCAATGACGGTAGATCGCTCATCACTGTCTCCGAACCGTATAAACACCGGGCGCTGCTTTTCCCGGAGAACGCTTCACTGTTACTGAGAGACCTGCAGATCAACGACAGTGGGATTTATGAATTATCCATCAGCGACTCTACGGGGACGGAGAAGGGAAGCTCGGTGTTAACAGTTCGATCTGATGGAACAACTTCGTTCGTTTTGTGCCGTACTGTATGGCGTGGGCGATCACGATCTCTCCCTGACCATGATTGTTCTTGGCAATTTTTTCAACAGAAGGGGTTTGCCATTGCCATCTTCTGGGCAGTGTCTTTACAAGAGGGTGACCCCAGCCATTATCAGTACTCTTCAGAGATTGTCTGCCTGGCGTCAGTGGTTGCATAACCAGGGCTTGTGATATGCACCGTCTGCTCGTACGACCACCCACCACCTGCTCCCGTGGCTCCACATGTCCCTGATCCGGGGTGAAGCAGGTGCTACACTTTGCCCAAGGGTGACCTGCAGGCGAGCGGGGGGAAGGAGCGCCTTACACCTCCTCTGGTAGAGACGTATCTCCACCCCGCCACCCTCGGGTTTTTAAAACTCCGGGTAAGATTGAGTTTTAAAAACAAAATGTTGGAAACGCTTGGCAGGTTAGGCAGCATCAGTGGAAAGAGAAACAGACGACGTTTCTGGTCAAAGACCCTTCGCCAGAAGTCAATATTAAGCCGCAGAGGAGGCGAGGGTGGGTTGGATGGGACAAAGGACGTTCTAGAGTTCCAACAGTCCGCTCTCTGAGAAAGAAATGGACACGGAGGCACTGGCTGCAGACGAGGAGTTCAGCGGCTTATTGGGCTGGAATTATTAAATTAAAATGATGGGAAAAGATGGGGGTGAGGTCAGAAGCTGAGGACCGATCGCTCGGGAAAGGAGAGGGGAAGATCAGTCTCGAATCCAGACTATAGATGGTGAGAATGCGGCGGAGGGAGGGGGTTTGGGGGGAGTTGGGACTTGTCAGTGTGGAAAGTGAAGAGGCAAAGGAAACCCAGGAGTGGCTTTGTTGAGGTTTACAGTCGTTCGCTTTAGAAAGGAGGGGACACGTTGTCTCTGTCAACACCGAATGTTACAGAGGATAAAGTGGAATTGTGGATCACGACAGCGCTGAGACAGGTTGTTGTAGAGAGAGGTCAGGATTATGCATGTTGAATTGAATTGACTTTATTTCTTACATCCTTCACATACATGAGGAGTAAAAATCTTTACATTATGATTCCATCTAAACGTGCAATGTGCAATCATAATAATTTGTAATAAATAGAACAGTCAATGTAATATAGAGTACACTCAAGTCAGCGTGAGTTCCTCAGTCTGATGGCCTGGTGGAAGAAGCTGTCCCCGAGCCTGTTGGTTCTGGCTTTTTTGCTGCGGTACCGCTTCCCGGATGGTAGCAGCTGGGATAGATTGTGGTTGGGATGACTCGGGTCCCCAATGATCCTACTCTCAACATGGGACAAAAGTATTGCAAGGAGAAATTTCAACGTAAATTTATTATCAAAGGACGTGTATGTTACCAGCTGCTACCCTGAGATTCGCTTCCTTAGACATTGGAACAAAGATATGGAATAGAATCAATGATGAACTGCACACAAAGACAAACAAACAACCGATTGCAGAAGAAGAAAAATTGCAAATAACTAAAAATATGTAAACACAAACAAATAAATAGCTAAATCAACAAACAAACACAACGCTGAGGCCATGAGTTGTGGAGTCCTTGAAAGTGAGTCCATAGGTCGCTGGGCAGTTGGAACCCACCCGTGATCCAGGGTGGTTCTGAAATGTAAATGGTGGATAGTCAGTTGGAATCACGTGGGATCAGTTGGAGCTCAGTTTGCAGGAGAGAAATGTTACTGGGTGAAGACACGTGGCTTTGGTCAAAGACAAGAAAGGAAAGATGAATCACTGAGGGTGAACACAGTAAAGCCCATTGGAGAGTGAAGGGGAACGCCTTCAATTCCACATTACTGGAAGAGAAGTGACAGTGAACTCAACAGTGAATTTAAAATAAACTGCTTATACTGGATGTCCAGACAAGAAGAGAAATCTCTGGAAACTCTCTGAATGTCGGGCAGCGTCCGTGGAAAGAGGAGCAGTGTTGATATTCCAGGTTGAAGTTGCTTCAGCAAAACTCGGAGAGAAAATACATAAGAACATTAGAAAGCTTTTGAGAAGAACAGGCCATTCGGCCCAACAAAGCTTGCCAGATTCCTCTTCACACGGTGTGTTGAAATAACTATTGAGTTAATAACATTCAGCAGAATTTGGAAATTCAGAGCAACACACACAAAATGTGGAGGAACTCAGCAGGTCAGGCAGCATCTATGCAGCTGAAAGATCAGCCGATGTTCCGGGTCGAGATCGTTCTTCGGGACTCGTTATTCCTCTCCATAGGTGCAGTCCAATGTGTCGAGTTCCTCCAGCGTTACCTTGGTATTATGTTGGAGAGAGAGTGGAGGGGAGATGGACAGGGCAGACAAAATATCTCTGATAGTGTGAGGCTAGGGTGGTCGTGGGGATAAATGGTGAAAACCCTCTGTAAGTGGAGTCACAGACACTCGGGAAAATTGTAACAAAAACTTTTTGAGATGGGGGCAGCTGACGACTGAGAGTAAAAAATAAAGAGGTTATGAAAAGTAGTGTAGTTCGAGTCTGGCAGCCCAGACTATGCTGACAAAGAGAGAAACTCTGAGCAAATATTGAGGTGAACGATTTACCACCACGCTACCCAGTTCCAGGCAGGTTATGTTCGGTTGCTGAGAAATTTTTAGCGCAGAAAACACGGACAGGAACTGGCGGCAGCGTGAGCATTCACTGGGGGGATTATTGTTTAAAATTTTGCTGAGCCATTCCTCTCCAGCTCCAATGCTTGCTATTCCATAAGACCATAAGATATAGGAGCAGAATTAGGCCATTTGGCCCACAAAGGGCTGTGAAGTTCAACTTAGGTATGCTGCGTCAGCCAATCAGGATGGTGGAATTGGGAGAAAGTTCTAAAGAAGGCTGTGCACTGAGAGAAATGTGACAGACTCTGGTGGGGTTCCTGCTCTTTTTGGCGGGACCTGAGAAAGGACAGGAGGAAAATTAGCTGAGGATGTTGTCCCTGTTGCACAACGTGGTTTGTGCAGATAAAAAACTCCAAGGAGGAAGGGCCAATAGGGAGTCCATTTGTTCGAGATGGATGTCAAGTGACGTTGGTGATGTAGTGTGTGCTTTCATGCAGGCCGTGAGTCCAGGGCATAAGTTAAAGACAACTACAAGATGAGCTCCAATTGGACTGGGTTATCTGTAATGGGCCCTTTTCCTTAATGTTTTCTTTTCTTTTTCCTACTATCTATTCGATAAAGCTGAAATTACCCTTCCTTTATAAACGTATGCTATGTACGATCTGTTATTTCTTGCCAATGGAAAATTGTGTGTGAGCAGTATTTACACAGTATTCACTCAGATTGGGGTTTGGGTGATCAAAAGATCCCAACCGCCCAGTTTGGTGGGACCCAAGTCATACTGACCCTAGACTTACAGAGTTCGAGAAAGGTGGTTTTCTCACTGCAGAGTCCAGGGGCTGTTATTGTGGGGCTAACGAGGCATGTTTCTAGAGTCACCCAGTAAAGAAGGGTTTCATATACATAAAACTTGACCTTCATAACTGCCTGTGCCAAAGAATTCCAGAGATTCACCACTCTCTGGCTGAAGAAGTTCCTCCTCATCTCCATTTACAAAGGATGCCCCTCTATTCTGAGTCTGTACCCTCTGATCTTAGACTGTCCCACAACAGGAAACAGCCTCTCCACATCCACTCTATCAAGCCGTTATGCCATTCGATAAGTTTCAATGAGGTTACCCCTCATTCTTCTGAATTCTAGTGAATACAGGCCCAGAGCCATCAAATGTTCTACATATCACAAGCCATTCAATCTTGGAATAATTTTTGTGATCCTCCTTGGAACCCTCTCCAGTTTCAGCAGTTTCAACATAACATCTTTGCTTTTATAATCTAGTCCTCTTGAAATGAATGCTAACATTGCATTTACCTTCCTCATCACAGACTCAACCTGCACGTTACCCTTCAGGGAATCCTGCACCTCATTTGCACCTCATTTTTGGTATTTTTTCTCCATTTTAAAAATAGTCAACTTTTTCATTTCTTCTATCAAAGTGCATGACCATGCACTTTACCACACTGTATTCCATCTGCCGTTTCTTTGCCCATTCTTCTAATCTAAGTACTTCCGCAGCCTCTCCACCTCTTCAAAACTTCCTGCCGCTCCACCTATCTTTGTATTCTCAGCAAACTTTGTAAAAAAGCCATCAATTCCATCATCCAAATCATTAACATAACAGAAGAAGAATTGGTCCCAACATAGAGCTCTGTGGAACACCACTAGTCACAGGCAGCCAACCGGAAAGGACCCCTTTAATTCCAACACTCTGCCTCCTGCCAATCAGCCACTGCTTTATCCATGCTAGAATCCTTAGTGTAATACCATGGGATTGTAGCTTTTTAAGCAGACTCATGTGTGGTACCTTGTCAAAGACTTTCTGAAAATGCAAGTACACAGCTTCAACCAATTCTCCTTTGTCTATCCTGTTTGTTGTTTCATCAAAGAATTCCAACAGATTTGTCGACAAGATTTTCCCTTGAGGAAACAATGCTGACTATGGTCTATTTTATCATGTGATTCCAGGTACCCTGAGACCTCATCTTTAATAATCATCTCCAGTACCTTCCCAACCATGGAAGTAGTCTAATCAGACTATATTTTCCTTTCTTCTGCCTCTCCCTCATCTTGAAGTATGGAGTGACATTTGCAATTTTCCGGCCATCTGGATTGATTCCAGAATCTACTGATTCTTGAAATATCTTTCCCAGTGCCTCCACGATCTCTTCAGCCACTTCGTTCAGAACTCTGGAGTGCACACCATATGGTCCAGGTGATTTATCTACTTTCAGTCCTTTCAGTATTAACCATATAACATATATAACCACATAACAATTACAGAACGGAAACAGGTCATCTCGGCCCTTCTTGTCCATGCTGAACACTTACTCTCACCTAGTCCCACCGACCTGCACTCAGCCCATAACCCTCCATTCCTTTCCTGTCCATATACCTATCCAATTTTACTTTAACTGACAATACCAAACCTGCCTCTACCACTTCTACTGAAAGCTCGTTCCACACAGCTACCACTCTCTGAGTAAAGAAATTCCCCCTCGTGTTACCCTTAAACTTTTGCCCCCTAACTCTCAACTCATATCCTCTTGTTTGAATCTCCCCTACTCTCAATGGAAAAAGCCTATCCACTTCAACTCTATCTATCCCCCTCATAATTTTAAATACCTCTATCAAGTCCCCCCTCAACCTTCTACGCGCCAAAGAATAAATACCTAACTTGTTCAACCTTTCTCTGTAACTTAGGTGCTGAAACCCAGGTAACATTCTAGTAAATCTTCTCTATACTCTCTATTTTGTTGACATCTTTCCTGTAATTTGGTGCCAGAACTGCACACAATACTCCAAATTTGGCTTTACCAATGCCTTGTACAATTTTAACATAACATCCCAACTCCTATACTCAATGCTCTGATTTATAAAGGCCAACATACCAAAAGCTTTCTTCACCACCCTATCCACATGAGATTCCACCTTCAGGGAACTATGCACCAGTATTCCTAGATCACTCTGTTCTACTGCATTCTTCAATGCCCTAACATTTACCATGTATGTCCTATTTGGATTATTCCTACCAAAATGTAGCACCTCACACTTATCAGCAATAAATTCCATCTGCCATCACTCAGCCCACTCTTCTAACTGGCCTAAATCTCTCTGCAAACTTTGAAAACCTACTTCATTATCCACAACGCCACCTACCTTAGTATCATCTGCATACTTACAAATCCAATTTATCACCCCATCATCCAGATCATTAATGTATATGACAAACAACATTGGACCCAGTACAGATCCATGAGGCACACCACTGGTCACCGGCCTCCAACCTGACAAACAGTTATCCACCACTACTCTCTAGCATCTCCCATCCAGCCACTGTTGAATCCATTTTACTACTTCAATATTAATACCCAACGATTGAACCTTCCGTGCCGAACCTTGTCAAAGGCCTTACTAAAGTCCATATAGACAACATCTACTGCTTTACCCTCGTCAACTTTCCTCGCAACCTCTTCAAAAAATTCAATAAGATTTGTCAAATATGACCTTCCATGCGCAAATCCATGTTGACTGTTCCTAATCAGTCCCTGTCTATCCAGATAATTATAAATACCATCTCTAAGAATACTTTCCATGAATTTACCCACAACTGACATCAAACTTACAGGTCGGTAATTGCTAGGTTCACTCTTAGAACCCTTTTTAAACAATGGAACCACATGAGCAATATGCCAATCCTCCGGCACCATCCCTGTTTCTAATGACATTTGAAATATTTCTGTCAGAGCCCCTGTTATTTCTACACTAACCTCCCTCAAGTTCCTAGGGAATATCCTGTCAGGACCTGGAGATTTATCCACTTTTATATTCCTTAACAGAGCCAGTACTTCCTCTTCTTGAATCGTCATAGTTTCCATAACTTTCCTACTTGTTTCCCTTACCTTACATGATTTAATATCCTTCTCCTTAGTGAATACTGAAGAAAAGAAATTGTTCAAAATCTCCCCTATCTCTTTCGGCTCCACACATAGCTGTCCACTCTGATTCTCTAAGGGACCAATTTTATCCCTCACTATCCTTTTGCTATTAATATAACTGTAGAAACCCTTCAGATTTATTTTCACCTTATTTGCAAAACAACCTCATATCTTCTTTTAGCTTTTCTAATTTCTTTCTTAAGATTCTTCTTATGTTCTTTATATCCCTCGAGCACCTCATTTACTCCATGCTGCCTATATTTATTGTAAATATCTCTCTTTTTCCTAACCAAGTCTCCATCCCTTGAAAACCATGGCTCTCTCAAACTTTTAACCTTTCCTTTCAACCTAACAGGAACATAAAGATTCTGTACCCTCCAAATTTCACCTTTAAATGACCAACATTTCTCTATTACATCCTTCCCATAAAACAAATTGTCCCAATCTACTCCTTCTAAATCCTTTCGCATCGCCTCAGAGTTAGCCTTTCTCCAATGAAAAATCTCATCCCTGGGTCCGGTCCTATCCTTCTCCATAATTATATTGAAACTAATGGCATTGTGATCATTGGACCCAAAGTGCTCCCCAACACATACCTCCGGCACCTGACCTATTTCATTCCTTAACAGAAGATCCAACACTGCCCCTTCTCCAGTTGGGACCTCTATTTACTGCTGCAAAAAACTATTGTGTACACATTTTACAAACTGCAAACCATCTATCCCTTTTACAGTATGGGCTTCCCAGTCTATGTGTAGAAAATTAAAATCTCCCACAATCACAACCCTGTACTTACTACAAATATCTGCTATCTCCTTGCAAATTTGCTCCTCCAATTCTCGCTCCCCATTAGCTGGTCTATAATACACCCCTGTAAGTTTTACTACACCTTTCCCATTCCTCAATTCCACCCAAATAGCCACCCTAGACGAGCACTCTAATCTATCCTGCCAGAGCACCGCTGTAATATTTTCTCTGACAAGCAACATAACACCTCCCCCTCTTGTCCCTCCAATTCTATCACACCTGAAGCAATGAAATCCAGGAATATTTAGTTACCAATCACACCCCTCCTGCAACCATGTTTCACTAATAGCTACAACATCATATTTCCAGGTATCAATCCATGCTCTAAGCTCATCCACCTTCCTTACAATGTTCCTAGCATTAAAATAAATGCATTTAAAACATTCTCCACCTCTCACTCTCTGTTTATCTCTAACAGTACAAAGAAATTTACTGTCTTCTTTTTCTTCCTTCTCCCATACATCTGTTCCTACACTCTGGTTCCCCTCCCCCCCTCATATCTAGTTTAAATCCACTGGAGCCTCTCTAGAAAACCTACCTGCAAGGATATTTGTCCCCCTCCAGTTCAGGTGTAAACCATCCCGCTGGAACAGGTCCCACCTTCCCTGGAAAACTGCCCAATTTTCTATAAATATGAAGCCCTCCGTCCTGCACCATGTTGAGCCATGTGTTGATCTGCACTCTTACTATTTCTAAACCCACCTGCACATGGCACTGGTAGCAATCCTGAGATTACTATCCTGGAGATCCTGTCCTTTAACTTGGCACCTAGCTCCCTAAACTCACCTTTCAGCACCTCCTCACTCTTCGTACCCACGTCATTGGTCGCTACATGGACCACGACATCTGGCTGCTCACCCTCCCTCTTGAGAATACTGAGAACTCGATCTGAGATATCGCGGACCCTGGCACCAGGGAGGCAACAGACCATCCAGGATTCTTGATCTCTTCCACAGAAACTCATATCTGTCCCCCTAATTATTGAATCCCCTATCACTACTTCTCTCCTCTTTTCCCTCCTTCCCTTCTGAGCGGAGGGTCCAGTCTCGGTGCCAGAGACACTACCACTGCAACTTGTCCCTGGTAGGTCGTCCCCACCAACAGTATCCAAAACGGTATTCTTATTGTTGATTGAAACGGCCACAGGGGTGCTCTGCTCTTCCTGTCTATTCCCCTTCCCTCTCCTGATATTCACTCAACTACCTGTCTCCTGACTCCTAGGGGTGACTATCTCCCTGAAATTCCTGTCTATTTCTGCCTCTGCCTCCCGAATGATCCGAAGTTCATCCAGCTCCAGCTCCAGTTCCCTAACACGGTTTGTCAGGAGCTGCAGCTGGATGCACCTTCTGCAGATGTAGTCATCAGGGACAACAGTGTTCGCCCTGACTTCCCACATCCTGCAAACGGAGCCCTCAACTGCCCTAACTGCTGCCTCCATTACCTACTCCTAATCTAATTAGATTAATTAAAGGAGATTACCCGGCTTTACCTCACCTGGAGTGAAGCTCGTACTTAGCCTCTGCTCGCTATTTAAATTCTCCCGCTGCCTCACGGGCTGACCTTTACGCTCTTGCGCAGTTGTGCCCCGTTCAACCTCGCCTCTGCATGATCGCGCCGAGGTCTGATTGAGCCAAAGCCGACCCACTCTGCCTCAGTCCACTCTGACGATGGCCGCTGTATATGGCGGTCTTTCTTTTTAAACCTTTGGCGCCTACGTCACGCGCCTGCGCAGTCTAGCCTCTTTGCCCTGATCAGTTAAAAAAACAGCTTCTCTCAGAGCTTCTTTTACCTCTTCCCTCTCCGCCTCTTGCTGCGATTTAAAGTAGTGAAGAAGGTTATCCTAGATTACACAGTGATCTCGATCATTTGGGAAAGTGGCTGAGAAGTGGCAAATAGATTTCAATACAGACAAATATAAGGTATTGGATGCATTTTGGAAAGTCAAACCAGTGTGGGACTGGTATTCTGAATGGTCAGACATCAAGGAGTGTAACAGAAAAGAGAGATATTCCAAGTACCTTCTCTCTAGTAATGGTAACTTCACTCACTTCATGACCCCTGACACCTGGAACTTCCACCACACTGCGAGTGAAGATTGATGCAAAATACTTATTCAGTTTGTCCAGCAATTCTTTGTCCCACATTACTACCTCTCCAGCATCATTTTCCAGTGGTCTGATATCCACTCTCACATCTCTTTTACACTTCATGTGTCTGTAGAAACTTTTGGTATCCTCTTTAATATTATTGGCTAGGTTCCTTTCATATTCCACGCTTACCTTCTTAATGACTTTTTTAGTTGCCTTCTGTTGTTTTTTAAAAACTTACCAATACCCTAAGTTCCTACTAATTTTTGCTCTATTATATGCCCTCTCTTTGGCCTTTATGTTGGCTTTAACTTCTCTTGTTTGCCATGGTTGTGACAGCTTTCCTTTTGAGTACTTCCAAGGACCGCAAATGTAGTAATCTTGGGATTACTGCCTGTGCCACGCGACAGTGAGAGTAGGAATAGAATGAGGTGGAGGATAAATGTGTGGCTGAGGGATTGGAGCAAGGGGCAGGGATTCAAGTTTCTGTATCATTGCGACCTCTTTTGGGGCAGGTGTGACCTGTACAAAAGGGATGGGTTGCACTTGAATCCTAGGGGGACCAATATCCTGGTGGGGAGATTTGCTAAGGCTAATGGGGAGACTTTAAACTAGAATGGTTGGGGGATGGGAATCAAATTTAAGAGTCTAGGAGAGAGGAGGTTAGTTCACAAAAAGAGAAAGCTTGTAGACATTGTATGAGGTAGGATAGGCAGGTGATAGAGAAAGAGAGCGCTCAAGCCGAAGATGTAGGGGAAAAGGAAGAAAAAGAAGACAGTAAAGTTCTTTGTACTGTTAGGGATAAACAGAGAGTAAGAGGTGGAGAATTTCCTAAATGCATTTACTTTAATGCTAGGAGCATTGTAAGAAAGGTGGATGAGCTTAGAGCATGGATTGATACTTGGAAATAGGATGTTGCAGCTATTAGTGAAACATGGTTGCAGGAAGGGTGTGATTGGCAACTAAATATTCCTGGATTTTGTTGCTTCATGTGTGATAGCATCGGAGGGACAAGAGAGGGAGGTGTTGCATTGCTTGTCAGAGAAAATATTACAGCCCTGCTTTGGCAGGCTACTTTAGAGGGCTCGTCTAGGGAGGCTATTTGGGTGGAATTGAGGAATGGGAAAGGTGTAGTAACACTTATAGGGGTGTATTATAGACCACCTAATGGGGAGCGAGAATTGGAGGAGCAAATTTGTAAGGAGATAGCAGATATTTGTAGGAGCACAAGTTTGTGATTGTGGGAGATCTTAATTTTCCACACATAGACTGGGAAGCCCATTCTGTAAAAGGGCTGGATGGTTTGGAGTTTGTAAAATGTGTGCAGGATAGTTTCTTGCAGCAATACATAGAGGTACCAACTAGAGAAGGGGAAGTGTTGGATCTGCTGTTAGGGAATGAGATAGGTCAGGTGCTGGAGGTATGTGTTGGGGAGCACTTCGGGTCCAGTGATCACAATGACATTAGTTTCAATATAATTATGGAGAAGGATAGGACTGGACCCAGGGTTGAGATTTTTGATTGGAGAAAGGCTAACTTTGAGGAGATGCAAAAGGATTTCGAAGGAGTGGATTGGGACAATTTGTTTTATGGGAAGGATGTAATAGAGAAATAGAGCCCATTTTAAGGTGAAATTTTGAGGGCGCAGTATCTTTATGTTCCCGTTAGGTTGAAAGGAAAGGTTAAAAGATTGAGAGAGCCATGGTTTTCAAGGGATATTGGAAACTTGATTCAGAAAAAGAGAGATATCTACAATAAATATAGGCAGCATGGAGTAAATGAGATGCTCGAGGAATATAAAGAATGTTAAAAAAAAATCTTAAGAAAGAAATTAGAAAAGCTAAAAGAAGATATGAGGTTGCTTTGGCAAATAAGGTGAAAATAAATCCGAAGGGTTTCTACAGTTATATTAATAGCAAAATGATAGTGAGGGATAAAATTGGTCCCTTAGAGAATCAGAGTGGACAGCTATGTGTGGAGCCGAAAGAAATGGGGGAGATTTTGAACAATTTCTTTTCTTCGGTATTCTCTAAGGAGAAGGATATTGTATTGTGTAAGGTAAGGGAAACAAGTAGGGAAGTTATGGAAACTATGATGATTAAAGATGAGGAAGTACTGGCGCTTTTAAAGAATATAAAGTTTATAAGTCTCCAGGTCCTGACAGGATATTCCCTAGGAACTTGAGGGAGGTTAGTGTAGAAATAGCTGGGGCTCTGACAGAAATATTTCAAAAGTCATTAGAAATGGGGTTGGTGCTGGAGGATTGGCATATTGCTCATGTGGTTCCATTGTTTAAAAAGGGATCTAAGAGTAAACCTAGCAATTACCGACCTGTAAGTTTGATGTCAGTCATGGGTAAATTAATGGAAAGTATTCTTAGAGATGTTATATTTAATTATCTGGATAGACAGGGTCTGATTAGGAACAGTCAACATGGATTTATGTGTGGAAGGTCATGTTTGACAAATCTTACTGAATTTTTTGAAGAAGTTACTAGGAAAGTTGACGAGGGTAAAGCAGTGGATGTTGTCTAAATGGACTTCAGTAAGGCATTCGACAAGGTTCCACATGGAAGGTTAGTTAGAAAGGTTCAATCGTTAGGTATTAATATTGATGTAGTAAAATGGATTCAACAGTGGCTGGATGGGAAATGCCAGAGAGCAGTGGTGGATAACTATTTGTCAGGTTGGAGGCCGGTGACTAGTGGTGTGCCTCAGGGATCTGTACTGGGTCCAATGTTGTTTGTCATATACATTAATGATCTGGATGATGGGGTGGTAAATTGGATTAGTAAGTATGCAGACGATACTAAGATAGGTGGCGTTGTGGACAATGAAGTAGGTTTTCAAAGCTTGCAGAGAGATTTAGGCCAGTCAGAAGAGTGGGCTGAAAGATGGCAGATGGAGTTTAATGCTGATAAGTGTGAGGAGCTACATTTTGGTAGGACTAATTAAAATAGGACATATATAGTAAATGGTAGGGCATTGAGGAATGCAGTAGAACAGAGTGATCTAGGAATAATGGTGCATAGTTCCCTGAAGGTGGAATCTCATGAGGATAGGGTGGTGAAGAAAGCTTTTGGTGTACTGGCCTTTATAAATCAGAGCATTGAGTATAGGAGTTGGGATGTAATGTTAAAATTGTTCAAGGCAATGGTGAGGCCAAATTTGGAGTATTGTTTATAGTTCTGGTCACCAAATTATAGGAAAGATGTCAACAAAATGGAAAGAGTACAGAGATTTACTAGAATGTTACCTGGGTTTCAGCACCTAAGTTACAGAGAAAGGTTGAACAAGTTAGGTCTTTATTCTTTGGAGCTTAGAAGGTTGAGGGTGGGACTTGATAGAAGTATTTAAAATTATAAGGGGAATAGAGTTGATGTCGATAGGCTTTTTCCATTGAGAGTAGGGGAGATTCAAACAAGAGGACATGAGTTGAGAGTTAGAAGGCAAAAGTTTAGGGGGAACTTCTTTACTCAGAGAGTGGTAGCTGTGTGGAACGAGCTTCCAGTAGAAGTGGCAGAGGCAGGTTCGATATTGTTATTTTTAAAAAAATTGGATAGGTACACAGACAGGAAAGGAATGCAGGGTTATGGGCTGATTGCAGGTAGGTGGGAGTACGTGGGAGTAAGCGTTCGGTACGGACTAGAAGGGCTGAGATGGCCTGTTTCTGTGCTGTAATTGGTATATGGTTACTTCTTCCTTTTTGGTATGACTATTTTCCGTGTCTTCCAAATTGCTTCCAGAGATTCCAGCCATTGCTGCTCTGCAGTTATCCCTACCAGCTTTCTTTTCTAATCAATTCTGGCCAATTCCTCTCTCATGCCTCTGTAATTCCATTTACTCCACTGTAATGCTGATAACACTGATACATCTGACTTTAGTTCCTCCTTCTCATTCAGTGATATTATTTTCGTTCATTTTTCATTATGTGCCGTGTTGTATAACAAGGGTGATCATGGTGTTTCCATGACCATGATGTTCGTGGCAATTTTTTCTACGGAAGTGCTTTATTATTGCCTTCTTCTGAGCAGTGTCTTTACAACACAGGTGCCCCCAGACATTATCAACACACTTCAGAGATTGTCTGCTTGTTGTCAGTGGTCGAATAACCAGGACTCGTGATTTGCTCCAGCTGATTGTACGACCACCCACCACCCGTTCCCATGGCTTCACCTGACCCTGACCGGGGGACTAAGCAGGTGCTGAATCTCGCCCAAGAGTGACCTACAGGTGAGTGGATGGTAGAGACGTATCTCCACCCTGCCATCCAAATATTAATTTAAGGTTTTTAAAATATGTTTGAAATATTTTGCAAAATGCATTGCTTCCTAGAAGAACTGAATGAGATAGTCAAATTTAAGAGTAAACCTCCTACTCAACAAGTCTTCACAAAACCATGTCTCCCTGGGTCATTCCGCCCGGTCAGTATCCCAGTTCTAATGCGATAGAATCACAGCTTGATTATATACAAGAAGCCACTGGGCCATCGCTAGAGTGAGGGATGTATATTGTTGATATTAAATTAGTCTCATGGCCTTGTTCTTTCCTCAGAGTTCTGTGGATGCTGACTGTATATTAAACCACATTGGAAGTGAGTCCTGAATCTGATTCCATCAGACTTTCATCCAGTGAATCCTAGAATATGACAATGTGCTGTGAGTTTTACTCCCTGACTGTTCTACTGACTCACACCCCACATTGTCCCCAGGGATTATGGCACTTTCACCACTGGAGATAATATGAAGACGCTTCACTCTTTCAGTTTCCTGCTCTGCAGAGAATGCAAAAATATTCCACATTACTGGTGTCTTCATTTCCTGGCACCGTTTCAGTAAATCCCTCACCACCTGTTAAGGATCCAGCCTGAACACTGGGTCGAAGGGCCTCTGCTGATAGCTCTGGACCACGATAGCTCTCAATTTCTGCCTTCTTTCACCTGGCCATGTGGGTTTTGACCCAGCCCCCTTCCTTATTGGACTTTTGTCAATTATCCACTTATCTCCTCACTAGCACCCACCTGTTTCTGTTTTCACTCATTACCCGGTCCATTTAAACACTGCCTTGACCCACATTCTCTGCCAGTTTGTCCCAGCTCTGACCTGAGTTGTTCTAGCCTGCCATTGTGATGGCTGCCAACTGATTTTGCTGGACTCTGTGTTTCTGGATTTTGCCTGTTTTGGAATCTGATTTTTGCCTGTGTGCTGTGGATCGTCTGGCCTCGCCGGACAGCCTTTCCTGGGTAAGACCTCCACCTGCCATTCTGGATTTGGGCCTGCCTCCTGTTTTTGAAAGACTGTTGGCCTTGTGCTCCCTAATAAATCCTGGTAAAAGAGCATTCATTGGTCTGCACTTGAGTCCTACCGTAACCCAACCCAAACTGACACTAACCCATCCAAAGCCAGGGTATCTATCCAGATTGAACTATCCAGAACCAGATACAAAAATCCAGTTGGACTGAGAAAGCGTGGATAAAGATTTACATCGATTTCCTTCGTATTGTGCTTTAGATTTCATTTGTAAACCTTAGGTTTGTGGCTGATTTGACCTAATCTCAAATAATATCGAGGCAGTTTACAGAGAAATTATCACCCTGACACAGTGATGTCAAGAAAACAACCTCTCCCTCACTGTCACAAAAACAAAGGAGCTGGTTGTGGACTACAGGAGGAATGGAGACAGGCTCACCCCTATAGACATCAATGGATCTGGGGGTTGAGAGGGTGAACAGCTTTAAGACCCTCAGCATACACACCACCGAGGATCTCACGTGGTCTGTACATACCAGCTGTGTGGCGAAACAAACACAACAGATGGTTGAAGAAGTTTGGTATGGGCCCACAAATCCTAAAGACTTTCTACAGTGGCACAATTGAGAGCATTCAGACAGGCTCCATCACTGCCTGGTATGGGAACTGTACTTCCCTCAGTCGCAGGAGTCTGCAGAGAGTGGTGCGGACAGCTCAGTGCATCTGGAAAAGTGAGCTTCCCGCTGTTCAGGACATTTACAAAGAAAGGTGCGTAGAAAGGGCTCAAAGGATAATTGGGGACCTGAGTCACCCCAACCACAAACTATTCACTGCTACCCTTTGGGAAATGGTACCACAGCATAAAAGTCAGCACCAACAGGCTCCAGGCTGCTTCTTCCACCAGGACATGGACATGGACATGGACAAATCAATCCATCAGATGGATTAATTCACACTGCTACTATGGTATTTCTACGTTATATTTATGTCTTGTACATACTATTTATTACAAATTACTATAGATTGCACATTGTACATTTAGATGGAGATGTAGTGTAAAGATTTTTCTCATGTATATGAAGGATGTAAGTAATAAAATCAATTCAAATTCAGTTTATATATTGCTAGCACACAGCAAAACTGTACAAGAAATGTATGAGTTCCGAGGTGATTTCACACTTCATAAATGTAGTGGCAGTGTAATGTTTAAATAACTGGGCAAACAGTCAAAGTTTCTGTCCTCTCCTATCGGACTTCCCCTTCTCCAGCCCTGTATCTCTTTCACCAATCAACTTCCCAGCTCTTAACTTCATCACTCCCCCTCCCGGTTTCACCTATCACATTGTGTTTCTCTCTGCTCTCCCCCACCTTTTAAATCTACTCCTCAGCTTATTTTCTCCAGTCCTGCCAATAGGTCTTGGCCCAAAATGTCGACTGTATTTTTTTCCATAGATGTTCCCTGGTCTGCTGAGTTCCTCCAGTATTTTGTGTGTGTTGCTTGGATTTCCAGCATCTACAGATTTTCTCCTGTGAGTGTAGTTTCTGCTCTTATTTCCAGTTTCTATTTTAAGTCCATAATTTCTATGTGTTTTCCTGGCCCATCCAAATCAGGTTCTCAATGGACTCCATGCCATCCATCTCCTTTCACCCTATTTTGTTTCAGGATAGGGGAACAGGAACCAACTTGTTTTCAATTTTCTTTATTTTCCTGCCAAAACTCCCCAATTCTGAGACTGAATGTTCAGAAAAACTCACCCTTGGTCAGACCTGTCGCTATCTTCTTGGAACATCTGTTCCAACCTCAAATCTTCGATATGCCCATGTACATTGCTTTTCAAGTCTACGAAATCAGGACCATCATTTACATTAATTGTTATGATCCATTGGTGATAATATTCCTGTTCCTCCCCCATGAAATTCAACTGATTGATATGTTACCATTTACTTTTATCCAGAGAAATCAGTAGTATGTACACTCATGGACTTGCTTTGTCTATAATTTCATAGTGCTCTGCAAACCTTGGATTTAAAATGTTAGTACATTCTAATCATCACTGTTTGTCCTAGACTTAATTCTGAGGGTTTGACTTTTAATTCAAAGTAGGCTTGTCTCTGTTTATTTCTTTCCAGGTTGATGGACTGCCACATAATTGGCCTCCTCCACTAACTCTACCCACTGTTGTACCCACTTTTCAAACACAAGCCCACCTGTTTCGGGTTCTGGCAAATCTAATCCAAACAACTCCTCCAATCCTCTCATGTCTCTTCTGGTCATGAACTTATTGGGGTGTAACCTGTCGATGATGGCAATGTATTCCTTATTATCATCAGTGCACAAGGCAAAACTGCTTGTCACGTTGTTGCATGCTATTGTACTATTTAGACAATTGTATTTCTTTTGCATTTGATTCATCCTTTCCACAATTCCACTAGACAGTGGTCTATAGGGTATATGAAATCTCTGCTTGATCCCTAAAAGTGCCATGACATCTTGCATTATCAGGGCAGTAGAATGTGTGCCTTGATCTGAAACAATACTCTGAGATAATCCCCAGTGAATAAAGACATTGGCTTTGGCCATGTTTGTTCTGGTCGTGAAAACTTCCATCCACTTGGTGAAAGTATCTATCACTACAAGAATATCTTTGTTCCCTCCTGGGGTGGGTGGCACGGATCCAACATAATCTATCTGTAAATTAGTCTAAGACCCTTCCACTTCTGCTCCTTGGATAAATCCTTAACCTTAACCTTTTGTTCCTACTGCCTTCCCATCTCCCCAGTCTGCAGCTGCCGTTCCTGCCCATTTAAAACACCTTGCTTCGCTAATTCATCAGCTTTCTTATTCCCCTCGGGATAATTTTGAGTGGGTTTTCACCTTTGCAACCCCATATTCTTTACTCTTTTCTTCTTCAAATGGATACTATAACAGAGCAGCACAATGGGAGGGGCTTTCCATCAGCTGAACCAAACCCTCTTGCTTCCCACAGAGGCAATGTTTCATAAGGCTGTTACAAATGTTCATACTATCAGAGTGTATGACTGACCCTGGCGGAAAACATTCTGGGTGGCTAACCACAAATGCCACAGCTGTCAATTCTGCTGCCTGTGCACTCATGGTGTTGGGTAACTTTAAAGCTATACTCTACCTTTCCTGGCCATGCTCATTGTCTGCATATATGCTGCACCCAGTTCTCCTCTCCCCCATCTGAAATGTTGAAGAGATACAGTGGCATGCAAAAGTTTGGGCACCCCTGGTCAAAATTTCTGTTACTGTGAATAGCTAAGTGAGTAAAAGATTACCTGATTTCCGAAATGCATAAAGTTAAAGATGACACATTTCTTTAATATTTTAAGCAAGATTATTTTTTTTAATTTCCATTTTTTACACACTTCCAAAATAACAAAAAAGGAAAAGGGTCCGAAGCAAATGTTTGGGCACCCTGCATGGTCAGTACTTAGTAAAACCCCCTTTGGCAAGTGTCACAGCTTGTAAACACTTTCTGTAGCCAGCTAAGAGTCTTTCAATTCTTGTTTGGGGGATTTTCACCCATTCTTCCTTGCAAAAGGCTTCTAGTTCTGTGAGATTCTTGGGCCGTCTTGCATGCACTGCTCGTCTGAGGTCTATCCACAGATTTTCGATGATGTTTAGGTTGGGGCACTGTGAGGGCCATGGCAAAACCTTCAGCTTGCGCCTCTTGAGGGAGTCCATTGTGGATTTTGAGGTGTGTTTAGGATCATTATCCTGTTGTAAAAGCCATCCTCTTTTCGTCTTCAGCTTTTTTACAGATGGTGTGATGTTTGCTTCCAGAATTTGCTGGTATTTAATTGAACTAATTCTTCCCCCTACCAGTGAAATGTTCCTCGTGCCAGTGGTTGCAACACAAGCCCAAAGCATGATCGATCCGCCCCTGGGCTTAACAGTTGGAGAGGTGTTCTTTTCATGAAATTCTGCACCCCTTTTTCTCCAAACATACTTTGCTCATTGCGGCCAAAAAGTTTTATTTTAACTTCATCAATGCACAGGACTTGTTTCCAAAATGCATCAGGCTTGTTTAGATTGCAAACACGAGGAAATCTGCAGATGCTGGAAATTCAAGCAACACACACAAAATGCTGGTGGAATGCAGCAGGCCAGGCAGCATCTATAGGGAGAAGCGCTATCGACGTTTCAGGCCGAGAACCTTCGTCAGGCTTGTTTAGATATTCCTTTGCAAACTTGTGACGCTGAATTTTGTGGTGAGGACGTAGGAAAGGTTTTCTTCTGATGTCTCCTCCATGACAGTCATACTTGTGCAGGTGTCACTGCACAGTAGAACAGTGCACCACCACTCCAGAGTCTGCTAAATCTTCCTGAAGGTTTATTGCAGTCAAACGGGGGTTTTGATTTGCCTTTCTAGTAATCCTATGAGCAGTTCTCTCGGAAAGTTTTCTTGGTCTTCCAGATCTCAACTTGACCTCCACCGTTCTTCTTAACTGCCATTTCTTAATTACATTATGAACTGAGTAAACAGCTACCTGAAAACACTTTGCTATCTTCTTATAGCCTTCTCCTGCTTTGTGGGCATCATTTATTTTAATTTTCAGAGTGCTAGGCAGCTGCTTAGAGGAGCCCATGCTGGTGATTGTTGGGACATGGTTTGAGGAGTCAGGGTATTTATAAAGTTTTGGAATTTGCATCACCTGGCCTTTCCTAATGATGACTGTGAACAAGCCATAGCCCTAACAAGCTAATTAAGGTCTGAGACCTTAGTAAATGTAACCGAGCAGCTCAAATCTCTTCGGGTGCCCAAACTTTTGCATGGTGCTTCTTCCTTTTTTTCACTCTAAAATTGTAGAAAACAAAAATAATACACTAATCTTGCTTAAAATGTTTCATCTTTAACTTTATGACTTTTGGAGATCAGTTCATCTTCTACTCACTTAACTATTCACAGTAACAGAACCAGGGGTGCCCAAACTTTTGCATGCCACAGAATGCACAAAGATTTTATAGTAGGGATTTTTCTTTTGCTTGTGTCTTTTCTCAGGTATTTCTTTCTGATCTTCCACCTCCCCCCTTATTATTTTGATAGAAATGGTCCCTCGGGATGTTTATTACATTTGTTTTATTTTTTTTAAACGAAATATACTTTATTCCAAAATATATACAATAACCATTCAAAGACTTTCAAATCTTTACAGTTGGTACCATTACTGTCTTTACATTTTCAAAGTTCTAATGTTTTGCCACCCACGTGGCACTTTGTTCTTTCATATTTACATTCAGGGGGTATACCCCCAACCCCCCACCCCTCAACTGCCACGGGAGAAGGACCCTAGACTGTGGTCCTTCCCCACCGGGCCCTTGCGGTGGCTGCACCGAGTTTGAGTGCGTCCCTCAGCACGTACTCCTGCAGCCGAGAATGTGCCAGTCGGCAGCATTCCCCCACGGACATCTCCGTGTGCTGGTAGACCATCAAGTTTCGGGCCGACCAAAGAGCGTCTTTCACCGAGTTGATGATCTGCCAGCAGCACCGGATGTTGGTCTCGGTGTGCGTCCCCGGGAACAGCCCGTAGATCAGAAAGTCCTCTGTTACGCAGCTGCTGTGGATGGACCTCGACACTGTCCCTTCCATCCTCCTCCACACCTTCTCCACGAACCCACAGTGTGCAAAGAGGTGGGTCACCGACTCCTCCTCTCTGCAGTCCTCCCGTGGGCAGAGGGGTGTGGGGACGACGTTCCGGGCGTACAGGAGGGATCGGACTGGGAGGGCCCCTCTCACTGCCAGCCAGGCGAGGTCTTGGTGCCTGTTGGTGAGGTCTGGCGAAGAGGCATTTTGCCAGATGAACTGGACAGTCTGCTCAGGGAACCACCCCACTGTGTCCATCTCGTCCTTCTCCTGCAGTGCCTCCAGGACCTTACGTGCTGACCACTGCCTGATGGCCCTGTGGTCAAAGGCGTTGACCTGAAAGAACTTCTCTACGAAGGACAGGTATGGCGGCAACGACCAGCTGACAGGGGTGTTGCGCGGGAAAGGGGCCAGACCCATCCTTCGTAGCCAGGGCGACAGGTAGAACCTGGGCACATAGTGGTACTTGGTGCCCACGTACCTGGGATCCCCACACAACCTGATGCAGCCACACACGAAGCTGGCCATCAGGGTGAGGGCGATATTGGGGACGTTTTTGCCCCCGTTGTCCAGGGACTTGTGCATGGTGGCCCATCTGACCCGTTCCATCTTGGATCCCCAGACGAATCTGAAGACGGCTCGGGTGATTTCCGAGCTGAAGGAGCGGGGGACTGGCCATACCTGCGCCAAGTACAGCAGCCCTGAGAGCACCTCACACCTGATGACCAGGTTCTTGCCCGCTATCGATAGGGAGCACCCTCCCCACAGTCCCAGTTTCTGTTTCACCTTGGCAGTCCGCTCCTGCCAGTTCTTGTTGCACGCCTCGGCCCCTCCGAACCAGATCCCCAACACCTCCAGGTGATCAGCCCTGATGGTGAAGGGGACGCTGGATCGGTCGGGCCAGTTGCCGAAGAGCATGGCTTCGCTCTTCGTGCGGTTGACCCTGACCCCCGACGCCTGCTCGAACTGTTCGCAGATGCCGATCAGCCTGCGAACTGACCTCGGATCGGAGCAGAAGACGGTGACATCGTCCATGTACAGGGAGGTTTTCACTTGTGTCCCTCCGCTGCCTGGCAGCGTCACCCCTCTTATGCCCCCATCCCTCCTGATGGCTTCGGCAAAGGGTTCTATGCAGCACACGAACAAGACAGGGGAGAGAGGGCAGCCCTGCCTGACTCCAGACCTGATGGGGAAGCTGTCTGTTTCCCACCCGTTGACCTGGACTGCGCTACAGATGTCCGTGTAGAGCAGTTTGATCCAATTCCGGATTCCCTCCCCAAATCTCATTTTGGAGAGTACATCCGCCATGTACGTGTGCGATATCCTGTCGAAGGCTTTCTCCTGGTCCAAGCTGACCAGGCAGGCGTCCACCCCCCTGTCCTGCACGTAGGCGATGGTGTCCCTCAGCAGCGTGAGGCTGTCTGAGACCTTCCTGCCCGGTACAGCACAGGTTTGGTCCGGGTGGATCAGCTGCTCCAGTGCAGACTTGACCCTGTTGGCGATAGCCTTGGACAGGATCTTGTAGTCCACATTCAGGAGTGAGATGGGCCTCCAATTTCTAATGTCTTCCCTCTCCCCCTTCTGCTCGTAGATGAGGGTGATGATGCCCTTCCGCATGGATTCGGACATGCTGCCTGCCAGCAGCGTAGCGTTGTACACTTCGAGCAGGTCGGGGCCCATCCGGTTCCACAGAGCCGAATACAACTCGACCGGTAAACCGTCGCTTCCGGGAGTCCTGCCCGACTCAAAGGAACGGACGGAGCCAGTCAGCCCGTCCAGGGTCAGCGGCTGCTCCAGACTCTCCCGCTTGCCGTCGTCTAAGACCTGCGTGACAGACGACAGGAAGCTGCGGGAGGCTGTGGAGTCTGTGGCTTTTTCTCCGTACAGACCGGCATAGAAGGGCCTGCAGATCCTCAGTATGTCTGTCTGAGAGGACGCGACTGAGCCGTCCTCTTCCTTAAGGTTGTGGATCACAGAGCTCCCCCTGTGCACCTTTTGGGAGAAGAATCATGAGCACGTCTCGTCCTGTTCCACGGTTTGGACCCTCGATCGGAAGATGATCTTGGAGGACTCGGCGGCAAAGTGCTGGGCCTGCCGGCCCTTCACCTCCCGCAGTTCCTCCCTGACATCCACCCCCCTCGACTGCAGAAGGAGGAGTTGCTGCAACTCTGTCTGGAGTTTACGCAGTTCCCTCTGCCCCTGCCTTGCTCTCTGGATGCCCTTGCGGATGAAGAACCTCTTGATGTTCTCCTTGGTGGCTTCCCACCAGTGAACCGGGGAATCAAAGAAGGCTTTCAAGGTTCTCCAACCTGTGTACTCCTTCTCTAGTTCCTCGATGTTCTCTGGGGTCAGCAGCTTGACGTTCAGCTTCCACGGCCCCCTCCCTGCCTTCCGATCCTCCCGCAGGTGACAGGTGTCTCGCAGGAGGCAGTGGTCAGTGAAGAACACCGGCGTGACGTCGGTGGTTCTGACCGTGAGGGGCTCTGACAGGAAGAGGAAGTGGATCCGGGAACGGGCTGAGCCGTCCGGTCGTGTCCAGGTGGCTTGCGGCTGAGCTCCACCTGTGGGGTCGCCAAAGGCGTCGCGCAGCTTGGCTGTCTTTACCGTGTCCATCAGGAGTCTGGAGGTACTGTCCAGCCTGCCGGATCGTCCAGCCGCACCAATGGTGGGGTTAAAGTCTCCGGACAGAACGACCGGCCGGGCCGTCACCAGCAGCGGTGGGAGCCGCTCGCTCCGCACGGGGGAGGCGGACACGGTGATCAGCCGGAGCGGAGTGCCCCGGTATTTGACGTCTGATACCAGGAGGCACCCGGCAACCACCTCTTTGACTTGGGTGATTGCGAAGTTGCCTCCCCGTAGCAGAATCCCCAGGCCGGAAACGCGACAATCGTTGCCCCCCGAACACACCGACAAACCCCGGGTCCACCAACGCGACCGCCTCCGGTGGCAGTCCACAATCCTGGAGGAAGGTCACGTCGGCCTTTACCGAGTCCAAGCACAGGAGCGTGCTGACGCATCGCCCGGTACTCTTCAGACTGCGCACATTGACAGATGCCAGTGAAACGACCGCCATTTAAAGTTCTTTATTTCAGAAGCACACTGTCCTTACCTTCGCAGTCCTGAGCCTTCATGCCCACGGCCTTTGTGAAGTCCTTCACCTTCTGTGGGCTGAGGAACTGCAGGTTATTCTCCCCTGGGTGTGGCAGTTCCTGTTCTGTGCCTGGGGGCTTGGTGTCTCCCAGGCCTGCTGCCCCTTCAGTCTGAGAGGCGCCATACGTGGCTCCGCTCCCGGCTTCCCCGAGCTGGGGGTCTCTGGTGGTCTCCGCCTCCTGTGCTTGTGCTTGGAGGGTGGCCAGCAGACTTTCCCCACTCTCTCTCTTCCTCTCCGCTGGCTTTGCCCGTCACCTCATCTTCTGGGGCTGCTGCTGGCCTCCCCCAACTCCTTCCTGGTCTGAAGTGGGCAGGTTGCTGCAGGCTGCGTGATCCCCTGCCCTTCTCTTCACGTGCTCCTTCCGTTCCACCCTCTGTCATTTGGCCGGAGCTTTTTGGGCCTTCTTTCATTTGCCCACAACACTCCAGCCTTCCTCCCCCTCGGCTCTCCCCTCCTCCATGGACTCCTCCTCCTTTTCCTGTGGAGGGTCTGCAAGGGGGTGGGGGCTCTCGGGGTGGCTGCGCCTTCTCCTCTGTTGGCGTCCTCCGTTGCTTCAGGTTTCGCCTCTGCAGGGGTGGCGGGTACATCCGATCCTGCCGGGGCCCTTCCAGTGCCAGCACCTCCCCTGGTCGCCTGTGCATGGGTGCCGGCACGTTTCGGACAGGCCCTGTACAGGTGGTTGGTGTCTCCGCAGAGGTTGCAGGACTTGGCCTGAGTGCAGTACTTGGTGAGGTGGCCCTCCACCTTACAGTTCTTGTAGATTGTAGCTCTGCACTGGGCTGCGACGTGCCCCGCCTTGGGCAACACCCTGCAGTTGTGGCACAGCCTGGGCTGCCCGGCGTAGACCAGGTAGCCTCGGTTCCCTCCGATGGCGAACACCGCGGGTGGGCGGACGACGCAGCCATTCGAGTCGACCCTCAGTTTCACCTTCACCTACCGTTTGCTTGTCCAGCACCCCAGGCTGTCCTTCACATCCAGACAAGCTCCTTCGCTCTCCACATACCGAGCGAGGAATGTAAGGACGTCGGCCACCGGCACGTACAGGTTGAACATGTGCACGGTGGCAGTCCGTTCCTGCTGGGCGGCAGCGAAGAGGGGCTGTGCTTGCAGCAGCGACAGCGTCGCCTCTCTCCCCTTCTCCTGGAACAGCTGGAGCAACTTCTGCCACCCTGCGGGTCGTCGGAAGGTGACGTCGAAGAACCCAGCAAAGTCCTGGACGCAGTAGATGTCGTCGATCGTGAAACCGCAACAGTCCATCAGGACCTTCTGGTAAATCCATTGCCCTCACTCTGGTGTCGCACTGTCAGCCGGACAGTGTTTTTGATGCCCAGGCCTCGAGCTGATGCGCTGTGCTCTTCAGCCATCCTCTTCACCACTGCCGTTGTTGTCGCTGAAAAGGGGTGTCAGATTGGGAGCCAATCAGCATTAGGATCCACCCCTGCGTCAGCGCAAAACCTTCTCTGCCTTCCGATCGTCGCGTATCCCAAGGGAACTCCACTTGATCTTAGCCTTATCACATCTTGATGCCCATTGGTTCTCCATGACAATGAAGAGTATCTGCAAGGAGGTAGAAACTTTAATACCCTTTACAGCTACATCTCAACCTTGTAGTGCCAAGGCTGATGGACCAAAATATTTCAATTCAAACACCCAGCAGTAGCTAGATAAATGTCTGCTTTAAGATGGAGAGGAAATTAATGCTGAAATACTGTTTGGACCAGCCCAATATTTAAATTGAACTTCCATTTGCAATTTACATGACAAAATACTGATTGCTTCAAGGGGATCTCAAACTTAAAATCAATATCGAAAGTCTTGAGCAACATCTTTTATATTCTGTAAAAGAAAGCAATTTTCAGTATTACTCATCAATTTGATCAATTTTGTCCCCAACTTCCACCATGCCCTCAAACTTACCTGGTCCATTTCCAACACCTCCTTCCCCTTTCTCAATCTCTCTCTCTATCTCTGGAGATAGTTTATCTGCTGATTACTTCAATAAACTCACTGATTCTCTGAGCTACCTGGACTCTACCTCTTCCCACCCTGTCACTTATGAAAGTGCCATCCCCTTCTCTCAATTCCTCCCTGTCTGTGGCAACTGCTCTTAGGTGGAAGCTTTTCATTCAGGAACTGATGAGATGTCCTACTTCTCCAAAGAAAGGGGCTTCCCTTCCTCCACCATCAACACTGCCCTCAACTGCATCTCTTCCATTTCACACAGGTCTGCCATCACCCCACCCTTCCACCACCTACCAGGGATAGGGTTCCTCTTCTCCTCGCTTACCACCCACTAGCCTCAAAGTCCAGCACATAATTCTCACTAACTTCACCATCCCCAATGGGATTCCACCAAAAACCATATCTTTCCTTCCCCCCGCTTTCTGCACCCGCAGGGATCACTCCCTACATGACTCCCTTGTCCATTCATCCCTCCCCACTGAACTTGTCCTTGCAAGCAGAACAAGTGCCACAGCTTCCCCTACACCACCTCCATCACTACCATTCAGATCCCCAAACACTCTTTCCAGGTGAGACAACATTTCACCTCTGAGTCTGCTGGGGTCATCTGCTGTATTTGGTGCTCCCAATGTAGCCTCCTGTATGTCGGTGAGACCTGACGTAGATTGGGAGATCGCTTTGACAAGCACCTCTGCTCTGTCTGCAAGAAAAAGTGGTTTCTTCCAGTGGCCACCCATTTCAATTCAACTTCCCATTCCCATTCTGACATGTCAGTCCATGGTCTCCTCTACTGCTGCGATGAGGTGACACGCAGGTTGGAGAAGCAAATTATATTCCATCTGGATACAGGGGCGTATCTATGGAAAATAGCGCCTATGGTAAGCACTGTAATTGTGCCCCTGTCCAAATATCTGACACCCATCTTTTATATAACTTTACCATAATATCAGCTCAAAAATACAAGTCAAGCTCTGTAATCTTTTAATTAACAAATTATGGCACTACATGAAAATTATAACTGCACCTTCCTTGATGCAAATCGGTCCATGATGTGATCAAAGTCAGTTTTTTCAGTTTCTTCTCTTTCTACACTCAGCAGAACAAGATCACAGTGTCTGCACTCTCTGTTAAGTCACCAAGAAGAGGTCAATTTCTCAAGAGTAAATGAGAGAGTATTGAAAATTTTTGGTGACTGTTGGTGAGACAATTAATTGAAATATTGAATATCCATAATTATTGGATTATTTTCTTTATTATAGGGAGAAAGAAAATCAACATTAATGAAAAAGGACCACAGGTATTTTGTTAGTATTAATTCCAGCAATGTATTTTATGCAGTAAAGCTCATTTAATATGTTATAAATTACTGACACACAGCTACAAATTTGTGCACATTGAAATTTTCCCACTCTGTTTATACAAGTCAGACATTGATACTCACAATCCAATACGTTAAGTCAAATCCAATCACATATATCTGACACACTCACAGAAATTACCTCAGAGGCCAACTCTGGATTGTGAATATTAATATATATAGTGCCTATGAAAAGTATTCACCCCCCCCCCCGAAGCTTTCATGTTTTATTGTTTTACAACATTGAATCACAGTGGATTTAATTTCCCTTTTTTGACACTGATCAACAAAAAAAGACTTTCATGTTAAAGTGAAAACAGACCTGTACAAAGTGATCTAAATTAATTACAAATATAAAACACAAAATATTGATTGTGTAAGTATCCACCCCCTTCAAGTCAGTATTTAGTAGATGCACCTTTGGCAGCAATTACAGCCTTGAGTCTGTGTGGATAGGTATCTATCAGCTTTGCACATCAGGACACTGCAGTTTTTCCTCCATTCTTCTTTACAAAACTGCTCAAACTCTGTCAGATTGCATGGTCAACCTCATCCTATTACTGCAATTTTTGGCTTACCAATGGTGGATAATAGTTATTTATCCCCTTCGGCTCGATGGATGATTGCATTTGTTACATTAGTGGCTAGAAGATCCATTCTATTGAACTGGAAAGAAATTAATCTCCCAACTACATTTCAATGGTTTTCCCAAACTATATCTTTCCTGAGTTTAGGAAAAATCAGAAGTGTCATTTTTGACCCTTCGGTCAAATTTGAAGAAACTTGGAGACCATTTATTCAACATTTTCATGAGTTAAATTGACCTTTCCTGAACCATTTTCTTATCACCTTTAGTTATTTAGTTCAAGGTGTGGAGTTATTGACACTACTGTGTATACCTGATATGATACAATAGCCCATGTTGGTTCAGTTGGTTGTTGTTAGTTTTTTTTTGGGGGGGGGGTTTATCTCCCAAGTTGCAGTTCTCTTACAGACTGCATCACAGTTTTCCTCCGGGATTTCCCTGTATTTTGCTGCATCCATTTTACCCTCTACTTTCACAGTCCTTCCAGGGCGTACTGCAGTGAAGCATCCCCACAGCATGATGCAGCCACCACCATGCTTCATGGTAGAGATGGTGTGTTTCTGATGATGTGAGGTGCTTGGCTTATGCCAAACGTAGCATTTAGTCTGATGGCCAAAAAGTTCAATTTAGGTTTCATTAGACCATAGAACCTTCCAGCTGATTTCAGAGTCCCCAACATGCCTTCTGGCAAACATTAGCTGAGATTTCATGTGAGTTTTTTTAACAATGGCTTTCTCTTTGCCACTCTCCCATGAAGCTGTGACTGGTGAAGCACCCGGACAGCAGTTGTTATATGATTTATTACAGCCTTTGTACCCCATGGTTCCTGTACCCTACCATAACTTTCCTGTCTCATTGGAATGTACCTATGCCGAACTCCACTCAAATATCCTCTGAACATTTGCCACATTTCTTCCATACTTTTCCCTGAGAACATCTGCTCCCAATTTAAGCTTCCCGTTTCCTGCTTGATAGCCTCATAATTCCCCTTACTCCAATTAAACACTTTTCTAACTTGTCTGTTCCTATCTCACTCCAATGCTATAGTAAAGGAGATAGAGTTATGATCACTATCTCCAAAATGCTATCCCACTAAAAGATCTGACACCTGACCAGGTACATGAGGTTTTTTTTCAATAGTGGCTTTGTCTTTGCCACTCTCCTACAAAGCTGTGACTAGTGAAGCACTCGGGCAACAGTTGTTGTATGCGCAGTCTCTCCCACCTCAGCCACTGAAGCTTGTAACTCCTCCAGAGCAGTCATAGGTCTCTTGGTGGCCTCCCTCACTAGTCCCCTTATCGCATGGTCACCCAGTGAATGGCAAGCTTACAGCTGTGCCATATTCTTTCCATTTCTTGATGGTTGACAGCTGTACTCCAAGGGATATTCAGTGACTTGGAAGCTTTCCTGTATCCATCTCCTGATTTATGCTGTTCAATGACCTTTTTGCAGAGCTGCTTGGAGAGTTCTTTTGTCTTCATGGTGTAATTTTTGCCAAGGTACTGACTCACTAGCAGTTGGGCCTTCCAGATACAGGTGCATTTTTACTACAATCAGTCGAAATACCTTGACTGCACACAGGTATCCAAAAACAGATTTCTATTTCACTAATTATGTGAGTTCTAAAACCAATTGGCTGTACCAGTGATGATTTAGTGTGTCATATTAAAGGGGGGAGGGTGGGTGAATATATATGTAATCAATTATTTTGTGTTTTATATTTGTAGTTCATTTAGATCACTTTGAAGAGATGTGTTTTCATTTTGACACGAGAGTCTTTTTCTGTTAATTAGTGTCAAAAAAAGCCAAATTAAATCTCTAATTCAATGTTGTAAACAATAAAACATAAAAACTTCCAAGGGACTGAATACTTTTTATAGGCACTATATATAATTTTATGTATTGCACTGCACTCTGGCACAAAAAAAGAACACAAATTTCGTGACATGTGAGTGATGATAATCCTGATTCTGATTTGGGTCTCGATTTTGGACTGAAAGTGGGAAGGAGGCAGGGAGAGGGGAATCCTGGTTGGGAAAAGGGGAAGGGAGGGGGAGGGCGCGGGAAGCACCAGAGAGATGTTCTGTAATGATCAATAAGCCAATTGTTTGGAATCAAATTACCTTGCTGGTGTCTCAGGGATGGGTGTGTCTGCACCCCCTCCCACCAGCCCTGGCGTTCCTTCCTGTTCCACCCGTTCCACACTCTCCTGCAGCACTCCATCCTCACCATTCCCAACATTCTTTGCTCCCGCCAGACTTGCAAACCTGCTCTCCACTGTGATAAATACAGTATGTGCAAAGGTCTTCATATATGCCTCAGACTTTTGCAGAGTACTGCACAGAGTCTCTCAGCTCCTGTGTCTGAACACATTCTCTATGAAGGTGACAGAGATTTACCATCATCTTGACCTTTCACAGTCTCTCATTTTGTAAATAGATGTTGCTTTGGCCTTCTGTGCTTTCGTATCTCCCTCCTTCACTTTCTCTCAGAATTAGAATCAGGTTTATTATCAATGACATGCACTCGGTGGCCACTTTAATATGTATGGCTGTACTACTGCTCGTTAATCAGATATCTAATCAGCCAGTCATGTGGTAGCAACTCAATGTATAAAAGCATGCAGACATGGTCAAGCAGTTCATTTACTGTTCAGACTGAGCATCGGAATGGGGGAAGCAATGTGATCTAAGTGACTTTGACTGTGGAATGACTGTTGGTGGATTGAGTATCACAGAAACTGCTGATCTCCTGGGATTTTCACACACAACATTCTCCAGAGTTTAAAGAGAACGGTGTGCAAAATAAAAAAAACCAGCATCCAATGAGCGGCATAAATGCATTGTTAATGAGAGAGGTCAGAGGAGAATGTCCAGACCGGTTTAAACTGACAGGAAGCAACAGCAACTCAAATAACCACATATTACAACAGTGGTGTGTAGAAGAGCACCTCTGATTGCAGAACACGCTAAAATCTTGAAGTGGGTGGGGTACATACTCAGTGGCCATTTTATTAGGTACAGGAGGTACCCTATAAGGAGGCCTCTAAGTGTCTGTTGTGGATAGACACGACAGGCACATTAAAAAAAAATCATGAATGTGACAATAGGAAATATTAAAAATAATTAAGTAATGTAAAAAGTGAGGTCACGGGTTTGTGGCCTGTTCAGAAATCTGATGGCAGAGGGAAAGGAGTTGCTCCTAAGATGTGAGCGTGTGTCTTTGTGTTCCTGTATCTCCTCTCTGATGGTCCCAATGAGGAGAGGGCATGTCCTGGGTGTTGGTGGTGGACCCTCAGCCACCTTCTTGAAGCATCGCTTATTGAAGATGTCCTCTGGTGGGGTAGCCAGTGCCCATGATGGAGCTGGTTTTGTTTACCAGGTACTACAGGCTTTTCTGATCACGTCCATTGGCGCCCACACTCCAGACGACAATGCAACCAGGCAGAATATTCTCCGTGGTACACCTGTAGAAATTTGCTAGAGTCTTTGCTGGCGTACCAAATCTCCCCAGACTCCTAATGAATTATAGCCGCTGACATCCCTTCTCTGTGATTGCACCAATGTGTTAGGTCAAGGATAGATCCTCAGAACTGGAACCCAATCAGTTTCTGATCAGTGTCTGGTCTGTCTGCATTTGTCATGGCATTTTACAATTTCACTTTCTCTGTTTTCAGAATGCTGAAGAACTGCAGATTTTCAGAACCTGTCACACAGAAGCTGCTGGATCTCTTCATCCTGATTAGAATGGGCTGAAGGGTCTGCTTTTGGATGCCATTGCCTTGGAAAAGCAATATATGGTATGACCGAACATTTCAAACTTATGGCTCCCAACTCAGGACACAGCATAATTTCAGTCCGTTGGCTGGGAATGTCCATCTCTGACAATCCGGCGAAAATGATGAAATCAGACGAAAATGAGTTGAACCAGCCGTTTCATTTTGTGCATTTCTCATATTACCTGTCATTTGGAACCTTTCCCTAAAGTTGACAGGAACTGCTGACGTTTCTCCATGCTGGTCGAGAAAGTGAAAATGGGAATGAATTTGATTAGTCTCAACTCAGGACTCAGGCTTAAGCTAAAGAAGAAATGTGCCAATCAGTCCAATCCTCGAGCTCCCAACTCAGGACTCTGACTCAATCCAAAGAAGCAACACAGTAGTCATTTCAATCCTCAAGCTCCCAACTCAGGACTCGGCACGGTCCAAAGAAGCCACACAGTACAGACTGATTTTGATCTGTTGGCTTCTGACTGGGAATGTCCATCTCTGACAATCTGACAGAGTTTTTACCAGCAGCAGAAACTTTATTCCAGGTTCTGTGTGGGAAGAGGCACAGAAGGGTAGACTGCCTCAGCTGTCAGCCCTGTAAGGAGAGAGTCAAATTTGTTATTAAAATAAAATCAGGGACCAAAAGACAAAATGGTGGCAGCTTGGAATGTGGAGATAATTTGGAGATGTGCCATGAACACACATGTTTGTTCCTGTCCTCCCCAAAATGCTACACCTGCCCATTCACCTCCTCCCTCACCTCCATTCAGGGTCCCAAACAGCCCTTCCAGGTGAGGCAACACTTCACCTACGAATCTGCTGGGCTTTATCTATTGTGTCCAGTGCTTCCAATACAATTCTGGCACTTTCCTCCTTCCCTTCCAGTCTTGATGAAGGGTCTCGGCACAAAACGTCAGTTGTTCATTCATTTACATAGGTGCTGCTGCCTGGCCTGCTGAGTTCCTCCAGCATTTTGGGTGTGTTGATTTGGATTTCCAGCATAATTTCCCATATTTAACTTTGAGATTAGATGCTGGTGAAGAATGTTTAGTGTGTGCATGTGCGTGCGTGTGTGTGTTTTGCACGAGAGGCTGTTGGATCTGTAGTTGCCACTGGCATTGTACAGATCAGAGTATTAAGTTGATGAATATTGTTCTGCTTTTCTTTGTACCACTACATTATTAATTGATTGTCTTCCTTTTGTATTGTATGTTTTATGTGACTGTTATAAATCTATTTCTCTTTCCCTTTAACGTGTGTACGCTGCTTGCTTTGTTTGCAAATATATTTTCGAATGCCCTTGCTGAATCAGGAAAGAACACAAAGCAAATTTTAAAATATTTTCATTACAAGCACACTTCTTTTCTCTCCTTTTTTTGTTATCTCTTGAACGTGCTTTTTCAAAAAATATACTTTATACACATTATACTGTCAAAAGAATTGAGACATTTTTCACCATCAGTTTAAATAGAGAAAGCTTTTTCTCACAAAGCATCAACACCACTTATGTTCCCTCCTCAAAGAATCCAGCTGTGAAGTGTTTGGCAAGCTGTTCCACAGTGCCTCCGTGTTCAGCGGTAGCAGGACCTTAAACAGGCTCTTTCCATACCGTCCTTTTAATAACTGATCTGAGTTTTCCTGCAATTTTTTTTATTTCAAAAAAGTAAACTTTGTTCATAAAAATACAGTATATTCGAATCAAAAACTTAAATAAGATAATTAAATAAATTAAATTAAATAATTAGATAATTAAATTAGAATTAAATAAGATAAGCTATAACTTTATTTACCCCAAAGAAAATTATTGTTGCAAGGTTACTCAGTCAAACAGTTATTCTTTAAAATACAAAATGTAAGCACTGAGGTACAAAAAATACAAAATCTGCATTAAAAAGTAAGAGTGTAAAATACAGATGTGCAACGAAACCATATACTTGAGGAGTTGTAGAGTCTCAGAGTCACAGGGAGAAAGGATCTCCTGTAGCGTTCAGTGCTCCATGATGGAATCAGTCTGTTGCTAAAGGTGCTCCTCTCCTTGTCCAGTGTGTCATGGCGGGGGTGAGAGGGATTGTCCAAAATGCTCCGTAGCATCTACAGCATCCTCCTCTCAGACACAACCACTGAGGGATCCAGTTCCACCCCCAGAACGGAACCAGCCTTCCTGGTGAGCTGATTGATCTTCTTGGCCTCAGCTGCTCTCACCCCGCTGCCCACCACTGAGTCATAGATCATCTGCAGCACAGTACTGCAGACGTTGAATGACCGGAGTCTCCTCAGGAACGACAGTCGGCTCTCTCCCTTCTTGTACAGAGCCTCTGTACTTTTAGTCCAGTCCAGTTTATTGTCCAGGTGAGTTCCCAGGTCTCTGTAGTCCCGGACAAATTCCACATCTGTTCCCTTGATGGAGATGGCAATACAGGGTGTTTTCACCTTCCTGAAGTACGCCACCAACTCGTTTGTCTTGGTAATTAAAAGATTAGCTTTATTTGTCACATCGATATTGAAGCAACAGGAAAGTGTCGCTTGCTTCAATGACCAACGCAGTCTGAGGTTGTGCTGGGGGGCAGTCTGCAAGTGTCCGGCACCAAAATCGCTTACCCACAACTCACTAACCCTAACCTATACGGCTTCGGATTGTGGGAGGAAACTGGAGCACCTGGAGGAAATCTGTGTGGTCAAAGGGAAAACAGACTCCTTACAGTGGCAGGAATTGAACCCCAATCACGTTTGCTAGCATTGTAAAGTGTTAGGCTAACTGCTACTCTCGGGTGCTGCCTATGGAAGATGCTACATTCATAACACCATCCAATAAAAGAAGCTTTCCATACATTTGCAAGTGTTAGTACACTCTGTGAAAGGGGTACTAATGCCACACATGTAGATACTCTCAGGAATCTGGGAGGCTTTTACACAAAACTCAGCACCACAATGTCGACTGGAAGTCCCCACAATACCTTTGCATTGCTTAAGCCAATCTCCAGTGCAAACCTCAGCATACTCAATGATATGGGTTAGCAATACGCCTTTTGAGGGCCCAGGAAATTGAATATATCCCTAGATCTGGATTTTCTTGGAACAGCAGTGGTGGTGGGGGGGTGGGGGGAGCTTAGGCCTGAGGGTTGGCCTCTTGCATTAGTAACGGAGCCCCTGTGAAATTAGGTGTGCTCAGGGTCACATTGGGGAGGGGCAGGGGGGAATTAGTGCAGAGGGGGAGTGTAGTCAATGTTCTCCTGGGCTTTCTGTGGTTCAGGTAGGCCCCAGGAACCATTTCAGATATTCCACCTCTCCCAGAAGTTCTGGGAGTCTCCCGCATATTGATAGCGGCTCCCTGATGCCCGCAAATTAAATACAATATCCTGGAAATCGATTTTTTTGAGGGGGGAGGGAAAGGAAGAGGAAAAGCGAGAGCGACAGGGAGTATCCTGATTGGTCTCTCTTCATGCTAAGTAGACCTATCAGTTTTCTCTGTGGGCGGGCTTTACAGTCGACCTCTCTCTCTCTTTCATTGTCCATCAGTATAGTTTAGTGTCCTGCTGCACCCTGGCAGAGTGTTCAAAAAAAAGAAAATATAAAACGTACTTCACCCCAGACTACACTAAAGTGAACCCTTGCCTAATAGGGGTCAAAAATAATGACAGTGTTGCTCACTGCACTGTTTGTAACAGTGACTTTTCTATTGCCCATGGTGGGTTGAAATGTAAAAGACATGTTGAGGTGAGTTTAACAGGTGTCATTCGTTCATTAGCATAGCTAAAGGTATTTAAACTAGCTGGCTAGCTGCTAAGGAGCTACTCTATTGATGTCCTACATGATGAGGCCAAACTCCCTGTAGACTTGCTTAAAGTTGTAATAGAATAAAAAACAACTCTATGATAATATAATATAAGTATGTATTTTATTGTCACATTTTCTGCATATACCCAACTTGGTTTACAGATTAGATAAAATCACTAAACAAAGTATTATATACACCCTTGGAGGTCGACCGGGGAGGGGGATATGAGGTTGCAGGGGTTGGGGGTGCTACCTCCCTGAAATGAGTTCTTGCATGGTGGGATGTCTGCCATCTAAAACAGTGTTCAGTGTAAGACAAGTGAACTGACTGCAACAAACAGGAGTTGCATGTCACTGGAAAGGTAGAAATAACGTTGATGGAACTATGGAAGAAGAAGTGGTGCTGTATTTGAAGGGGGGTGGTGGAGAGCCGGTGCCCAGTGACTGAGGGCCTGCGGCCTACTTCCCAACCAGAAGCGGAGGAGGTGGGAGAGCTGCGTTGACATTGTAGCTTTAAATCGGGATTGTAGTAAGCAAAGGGTTTTCCATGGGTGAAAGGTGACGTATGTCTAGAGCAGGGATGATGAACAGATGGTGTGTGTGTCCAATGTGGCACAAGGAAAGATTGTTAGCATGTGGTGTGCAGTACTGCCCCTGAACTCTTTTGACTGCTTTGTTGGTTTCAATCTGTTTCTGATATACGTTGACAAACAAGAGAAAATCTGCAGATGCTGGAAATCCGAGCAACACACACAAAATGCTGGAGGAACTCTGCAGGCCAGGCAGCATCTATGGAAAAGAGTACAGTCGACGTTTCGGGCTGAAACCCTTCGGCAGGACTGGAGGATTTAAACTTCCTCAGGGTAGGCATCCCCGGAAGCAGATGTTGCGGCCCGAAATGTTGAATGTACTCTTTTCCTAGATGCTGCCTGGCCTGCTGAATTCCTCCAGCATTTTATGTGTGTTGCTCAGATTTACTTTTATTAATTTAGTTAATTAACTTAATTTAATTAATAGAAATGATCAAAGCCTGAAGAATATTGTTCCTATTGCAAATGTCCCAACTCTCCTGAAAGTTCCGAGAGTCTCCCGCATATTGATAGTGGCTCCCCTGATGCCTGCAAATTATATACAGAATCCCGGAAATCGATTTTTTTGAGAGCAAGCGAGCGGGTGGGGGGGGGGGGGGGAGAGAGAGAGAGAGAGCATCCTGATTGGTCTCTCTTTGTGCTAAGTAGACCTATCAATTTTCTCTGTGGGCGGGCTTCACAGTCGACCTCTCTCTCTCTCTTTCATCATCCATCAGTTCAGTTTAGTGTCCTGCTGCACCATGGCAGAGTGTTCAAAAAAAAGAAAATATAAAACGTACTTCACCCCAGACTACACTAAAGTGTACCCCTGCCTAATAAGGGTAAAAAATAATGACAGTGTTGCTCACTGCACTGTTTGCAACAGTGACATTTCTATTGCCCATGGTGGGTTAAAATGTAAAAGACATGTTGAGGTGATTTTAACAGGTGCCATTCGTTCATTAGCATAGCTAATGTTATTTAAACTAGCTGGCTAAGTATTACATAAGAGAATATAATAAGGATACACCTTATGCTTTTATTTCTTTTAGGGACCATGATGTATTAGGGAGGCTAAGCGCAGGGAAGGCTGCTCAAGTATTTCACAGTTCTTTTCAGCAGAAAACCAAAGTCTGACAGAGAAGGTCACTAGAGCTGAGGTGTACTTTACATCTTTCATCGTTGGAGCATAACCTGCCATTCCATGGCAAAAAACTATGCCTGCTCATCAACCAAGACAGCAGCTATTGTCACATCACAGTACAAGGAAAGTTTGCAAAAGAAATAGAAAAGCTATTTGCATTAGCATTTAGCTATTAGCATTGAGACTGCCAACAGAATACTCAACAAGGAATATATGTGTGTGTAAATAGTTTCAATATGTGATAAAATAAATTGTTGTGTTCTTTCATAATCAAATGTCTTGTATCATACACCCTTGGAGGTTGACCGGGGGATGGGGTGGCAGTGCTAGCTCCCTGAAATGAGTTTTTGCGGGGTGAGATATCTGCTCTTGGCACTGGGATCAGCGGATAGGGAAGGGGGTACGTGACAGAGGGATTGGTTTTAGAAAGCAAGGTTCCATTTCACGGGGGACCTCGGGTGGGACCAGGCAAGGGGGTGGATTCCACATGGACACCCATCCCATCGGGCAACAGTATTGCCACAAGGACGCAGGGGAGAAGGGAGAACTCGAGCACCGTGCTGTGAAGAGAGTGGGCCGATAGAAATGATGGATCGGGGAAGCAAGCTTCAGGAAAAATCAGGGCCCAGTAAATAACTAAAGGAAGGAGAGATGCAGAGGGTGGCTGAGTAAAATATAAGAGAAATAAACCGGTTATAGCGAGAGGCTCAAATGTTTTCCAGGAAAACACAAAAAAGATCGTAAGATACAGGAGCAGATTAGGCCATTCGGCCCATTGAGTCTACTCCACAATTCCATCATGGCTGATTTATTATCCCTCCCAACCCCATTCTCCAGCCTTCGCACCGTAACCTTTGATGCCTTGATTAATCAGGAACCTATCAACCTCCACCTTAAACATACCCAATGACATGGCCTGCACAGCCTCCTGTGGCAATGAATTCCACAGATTCACCACCCTCTGGCTAAATAAATGTTCCCTCATCTCACTTCTAAATGGGCGTTCCTCAATTCTGAGTCTCAATCCTCAGATTGTTCCACTATTGGAAACATCCTCTCCACATACAGTCCAGCTAGGCCTTTCAATATTCGATAAGTTTCAATGTGATCACCCTCATTCGTTTGAATTCCAGTGAGTACAGGCCCAGAGCCACCAAACGCTCCTCATGTGTTAACCCTTCCATTCCTGGGATCATTCTCATGAACCTCTCCAAGGCAGCTCATCTTTTCTCAGATAAGGGGCAAAAAACTGCCCCCAATGCTGCAGGTGTGGCCTGACCAATGCCTCAGCGTTACACCCTTGCTGTTGAATGAATGCTAACATTGCATTTACTAGCCACCGGCAACCAGCCAGAGGAGGCTCTCTTCATTCCCACTCGCTGCCTGTTGCCAATCAGCCAACTCATGCCAGTATGTTTCCTATAATACCACAGGCCCTTACCTTGTTAAACAGCCTCACGTGCAGCACTTTGTCAAAGGCCTTCTGAAAATCCAAGTAAATAATATCCACTGACTCTCCTTTGTCGATGGTGTTTGCTTGTTCCCCAAAAAATCCCTCAAAGATTTCTAAATGGACATTGACCCCATGAACACTATCTCAATACTTTTTGTCTACACTACTTATTTTAACAGAACTATTTAATAGACATGCTTACTGTAAATCAGTTTTTTTTTCTCTATGTATCAGGCATTTCATCATACTGCTGCTATAGAGTTAGCAAATGCCACGACAGACATCTGATATTAAACCAGGTTCTGGTTCAGAATGAATTCCCAAAGGGAAGGCTTGGATTGTAATGAATCACAAACATACATTCGGGATTACTGAGCTGGACAGGACGAGGAGGTAAGTTTGCCTGACTGCACAGTGGTGGGAAAACTGGTGGCGCTGGAAGAACAGCGGTGGGAAGTGGTGAAATCAAATTCAGGGTGGGGGGGGGGGTTATGATGGAGAGAAAACAGGCAAGTGGAGGCTTCGTGATTGGAATGGAGGGATGGTAAACCCAGGGCACCGCAATTTGAGCGTCCATGATGGAGCTAACATGATTTGCTTCAGTCAGAAATCACTTACCAGCATTCAGCAACTCATGTTCTCAGTATTCACCTGTCTACCTATGGTTTCTAAGGTTGTCATATCCAGGGGTGGGAGTGGGGATAAAGAAGGCGTAACGTACTCCTCCCGTTAGCCTGAGGACACCCATCCCCGATTACGATCAGATGGTGGGAAACCTGTATAACATTTCATCTATCTTTAATTTCGATGATCAGGGGAGAGCGCGAACGCAGTCCACCACTACCACAAATTGTGCAGTCGAGTATCCCGCATTTGGGGATATCGCAGGCGTCAGCACACCCGGAGTGCAATGGGATTGCCTCATCCTGGAACCTCGGCCCTCCTGATCACAGACGGTTCCCTGCCAGGTAAGTATGTTTGACCAGTCTCCCACACAGAGAGCCATCGAGAGACACAACTCCTTAACATCAACACGAGCTCAGTTACTTTGCTACTGTGTACCCACATATAGACTATAAAGAAGATGCAACTACATCTGTTGTTTTTATTCTCGTTCTAACCTAGCGTTACTTTTTAAGGTTACATGACTTCTTTTCGCCTTGGCTATGTGCATATCTTCCTTAAATGGAAGCAGCCCCTGACGTGCGGTTCCGAAGCTGCCTGCTGCGTGTCGGACCACGCCTGGGTTCCGTTCACATGAGGCATGCGCTTGTGCGGGATCCAGTCTGCCGTTCCCAAACAGGAGGAAATGCTGGAAATCCGAGCAACACACACAAAATGCTGGAGGAACTCCGCAGCATCTATGGAAAGGAGTACAGTCAACGTTTCAGGCTGAAACCATTCCGCAGCCCCGAGGCTGGGAGGCACCGGCTTGTATCAGCCAGCGCTCCCTTGAGTTCAGCTCAGCTCACAGAGAGCCGGGGCTGTCGGAGTGTGCGCTCTCATTTTAGACCAGTTGTTTGAGGTTTCATTGCGGAATCGGGCTATTTTACGTTTGCTATTCTGTCACTCGACACCCACGTACATTTATTTATTATTATTTTTCCCTTTTTTTGTATTTGTACAATATGTTGTCTTTGGCACGCTGGTTGTTCGTCCGTCTTTGTTCTGTGCAGTTTTACATTGACTCTGTTGAGATCTCTTGTATTTATTGTGAATGCCCACAAGAACATTAATCTCAGAGTAGTATCTGGTGAAAATCTTGAGCGACACGCACAAAAATGCTCGAGGATCTCAGCTGGCCCGGCGGCATTTATGGACAAAAGTATAGTTGACGTTTCAGGCTGAACCCCTCTGGCAGGACAAACTGTGTATGTTCTTTGATAATATATTCTGAATTTTGAACTTTGAGATTTGATAAAAAGATTCCAATATTTCATTCCATAGTGAGACAGAGGGAAAATCCAGCTGAAATTACAAACGTGTAAACGGGTAATGGCTAACATAATGAACCAGCACAGGGTTTCCAAGTCACACTCCACCCTCACTAAATCCTTTGGGTCTTTCATCTATCACCTCACAACTTCTCACTTTAATTCCCCCTCCCAGACCACTTGCCTTTTATTCTCCGGTGGGATCGCTCTGCTCCTGAAGAAGGAGCCTGTGTGGCCTATCACTGTAAGGTGGGGGCATTTGGGAGCCAATGTCCTTTTTTGCATTCTGTGCGGGGGGGGGGGAGTTTGGGTGGTTGATGATCATATTGCCTTTCGTTTTTTATTGGGCGGAGTTGCTATTTCTCTTTGAAGTGACTTGCAGGGTTTTTCTTTGTATGGTGGCGATCTGAAGAAGAATCTCAGAGATGTATGCTGCACACATACTTTCATAATAAAGTAACCTTTGAACCCCTTACATCCTACCGCCTGCCAGCTCTTACTCCTCCCCCTCCCCTCGCCTCCTTGTTCTGGCTACTGCCCCCTTCCTTTTCCAGTCCTGATGAACGTTCTCTGTTTATTTTCCTCCAGGTTAGGGTCTTCAAAAGAACCCTGAAAGGGAAAAATGGAGATATTAAATATAGAAATAGAGCTGAAGATGTCAGCAAAGGAGTTGCTGTTAGGCACCATTGTCCTAAGCTCCGCCCGCTGTAAATGTTGTCTACACAGCATTTATGAAGGCATTTCACGATGCCCCTCATGGTGGCTGATCCGGAAGATATGGATGTATTACGTGGTGACAGTCACTCGGATTCAGAATTGGCTTGCCTATAGGAGACAGATGGCAGTGGTTGTTGGTGTTCGAGGGGAATCTGTACAGGGACCTCTGATATATATAAATGACTTGGATGGGTGGATTAGTAAGTCTGCAGATGACACAGGTTTGTGGTGTTGTGGATAGTGAAAAGATTGCCACGAGATACGGCAGATGTGCTGCTGTGCAGACCCTACCGGCTACTTAGGGAGATCACAGCTGTTATCGTCACAGCGGTGTACATTCCACCACAGGCTGATACTGAACTGGCGGTGTACATTCCACCACAGGCTGATACTGAACTGGCGGTGTACATTCCACCACAGGCTGATACTGAACTGGCTCTTAAGGAACTGTATGAGACCGTCAGCACACTGGAGACTGCAAACCCAGAGGCTGCCTTTATCATAGCCGGTGACTTTAATAGAACGTCGCTGATTAAAATCTCTCCAAAGTTTTGTCAGCACATCCAGGTGAGCACTCGGGGAGATAACACACTCAACCACTGCTACACTCCCTTCCGCAACGCTTACAAGGCGCTTCTTCATCCAGCGTTTGGAAAATCAGACCACTCCTCGATCCTGATATAGCCGACATACAGGCAGAAGCTGAAACAAGGGCCAGTCATTGTTAAAACCATCCACCGTTGGTCCAATCAATCGATCCCCATGCTGCAGGACTGCTTTGATGACGTCAGCTGGAATGTCTTCCATCATGATGATGTCTTCGAGTTCATGGATGGAGTCATGTGCTTCATCCAGAAGTGCATTGACGATGTTGTCCTCCAGAAGTCGGTCAGGGTCTTCCCAAATCAGAAATCCTTGATTAATAATTCCATGCGAGCAGCACTTAAAGAGTTTATGTTGCCAGTAATCAGCTGGAGCTCAAGAAAAGCAGCTACGATCTGCGCAAAGTTATCAAGGCAGCGAAACGGCAAAACAGGGACCAGATTGAGTCAAAATTCTCGACGAACAACACACGTGGCTTGTGGCAAGGACTGTATATCATCACAGACTTCAAAGCCAAACGCAGTGGCGCGACCAACATTTCGGCCTCTCTCCCCGATGAGCTCGATCTTTTTTACGCTCAGTTCGATGTTGCTAACTCTGAGCCTCTGAGGAGAGCCGCCAATGCAACCTGCAACCTGGTCATCTCTGAGGCTGAAGTATGCAGATGCTTCCAATGAGTGGACAGTCACAAGTCATTCCAGGACGGGTACTCAGGATGTGCACGGCACAACTGGTAGGTATGTTTGCAGATATTTTTAATCCTTTCCTCTCCCTACGTAGAGTACCCGCCTGCTTCAAAACTTCCAATGTCACCCCTGTACTAAAAAGACCAAGTAACATGTCTGCACGACTGGCGTCCTGTCACACTCACCTCAATAATCTGAGAGGCTGGTAAGGGACTGCATTTGCATCATGCTACCACCCAAACTGGACCCCTTACAATTCACCTATAGACACAACCAATCAACAGATGACTCAACAGCCACTGCTCCACACACCATCCTTGCACATCTGGAGAAGAAAGATGCGTATGTGAGAATGCTATTCTTCCACTACAGTTCAGCATTCAGCACCATAATATCCTCCAGGCTCGACAGGAACCTCAGAGACCTTGGCCTTGACCTACCTTGTGCAGCTGGATCCTGGACTTCAATGTAGACAGTAGGTGTAGGAGTAGGCCATTCGGCCCTTCTAACCAGCACAGCCATTCACTGTGATCATGGCTGATCATAAACAATCAGTACCCTGTTCCTGCCCTCTCCCCATATCCCTTGACCCCGCTATCTATAAGAGCTCTATCTAACTCTCTCTTGAAAGCATCCAGAGACTTGGCCTCCACTGCCTTCTGGGGCAGAGCATTCCACATATCCACCACTCTCTGCGTGAAAAAGATTTTCTGCATCTCTGTTCCAAATGGCCTACCCCTAATTCATAAACTGTGGCCTCTAGTTCTGGACTCACCCATCAGCTGGAACATGCTTCCTGCCTCCAGTGTGTCCAATCCCTTAAAAATCTTACATGCTTCAATCAGATCCCCTCTCATTCTTCTAAATTCCAGTGTATACAAGCCCAGTCGCTCCAATCTTTCAACATATGACAGTCCCGCCATTCCGGGAATTAACCTTGTGAACCTATGCTGCACTCCCTCAATAGCAAGAATGTCCTTCCTCAAATTTGGAGACCAAAACTGCACACAATATTCCAGGTGGGGTCTCACCAGGGCCCCGTACAGCTGCAAAAGGAGCTCTTTACTCCTATACTCAATTCCTCTTGTTATAAAGGCCAGCATGCCATTAGCTTTCTTCACTGCCTGCTGTACCTGCATGCTTGCTTTCATTGATTGATGTACAATAACCCCTAGATCTCGTTGTACTTCCTCTTTTCCTAACTTGACTCCATTTAGATAGTAATCTGCCTTCCTGTTCTTGCCACCGAAGTGGATAACCTCACATTTATCCACATTAAACTGCATCTGCCATACATTTGCCCACTCACCTAGCCTGTCCAAGTCACCCTGTATTCTCATAACATCCTCCTGACATTTCACACTGCCACCCAGCTTTGTGTCATCGGCAAATTTGCTAATGTTACTTTTAATCCCTTCATCTAAATCATTAATGTATATGACTTCCTGTCAGATCGCCGGTAGGTGGTAAGAGTGGGCTCCATCACCACTGCCTTTTTGACCCACAACACAGGAGCCCCTCAGGGCTGTGTCCTGTCCCCTCCTTTACTCCCTGTATACCCATGACTGTGTCACCACCCACAGCTCTAATATGCTAAATAAATTTGCTGACAACACTACAATGACAAATTTCAAACAATAACAAGGTAGTCTACAGGGAAGAAGATATCTCTCTACACAGTGATGTTAAGAAAACAACGTCTCCCTCAATGTCGCAAAAACAAAGGAGCTGGTTGTGCACTACAGGAGAAATGGAGACAGGTTAGCCCCTATTGATATCAATGGATCTGGGGTTGCGAGGGTAAACAGTTTTAGGTTCCTCAGCATTCACATCACCGAGTATCTCACGTGGCCTGTACACACCAGTTGTGTGGTGAAAAAGGCACAACAGTGCCTCTTTCACCAAGAGGGTTGAAGAAGTTTGGTGTGGGCCCCCAAATCTAAGAACTTTCTACAGGGGCACAATTAAGAGCATCCTGACTTGCTGCATCTGCCTGGTATGGGAACTGTACTTGCCTCAATCTCAGGACTCTGCAGAGAGTGGTGCGGACAGCCCAGCGCATCTATAGTTGTGAACTTCCCGTGATTCAGGACATTACAAAGACAGGTGTGTAAAAAGGGCCTGAAGGATCACTGGGTGCCCGAGTCACCCCAACCACAATCTATTCCAGCTGCTACCATCCGGGAAATGGTACTGCAGCATTAAAGCCAGGACCAACAGGTTCTGGGACAGCTTCTTCCACCAGGTCATCTGACTGATTAATTCATGCTGATATGATTGTATTTCTGTGTTACATTGACTGTTCTGATGTACATACTATTTATTATAAATTACTATGATTGCACGTTGCACATTTCAATGGAGATGTAACAAAGATTTTTACTCTTCATGTATGTGAAGGATGTAAGTAATAAAGTCAATTCATTACATTTGGGCATTGAAATAGTTGATGACATTTAATCTGGAAGTGTGTGAGGTGATGCACACTGGGAGATCAAATGTAATGGGGAAGTACACGATTAATGGCCGGACCATTTAGCAGTATTGATATATAGAGGGATCGAGTGGAACCAGATCATAGCTCCCTGAAAGTGGCCACAGAAGTTAATAGAATACACACAAAATGTAGAGGAACTTGGTAGGTCAGACAGCATCACTGGAGAGGAATAAACTTTCAACATTTCAGGCTGAAATCCTTCATCAGGGCTAGAGAGGAAGAGAGAAGAAGGGAAAGACTACAGGCTGGTAGGTGTTAAGTGAACAGCTGAGGGGGAGGGTAGGTGGGTGATTGAGGTGGGATGAAGTGAGAAGCTGGGAGGTGGAAGAGGTAGAGGGCTGAAGGAGAAAGAATCTGATTGGAGAGAACAGTGGCCCATGGGAGAAAGGGAAGGAGGGAAGAGGAGCCAGAATAGGGAATGGAAAAAGAGGGAAGGGGGAGGTGAAGAAGGTGTGTGGAATGTTTACCTTTATTTCTTGAGGGATTGAGATCAAACTCAGGAAGTTATGTTGCAGCTTTGGGCTGCGTGTGGAATAATGCATTCGATTCTGGTCGCACCATTATGGGAAAGACATGGAGACATCAGAGAGAATGCAGAAGTGGTTTACCAGGAGACCGGCTGGATTAGAGGGCAGGTGCAACAAGGACAGTTTGGACAAACTGGAATTTTTTTCTCTGGAGTAGGAGAGGCTGAGGGAAGACCTGACAGAAGTTTGTTTATGAAATTATGAGCACATAGATTGAAAGGACAGCTGGTGATGTTTTATCAGGGTTGAAATGTCTGTGAGTGCAAGCATTTGCAATGAGAGGAGGAATGTTTTAAGGAGAGTGGTGGATGTCTCGGGTTCTCTGTCAGGGTGGTGGTGAAGATGGGTAATATAGGTACATTTAACAGACCTATATGGGCATATGAATATGGTGAGACAGGGAGGTAGAAAGGATAAGTGTAATCAGATGTCACAAACTTAATTAAGGGCCTGTTCCACTTCTGTACTGTTCTAGAATCTCAGTTCGATGCCTAGATGTCACCAGTAGTGCCCGGATTTATTGGGAAACTGAGATTGCCATCAGTAGCTGACATCTGTTTTATAAATAGAGTACCTGGTAAGGTTCTGAAAACCTGTGCCAACCAACTGGCGGAAGTATTCAAGGACATTTTCAACCTCTCACTGCCATGAGCGGAAGTTCCCACTTGCTTCAAGAAGGCAACAATTATACCAGTGCCTAAGAAGAATAATGTGAGCTGCCTTAATGACTATCACCCAGTAGCACACACATCTACAATGATGAAATGCTTTGAGAGGCTGGTCATGACTAGACTGAGCTCCTGCCTCAGCAAGGACCCGGACCCATTGCAATTTGTCTATCACCATAACAGATCAATGGCAGATGCAATCTCAATGGCTCTTCAAACTGCTTTAGACCACCTGGACAACACAAACACCTGTGTCAGTACGCTGTTCATTGACTATAGCTCAGCATTTAATACCATCATTCCCACAATCCTGATTGAGAAGTTTCAGAACCTGGGCCTCTGTACCAACATCTGCAATTGGATCCTTGACTTCCTAACTGGAAGACCACAATCTGTGCAGGTTGGTAATAACATCTGCTCCTCCCTGACGATCAGCACTGGTGCACGTCAGGGGTGTGTGCTTAGCCCACTGCTCTACTCTCCGGATACCCATGACTGTGTGGCTAGGCATAGCTCAAATACCATCCATAAATTTGCTGACTAAAATTTATTTTATATCCTGAAAAATCTTCAAATTCATTAAATAATTTTAGCAAAGCAGGAATAGATTCATTAGGCTTAGATATATAAATCAATAAATCGTCAGTGTAAAGAGAGATCTTGTGCATGGTCTCATTCACAAAAATCCCATGAATATTTTTGGCTTCACGAACAGCAATAGCAAGGGGTTCTAATATTAATTTAAATAACAAAGGACGTAATGGACAACCTTGTCTTGTCCCCTGTGATAGCTGAAAAAATGGAGACCTACAGTTGTTAGTGACAACAATAGTGCAGAGTACCATTGTTACGAAGGAGGTACCCAGTTACGGGGTACGTAACACCATCTAAATGGGAGAAGGCTCAAACATCAGAAGTGCAGAGTGACTCTGGAATCCTCGTGCAAGACTCCCAGAAGGTGAATTTACCCAGAGTGTGGTAAAGAAGGCAAATGCAACGTTGGCATTTATTTCAAAGGGAATAGAATATAAAAGCAAGGAGATGATGCTGAGCCTTTATAAGTCACTAGTCAGGCCGCACATACAAGTATTGTCAAGTTTTGGGCCCCACATTTCAGAAAGGAGGTGTTGTCATTGGAGAGAATCCAGAGGAGGTTCACAAGGATAATTCTGGGAATGCAGGGGTTAACGTACGAGGAGCGTTCGGCAGATTTGGGCCGGTACTCACTGTAATTTAGAAGAATGTGAGGGAATCTCATTGAAAGCTACCAAATGTTGAAGTGACTACCGGTAAATAGGGCGGATGTGGAGAGGATATTTCCTATGGTGGGGGTTTCCAGAACTAGAGGGCACAGCCTCAAAATCGAGGGTTGACCCTTTAGAACAGAGGTAAAGAGGATTTTTTTTTAGCCTGAGAGCAGTGAATCTGTGGAATGTTCTGCCGCAGACTGCGGTGGAGGCCAAGTCCGTGCGTATATTTAAGGCGCAAGTTGACAGTTTCCTGATCGGTCAGGGTACGTAGTACATGGCGAGAAGGCAGGTGCATGGGGTTGAGAGGGATCTGGGATCAGCCATGATGGAATGGTGCAGCAGACTTGATGGGCTGAATGGCCTAATTCTACTCCTATGTCTTATGGTAAAGTTTTCATTCTGAATGAAGGGTATAGTTATAAGGGAACAGCACAGTGTCATAGTGGTTAGCACAACGGTTTAAGTATCAGCAACACGGGTTCAAATGCCGATGCGGACCATTAGTTGTTTGTATGCTCACCCTGTGACTGCGTGGGTTTCCTCTGGGTGCTCTGGAGACTCCCACAGTCCACTGAGGACTTTCAAGGAGCAAATAGTTAATTTTTTTGAAAGATCTGAGAACTTATGGTGATGTAAAACTGTCAAGGAAGAGGGACCACATCAATCATACTGAATGGTGGGGCAGGCTTGATGGGCCGAAGGACTGACTCCTGTTCATATCTTCTTGTTACTCATCAACTTGAAAAATCAACAGAGCCACTCTCCCTGGAGCTCACGTGCAGGGTAACGCAATTACAGCTTGGGGCATGAGAGTTCTCAGGTCAGTTCTGGCCTCATCTATAAAGGGTCTATACGTCCACATGGAATGAGTGGGTTTTCCCTGGGTGCTCTAATTTCCTCCCACAGTCCAAAGACATACGGGTAGGGTAATTGGTCATTGTAAATTGTCTCATGATCGGGTTACAGTTAAATTGGAGTTGTCAGGGGTTGCTGGGGTAGTGAGGCTTGAAGGGTCTCTTCTGCACTGCGCCACTAAATAAATAAATATATAAATCTCTTGACTGTTTCTCAAATTTACGAAGCTCTGACTCAGAGATGAGCGTGCTGCCCATTGAGCTACAGGTAACCGGAGCCCCATCTGGTCTGTATCACTGAGGGAAGAAAGGAGCTTGATTTGCTGTTGTTCTGTTGTTGATATTGTTGCTGGTGTTAGACATAGAACACTACAGCACAGAAACAGGCCCTTCAGCCCATCTAGTCCATGCACAACCATTAATCAGACTAGTCCCATTGACCTGCTCCCAGACCAGAGCTCTACATACCCCTTCTATCAAGATACCTATCCAAATTTCTCTTCAATGAACCTACATCCACCCCTTGTGCTGGCAGCTCATTCCACACTCTCACTATCCTGAGAGCAGAAGTTCCCCCCCCCCCCCCGCTCCTCTTACACATTTCACCCTTAACCTATGACTTGTAGCTGTAGGTTCATCAAACCCAAGTGAGAAAAACCTGCCTGCATTTACCCTATCTAAATTCCTAACCTAATCAACCTCTCCCTATAACTCAGGTCTGAGGAATGTCTCTTTGTAATTTTTTTCTGTACTCTTTCAATCTTATTTACATCTTTCCTACAGGTAGGTATCTAAAACTGCAGATAATACTTCAGATTAGGCCTCACCAATGTTTCAAACAATTTCAACATAACCCGAGTTCCTCCAGCATTGGATGTGTTGCTCAGATTTCCAGCATCTGCAGATTTTTTTCCTGTTGTGATCCCAACTCGTGTACTCAATACATTGATTTATGAAGGTCATGTGCCAAAAGCTTTCTTTATGACATGTGCAACCACTTTCAAGGAATTATGAATCTGTATTTATAGAAGCTTGTTCGATTGCACTCCTCAGAGCCCTACCATTCACCGTGCAGGTCCTGGATGGTCCTCACAAAGTGTAACGCCTCATACTTGTCTACATCAAATTCCATCTGGCATTTTTCAGCCCATTTTCCTGCTGGTCCAGATCTAGTTGCAAGTTCTGATAGTCTTCCATACAGTCCACATCACCCCCAATCTTTGTGTCATCCACAAAATTGTTGATCCAGTTAACCGCATTATCACCCAGATCGTTGATGTAGATGACGAACAATAACGGATTCAGCTCTGATCCCTGCAGCACACTACTAGACACTGGCAGAGAAGCAACCATCTACTACCTCTCACTGGCTTCTCCCACAATGCTAATATCTAATCTAATATCCTACCTCATCTTGGATGCCAAGTGACAATCTTCTTGACCAACCTCCCATGGGGGTCCTTGTCAAATACCTTGTCAAACCCACAACCTAGGGGAGATGTGAACCTGTACCTCAACTCAGAATAAGGCAGAGATTGTTGTATTTCTGGCCTGGATATTTTACTTTGGGATGCTATCACTGACGTCAAGAAAGTGGTTGGAGGATGTCTCTTTATGGCACATATAAGGTACAGAAATGTCCTGCCTCGAAAGGACCAATAACTGGCTATCCTTCAGCAGCTCCCACCACTGCTGAAGGACACAGAGAAGTTTGGTGTAGGAAATTATTAAAACCCATTGACTTGATATTTTATATGTACATATTCTGGATATTTAAATTATTACATATTCTAGAATGGCTCCTGCAGACAGAATGGAAACAGACATGATCTACTTACAGAGTAGTTACTGGCATGATTAGAGCATTGGCGGATTGGTAGGATGCAGTGAGTGGGAATAAAAGGATCCTTTTCTGGTTGGCTGCCAGTGACCAATGGGGTTCCACAGAGGCTGGTGTTGGGTCCGCTTCTTTATGCACTGTATATCAATGATTTAGATGATGGAATAGATAGCTTTGTTACCAAGTTTGCAGGTGATACAAAGATTGGTGGAGGGGCAGGTAGTGTTGAAGAAACAGGTAGGATGCAGAAGGACTTAGATTAGCAGAATAGGCAAGAGAGTGACGAATGAAATACGCTGTTGGAAAATGTATGGTCATGCGCTTTGGTAGTAGAAACACATGTGCAGACTATTTTCTAAACAGGGAGAAAATCCAAAAATCTGAAATTGAAAGGGACTTGGGAGTCCTTGTGCAGAACATCCTCAAGGTTAACTTGCAGGTTGAGTTGGTGGTGAGGGAGGCAAATGCAATGTTAGCATTCGTTTCAAGAGGTCTAGAGTACAAGAGCAGGGATGTGATGCTGAGGCTTTATAAGGCACTGGTGAGGCCTCACATTGAGTATTATGAACAGTTTTGGACGAAAAGATGTGTTACGATTGGAGAGGATTTTGAGGAGATTCACAAGGATGATTCCAGGAATGAAAGGGTCATACGAGAAAAGTTTGATAGCTCTGGGTCTGTACTTGCTGGAACTTAGACAGATGGGGGTGGGAGGATCTCATTGAAAGCTTTTGAATGTTTAAAGGACCAGACAGAATAGATGTAGAAAGAATGTTTCCCTTGTTGGGGAGTCTAGGACAAGAGAACACAGCCTCAGGATAGAGGGTTGTCCATTGAAAACAGATGCAGAGAAATTTCTTTAGCCAGAAGATGGGGAATTTGTGGAATTTATTACCACAGACAGCTGTAGAGACCATGTCATTGGGTGTATTTAAGGCAGAGCTTGATAGGTTCTAGATTGAACACAGCATCAAAAGTTAGTGGGGAGAAGGCCAGGGAGTGGGGTTGAGGAGGGGATACAAGGATCAGCCATGATTGAATGGTGGAGCAGACTTGACGGGCCAAATGGCCTAATTCTGCTCCTATGTCTTAGGGTGGCGTTATTGAAGTGAGACAGAAAGTAAGGAAGTCCTGAATTGTGAACTTGATATTAGTATTTTGGAAAATGATGGGCCACGTGTTGGAATTCTCTGTTTCCTGAGTTAAATTGTGAATTTTCTGGATATTAAAGGAAACTAAACGATGTGTGAGCCACGGGTACATCAGGCATGATATGGCAGAGCAGGGTCGCGATCTTAATTTTTTATATATCTGTAATATACAGCATATTGTCCCAATAAGACTGAATTTAGTATTTCAGTTTCACATTTAGTGTGAGTTTGACGTTCACCATTTCCTGTTGCTGTTGATTCCGGTTAGCTCGATCTCCGTCAGTCGGTGTCCCGGTCCTGGAGGGTTGAGGATCCCGGCGTGTTCGAGGTACCGGTCGGAGTAACCTGAGACTCTGGAAACGCCCCTCAATACACTGGGAGTTTCGCCTCCTGCTCGGCACTCGGACATGTTGTTACTCGTTCTCCAGTTCGTGCTCGTTGTGGTGAACGCGGAAGGTGAGGGGCCGGGACTCGGGACGGTTCACAGAGAGGTGGGAAACCGGGACTCGGGACGGTTCATAGAAACATGGGAAACCGGGATTCAGGGACGATTCCTTGATCCAGCGCTCGGAACCGTTAGCTTCGGCGAACCCGGCGCTCCAGACCGCGCCAGTCCCGGGTCTGCGGGACACAAACAAAATGTTGAGCATCTGAAGGAGGGTCTCGGCCATGTGGGACTGGCTGTGAATGGAGTGGGGATGTTGGGGAATAGAGTCGGTTCAGGTAGTGGGGATGTTGGGGAATAGAGTCGGTTCAGGTAGTGGGGATGTTGGGGAATAGAGTCGGTTCAGGTAGTGGGGATGTTGGGGAATAGAGTCGGTTCAGGTAGTGGGGAGGATAGGGAAAAGGGATCGGAAATGGAGGCTTCGCTGAGGGCAGGTTGGCGGTAGGAGGTCGGAATGAAGTTGAATTTAGATCTGGAAAACGGGGGAAAGAAGCATAATATTGGAATGATTTCAAGTGGTGGACAGGAATGGCGGGATATTCTGGAAAATAAAGGAAAGAAGACTTCAGTGATTTGTTTAAATTTGACCCGGAATAGCCTTCTATCAATCCCATTAAATTTAACTGAAAAGTTAAATCGGCCAAGGAGAATACAGGCCTGAAGCCGTTCAGCAGCACTCTGCTCTTTTCCATAGATGCCGATGACTTGCAAAAAGTTAAACCAAACTGTGATAAAGTATTACCAGTCAGAACAGGATGTGAAGTCAGAAGCCATACGTCGGCATCGTATTTCTCTTACTAAAGATACTTTAATTGATAAAATGAAGTTTGTGATGTTCATAACAAATGTGGTGAATTGTACTGCTCAGACATCTCGTCGCACTGAGGAAATTAAACTTACCGTGGAAGCCTCTGAAAATATCTGATAACGGGTGTTATGCGGGAAGCTAAATAAAGCTCTGATGGGTGGGGTATCTGTATTTCTCTCCTTGTGAAGTTACATAATGGGTTTATAATATTGCAGTGGAATGCGAGAAACCTGATTTCGAATAGTTAGGACTTTAAGAAATGTATTTGATTTATCAAATTCACCTGATTATATTTATTCAGGAAACGTGAATAGAAACATAGAAAACCTACAGCACAATACAGGCCCTTCCGCCCATGAAGTTGTGCTGAAATGTCCCGACCTTAGAAATGACTAGGGTTACCCATAGCCCTGTTCTAAGCTTCATGTACGTGTCCACCATTGCTGGCAGCCCAATCTACGCTCTCACCACTCTCTGTATTAAAAACTTACCCCGACATCTCTGTACCTACTCCAAAGCACCTTAAAACCATGTTCTCTTGTGGCAACCATTTCAGCCCTGGGAAAAAGCCTCTGACTATCCACACGATCAATGCCCCTCATCATCTTGTACACCTCAATCAGGTCACCTCTCATCCTCTGTCGCTCCAAGGAGAAAAGGCCAAGTTCACTCAACCTGTTCTCATAAGGCATGCTCCCCAATCCAGGCAACATCCTTGTAAATCTCCTCTGCACCCTTTCTATGGTTTCCACATCCTTCCTGTAGTGAGGTGACCAGAACTGAGCACAGGACTCAAAGTGGGGTCTGACCAGGGTCCTATATAGCCGCAATATTACCTCTTAGCTCCTAAATTCAATTCCACAATTGATGAAACTCATACACCGTATGCCTTTTTAACCACAGAGTCAACCTGTGCAGCTGCTTTGAGTGTCCTATGGACTTGGACCCCAAGATCCCTCTGATCCTCCACACTGCCAAGATTCTTACTGTTAATGCTATATTCTGCCTTCATATTTGACCTACCAAAATGAACCACTTCACACTTATCTGTGTTGAACTCCATCTGCCACTTCTCAGCCCAGTTTTGCATCCTATCAATGGCCCTGCTCTGTAACCTCTGACAGCCCTCCACACTATCCACAACGCCTCCAACCTCTGTGTCATCAGCAAACTTACTAACCCATCCCTCCACTTCCTCATCCAGGTCATTTATAAAAATCATGAAGAGTAAAGGTCCCAGAACAGATCCCCGAGGCACACCACTGGTCACTGACCTCCATGCAGAATATGACACATCTACAACCACAAAGCAATGTCCCCTTGGATCCCATGCCTCCTTACTTTCTCAATAAGCCTTGCATGAGGTACCTTATTAAATGCCTTGCTGAAATCCATATATACTACATCTACTGCTTTTCCTTCATCAATGTGTTTAGTCACATCCTCAAAAAATTCAATCATGCTCGTAAGCAATGACCTGCCCTTGACAAAGGCATGCTGACTATTCCTAATCATGTTATACCTCTCCAAATGTTCATAAATCCTCTCTCAGGATCTTTTCCGTCAACTTACCAACCACTAAAGCAAGACTCACTGCTCTATAATTTTCTGGGCTATCTCTACTCCCTTTCTTGAATAAAGGAACAACATCTGCAAGCCTCCAATCCTCTGGAACCTCTCCTGTCCAAAGATCGTTGCCAGAGGCTCAGTAATCTCCTCCCTCACCTCCCACAGTAGCCTGGGGTACATCCGGTAACAGCGACTTATCCAACTTGATGCTTTCCAAAAGTTCCAACACACCCTCTTTCTTAATATCTACATGCTCAAGCTTTTCAGCCTGCTGCAAGTCATCACTACAATCACCAAGATCCTTTTCCATAGTGAATACTGAAGTAAAGTATTCATTAAGTACCTCTGCTATTTCCTCCGGTTCCATACACACTTTCCCACTGTTACACTTGATAGGTCCTATTCTTTCCGGTCTTATCCTCCTGCTCTTCTCACACTTGTAGAATGCCTTGGGGCTTTCCTTAATCATGTCCGCCAAAGCCTTTTCATGGCCGCTTCTGGCTCTCTTAATTTCCTTTTTAAGCTCCTTCCTGTTAGCCTTATAATCTTCTAGATCTCTAACATTAGCTAGCTCTCTGAACCTTTTGTATGCTTTCCTTCTTGACTAGATTTATTATAGACTTTGAACACTACGGTTCCTGCACCCTAGTACAACTTCCCTGTCTCATTTGAACCTACCTATGCAGAACTCCACACAAATATCCCCTGAACATTTGCCACATTCCTTCCGTACTTTTCCCTGAGAACATCTGCTCCCAATTTAAGCTTCCAATTTCCTGCTTGATAGCCTCATAATTCCCCTTACTTCAATTAAAAGCTTTTCTAACTTGTCTGTTCCTATCTCTCTCCAATGGTAAAGGAGATAGAATCATGATCACTATCTCCAAAATGCTCTCCCACTGAGAGATCTGACACCTGACCAGGTTCATTTCCCAATACCAAATCAAGTACAGTCTCTCCTATTGTAGACTTATCTACATATTGTGTCAAGAAACCTTTCTGAACACACCAGCCAAACTCCACTCCATCTAAACCCCTTGCTCTAGGGAGATGCCAATTGATATTTGGGAAATTAAAATCTCCCACCACGACAACCCTGTTATTATTACACCTTTCCAGGATCTGTTTCCCTATCTGCTCTTCGATATCCCTGTTACTATTGTGTGGCCTATAAAAAACACCCAGTAAATTTATTGACCAGTTCCTGTTCCTATCTTCCACCCACAGAGACTCTGTAGACAATCTCTCTGGGAATGGTACCATATTTAAGTTTTCTCTCGCAGGATTATATTGTAACATAGAGAAGTGATCATTTTCCTATATTTATAAACTTGTGTTTGGATCTATATAGGGGACAGAAAGCCAATTTTAGGAGATGGAATTTTGGTAAAGTAAATTGGGAGAAGTTTAAGGTTTTCTGTATCCTTTCCAATAGTACAGCACATTACAGGCCCCTCGGCCCACAATGTTGTGCCGACCCTCAAACCCTGCCTCCCATATAACCCCCCTCCTTAAATTCCTCCATATACCTGTCTAGTAGTCTCCTAAAGTTCACTAGTGTATCTGCCTCCACCACTGACTCAGGCAGTGTATTCCACGCACCAACCACTCTCTGAGAGAAAAACCTTCCTCTAATATCCCCCTTGAACTTCCCTCCCCTTACCTTAAAGCCATATCCTCTTGTACCGAGCAGTGGTGCCCTGGGGAAGAGGCACTGGTTATCCACTCTATCTATTCCTCTTAATATCTTGTACACCCCTATCATGTCTCCTCTCATCCTCCTTCTCTCCAAAGAGTAAAGCCCTAACTCCCCTAATCTCTGATCATGATCCATACTCTCTAAACCAGGCAGCATCCTGGTAAATCTCCTCTGTACCCTTTCCAATGCTTCCACATCCTTCCTATAGTGAGGTGACCAGAACTGGACACAGTACTCCAAGTGTGGCCTAACCAGAGTTTTATTGAGCTGCATCATTACATTGCATCTCTTAAATTCTATCCCTTGACTTCTGAAAGCGAGCACTCCATAAGGTTTCTTAACTACCCTATCTACCTGTGAGGCAACTTTCAGGGATCTGTGGACATGCAGCCCAGATTCCTCTGCTCCTCCACACTACCAAGTATCCTGCCATTTACTTTGTACTCTGCCTTGGAGTTTGACCTTCCAAAGTGTACCACTTCACACTTCTCCGGGTTGAACTCCATCTGCCACATCTCAGCCCTCTTCTGCATTCTATCAATGTCTCTCTGCAATCTTTGACAATCCTCTACACTATCTACAACACCACGAACCTTTGTGTCATCTGCCAACCCACCCTTCTACCCCCACATCCAGGTGGTTAATAAAAATCACAAAAAGTAGAGGCCCCAGAACAGACTTTTGTGGGACTAGTCACAACCCTCCAATCTGAATGTACTCCCTCCACCACAACCCTCTGCCTTCTGTAGGCAAGCCAATTCTGAATCCACCTGGCCAAACTTCCCTGGATCCCATGCCTTCTGACTTTCTGAATAAGCCTACCATGTGGAATCTTGTCAAATGCCTTACTAAAATCCATGTAGATCACATCCACTGCACTACCCTCATCTATATGCCTGGTCACCTCCTCAAAGAACTCTATCAGGCTTGTTAGACACGATCTGCCCTTCACAAAACCATGCTGACTGTCCTTGATCAGACCATGATTCTCTAAATGCCCATAGATCCTATCTCTAAGAATCTTTTCCAACAGCTTTCCCACCACAGACGTAAGGCTCACTTGTCTATAATTACCCGGACTATCCCTACTACCTTTTTTGAACAAGGGGACAACATTTGCCTCCCTCCAATCCTCTGGTACCATTCCTGTGGGCAACGAGGACATAAAGATCCTATCCAGAGGCTCAGTAATCTCTTCCCTCACCTTGTGGAGCAGCCTGGGGAATATTCCGTCAGGCCCCGGGGTCTTATCCATCCTAATGTATTTTAACAACTCCAACACCTCCTCTCTCTTAATATCAACATAGTCCAGAACATCAACCTCACTCATATCGTCCTCACCGTCATCAAGTTCCCTCACATTGGTGAATACCGAAGAGAAGTATTCATTGAGGACCTCGCTCACTTCCACAGCCTCCAGGCACACCTTCCCACCTTCATTTCTAATCGGTCCTACCTTCACTCCTGTCATCCTTTTGTTCTTCACATAATTGAAGAATGCCTTGGGGTTTTCCTTTACCCTACTCGTCAAGGCCTTCTCATGACCCCTTCTTGCTCTTCTCAGCCCCTTCTTAAGCTCCTTTCTTGCTACCCTATATTTCTCAATAGACCCACCTGATCCTTGCTTCCTAAACCTCATGTATGCTGTCTTCTTCCACCTGACTAGATTTTCCACCTCACTTGTCACCCATGGTTCCTTCACCCTACCATTCTTTATCTTCCTCACCGGGACAAATTTATCCCTAACATCCTGCAAGAGATTCCTTAACATCAACCACATGTCCATAGTACATTTCCCTGCAAAAACATCTTCCCAGTTCACACCCACAATGTGTGATGAATGTCTGTCAGGGCTGAGTGTTGAGGATGATGTGGATTTCTGCAATGAAAGGTTATGTCATCAAACTGCAGTGGAATTGATTCCTATTAAAAAGGGCAATAATAGGAGTAAGGCTGTACCATGGTGGACTAGGGGATGTGCAGAGGCAATTAGGGAGAGAAAAAAGGCATTTAAGAAAGATAAGTAGTATCACTCTGCAAGTGACCTTATTAAGTATAAATGGGCACAGGGTGTGGAGAGGAAAGTAGTGAAGGTTGTGAAAGAGGTTTAGTAGAGGTCTTATTGTGATAGTATTGGAAGGGATATTAAACTTGGAGATGTCTGGGGAATGATTAAAAAATGGGGCTGATTCAAAGGTCTAATAACATTCCAGAATTGATTATAGAAAGTAATATGGTTGTTACTGAAACAGAGAATTGAATTATGGCTCAGTCATTTGGTGCAATTCCTAATCAAGAAAATTTAAGTGAAGAATCTAAATAAATAGGGATGAGGTTCTAAGTGAACACCCTGATGTGTTGGAAGCGAGCTGTAACAATGATAGTATTAGTGATGTTGTTTTCTTTGTGTGAATTTAAGAAAGCTATTAAAGTACAGGGCAGACAGCTCCAGGAAAGGATGATGTATATTATTGTATGTTTAAACATATGCCCGACAACTCTCAAGATAATATTAAAAATTATGAATCATACTTGGAATTTAGGCCATCTTCCCTTCTCATGGAAAATGGCAGTAATACCTATTCTAAAACATGGAAAACACATGTTTGATCCTTTAGTTATAGACCAATACCACTTACATCCCATTTGTATGAACTTATAGAATGTATGGTAATTCATTTTGGAAAAAAAAGAGGTGTACAATGTTTTGTCAGAGCAGATTTCGAAAGGGTAGAATGACATTGGATTCAGTTTCAGGTTTGGAAGATGATATTGGGAAAGCACAGGTAAATAAAGAAGTTGTAATAGTATTTTTGCTATAGTAAACGCATATGATATCGCCTGTGGGAACAACGGCTAGGCCTAGAAACTGTATGTCCAGTGAGTGCCATTCAACATCCAACAAGTGTGCAGCTTCACAACACCAGTTGGCATGGACACAGCCGTCCCAGGATGCTGCTCCTGCTCACACCTGCCATCCACCTTGCACATGGTAGCTGTACGCAACACACCACCTGCACCAACACTCCCTGTCTGCTGGGAAAATCCCTTTCAGAGTCAGGAAACTCCAATTATAGAAATAGTACACAGGGAAATACCAGCCCTTAAAGCACTCACTCCACCAGGGCTATTAAGGCTCAAGTCCCTTAAGGATGTTACCATACTCTAGGCTGAGTTTGCCTGGAATTGACTACCCCCTCCCAGCTCCCCCAAAACAGAATGCAAAAACCCAAGAGGCCAGATAATTTCCCCCAACAGTCTGTCTTTGGTGTCAAAGCGATCGATATTAGTGGCATTTCTTCTGTAAGGTAGTAAAGAGTCTTCACACAAATTCAGCAATCTGACCCATTGGTCCAGTGAGCAAATTCAAACCCCTCCACAAGAATGTATAACAGGATCTCCCACCACAAATCAGCATCCACACTTTATCATTCTGTAATGCAGGGAGATCCAAATGCACTCGCTCCTGATAACTGGGATCTGTTTTGGGGTAAGGATGAATTGTACAAAGGAGACGGGTTGCACCTTAGCAGGCGGGGGACCAGCATTCTGGCTTGCCACTGCTACACGGGTGTGTTTAAACTAATAAGTGGGGGGGGGGGAGGAGACGAACTGGAAATATAAGGATGGAGTTAAAGGGAAAGAGAATAAGAAAAGTTAAGAAAGACAACAGAATTAAAGGGGCAGAAAGATCAGGAAGGGATCGGGGATTATGGCCAAGTGCAATAGGGATTGATGTGAGAAGCGAGGGGTGTAATGGATTAAAAGTATTATATATGAATGCACGAAGTATAAGAAATAAAGTGGATGAGCTTGAGTCTCAGTTGGAAATTGGCACGTATGATGTTGTAGGAATAACAGAGACATGGCTGCAAGAGGACCAGGGCTGGGAAATGAATATTCAAGGGTATACATCCTATCGAAAGGACAGACAGGTGGGCAGAGGGGGTGGGGTGGCTCTGCTGGTGAGGAAAGAAATTCAGTCCCTTGCGAGGGGTGACATAGAATCAGGAGATGTAGTCAGTATGGATAGAACTGAGAAATTGTAAGGGCAAAAAGACCCTAATGGGAGTTATCTACAAGCCCCCAAATAGTAGCCTGGATATAGGGTGCAAGTTGAATCAAGAGCTAAAATTAACATGTCGCAAAGGTAATACTACGGTTGTAATGGGGGATTTCAACATGCAGGTAGACTGGGAAAATCAAGTTGGTACTGGACCCCAAGAAAGGGAGTTTGTGGAGTGCCTCTGAGATGGATTCTTAGAGCAGCTTGTACTGGAGCCTACCAGGGAGAAGGCAATTCTGGATCAGGTGTTGTGTAATGAACCGGATTTGATAAGGGAACTCGAGGTAAAGGAGGCATTAGGAAGTAGTGACCATAATATGATAAATTTTAATCTTCAATTTGAGAGGGAGAAGGGAAAATCGGAAGTGGACAAAAGTTGTCTGGAAGGATACCCTAACAGGGATGACCGTGGAACAACAATGGCAGGTATTTCTGGGAATAATACAGAAGGTGCAGGATCAGTTCATTCAAAAGAGGAAGAAAGATTCTAAGGGGAGAAGGGGGTGAATGCGGCTGACAAGGGAAGACAAGGACAGTATAAAAATAAAAGAGAAGAAGTATAACATAGCAAAGATGAGCAGGAAGCCAGAGGATTGAGAAACTTTTAAAGAGCAACAGAAGATAACTAAAAAGGCAATACGGGTAGAAAAGATGAGGTACGAAGGTAAGCTAGCCAAGAATATAAAGGAGGATAGTAAAAGCTTCTTTAGGTATGTGAAGAGGAAAAAATTAGTTAGGACCAAAGTTGTGCCCTTGAAGGCAGAAATGGGTGAATTTATTATGGGGAACAAGGTAATGGCAGATGAGTTGAACAGGTACTTTGGATCTGTCTTCACTAGGGAAGACACAGACAAACTCCCAGCAAAATTAGAGCACATGGTATTGGGGGTAGGGTACTAACATTGATAGGAAACTGGTTGGCAGACAGGAAACAAAGAATAGGGATTAACAGATCCTTTTCAGAATGGCAGGCAGTGACTAGTGGGGTACCACAAGGCACAGTGCTGGGACCACAGCTATTTACAATATACATTGATTTAGATGAAGGGATTAAAAGTAACATTAGCAAAATAGCAGACCACACAAAGCTGGGTAGTAGTGGGAAATATTAGGAAGATGTTAGGAGAATGCAGGGTGACTTGGACAGGTTGGGTGAGTGGGCAGATGCATGGCAGATGCAGTTTAATGTGGATAACTGTGAGGTTATCCAATTTGGTGGCAAGAACAGGAAGGCAGATTACTATCTGAATGGTGTGAAGTTAGGAAAAGGGGAAGTACAACGAGATCTAGGTGTCCTTGTTCATCAGTCACTGAAAATAAGCATGCAGGTACAGCAAGCAGTGAAGAAAGCTAATGGCATGCTGGCCTTCATAACAAGGGGAGTTGAGTATAGGAGCAAAGAGGTCCTTCTGCAGTTGTACAGGGCCCTGGTGAGACCACACCTGGAGTATTGTGTTCAGTTTTGGTCTCCAAATTTGAGGAAGGACATTCTTGCTACTGAGGGAGTGCAGCATAGGTTCATGAGGTTAATTCCTGGGATGGCAGGACTGTCGTTTGTTGAAAGATTGGAGTGACTGGGCTTGTATACACTGAAATTTAGAAGGATGAGAGGGGATCTGATTGAAACATATCAGATTATTAAGGGATTGGACACGCTTGAGGCCGGAAACATGTTCCTGATGTTGGGGGAGTCCAGAACCAGAGGCCACAGTTTAAGAATAAGGGGTAGGCCATTTAAAATGCAGTTCAGGAAAAACTTTTTCACCAAGAGAGTTGTGGATCTATGGAATGCTCTGCCTCAGAAGGCAGTAGAGGCCAATTCTCTGGATGCTTTCAAGAAAGAGTTAGATAGAGCTCTTAAAGATAGCGGAGTCAAGGGATACGGGGCGAAGGCTGGAATGGGGTACTGATTGTGGATGATCAGCCATGATCACATTGAATGGTGGTGCTGGCTCAAAGGGCTGAATGGCCTACTCCTGCACCTACTGTCTAAGTCTCTGAACATTTAGAAAGCACATAAACAGTAGAACTACAAGAATTGCTCTTCAAATGCTCAATTTCCTCTGGAATGTGGGCATCTCATATCTGGAATAACGTTGCCCAAATTTCATATGTCCTCTATGAAACATGAGTCGTCCCTGAAACAATTACAAAAAAAAACACGGGGAAACAAGTAACAAAGTGACAGACTAAGACACAATAAACACGGAACAGATTAGAACACAGAACACAAAGCCCAGGCTGTACTCTTTTTCTTTAAAACTTCCTGTGAAACTGCAAAAACAGTTAATTTTTCACAGAGAAACAGCACACTTATCAGATAACAGGGCGGGGCACAACATATTTACGGTCTCTTAAAGGGAAAGTTCACACACACACACACACACACACACACACACACGTTCACGTCTCACATTTCTCTGCATTCAAATCATCCACACAGTTTGCAGGGAAGAGGGATGTAGGTCGAATGATCTTCCCTACTTCCTACAATACTGAGGCGCTAACCACTCGCCCAATCCCACTGCTGCCGAACTTTAGCCGATAACCTTTGCAGGAAATCCTGAATGGGAGGAATCTGACAGGGAACAAAAAGAACCCCTTATCTGCAGAGGACTTGAACAATGACCCACCCGTCTCAACAGCCTCCCTTTCTTGTTCCTCCTGACAGTATTTCCACATTGTACAGAGGGTTGGGGTTGGAACCCCACTTACCCGCTCCTCCAGAACTCCAACTTTAAGCAACGCTGAACTATTTCTTTACGGGATTTGTGGGACTTTCCCCCCTCCCCCAACTCTCCATCTGCTTATCCAACTTCCTTACTTGACTACCCGCACCCTCTTTGAGCCTTGTAATAATTGAATCGCTATACTCATATGATAACCAATAGTTGGTGCTATTAAAGACAGCACAAATCCTTTTATTGGAAATACAGCCGTGTCCTACCATTATAGAACTAAATTCAACATTCCCTGGTGGGACACCATGTTCGCGGTATATTTCTGTGATAAGAGCCCACTGGCGTAGAACTTTAGTACCCTCTCTGATTTTTTTTAATTGAATTGAATTGACTTTATTTCTTACTTCCTTCACATACATGAGGAGTATTTATGTTACGTCTCCATCTAAATGTGCAATGTGCAATCATAGTAATTTATAATAATTTATAATAAATAGAACAGTCAATGTAATATAGAGTACACTCAAATCAGCAGGAATTCATCAGTCTGATGGCCTGGTGGAAGAAGCTGTCCCAGAGCCTGTTGGTCCTGGCTTTTATGCTGCGGTACCGCTTCCCGGATGGTAGCAGCTGGAATAGATTGTTTGAATAGATTGGGATGGTTCGGGTCCCCAATGATCCTTTGGGCCCTTTCTACACACCTGTCCTTGTAAATGTCCTGAATCATGGGAAGATTACAACTACAGATGCACTGAGCTGTCCGCACCACTCTCTGCAGAGTCCTGCGATTGAGGGAGGTATAGTTCCCATACCAGGCAGTGATGCAGCCAGTCACCATGCTCTCAATTGTGCCCCGGTAGAAAGAATATGGGGGCCCATACCAAACCTGCTCAACTGTCTGAGCTGCAAGAGGTGCTGTTGTGCCTTTTTTCACCACACAGCTGGTATATGAGGTCCTCAGTGATGTGGATGCCGAGGAACTTGAAGCTGTTTATCCTCTCAACCCCAGATCCATTGATGTCAATAGGGGTTATCCCGTCGCTGTTCCTCCTGCATTCCACAACCAGCTCCTTTGCTTTTGCGACACTGAGGGAGAGGTTGTTTTCTTGACACCTTCTGTCAGAGAGATGACTTCTTCCCTGTAGGCCATCTGGTTATCGTTTGAGATAAGGCCAATCAAAGTAGTGTTGTCAGCAAATTTAATTAGCGGATTGGAACTGTAGGTGGCAATAAAGGAGGGGACTCAGTACGCAGCCCTGAGGGGCACCTGTTTTGAGAGTTCCACTCCACTTGGGGTTTTAAATTCCATTCAGTAAGACTGGGATACCCATGTTTAACTGCTGCCATTACGCAAATCCATAGTGATTCACGATGCTCAAGCGAAGCAAGTAGAGTTCTCAGGGCGTTATTGATCGCATGTTGGGACAAGAGGCTCCTTAAGGCACCCTGTTAGATCTCTCTGTTAGATAGGACCACTCCGTTAATACCCCTCCTCCTCATCCCATAACTTCAATAACCACACAGCCAAAGACTCCCCAGCCTTTTGTATGTAAACTTGCCAGTTGTTTAGCGGAGAATTTTCTAAGCTCTACTGTCTCGAAGGTGAACATCACTTCATCCTCCACACATTCCTCAAGCCCCCTCCCCCCTGCGAGGAAAAAGCTGTGGAAGATGCCCTCCATGGCAGGTGTTGGAACGCGTAATCACTGGCCCGGCACGGCCCGGCCCATATTGTTACGGACACACAAGGGCGATCATCTCAAGAATTAAACCAAGGGGTCCACGCTATTCTCTCTCCCTCATATACACCATCCAGCCAGATAACCCTGTCTCCTAGCCCCACTGTAGGATCATCACCCGTCTCAACATTACTCAAACTTTATCGGGGTCTTTTCCCAAAAGGCCCTTCGAGCCGCCTCTAAATTCTATACCAAAATAAGAGATTAATACAGTGCAAGATAAACATACAATGATAGTGTGATTCAAAATAATGATAAAACAGCACCCAAACTAAAGTCGTGTAAAGTTAGTACCCACCCCGCCCCACAAGAAAAAAACTCCAGACCAACCACAGCAAAATGTAGGAAATATAAATCAGAATATTCAAACCCCCAAACCTGTACATGAAAATAAAAACAAAAGATAATAATGCCTACTACCAAGAAAAAAAAGCTGAAAGTAAGTGTCTGATTTGGAGATACCTGAAGAAATGGGCATTAGGTAGATTAAACTTAGCAGAGAGTTGTTGAAAAGATGCAAAACAATTATCAATGAAAAGATCTTCAAAATGCTTAATGCCCTTTCTATACCAATCATAAAATGTTGAATCGTGTATAGAAGGTAAAAAAAGATGATTATTTAAAATAGGACTTGGAAGGGAAAAACCATGGAAACCGTTAAATTTTCTAAACTGGACCCATATTCGCAGAATATGTCTAACAAGAGGGTTAAAATTAGTCTAGGCAAACTACTAGGGAGTGCAGATCCAAGAAATGCAGAAATAGAGAGATCCTTAGAAGTGTTCAGCTCCATTGCCACCCATTTAGGGTGGTCAGACTGGCTATGAAAAAAGGACCAGAAGATAAGACAACGAATATTAGCTGCCCAGTAGAATAGTTGAAAATTAGGTAAAGCCATGCCACCTTCTTTTTTAGATTTTTGAAGATAAACTTTATTAAGTCTAGAATGCTTACCCTTCCATAGATAGGATAAGATAATAGAGTCTAAGGAATCAAAGAAGGTTTTAGGAATAAAAATTGGAATAGATTGAAATAAATATAAAAATTTAGGGAGGATATACATTTTAATAACATTAACATGACCTACCAAAGACATAGATATAAGTGACCATTGTGACAAATTCTGTTTTGTAGAGTTCAAAAGATTGGCAAAATTTTCACGAAAAAGATCCTTAAAATTCCTTCTAACTGTAATACCAAGATAAGTAAATTGCTTATCGATTACTTTAAAGTGGAGGTCGCGAAATGCTAATGCTTGTGCTTCTTTATTAATTGGAAAAAGTTCACTCTTATGTAGGTTAAGTTTATAGCCAGAAAACTGGCTAAATTGATCAAGAAGTGAAAACATTGGGGGTAAGGATGTGGACGGATTTGAAAGAAAAAGTAATAAATCGTCAGCGTAAAGAGAAACTTTATGCTCAACACCATCCCCCCCCTCAGATATTTGTATCTGATATTCGCATCTGAATATCTGAAAGATATTCATATCTTCTAACTTCATAGCACACTCTAAGCCATCAATAATGATCCGCTCAGAATAATACAGCGCTGATTGAGATTTTCCAATTCATTCTTAAGACTCGCTATCGTTTTATAATTGTTGTAAAAAAACCCAGAAAGCATCCCACCGGTTATCTTTTCTTTTGGGAAAACCCAGTGATGTAACTATCGAAACAATGTGATGTCCTATTTCAACCCTGGCGACATCTATCTAACTGATCTGACCAATCTACCGGCTTCCCATAACCCATCGTTAGTGAGCGAGACTTCCAAAGCCTTCACATTAATTGTCCACCCTGGGATTCTGCATCTCTCAAACTGATGGTCCTCTCTTTCAAATAACCTTAAGAGATGCATTTCCGCTAAAAAAAAACAGACCCTGCTCAAAGCAGCGCCCGTTGTAATGTTGACTCAGGTTCGCGGGTCCGGCAAGTGAGACAGGAAATGCACTGACTTTGAATAGGTGTATGTATTAATCAGTTACTTACCAACAGTAAACATTCCACCAAACACTCATCTTCCCAAGTTACAGACACTACAAAGCTGAATAACAAACATAAATAAAAGTTCACGTAGAATATACCTTCTGAATCATCATGTCTATCTTTGCCTTAAACAAAGGAAGAAGGGAGAAAGTCCCTTTCCCGTGCAGTTTTAGAAAACCAGGATATTTGAAACCGGACACCAGGCATCCAATGGGAAAAGCAGTTTCGAAACTAACCAATCACAATGGAAGCGACTTTCGACAGTCAGAATCAGGCACGCACCCACAGGACAGAAAGGTATATGCTGGCATCTATGAGATAGAGAATGGGACCCGTCAGGCAGTATTTGAAGCCGATTATTGTTTGATATTATGATTAATGATATTTTGTCTGAGATAGGTACTGGGGGGAGGGGGGTAAATCACTTTTTGCAGATGATGGTGTTTTATGGATCAGAGGCATAAATTTCAATTTAACTGTATATCGGATGCAACTAACGATTAATAAGGGCAAACCCTGGGCAGAAAGATGGGGGTTGAAGCTTTCCGTAGCAAAAACACGAGTTATGTTTTACGAAGAGGAGCAATATACCTGCACTTAATTTGAAATCATACGGTCAGACTCTGGAAGAAGTGTCAGTGGTGAGGTTTCTTGGCATGTGGCTGGATAATAAACTGACATGGAAGCATCATATCAGTAAAATAATTTACAAATGTAAAGGAGCATTAAATATCTCTGGGCATCTGTGTGGGTATTCTTGGGATGCTACATGAAAATATCTGTTGACCATTCATATCTGTTTAATTAGATCAGCACTGATTATGGCTGTGTGGCTTCTGGATCAGGTAAATGGATGACAGTCAGGAGAGGGGAGGGGGAACATCAGATAGTGGAGAGTATCCCTGTGGCTGTCCCCCTCAACAATGTACTCCATTTTGAGTACTTTGGGGGGGGGGAGATGACCTACCTGGGGGAAGCAACAGCAGACTCTGGCACTGAGTCTGGCCTGAGGCTCAGCAGGGTAGGGAACTGAAGAGGATGGCAGCAGTAATAGGGGACTATAGTCAGCTGGACAGACAGGTGACTCTGTGGACGCAAAAGAAAGCACGGATGGTATTTTGCCTCCCAGGTGCCAGGGTCCAGGATGTTTCTGCACGTGTCCACAATATCTGAGAAGGGAAGGTGATCAGCCAGATTTCATGGTACATATTGATACCAACGACAGAGGAAGAAAAAGAGAGGAGGTTGCAAAAAAAGAATATAGGGAGTTGGGAAGGAAGTTGAGAAGCAGGACTACAAGGGTAATAATCTCGGGATCGCTGCCTGATCAACAGAACAGTGAGGATAGGAGTAGAATGAGCTGGCAGATAAAAGCATGGCTGAAGATTTGCACTAGGGGACAGGGATTCAGATTTCTGGATAACTGGGACCTCTTCTGAGGCAGGTGGGACCTGTACAAAAGTGACAGGTTGCACTTCAGTCTGAGGGGAACCAATACTTTTGCAGACAGATTTACTAGAGCTGCTGGGAGTAGTTTAAACGTATAAGGCGGGTGATGGAAACCAGGATGATAGAGCTGAGGATGAGCCAGCAGGATTACAACTAGATGACAGGGTGTAACATGAATGTAAGGAAAGACAAGCCAGTGATTGGGTACAAATGGAGACAGAGCAAAGAGTTCAATTGTAGCACAGAGGCAAAATTCAAAAGAGTGAAGAATGCAGGACTGAAGATGTTGTATGTAAATGCACATTGCATTTGAAATAAGGTGAACAAACTCGTGGCACAATTAGAGATTAGTCGGTATGACGTGAACATCTCTGGTCGCGGCTGAAAGAAGGCCATTGTTGGGAGCTTAACATCAAAGAACAGGCAAGAAGGCATAGCTGGTGGTGTGGTTCTGTTGGTAAGAGATGGAATTACATCTTTAGAAATAGGTGAGATAGGGTCAGAGATTGTCAAATCTTTGTGGGTCGAGTTAAGAAACTGTAAGGGTAAAAAAGAACAATATGGGAATGAACAATATGGGAATCATATATAGGCCTCCAAATAGTAGCCAAGATGAGGGGTTGAGATTGCAATGGGAGTTGGAAAACGCATGTGATAAGGATAATGCCACAATTGTCATGGGAGACTTCAATATGCAAGGGGTTTGGGAAAATCAGATTGGTGACGGATGACGAGGGGGAATTTGTTGAATGCCTACAAGATGGCTTTTCAGAGCAGCTCGTGCTTGAGCCTATTCAGGAAAAGGCCATCTTAGATTGGGTGTTGTGTAATAACCCAGAGGGAGCTTAATGTAAAGGAACCTTTAGGAGGGAGTGATCATAATAGGGTTAATTCATACTGCAATTTGAGAGGGAGAAGCATAACTCACATGTATCAGTATCACAATGGGATAAAGGGAATTTCAGAGACATGAGAGAGGAGCTTGCCCAGGTGGATTGGATGAGGATACTGGTGGGGATTATGGCAGAAAAGAGATGGGTGAAGTTTCTGGGAATAGTTCACAAGGCACAGGATAGATATGTCCCACAGAGAAAGATGTTCTCAGATGGCAGGGGTAGGCAACCATTGCTGACAAAGGAAGTTAAGGACTGCATAACGCCAAGGAAGGGGCATATAAGGCAGCAAAAATGAGTGGGAAGTTGGATAATTGGGAAGCTTTTAAAATCCAACAAAAGGCAACTAAAAAAGCTATAAGAAGGAAAACGATGAAATATCAGGGCAGACTAGCCAATAATGTAAAGCAGGATACTAAAAGTATTTTTCAGTTATTTAAGGTGTAAAAGGGAGATGAGAGTTGATATTGGACCACTGGAAAATCATGCGGATGAGGTAGCAATGGGGGACAAAGAAATGGCAGATGAACTTAACAGGTACTCTGCATTTGTCTTTACCATGGAAGATGCTAGCACTGTGCAAGAGATCTCTGAGTGTCAAGGAGCAGGAATGAGTGCCATTGCTATTACAAAGGAAAGAGTGCTAGACAAACTGAAGATCTTAAGGTGGGTAAGTCACCTGGGCTTGGGAAAGGTTGTTGAGAGATAATGGATGCATTGATCATGATATTTCAAGAATCGCTTTATTTTGCCATGGTCCTGGTGGAGTAGAAGATTGCAAATGTCACTCTACCCTTTAAGAAGGGAGGAAGGCAACAGAAAGGAAATTATAGGCCAGTTAGCCTAGCCTCAGTGGTTGGGAAAATTTTGAAGTCTATTATTAAGGATGAAGTTTCAAGGTACTTGAAGACTAATGATACAAGTCAGCATGGTTTCTGTGAAGGGAAATCTTGCCTGACAAATCTGTTGGAGTTCTTTGAGGAAATAACTGGGTGGACAAAGGAGAGATAGTGGATACCAATTACTTGGACTTTCAAATGGCATTTGATAAGGTGCCACACATGAGGCTGCTTAACAAGATAAAATTCTATGGCATTACAGGAAGGATACTGGCATGGATAATGGAATGGCTGACAGGCAGGAGGCAGTGAGTGGGAATAAAAGGGGTCTTTTCTGGTTGGCTGCTGGTGACTAGAGGTGTTCCTCAGCGGTCAGTGTGGGACTGCTGCTTTTCACATTGTTTGTCAATGTTTTAGATAATAGAATTGATGGCTTTATGGCAAAGTTTGCAGATGATACAAAGATGGATGGAGGGGTAGGTAGTGCTAAGGAAACAATGGTAAAAGGAAAAATAGTGTTGGTTATTATCTAATGTGGAGGAGATTTAAACATTAGACGTGCAGAGGGACTTAGGAATCCTCATGCAAGACTCCCAGAAGGTTAATTTACACGTTGAATCTGTGGTAAAGAAGGCATATATAATGTTGGCATTTATTTCAAGGGGAATAGAATATAAAAAGGAGATGATGCTGAGTACTTATAAGATAGTAGTCAGGCTGCATGGAGTATTTTCAGTATGTTAAGGCAAATTATTGTGATATGTTAACCATTTTTACAGATGGATCAAAAGATAATTTAACAGGAAATGTCCTTGTGGCTATTTTTGTGCTGTGTTACAGTTAACAATAAAGAAATGTCTAACTAACCATTTATCAGTACATATGGCAGAGCTGGTTGCCATCATTCTGGGCTTAGACTGGGTGGAGGAATTCTGTCCTTGCAAAGTTGTAATTTGTTCAGATGCTTATTCACTTTTGACTAGTCTTAAAACAGGTCATTCTAGTCGTAGGTCAGATTTACAGCTGGAAGCTCTTCAAAGGTTATTTCATATTTAAAGTATTGGTCCATATGTCCTCTTCTATGGGTCCCTGCATATGGAGGTGTTGAGGAGAATGAGTAGGTTGATTGGAAGGCCAGTAAAACTGTTAAAAGTTCATCTGTGGATATAGTCCTTCCACTTATCAAAGCAGAAGCTAAGGGGTTGGTGGGATAAGAATCAGGGGATTATGGCAAAACTTGTGGGATAATGGGTGTAAGGGGAGACACCTTTACAGAATATATAAAACTGTTGGATTGGGGTAAGACAAGAAGGGAAGGAATTGTATCGACTCAACTTAGAATTTGGCATACTATGCTTAATTATTCCTTACATCTTGTTGGAAAACATCAGTCTGGGGTGTGTGGGTGTTGTCATCATTATGAAGCAGTTGAACACATTCTTTTACGATATGAAACATTTGAGGTTGAAAGAAAGCAACTGCAGGCTGCACTATTAGCTTTGGGATGACAGTTTTCATTCAAAGCTTCACTAGGTTATGGAAGTGACTTTATTTTAATTCTCAATATTGTCTTTCATGATTTACAATCTATAGGGGCTCTTGGGGGTAATTTAGTTTTCAGTTGATAAAGAACTAGTGGGGGTTTTATTTCCCAACTCTCTACACCACACTCCAGTTTAGTTGGTGGTGGTAATACACCTTCAAATTGGACAGACAGCCTCCATTAAAAATCAGATGAAGAAGAGGGTCTCAGCTCGAAACACCCACTATTTACTCATTTCTATAGACGATGACCGGTGTTTTGAGGTCCTCCATCATTTTGTGTGTGTGGCTTTGGATTTCCAGCATCTGCAGAATCTCTTGTGTGCATACATTGTGTGTCTGCAGAGAAGGAAATCTGTGGGAAGTGTCTCCAGCTGAAGCAGCTTGAAGTCCAAATCTCAGAGCTGGAGTCACAGCTGGAAAACTGATGTTTCACTGAGGCCAGGGGATCTGTGGTAGCAGTTTTGTGGAGGTTGCCTGACTGCAAGTTGAGAGTGAGCTAGAGCACCTCCGTTTCATCTGCCAAAAGCCAAATTTCCCAGTGGCCAGCCATTTTAATTCTGATCCTCATTCCTGTTCAGACATGTTGGCCTATAGCCTTCTCTTGTGCTACGATGAGGAGGGGTACCTCATAATCGAACTGGATAGCGTCCTGCTTCTTCCCTTTCCCCTGTGATCTACACTCCTTTCCTATCAGTTTCCTTCTTCTCCAGCCCTTTACCTTTTCCACACACCTGGCTTCACTTGCCACCCTCTCGCTAGGCCTTCCCTTCCCCCCTACTTAAGATTCTGCCGTTTTCCCCCTTCCTTCCAGCCCTGACGAAGAGTCTCAGCCTGAAATGGCAGCTGTTTATTCATTTCCATAGATGCTGCCTGATCTGCTGCGTTCCTCCAGCATTTTGTATCTTTTGCTCTGGATTTCCAGCATTAACTGTTAAGCACATCCACATAAAACATTGCCGTAGAAAAACAGCATCCATCATCAAAGATCCTCACTGATCTTTAACTCTCGGATCAATAACTCTTGGAGGCGGGAGGCAAACGATAGGCTTTTATTAGCAACAGAAGAACCCACAACATCCTGGAGACTGAGGGAGGAGCAGTGCCTCCAATCGCCTTTATACAGGGGTCTGTGGGAGGAGCCACAGGAGCAGTCAGCAGAGGGGCATGTCCAGACAGGTATACAGGTATACATATTTTACCACACTCACAACCCAGGCAATGCTCTTTTCTCAATGCTGCCATCAGGTAGAAGGTACAAGTGCCACTACCCCTCATCCATCAGGCTCTTGAACAAAACGAGATGAATACACTCATTGAAGGACTCGTTTATCTTATTATTTCATGCTCATTATTTATTGCTATTCATTTATTATCTGCATTTACTGATGATGACAGTTTACCGATTCTGTTTAGTTACTGTTCTATAGATTTGCTAAGTATAAGACCATAAGATACAGGAACAGAATTGGACCATTTGGCCCATCGAGTCTGCTCTGCCATTTCTTCATGACTAATCCAATTTTCCTCTCAGCCCCAATCACCTGCCTTCTCCCTGTATCTCTTCATGCCCTGACCAATTAAGAATCTATCAACCTCTGCCATAAATATACAAACCCCATTTCCAGAAAAGTTGGGATATTTTCCAAAATGAAATAAAAACAAAAATCTGTGATATGTTAATTCACGTGAACCCTTATTTAACTGACAAAAGTACAAAGAAAAGATTTTCAATAGTTTTACTGACCAACTTAATTGTATTTTGTAAATATACACAAATTAAGAATTTGATGGCTGCAACACACTCAACAAAAGTTGGGACAGAGGCATGTTTACCATTGTGTTACATCACCTTTCCTTTTAATAACACTTTTTAATCGTTTTGGAACTGAGGATACTAATTGTAGTAGATTTGCAATTGGCAATTTTGTCCATTCTTGCTTGATATAAGACTTGAGCTGCTCGACAGCCCGTGGTCTCCGTTGTCTGATTCTCCTCTTCATGATATGCCATACATTTTCAATAAGAGATAGATCTGGACTGGCAGCAGGCCAGTCAAGCACACACGCTCTGTGTCTACAAAGCCACGCTGTTGTAGCCCGTGCAAAATGTGGTCTGGCATTGTCCTGCTGAAATAAGCATGGACATTCTGGGAAGAGACGTCGCCTTGATGGCAACATATGTCTCTCTAAAATCCTAATATACACCTCAGAGTCAATGGTACCTTCACATACATACAACTCACCCATGCCGTGGGCACTGATGCACCCCCATACCATCACAGATGCTGGCTTTTGCACCTTTCGCTGATAACTATCAGGATGGTCGTTTTCATCTTTGGCACGGAGAAGTCGACGCTCGTTTTTTCCGAAAACTGGCTGAAATGTGGACTCCTCTGACCACAGCACACGGTTCCACAGTCTTTCGGTCCATCTGAGATGAGCTCGGGCCCAGAGAACTCACTGGCGTTTCTGCATAGAGTTGATGTATGGCTTCCTCCTTGCGTAATACAGTTTCAAGTTGCATTTCTGGATGCAGCGATGGACTGTGTTAAGTGACAATGGTTTTCCGAAGTACTCCCGAGACCAGGTGGCTAAAATTGTCACAGTAACATGATGGTTTCTTAGGCAGTGCCGCCTGAGGGCTCGAAGATCACGCGCATTCAACAGTTGTTTCCGACCTTGCCCTTTACGCACTATGTCTCTGAATTCTCTGAATCTTTTCACAATATTATGTACTGTAGATGTTGAAAGACCTAAATTCTCTGCAATCTTGCATTGGGAAATTTTCCTTTTGAACTGACTAACAATTCTCTCACGAATTTTGGCACAAAGGGGTGAGCCACGACCCATCCTTGCTTGCAAAGACTGAGCCTTTGATGGATGCTACTTTTATACCAAGTCATGATACCTCACCTACTACCAATTAGCCTGCTTAATGTGGAGTCTTCCAAACCGGTGTTACTTGAATATTCTGTGCACTTTTCAATCTTATTTTAACTCTGTCCCAACTTTTGTTGACTGTGTTGCAGCCATCAAATTCTAAATTTGTGTATATTTACAAAATACAATTAAGTTGGTAAATAAAACTATTGAAAATCTTTTCTTTGTACTTTTGTCAGTTAAATAAGGGTTCACGTGAATTAACATATCACAGATTTTTGTTTTTATTGCATTTTGGAAAATATCCCAACTTTTCTGGAAATGGGGTTTGTACATGAAGACTTGGCCTCCACAGATTCACCACCCTCTGGCTAAAGACATGCTGCCTTAAATCTCTTCTAAAAGGATACCCCTCTATTCTGAGACTGTATCCCCGATCTTAGATTCTCCCACCGTAGGAAACATCCATTCTATCAAAGCCTTTCACCATTCAATAAGTTTCAATGAGTTCACCCTTTATTCTTTTGAAATCGCAATACTGTATTCCATCTGCCATTTCTTTGCCCATTCTCCTAATCTGTCTAAGTCCTTCTGTAGCCTCTTTACTTCCTCAAAATGACATGCAACCCCAACTGTCTTCATGTCATCTGCAAACTTTGCAACAAAGCCGTCAATTCCATTGACATATTACATAAAAAAAATCAGAACCATCACAGTAAGCACAGAAAATGCTGGAGGAACTCAGCATCTCAGACATCCATGGCAGGAATAGACAGGTGATATTTCAGGCCAAGACCCTAATCAGGACTGGAAAGAAAGGGGAAAGAAGGTGGGGGGAAGGGAAAGAGTACAAGCTGGTAGGTGATTGGTGAAGGCAGGAGAGCGGGGAGTGGGTAGGTGAGTGGGTGATGGGGTGTGGGTGAAGTGAGAAGCTGTGAGGTGATTGGTGAAGGCAGGAGAGTAGGCAGGTGAGTGGCTGAAGTGAGAAGCTGGGAGGTGATTGGTGAAGGCAGGTGAGTAGGCAGGTGACTGTTTGAAGTGAGAAGTTGGGAGATGATTAGTGAAGGCGGGTGAGTAGATAGGTGAGTGGGTGAAGTGAGAAGCTGGGAGGTGATTGGTGAAGGTAGGTGAGTGGGTGAAGTGAGAAGCTGGGAGGTGATTGGTGAAGGCAAGGGAGTGGGTAGGTGAGTGGGTGAAGTGAGAAGCTGGGAAGTGATTGGTGAAGGCAGGTGAGTAGGTAGGTGAGTGGGTGAAGTGAGAAGCTGGGAGCTGATTGGTGACGGCGGGTGAGTAGGTAGTTGAGTGGGTGAAGTGAGAAGCTGGGAGGTGATTGGTGAAGGCAGGTGAGTAGGCAGGTGAGTGGTTGAAGTGAGAAGCTGGGAGGTGATTGGTGAAGGCAGGTGAGTAGGCAGGTGAGTGGTTGAAGTGAGAAGCTGGGAGGTGATTGGAGAAGGCGGGTGAGTAGGTAGGTGAGTGGCTGAAGTGAGAAGCTGGGAGGTGATTGGTGAAGGCAGTTGAGTAGGTAGGTGAGTGGGTGAAGTGAGAAGCTGGGAGATGATTGGTGAAGGCGGGTGAGTAGGTAGGTGAGTGGGAGAAGTGAGAAGCTGGGAGGTGATTGGTGAAGGTAGGTGAGTGGGTGAAGTGAGAAGCTGGGAGGTGATTGGTGAAGGCAAGGGAGTGGATAGGTGAGTGGGTGAAGTGAGAAGCTGGGAAGTGATTGGTGAAGGCAGGTGAGTAGGTAGGTGAGTGGGTGAAGTGAGAAGCTGGGAGGTGATTGGTGAAGGCAGGTGAGTAGGCAGGTGAGTGGGTGAAGTGAGAAGCTGGGAGGTGATTGGTGAAGGCAAGTGAGTGGGTGAAGTGAGAAGCTGGGAGGTGATTGGTGAAGGCATGTGAGTAGGCAGGTGAGTGGATGAAGTGAGAAGCTGGGAGGTGATTCGTTAAGGCGGGTGAGTAGATAGGTGAGTGGGTGAAGAGAGAAGCTGGGAGGTGATTGGTGAAGGCAGGTGAGTGGGTAGGTGAGTGGGTGAAGTGAGAAGCTGGGAGGTGATTGGTGAAGGCAGGTGAGTAGGCAGGTGAGTGGGTGAGGTGCGAAGCTGGGAGGTGATTGGTGAAGGCAGGTGAGTAGCTAGGTGAGTGGGTGAAGTGAGAAGCTGGTAGGTGATTGGTGACGGCGGGTGAGTAGGTAGGTGAGAGGGTGAAGTGAGAAGCTGGGCTGTGATTGGTGAAGGCAGGTGAGTAGGTAGGTGAGTGGGTGAAGTGAGAAGATGGGAGGTGATTGGTGAAGGCAGGTGAGTAGGTAGGTGAGTGGGTGAAGTGAGAAGCTGGGAGGTGATTGCTGAAGGCAGGTGAGTGGGTAGGTGAGTGGGTGAAGTGAGAAGCTGGGAGGTGATTGGTGAAGGCAGGTGAGTAGGTAGGTGAGTGGGTGAAGTGAGAAGCTGGGAGGTGATTGGTGAAGGCAGGTGAGTAGGCAGGTGAGTGGGTGAAGTGAGAAGCTGGGAGGTGATTGGTGAAGGCAGGTGAGTGGGTAAAGTGAGAAGCTGGGAGGTGATTGGTGAAAGCATGTGAGAGGGTAGGTGAGTGGGTGAAGTCAGAAGCTGGGTTGTGATTGGTGAAGGCAGGTGAGTGGGTGAAGTGAGAAACTGGGTGGTGATTGGTGAAGGCAGGTGAGTGGGTAGGTGAGTGGGTGAAGTGAGAAGCTGGGTGGTGATTGGTGAAGGCAGGTGAGTAGGTAGGTGAGTGGGTGAAGTGAGAAGCTGGGAGGTGATTGGTGAAGGCCGTTGAGTAGGTAGGTGAGTGGGTGAAGTGACAAGCTGGGAGGTGATTGGTGAAGGCGGGTGAGTGGGTAGGTGAGTGGGTGAAGTGAGAAGCTGGGAGGTGATTGGTGAAGGCAGGTGAGTGGGTAGGTGAGTGGGTGAAGTGAGAAGCTGGGAGGTGATTGGTGAAGGCAGGTGAGTGGGTAGGTGAGTGGGTGAAGTGAGAAGCTGGGAGGTGATGGTGAAGGCAGGTGAGTAGGCAGGTGAGTGGGTGAAGTTAGAAGCTGGGAGGTGATTGGTGAAGGCAGGTGAGTGGGTGAAGTGAGAAGCTGGGAGGTGATTGGTGAAGGCAGGTGAGTAGGTAGGTGTGTGGGTGAAGTGAGAAGCTGGGAGGTGATTGGTGAAGGCAGGTGAGTGGGTGAAGTGAGAAGCTGGGAGGTGATTGGAGAAGGCAGGTGAGTGGTTGAAGTGAGAAGCTGGGAGGTGATTGGTGAAGGCAGGTGAGTAGGTAGGTGTGTGGGTGAAGTGAGAAGCTGGGAGGTGATTGGTGAAGGCAGGTGAGTGGGTGAAGTGAGAAGCTGGGAGGTGATTGGAGAAGGCAGGTGAGTGGTTGAAGTGAGAAGCTGGGAGGTGATTGGTGAAGGCAGGTGAGTGGGTGAAGTGAGAAGCTGGGAGGTGATTGGAGAAGGCAGGTGTGTGGGTTAAATGAGAAGCTGGGAGGTGATTGGTGAAGGCAGGTGAGTGGGTGAAGTGAGAAGCTGGGAGGTGTTTGGTGAAGGCAGGTGAGTGGGTGAAGTGAGAAGCTGGGAGGTGATTGGTGAAGGCAGGTGAGTAGGCAGGTGAGTGGGTGAAGTGAGAAGCTGGGAGGTGATTGGTGAAGGCAGGTGAGTAGGTAGGTGAATGGGTGAAGGGAGAAGCTGGGAGGTGATTGGTGAAGGCAGGTGAGTTGGTGAAGTGAGAAGCTGGGAGGTGATTGGTGAAGGAAGGTGAGTGGGAAGGTGAGTAGGTGAAGTGAGAAGCTGGGAGGTGATTGGTGAATGCAGGTGAGTGGGTGAAGTGAGAAGCTGGGAGGTGATTGGTGAAGGCAGGTGAGTGGGTGAAGTGAGAAGCTGGGAAGTGATTGGTGAAGGCAGGTGAGTAGGTAGGTGAGTGGGTGAAGTGAGAAGCTGGGAGGTGATTGGTGAAGGCAGGTGAGTAGGTAGGTGAGTGGGTGAAGTGAGAAGCTGGGAGGTGACGGTGAAGGCAGGTGAGTAGGCAGGTGAGTGGGTGAAGTGAGAAGCTGGGAGGTGATTGGTGAACGCATGTGAGAGGGTAGGTGAGTGGGTGAAGTGAGAAGCTGGGAGGTGATTGGTGAAGGCAGGTGAGTGGGTGAAGTGAGAAGCTGGGTGGTGATTGGTGAAGGCAGGTGAGTAGGTAGGTGAGTGGGTGAAGTGAGAAGCTGGGAGGTGATTGGTGAAGGCAGGTGAGTGTGTGAAGTGAGAAGCTGGGAAGTGATATGTGAAGTCAGGTGAGTGGGTAGGTGAGTGGGTGAAGTGAGAAGCTGGGAGCTGATTGGTGAAGGCCGTTGAGTAGGTAGGTGAGTGGGTGAAGTGACAAGCTGGGAGGTGTTTGGTGAAGGCAGGTGAGTAGGTAGGTGTGTGGGTGAAGTGTGAAGCTGGGAGGTGATTGGTGAATGCAGGTGAGTAGGTAGGTGAGTGGGTGAAGTGAGAAGCTGGGAGGTGATTGGTGAACGCAGGTGAGTAGTTGAAGTGAGAAGCTGGGTGGTGATTGGTGAAGGCAGGTGAGTGGGTAGGTGAGTGGGTGAAGTGAGAAGCTGGGAGGTGATTGGTGAAGGCAGGTGAGTAGGTAGGTGAGTGGGTAAAGTGAGAAGCTGGGTTGAGATTGGTGAAGGCAGGTGAGTAGGTAGGTGAGTGGGTGAAGTGAGAAGCTGGGAGGTGATTGGTGAAGGCAGGTGAGTGGGTGAAGTGAGAAGCTGGGAGGTGATTGGTGAAGGCAGGTGAGTAGTTGAAGTGAGAAGCTGGGAGGTGATTGGTGAAGGCAGGTGAGTAAGTAGGTGAGTGGGTGAAGTGAGAAGCTGGGAGGTGATTGGTGAAGGCAGGTGAGTAGGTAGGTGAGTGGGTAAAGTGAGAAGCTGGGTTGAGATTGGTGAAGGCAGGTGAGTAGGTAGGTGAGTGGGTGAAGTGAGAAGCTGGGAGGTGATGGTGAAGGCAGGTGAGTGGGTGAAGTGAGAAGCTGGGAGGTGATTGGTGAAGGCAGGTGAGTAGTTGAAGTGAGAAGCTGGGAGGTGATTGGTGAAGGCAGGTGAGTAAGTAGGTGAGTGGGTGAAGTGAGAAGCTGGGAGGTGATTGTTGAAGGCAGGTGAGTGGGTGAAGTGAGAAGCTGGGAGGTGATTGGTGAAGGCAGGTGAGTGGGTGAAGTGACAAGCTGGGAGGTGATTGGTGAAGGCAGGTGCATGGGTGAAGTGAGAAGCTGGGGGGTAATTGGTGAAGGCTGGTGAATGGGTGAATTGAGCAGCTTGGAGGTGATTGGTGAAGGCAGGTGAGTGGGTGAAGTGAGAAGCTGGGAGGTGATTGGTGAAGGCAGGTGAGTGGGTGAAGTGACAAGCTGGGAGGTGATTGGTGAAGGCAGGTGAGTAGGTAGGTGAGTGGGTGAAGTGAGAAGCTGGGGGGTAATTGGTGAAGGCGGGTGAGTAGGTAGGTGAGTGGGTGAAGTGAGAAGCTGGGAGGTGTTTGGTGAATGCAGGTGAGTAGGTAGGTGAGTGGGTGAAGTGAGAAGCTGGGAGGTGATTGGTGAAGGCAGGTGAGTAGGTAGGTGAGTGGGTGAAGTGAGAAGCTGGGAGGTGATTGGTGAAGGCGGGTGAGTAGGTAGGTGAGTGGGTGAAGTGAGAAGCTGGGAGGTGATTGGTGAAGGCAGGTGAGTAGGTAGGTGAGTGGGTGAAGTGAGAAGCTGGGAGCTGATTGGTGAAGGCGGGTGAGTAGGTAGGTGATTGGGTGAAGTGAGAAGCTGGGAGGTGATTGGTGAAGGCAGGTGAGTAGGTAGGTGAGTGGGTGAAGTGAGAAGCTGGGAGGTGATTGGTGAAGGCGGGTGAGTAGGTAGGTGAGTGGGAGAAGTGAGAAGCTGGGAGGTGATTGGTGAAGGTAGGTGAGTGGGTGAAGTGAGAAGCTGGGAGGTGATTGGTGAAGGCAGGTGAGTAGGTAGGTGAGTGGGTGAAGTGAGAAGCTGGGAGGTGATTGGTGAAGGCGGGTGAGTAGGTAGGTGAGTGGGAGAAGTGAGAAGCTGGGAGGTGATTGGTGAAGGTAGGTGAGTGGGTGAAGTGAGAAGCTGGGAGGTGATTGGTGAATGCAGGTGAGTGGGTGAAGTGAGAAGCTGGGAGGTGATTGGTGAAGGCATGTGAGTAGGTAGGTGAGTGGGTGAAGTGAGAAGCTGGGAGGTGATTGGTGAAGGCAGGTGAGTAGGCAGGTGAGTGGGTGAAGTGAGAAGCTGGGAGGTGATTGGTGAAGGCAAGTGAGTGGGTGAAGTGAGAAGCTGGGAGGTGATTGGTGAAGGCATGTGAGTAGGCAGGTGAGCGGATGAAGTGAGAAGCTGGGAGGTGATTGGTTAAGGCGGGTGAGTAGATAGGTGAGTGGGTGAAGAGAGAAGCTGGGAGGTGATTGGTTAAGGCAGGAGAGTGGGTAGGTGAGTGGGTGAAGTGAGAAGCTGGGAGGTGATTGGTGAAGGCAGGTGAGTAGGCAGGTGAGTGGGTGAGGTGCGAAGCTGGGAGGTGATTAGTGAAGGCAGGTGAGTAGCTAGGTGAGTGGGAGAAGTGAGAAGCTGGGAGGTGATTGGTGAAGGTAGGTGAGTGGGTGAAGTGAGAAGCTGGGAGGTGATTGGTGAAGGCAGGTGAGTGGGTAGGTGAGTGGGTGAAGTGAGAAGCTGGGAGGTGATTGGTGAAGGCGGGTGAGTAGATAGGTGAGTGGGAGAAGTGAGAAGCTGGGTGGTGATTGGTGAAGGCCGGTGAGTAGGTAGGTGAGTGGGTGAAGTGAGAAGCTGGGAGGTGATTGGTGAAGGCGGGTGAGTAGGTAGGTGAGTGGGAGAAGTGAGAAGCTGGGAGGTGATTGGTGAAGGTAGGTGAGTGGGTAAAGTGAGAAGCTGGGAGGTGATTGGTGAATGCAGGTGAGTGGGTGAAGTGAGAAGCTGGGAGGTGATTGGTGAAGGCATGTGAGTAGGCAGGTGAGCGGATGAAGTGAGAAGCTGGGAGGTGATTGGTTAAGGCGGGTGAGTAGATAGGTGAGTGGGTGAAGAGAGAAGCTGGGAGGTGATTGGTTAAGGCAGGAGAGTGGGTAGGTGAGTGGGTGAAGTGAGAAGCTGGGAGGTGATTGGTGAAGGCAAGTGAGTGGGTGAAGTGAGAAGCTGGGAGGTGATTGGTGAAGGCATGTGAGTAGGCAGGTGAGCGGATGAAGTGAGAAGCTGGGAGGTGATTGGTTAAGGCGGGTGAGTAGATAGGTGAGTGGGTGAAGAGAGAAGCTGGGAGGTGATTGGTTAAGGCAGGAGAGTGGGTAGGTGAGTGGGTGATGTGAGAAGCTGGGAGGTGATTGGTGAAGGCATGTGAGTAGGCAGGTGAGCGGATGAAGTGAGAAGCTGGGAGGTGATTGGTTAAGGCGGGTGAGTAGATAGGTGAGTGGGTGAAGAGAGAAGCTGGGAGGTGATTGGTTAAGGCAGGAGAGTGGGTAGGTGAGTGGGTGAAGTGAGAAGCTGGGAGGTGATTGGTGAAGGCAGGTGAGTAGGCAGGTGAGTGGGTGAGGTGCGAAGCTGGGAGGTGATTAGTGAAGGCAGGTGAGTAGCTAGGTGAGTGGGAGAAGTGAGAAGCTGGGAGGTGATTGGTGAAGGTAGGTGAGTGGGTGAAGTGAGAAGCTGGGAGGTGATTGGTGAAGGCAGGTGAGTAGGTAGGTGAGTGGGTGAAGTGAGAAGCTGGGAGGTGATTGGTGAAGGCGGGTGAGTAGGTAGGTGAGTGGGAGAAGTGAGAAGCTGGGAGGTGATTGGTGAAGGTAGGTGAGTGGGTGAAGTGAGAAGCTGGGAGGTGATTGGTGAATGCAGGTGAGTGGGTGAAGTGAGAAGCTGGGAGGTGATTGGTGAAGGCATGTGAGTAGGTAGGTGAGTGGGTGAAGTGAGAAGCTGGGAGGTGATTGGTGAAGGCAGGTGAGTAGGCAGGTGAGTGGGTGAAGTGAGAAGCTGGGAGGTGATTGGTGAAGGCAAGTGAGTGGGTGAAGTGAGAAGCTGGGAGGTGATTGGTGAAGGCACGTGAGTAGGCAGGTGAGCGGATGAAGTGAGAAGCTGGGAGGTGATTGGTTAAGGCGGGTGAGTAGATAGGTGAGTGGGTGAAGAGAGAAGCTGGGAGGTGATTGGTTAAGGCAGGAGAGTGGGTAGGTGAGTGGGTGAAGTGAGAAGCTGGGAGGTGATTGGTTAAGGCAGGAGAGTAGGTAGGTGAGTGGGTGAAGTGAGAAGCTGGGAGGTGATTGGTGAAGGCAGGTGAGTAGGCAGGTGAGTGGGTGAGGTGCGAAGCTGGGAGGTGATTAGTGAAGGCAGGTGAGTAGCTAGGTGAGTGGGTGAAGTGAGAAGCTGGGAGGTGATTGGTGATGGCGGGTGAGTAGGTAGGTGAGAGGGTGAAGTGAGAAGCTGGGCTGTGATTGGTGAAGGCAAGTGAGCGGGGAGGTGAGAGGGTGAAGTGAGAAGCTGGGCTGTGATTGGTGAAGGCAGGTGAGTAGGCAGGTGTGTGGGTGAAGTGAGAAGCTGGGAGGTGATTGGTGAATGCAGGTGAGTAGGTAGGTGAGTGGGTGAAGTGAGAAGCTGGGAGGTGATTGGTGAAGGAAGGTGAGTTGGTCGGTGAGTGGGTGAAGTGAGAAGCTGGGAGGTGATGGTGAAGGCAGGTGAGTAGGCAGGTGAGTGGGTGAAGTGAGAAGCTGGGAGGTGATTGGTGAAGGCAGGTGAGTAGGTAGGTGTGTGGGTGAAGTGAGAAGCTGGGAGGTGATTGGTGAATGCAGGTGAGTGGGTGAAGTGAGAAGCTGGGAGGTGATTGGTGAAGGCAGGTGAGTAGGCAGGTGAGTGGGTGAAGTGAGAAGCTGGGAGGTGATTGGTGAAGGCATGTGAGTAGGTAGGTGAGTGGGTGAAGTGAGAAGCTGGGAGGTGATTGGTGAAGGCAGGTGAGCGGGGAGGTGAGTGGGTGAAGTGAGAAGCTGGGAGGTGATTGGTGAAGGCAGGTGAGTAGGTAGGTGAGTGGGTGAAGTGAGAAGCTGGGAGGTGATTGGTGAAGGCAGGTGAGTGGGTGAAGTGAGAAGCTGGGAGGTGATTGGTGAAGGCAGGTGAGTAGGTAGGTGTGTGGGTGAAGTGAGAAGCTGGGAGGTGATTGGTGAATGCAGGTGAGTGGGTGAAGTGAGAAGCTGGGAGGTGATTGGTGAAGGCATGTGAGTAGGTAGGTGAGTGGGTGAAGTGAGAAGCTGGGAGGTGATTGGTGAAGGCAGGTGAGTAGGCAGGTGAGTGGGTGAAGTGAGAAGCTGGGAGGTGATTGGTGAAGGCAAGTGAGTGGGTGAAGTGAGAAGCTGGGAGGTGATTGGTGAAGGCATGTGAGTAGGCAGGTGAGCGGATGAAGTGAGAAGCTGGGAGGTGATTGGTTAAGGCGGGTGAGTAGATAGGTGAGTGGGTGAAGAGAGAAGCTGGGAGGTGATTGGTTAAGGCAGGAGAGTGGGTAGGTGAGTGGGTGAAGTGAGAAGCTGGGAGGTGATTGGTGAAGGCAGGTGAGTAGGCAGGTGAGTGGGTGAGGTGCGAAGCTGGGAGGTGATTAGTGAAGGCAGGTGAGTAGCTAGGTGAGTGGGAGAAGTGAGAAGCTGGGAGGTGATTGGTGAAGGTAGGTGAGTGGGTGAAGTGAGAAGCTGGGAGGTGATTGGTGAAGGCAGGTGAGTGGGTAGGTGAGTGGGTGAAGTGAGAAGCTGGGAGGTGATTGGTGAAGGCAGGTGAGTAGGTAGGTGAGTGGGTGAAGTGAGAAGCTGGGAGGTGATTGGTGAAGGCAGGTGAGTAGGTAGGTGAGTGGGTGAAGTGAGAAGCTGGGAGGTGATTGGTGAAGGCGGGTGAGTAGGTAGGTGAGTGGGAGAAGTGAGAAGCTGGGAGGTGATTGGTGAAGGTAGGTGAGTGGGTGAAGTGAGAAGCTGGGAGGTGATTGGTGTATGCAGGTGAGTGGGTGAAGTGAGAAGCTGGGAGGTGATTGGTGAAGGCATGTGAGTAGGTAGGTGAGTGGGTGAAGTGAGAAGCTGGGAGGTGATTGGTGAAGGCAGGTGAGTAGGCAGGTGAGTGGGTGAAGTGAGAAGCTGGGAGGTGATTGGTGAAGGCAAGTGAGTGGGTGAAGTGAGAAGCTGGGAGGTGATTGGTGAAGGCATGTGAGTAGGCAGGTGAGCGGATGAAGTGAGAAGCTGGGAGGTGATTGGTTAAGGCGGGTGAGTAGATAGGTGAGTGGGTGAAGAGAGAAGCTGGGAGGTGATTGGTTAAGGCAGGAGAGTGGGTAGGTGAGTGGGTGAAGTGAGAAGCTGGGAGGTGATTGGTGAAGGCAAGTGAGTGGGTGAAGTGAGAAGCTGGGAGGTGATTGGTGAAGGCATGTGAGTAGGCAGGTGAGCGGATGAAGTGAGAAGCTGGGAGGTGATTGGTTAAGGCGGGTGAGTAGATAGGTGAGTGGGTGAAGAGAGAAGCTGGGAGGTGATTGGTTAAGGCAGGAGAGTGGGTAGGTGAGTGGGTGAAGTGAGAAGCTGGGAGGTGATTTGTGAAGGCATGTGAGTAGGCAGGTGAGCGGATGAAGTGAGAAGCTGGGAGGTGATTGGTGAAGGCAGGTGAGTAGTTGAAGTGAGAAGCTGGGAGGTGATTGGTGAAGGCAGGTGAGTAAGTAGGTGAGTGGGTGAAGTGAGAAGCTGGGAGGTGATTGTTGAAGGCAGGTGAGTGGGTGAAGTGAGAAGCTGGGAGGTGATTGGTGAAGGCAGGTGAGTGGGTGAAGTGACAAGCTGGGAGGTGATTGGTGAAGGCAGGTGCATGGGTGAAGTGAGAAGCTGGGGGGTAATTGGTGAAGGCTGGTGAATGGGTGAATTGAGCAGCTTGGAGGTGATTGGTGAAGGCAGGTGAGTGGGTGAAGTGAGAAGCTGGGAGGTGATTGGTGAAGGCAGGTGAGTGGGTGAAGTGACAAGCTGGGAGGTGATTGGTGAAGGCAGGTGAGTAGGTAGGTGAGTGGGTGAAGTGAGAAGCTGGGGGGTAATTGGTGAAGGCTGGTGAGTAGGCAGGTGAGTGGTTGAAGTGAGAAGCTGGGAGGTGATTGGAGAAGGCGGGTGAGTAGGTAGGTGAGTGGGTGAAGTGAGAAGCTGGGAGGTGATTGGTGAAGGCGGGTGAGTAGGTAGGTGAGTGGGTGAAGTGAGAAGCTGGGAGGTGATTGGTGAAGGCCGGTGAGTAGGTAGGTGAGTGGGTGAAGTGAGAAGCTGGGAGGTGATTGGTGAAGGCGGGTGAGTAGGTAGGTGAGTGGGTGAAGTGAGAAGCTGGGAGGTGATTGGTGAAGGCCGGTGAGTAGGTAGGTGAGTGGGTGAAGTGAGAAGCTGGGAGGTGATTGGTGAAGGCGGGTGAGTAGGTAGGTGAGTGGGTGAAGTGAGAAGCTGGGAGGTGATTGGTGAAGGCAGGTGAGTAGGTAGGTGAGTGGGTGAAGTGAGAAGCTGGGAGCTGATTGGTGAAGGCGGGTGAGTAGGTAGGTGATTGGGTGAAGTGAGAAGCTGGGAGGTGATTGGTGAAGGCAGGTGAGTAGGTAGGTGAGTGGGTGAAGTGAGAAGCTGGGAGGTGATTGGTGAAGGCGGGTGAGTAGGTAGGTGAGTGGGAGAAGTGAGAAGCTGGGAGGTGATTGGTGAAGGTAGGTGAGTGGGTGAAGTGAGAAGCTGGGAGGTGATTGGTGAAGGCAGGTGAGTAGGTAGGTGAGTGGGTGAAGTGAGAAGCTGGGAGGTGATTGGTGAAGGCGGGTGAGTAGGTAGGTGAGTGGGAGAAGTGAGAAGCTGGGAGGTGATTGGTGAAGGTAGGTGAGTGGGTGAAGTGAGAAGCTGGGAGGTGATTGGTGAATGCAGGTGAGTGGGTGAAGTGAGAAGCTGGGAGGTGATTGGTGAAGGCATGTGAGTAGGTAGGTGAGTGGGTGAAGTGAGAAGCTGGGAGGTGATTGGTGAAGGCAGGTGAGTAGGCAGGTGAGTGGGTGAAGTGAGAAGCTGGGAGGTGATTGGTGAAGGCAAGTGAGTGGGTGAAGTGAGAAGCTGGGAGGTGATTGGTGAAGGCATGTGAGTAGGCAGGTGAGCGGATGAAGTGAGAAGCTGGGAGGTGATTGGTTAAGGCGGGTGAGTAGATAGGTGAGTGGGTGAAGAGAGAAGCTGGGAGGTGATTGGTTAAGGCAGGAGAGTGGGTAGGTGAGTGGGTGAAGTGAGAAGCTGGGAGGTGATTGGTGAAGGCAGGTGAGTAGGCAGGTGAGTGGGTGAGGTGCGAAGCTGGGAGGTGATTAGTGAAGGCAGGTGAGTAGCTAGGTGAGTGGGAGAAGTGAGAAGCTGGGAGGTGATTGGTGAAGGTAGGTGAGTGGGTGAAGTGAGAAGCTGGGAGGTGATTGGTGAAGGCAGGTGAGTGGGTAGGTGAGTGGGTGAAGTGAGAAGCTGGGAGGTGATTGGTGAAGGCAGGTGAGTAGGTAGGTGAGTGGGTGAAGTGAGAAGCTGGGAGGTGATTGGTGAAGGCGGGTGAGTAGGTAGGTGAGTGGGAGAAGTGAGAAGCTGGGAGGTGATTGGTGAAGGTAGGTGAGTGGGTGAAGTGAGAAGCTGGGAGGTGATTGGTGAATGCAGGTGAGTGGGTGAAGTGAGAAGCTGGGAGGTGATTGGTGAAGGCAGGTGAGTAGGCAGGTGAGTGGGTGAAGTGAGAAGCTGGGAGGTGATTGGTAAAGGCAAGTGAGTGGGTGAAGTGAGAAGCTGGGAGGTGATTGGTGAAGGCATGTGAGTAGGCAGGTGAGCGGATGAAGTGAGAAGCTGGGAGGTGATTGGTTAAGGCGGGTGAGTAGATAGGTGAGTGGGTGAAGAGAGAAGCTGGGAGGTGATTGGTTAAGGCAGGAGAGTGGGTAGGTGAGTGGGTGAAGTGAGAAGCTGGGAGGTGATTGGTGAAGGCAAGTGAGTGGGTGAAGTGAGAAGCTGGGAGGTGATTGGTGAAGGCATGTGAGTAGGCAGGTGAGCGGATGAAGTGAGAAGCTGGGAGGTGATTGGTTAAGGCGGGTGAGTAGATAGGTGAGTGGGTGAAGAGAGAAGCTGGGAGGTGATTGGTTAAGGCAGGAGAGTGGGTAGGTGAGTGGGTGAAGTGAGAAGCTGGGAGGTGATTGGTGAAGGCAGGTGAGTAGGCAGGTGAGTGGGTGAGGTGCGAAGCTGGGAGGTGATTAGTGAAGGCAGGTGAGTAGCTAGGTGAGTGGGAGAAGTGAGAAGCTGGGAGGTGATTGGTGAAGGTAGGTGAGTGGGTGAAGTGAGAAGCTGGGAGGTGATTGGTGAAGGCAGGTGAGTAGGTAGGTGAGTGGGTGAAGTGAGAAGCTGGGAGGTGATTGGTGAAGGCGGGTGAGTAGGTAGCTGAGTGGGAGAAGTGAGAAGCTGGGAGGTGATTGGTGAAGGTAGGTGAGTGGGTGAAGTGAGAAGCTGGGAGGTGATTGGTGAATGCAGGTGAGTGGGTGAAGTGAGAAGCTGGGAGGTGATTGGTGAAGGCATGTGAGTAGGTAGGTGAGTGGGTGAAGTGAGAAGCTGGGAGGTGATTGGTGAAGGCAGGTGAGTAGGCAGGTGAGTGGGTGAAGTGAGAAGCTGGGAGGTGATTGGTGAAGGCAAGTGAGTGGGTGAAGTGAGAAGCTGGGAGGTGATTGGTGAAGGCACGTGAGTAGGCAGGTGAGCGGATGAAGTGAGAAGCTGGGAGGTGATTGGTTAAGGCGGGTGAGTAGATAGGTGAGTGGGTGAAGAGAGAAGCTGGGAGGTGATTGGTTAAGGCAGGAGAGTGGGTAGGTGAGTGGGTGAAGTGAGAAGCTGGGAGGTGATTGGTTAAGGCAGGAGAGTAGGTAGGTGAGTGGGTGAAGTGAGAAGCTGGGAGGTGATTGGTGAAGGCAGGTGAGTAGGCAGGTGAGTGGGTGAGGTGCGAAGCTGGGAGGTGATTAGTGAAGGCAGGTGAGTAGCTAGGTGAGTGGGTGAAGTGAGAAGCTGGGAGGTGATTGGTGATGGCGGGTGAGTAGGTAGGTGAGAGGGTGAAGTGAGAAGCTGGGCTGTGATTGGTGAAGGCAAGTGAGCGGGGAGGTGAGAGGGTGAAGTGAGAAGCTGGGCTGTGATTGGTGAAGGCAGGTGAGTAGGCAGGTGTGTGGGTGAAGTGAGAAGCTGGGAGGTGATTGGTGAATGCAGGTGAGTAGGTAGGTGAGTGGGTGAAGTGAGAAGCTGGGAGGTGATTGGTGAAGGAAGGTGAGTTGGTCGGTGAGTGGGTGAAGTGAGAAGCTGGGAGGTGATGGTGAAGGCAGGTGAGTAGGCAGGTGAGTGGGTGAAGTGAGAAGCTGGGAGGTGATTGGTGAAGGCAGGTGAGTAGGTAGGTGAGTGGGTGAAGTGAGAAGCTGGGAGGTGATTGGTGACGGCAGGTGAGCGGGGAGGTGAGTGGGTGAAGTGAGAAGCTGGGAGGTGATTGGTGAAGGCAGGTGAGTAGGTAGGTGAGTGGGTGAAGTGAGAAGCTGGGAGGTGATTGGTGAAGGCAGGTGAGTGGGTGAAGTGAGAAGCTGGGAGGTGATTGGTGAAGGCAGGTGAGTAGGTAGGTGTGTGGGTGAAGTGAGAAGCTGGGAGGTGATTGGTGAAGGCATGTGAGTAGGTAGGTGAGTGGGTGAAGTGAGAAGCTGGGAGGTGATTGGTGAAGGCAGGTGAGTAGGCAGGTGAGTGGGTGAAGTGAGAAGCTGGGAGGTGATTGGTGAAGGCAAGTGAGTGGGTGAAGTGAGAAGCTGGGAGGTGATTGGTGAAGGCGGGTGAGTAGGCAGGTGAGCGGATGAAGTGAGAAGCTGGGAGGTGATTGGTTAAGGCGGGTGAGTAGATAGGTGAGTGGGTGAAGAGAGAAGCTGGGAGGTGATTGGTTAAGGCAGGAGAGTGGGTAGGTGAGTGGGTGAAGTGAGAAGCTGGGAGGTGATTGGTGAAGGCAGGTGAGTAGGCAGGTGAGTGGGTGAGGTGCGAAGCTGGGAGGTGATTAGTGAAGGCAGGTGAGTAGCTAGGTGAGTGGGAGAAGTGAGAAGCTGGGAGGTGATTGGTGAAGGTAGGTGAGTGGGTGAAGTGAGAAGCTGGGAGGTGATTGGTGAAGGCAGGTGAGTGGGTAGGTGAGTGGGTGAAGTGAGAAGCTGGGAGGTGATTGGTGAAGGCAGGTGAGTAGGTAGGTGAGTGGGTGAAGTGAGAAGCTGGGAGGTGATTGGTGAAGGCAGGTGAGTAGGTAGGTGAGTGGGTGAAGTGAGAAGCTGGGAGGTGATTGGTGAAGGCGGGTGAGTAGGTAGGTGAGTGGGAGAAGTGAGAAGCTGGGAGGTGATTGGTGAAGGTAGGTGAGTGGGTGAAGTGAGAAGCTGGGAGGTGATTGGTGTATGCAGGTGAGTGGGTGAAGTGAGAAGCTGGGAGGTGATTGGTGAAGGCATGTGAGTAGGTAGGTGAGTGGGTGAAGTGAGAAGCTGGGAGGTGATTGGTGAAGGCAGGTGAGTAGGCAGGTGAGTGGGTGAAGTGAGAAGCTGGGAGGTGATTGGTGAAGGCAAGTGAGTGGGTGAAGTGAGAAGCTGGGAGGTGATTGGTGAAGGCATGTGAGTAGGCAGGTGAGCGGATGAAGTGAGAAGCTGGGAGGTGATTGGTTAAGGCGGGTGAGTAGATAGGTGAGTGGGTGAAGAGAGAAGCTGGGAGGTGATTGGTTAAGGCAGGAGAGTGGGTAGGTGAGTGGGTGAAGTGAGAAGCTGGGAGGTGATTGGTGAAGGCAAGTGAGTGGGTGAAGTGAGAAGCTGGGAGGTGATTGGTGAAGGCATGTGAGTAGGCAGGTGAGCGGATGAAGTGAGAAGCTGGGAGGTGATTGGTTAAGGCGGGTGAGTAGATAGGTGAGTGGGTGAAGAGAGAAGCTGGGAGGTGATTGGTTAAGGCAGGAGAGTGGGTAGGTGAGTGGGTGAAGTGAGAAGCTGGGAGGTGATTGGTGAAGGCATGTGAGTAGGCAGGTGAGCGGATGAAGTGAGAAGCTGGGAGGTGATTGGTTAAGGCGGGTGAGTAGATAGGTGAGTGGGTGAAGAGAGAAGCTGGGAGGTGATTGGTTAAGGCAGGAGAGTGGGTAGGTGAGTGGGTGAAGTGAGAAGCTGGGAGGTGATTGGTGAAGGCAGGTGAGTAGGCAGGTGAGTGGGTGAGGTGCGAAGCTGGGAGGTGATTAGTGAAGGCAGGTGAGTAGCTAGGTGAGTGGGAGAAGTGAGAAGCTGGGAGGTGATTGGTGAAGGTAGGTGAGTGGGTGAAGTGAGAAGCTGGGAGGTGATTGGTGAAGGCAGGTGAGTAGGTAGGTGAGTGGGTGAAGTGAGAAGCTGGGAGGTGATTGGTGAAGGCGGGTGAGTAGGTAGGTGAGTGGGAGAAGTGAGAAGCTGGGAGGTGATTGGTGAAGGTAGGTGAGTGGGTGAAGTGAGAAGCTGGGAGGTGATTGGTGAATGCAGGTGAGTGGGTGAAGTGAGAAGCTGGGAAGTGATTGGTGAAGGCAGGTGAGTGGGTGAAGTGAGAAGCTGGGAGGTGATTGGTGAAGGCAGGTGAGTAGGTAGGTGAGTGGGTGAAGTGAGAAGCTGGGAGGTGATTGGTGAAGGCAGGTGAGTAGGCAGGTGAGTGGGTGAAGTGAGAAGCTGGGAGGTGATTGGTGAAGGCAAGTGAGTGGGTGAAGTGAGAAGCTGGGAGGTGATTGGTGAAGGCACGTGAGTAGGCAGGTGAGCGGATGAAGTGAGAAGCTGGGAGGTGATTGGTTAAGGCGGGTGAGTAGATAGGTGAGTGGGTGAAGAGAGAAGCTGGGAGGTGATTGGTTAAGGCAGGAGAGTGGGTAGGTGAGTGGGTGAAGTGAGAAGCTGGGAGGTGATTGGTTAAGGCAGGAGAGTAGGTAGGTGAGTGGGTGAAGTGAGAAGCTGGGAGGTGATTGGTGAAGGCAGGTGAGTAGGCAGGTGAGTGGGTGAGGTGCGAAGCTGGGAGGTGATTAGTGAAGGCAGGTGAGTAGCTAGGTGAGTGGGTGAAGTGAGAAGCTGGGAGGTGATTGGTGATGGCGGGTGAGTAGGTAGGTGAGAGGGTGAAGTGAGAAGCTGGGCTGTGATTGGTGAAGGCAAGTGAGCGGGGAGGTGAGAGGGTGAAGTGAGAAGCTGGGCTGTGATTGGTGAAGGCAGGTGAGTAGGCAGGTGAGTGGGTGAAGTGAGAAGCTGGGAGGTGATGGTGAAGGCAGGTGAGTAGGCAGGTGAGTGGGTGAAGTGAGAAGCTGGGAGGTGATTGGTGAAGGCAGGTGAGTAGGTAGGTGAGTGGGTGAAGTGAGAAGCTGGGAGGTGATTGGTGACGGCAGGTGAGTAGGTAGGTGAGTGGGTGAAGTGAGAAGCTGGGAGGTGATTGGTGAAGGCAGGTGAGTAGGTAGGTGAGTGGGTGAAGTGAGAAGCTGGGAGGTGATTGGTGAAGGCAGGTGAGTGGGTGAAGTGAGAAGCTGGGAGGTGATTGGTGAAGGCAGGTGAGTAGGTAGGTGTGTGGGTGAAGTGAGAAGCTGGGAGGTGATTGGTGAAGGCAGGTGAGTGGGTGAAGTGAGAAGCTGGGAGGTGATTGGTGAAGGCAGGTGAGTGGTTGAAGTGAGAAGCTGGGAGGTGATTGGTGAAGGCACGTGAGTAGGTAGGTGTGTGGGTGAAGTGAGAAGCTGGGAGGTGATTGGTGAAGGCAGGTGAGTGGTTGAAGTGAGAAGCTGGGAGGTGATTGGTGAAGGCACGTGAGTAGGTAGGTGTGTGGGTTAAGTGAGAAGCTGGGAGGTGATTCGTGAAGGCAGGTGAGTGGCTGAAGTGAGAAGCTGGGAGGTGATTGGTGAATGCAGGTGAGTGGGTGAAGTGAGAAGCTGGGAGGTGTTTGGTGAAGACAGGTGAGTAGGTAGGTGAGTGGGTGAAGTGAGAAGCTGGGAGGTGATTGGTGAAGACAGGTGAGTAGGTAGGTGAGTGGGTGAAGTGAGAAGCTGGGAGGTGATTGGTGAAGGCAGGTGAGTAGGCAGGTGAGTGGTTGAAGTGAGAAGCTTGGAGGTGATTGGTGAAGGCAGGTGAGTAGGCAGGTGAGTGGGTGAAGTGAGAAGCTGGGAGGTGATTGGTGAAGGCGGGTGAGTAGGTAGGTGAGTGGGTGAAGTGAGAAGCTGGGAGGTGATTGGTGAAGGCAGGTGAGTGGGTAGGTGAGTGGGTGAAGTGAGAAGCTGGGAGGTGATTGGTGAATGCAGGTGAGTGGGAGAAGTGAGAAGCTGGGAGGTGATTGGTGAAGGCAGGTGAGTGGGTAGGTGAGTGGGTGAAGTGAGAAGCTGGGAGATGATTGGTGAATGCAGGTGAGTGGGTGAAGTGAGAAGCTGGGAGGTGATTGGTGAAGGCAGGTGAGTGGGTTGGTGATTGGTGAAGTGAGAAGCTGGGAGGTGATTGGTGAAGGCAGGTGAGTAGGTAGGTGAGTGGGTGAAGTGAGAAGCTGGGAGGTGATTGGTGAAGGCAGGTGAGTGGGTAGGTGAGTGGGTGAAGTGAGAAGCTGGGAGGTGATTGGTGAAGGCAGGTGAGTAGGCAGGTGAGTGGGTGAAGAGAGAAGCTGGAAGGTGATTGGTGAAGGCAGGTGAGTGGGTAAAGTGAGAAGCTGGGAGGTGATTGGTGAAGGCATGTGAGTGGGTAGGTGAGTGGGTGAAGTGAGAAGCTGGGAGGTGATTGGTGAAGGCAGGTGAGTGGGTAAAGTGAGAAGCTGGGAGGTGATTGGTGAAGGCATGTGAGTGGGTAGGTGAGTGGGTGAAGTGTGAAGCTGGGAGGTAATTGGTGAAGGCTGGTGAATGGGTGAAGTGAGAAGCTGGGAGGTGATTGGTGAAGGCAGGTGAGTGGGTAAAGTGAGAAGCTGGGAGGTGATTGGTGAAGGCATGTGAGTGGGTAGGTGAGTGGGTGAAGTGTGAAGCTGGGAGGTAATTGGTGAAGGCTGGTGAATGGGTGAAGTGAGAATCTGGAAGGTGATTGGTGAAGGCAGGTGAGTGGGTGAAGTGAGAAGCTGGGAGATGATTGGTGAAGGCAGGTCAGTGGGTGAAGTGAGAAGCTGGGAGGTGTTTGGTGAAGGCAGGTGAGTGGGTGAAGTGAGAAGCTGGGAGGTGTTTGGTGAAGGCAGGTGAGTAGGTAGGTGAGTGGGTGTAGTGAGAAGCTGGGAGGTGATTGGTGAAGGCAGGTGAGTAGGTAGGTGAGTGGGTGAAGTGAGAAGCTGGGAGGTGATTGGTGAAGGCAGGTGAGTAGGCAGGTGAGTGGGTGAAGTGAGAAGCTGGGAGGTGATTGGTGAAGGCAGGTGAGTAGGTAGGTGAGTGGGTGTAGTGAGAAGCTGGGAGGTGTTTGGTGAAGGTAGGTGAGTGGGTGAAGTGAGAAGCTGGGAGGTGATTGGTGAAGGCAGGTGAGTAGGTAGGTGAGTGGGTGAAGTGAGAAGCTGGGAGGTGATTGGTGAAGGCAGGTGAGTAGGTAGGTGAGTGGGTGTAGTGAGAAGCTGGGAGGTGTTTGGTGAAGGCAGGTGAGTGGGTGAAGTGAGAAGCTGGGAGGTGTTTGGTGAAGGCAGGTGAGTGGGTGAAGTGAGAAGCTGGGAGGTGATTGGTGAAGGCAGGTGAGTGGGTGAAGTGAGAAGCTGGGAGGTGATTGGTGAAGGCAGGTGAGTGGGTGAAGTGAGAAGCTGGGAGGTGTTTGGTGAAGGCAGGTGAGTGGGTGAAGTGAGAAGCTGGGAGGTGATTGGTGAAGGCAGGTGAGTGGGTGAAGTGAGAAGCTGGGAGGTGATTGGTGAAGGCAGGTGAGTAGGCAGGTGAGTGGTTGAAGTGAGAAGCTGGGAGGTGATTGGTGAAGGCAGGTGAGTAGGCAGGTGATTGGTTGAAGTGAGAAGCTGGGAGGTGATTGGTGAAGGCGGGTGAGTAGGTAGATGAGTGGGTGAAGTGAGAAGCTGGGAGATGATTGGTGAAGGTGGGTGAGTGGGTGAAATGAGAAGCTGGGAGGTGATTGGTGAAGGCAAGGGAGTGGGTAGGTGAGTGGGTGAAGTGAGAAGCTGGGAGGTGATTGGTGAAGGTAGGTGAGTGGGTGAAGTGAGAAGCTGGGAGGTGATTGGTGAATGCAGGTGAGTGGGGAGGTGAGTGGGTGAAGTGAGAAGCTGGGAGGTGATTGGTGAAGGTAGGTGAGTGGGTGAAGTGAGAAGCTGGGAGGTGATTGGTGAATGCAGGTGAGTGGGGAGGTGAGTGGGTGAAGTGAGAAGCTGGGAGGTGATTGGTGAAGGCAGGTGAGTAGGCAGGTGAGTGGGTGAAGTGAGAAGCTGGGAGGTGATTGGTGAAGGCAGGTGAGTGGGTGTAGTGAGAAGCTGGGAGGTGATTGGTGAAGGCAGGTGAGTATGTAGGTGAGTGGGTGAAGTGAGAAGCTGTGAGGTGATTGGTGAAGGCAGGTGAGTAGGCAGGTGAGTGGGTGAAGTGAGAAGCTGGGGGGTGATTGGTGAAGGCAGGTGATTAGGTAGGTGAGTGGGTGAAATGAGAAGCTGGGAGGTGATTGGTGAAGGCAGGTGAGTAGGTAGGTGAGTGGGTGATGTGAGAAGCTGGGAGGTGATTGGTGAAGGCAGGTGAGTAGGTAGTTGAGTGGGTGAAGTGAGAAGCTGGGAGGTGACTGGTGAAGGCAGGCGAGTAGGTAGTTGAGTGGGTGAAGTGAGAAGCTGGGAGGTGATTGGTGAAGGCATGTGAGTAGGTAGGTGAGTGGGTGAAGTGAGAAGCTGGGAGGTGATTGGTGAAGGCAGGTGAGTAGGTAGGTGAGTGGGTGAAGTGAGAAGCTGGGAGGTGATTGGTGAAGGCAGGTGAGTGGGTAGGTGAGTGGGTGTAGTGAGAAGCTGCGAGGTGATTGGTGAAGGCAGGTGAGTGGGTGAAGTGTGAAGCTGGGAGGTGATTGGTGAAGGCAGGGGAGTAGGTAGTTGAGTGGGTGAAGTGAGAAGCTGGGAGGTGATTGGTGAAGGCAGGTGAGTAGGTAGGTGAGTGGGTGAAGTGAGAAGCTGGGAGGTGATTGGTGAAGGCAGGTGAGCGGGGAGGTGAGTGGGTGAAGTGAGAAGCTGGGAGGTGATTGGTGAAGGCAGGTGAGTAGGTAGGTGAGTGGGTGAAGTGAGAAGCTGGGAGGTGATTGGTGAAGGCAGGTGAGTAGGTAGGTGAGTGGGTGAAGTGAGAAGCTGCGAGGTGATTGGTGAAGTCAGGTGAGTAGGTAGGTGAGTGGGTGAAGTGAGAAGCTGGGAGGTGATTGGTGAAGGCAGGTGAGTTGGTAGGTGAGTGGGTGAAGTGAGAAGCTGGGAGGTGATTGGTGAAGGCAGGTGAGTAGGTAGGTGAGTGGGTGAAGTGAGAAGCTGGGAGGTGATTGGTGAAGGCAGGTGAGTAGGTAGGTGAGTGGGTGAAGTGAGAAGCTGGGAGGTGATTGGTGAAGGCAGATGAGTAGGTAGGTGAGTGGGTGAAGTGAGAAGCTGGGAGGTGATTGGTGAAGGCAGGTGAGTAGGTAGGTGAGTGGGTGAAGTGAGAATCTGGGAGGTGATTGGTGAAGGCAGATGAGTAGGTAGGTGAGTGGGTGAAGTGAGAAGCTGGGAGGTGATTGGTGAAGGCAGGTCAGTAGGTAGGTGAGTGGGTGAAGTGAGAAGCTGGGAGGTGATTGGTGAAGACAGGTGAGTAGGTAGGTGAGTGGGTGAAGTGAGAAGCTGGGAGGTGATTGGTGAAGGCAGGTGAGTAGGTAGGTGAGTGGGTGAAGTGAGAAGCTGGGAGGTGATTGGTGAAGGCAGGTGAGTAGGTAGGTGAGTTGGTGAAGTGAGAAGCTGGGAGGTGATTGGTGAAGACAGGTGAGTAGGTAGGTGAGTGGGTGAAGTGAGAAGCTGGGAGGTGATTGGTGAAGGCAGGTGAGTGGGTAGGTGAGTGGGTGTAGTGAGAAGCTGCGAGGTGATTGGTGAAGGTAGGTGAGTGGGTGAAGTGAGAAGCTGCGAGGTGATTGGTGAAGTCAGGTGAGTAGGTAGGTGAGTGGGTGAAGTGAGAAGCTGGGAGGTGATTGGTGAAGGCACATGAGTAGGTAGGTGAGTGGGTGAAGTGAGAAGCTGGGAGGTGAGTGGTGAAGGCAGGTGAGTAGGTAGGTGAGTGGGTGTAGTGAGAAGCTGGGAGGTGATTGGTGAAGGCAGCTGAGTGAGTGAAGTGAGAAGCTGGGAGGTTATTGGTGAAGGCAGGTGAGTAGGTAGGTGAGTGGGTGTAGTGAGAAGCTGGGAGGTGATTGGTGAAGGCAGCTGAGTGAGTGAAGTGAGAAGCTGGGAGGTTATTGGTGAAGGCAGGTGAGTAGGTAGGTGAGTGGGTGAAGTGAGAAGCTGGGAGGTGATTGGTGAAGGCAGGTGAGTAGGTAGGTGAGTGGGTGAAGTGAGAAGCTGGGAGGTGATTGGTGAAGGCAGGTGAGTAGGTAGGTGAGTGGGTGAAGTGAGAAGCTGGGAGGTGATTGGTGAAGGCAGGTGAGTAGGTAGGTGAGTGGGTGAAGTGAGAAGCTGGGAGGTGATTGGTGAAGGCAGGTGAGTGGGTAGGTGAGTGGGTGAAGTGAGAAGCTGGGAGGTGATTGGTGAAGGCAGGTGAGTAGGTAGGTGAGTGGGTGAAGTGAGAAGCTGGGAGGTGATTGGTGAAGGCAGGTGAGCGGGGAGGTGAGTGGGTGAAGTGAGAAGCTGGGAGGTGATTGGTGAAGGCAGGTGAGTGGGTGAAGTGAGAAGCTGGGAGGTGATTGGTGAAGGCAGGTGAGTAGGTAGTTGAGTGGGTGAAGTGAGAAGCTGGGAGGTGATTGGTGAAGGCAGGTGAGTGGGTAGGTGAGTGGGTAGGTGAGTGGGTGAAGTGAGAAGCTGGGAGGTGATTGGTGAAGGCAGGTGAGCGGGGAGGTGAGTGGGTGAAGTGAGAAGCTGGGAGGTGATTGGTGAAGGCAGGTGAGTAGGTAGGTGAGTGGGTGAAGTGAGAAGCTGCGAGGTGATTGGTGAAGTCAGGTGAGTAGGTAGTTGAGTGGGTGAAGTGAGAAGCTGGGAGGTGATTGGTGAAGGCAGGTGAGTAGGTAGGTGAATGGGTGAAGTGAGAAGCTGGGAGGTGATTGGTGAAGGCAGGTGAGTAGGTAGGTGAGTGGGTGAAGTGAGAAGCTGGGAGGTGATTGGTGAAGGCAGGTGAGTGGGTGAAGTGAGAAGCTGGGAGGTGATTGGTGAAGGCAGGTGAGTAGGTAGGTGAGTGGGTGAAGTGAGAAGCTGCGAGGTGATTGGTGAAGGCAGGTGAGTAGGTAGGTGAGTGGGTGAAGTGAGAAGCTGGGAGGTGTTTGGTGAAGGCAGGTGAGTAGGTAGTTGAGTGGGTGAAGTGAGAAGCTGGGAGGTGATTGGTGAAGGCAGGTGAGTAGGTAGGTGAGTGGGTGAAGTGAGAAGCTGGGAGGTGATTGGTGAAGGCAGGTGAGTAGGTAGGTGAGTGGGTGAAGTGAGAAGCTGGGAGGTGATTGGTGAAGGCAGGTGAGTGGGTGAAGTGAGAAGCTGGGAGGTGATTGGTGAAGGCAGGTGAGTAGGTAGTTGAGTGGGTGAAGTGAGAAGCTGCGAGGTGATTGGTGAAGGCAGGTGAGTAGGTAGTTGAGTGGGTGAAGTGAGAAGCTGGGAGGTGATTGGTGAAGGCAGGTGAGTAGGTAGGTGAGTGGGTGAAGTGAGAAGCTGGGAGGTGATTGGTGAAGGCAGGTGAGTAGGTAGGTGAGTGGGTGAAGTGAGAAGCTGGGAGGTGATTGGTGAAGGCAGGTGAGTGGGTGAAGTGAGAAGCTGGGAGGTGATTGGTGAAGGCAGGTGTGTAGGTAGGTGAGTGGGTGAAGTGAGAAGCTGGGAGGTGATTGATGAAGGCAGGTGAGTAGGTAGGTGAGTGGGTGAAGTGAGAAGCTGGGAGGTGATTGGAGAAGGCGGGTGAGTAGGTAGGTGAGTGGGTGAAGTGAGAAGCTGGGAGGTGATTGGTGAAGGCAGGTGAGTTGGTAGGTGAGTGGGTGAAGTGAGAAGCTGGGAGGTGATTGTTGAAGGCAGGTGAGTGGGTGTTCTGAGAAGCTGGGAGGTGATTGGTGAAGGCAGGTGAGTAGGTAGGTGAGTGGGTGAAGTGAGAAGCTGGGAGGTGATTGGTGAAGGCAGGTGAGTAGGTAGGTGAGTGGGTGAAGTGAGAAGCTGGGAGGTGATTGGTGAAGGCGGGTGAGTAGGTAGGTGAGTGGGTGAAGTGAGAAGCTGCGAGGTGATTGGTGAATGCAGGTGAGTAGGTAGTTGAGTGGGTGAAGTGAGAAGCTGGGAGGTGATTGGTGAAGGCAGGTGAGTGGGTAAAGTGAGAAGCTGGGAGGTGATTGGTGAAGGCAGGTGAGTAGGTAGGTGAGTGGGTGAAGTGAGAAGCTGGGAGGTGATTGGTGAAGGCAGGTGAGTAGGTAGGTGAGTGGGTGAAGTGAGAAGCTGGGAGGTGATTGGTGAAGTCAGGTGAGTAGGTAGGTGAGTGGGTGAAGTGAGAAGCTGGGAGGTGATTGGTGAAGGCCGGTGAGTAGGTAGGTGAGTGGGTGAAGTGAGAAGCTGGGAGGTGATTGGTGAAGGCGGGTGAGTAGGTAGGTGAGTGGGTGAAGTGAGAAGCTGGGAGGTGATTGGTGAAGGCAGGTGAGTAGGTTAGTGAGTGGGTGAAGTGAGAAGCTGGGAGGTGAGTGGTGAAGGCAGGTGAGTAGGTAGGTGAGTGGGTGAAGTGAGAAGCTGGGAGGTGATTGGTGAAGGCAGGTGAGTAGGTTAGTGAGTGGGTGAAGTGAGAAGCTGGGAGGTGAGTGGTGAAGGCAGGTGAGTAGGTAGGTGAGTGGGTGAAGTGAGAAGCTGGGAGGTGATTGGTGAAGGCAGGTGAGTAGGTAGGTGAGTGGGTGAAGTGAGAAGCTGGGAGGTGATTGGTGAAGGCAGGTGAGTAAGTAGGTGAGTGGGTGAAGTGAGAAGCTGGGAGGTGATTGGTGAAGGCAGGTGAGTAGGTAGGTGAGTGGGTGAAGTGAGAAGCTGGGAAGTGATTGGTGAATGCAGGTGAGTGAGTGAAGTGAGAAGCTGGGAGGTGATTGGTGAAGGCAGGTGAGTAGGTAGGTGAGTGGGAGAAGTGAGAAGCTGGGAGGTGATTGGTGAAGGTAGGTGAGTGAGTGAAGTGAGAAGCTGGGAGGTGATTGGTGAAGGCAGGTGAGTAGGTAGGTGAGTGGGTGAAGTGAGAAGCTGGGAAGTGATTGGTGAAGGCAGGTGAGTAGGTAGGTGAGTGGGTGAAGTGAGAAGCTGGGAGGTGATTGGTGAAGGCAGGTGAGTAGGTAGGTGAGTGGGTGAAGTGAGAAGCTGGGAGGTGATTGGTGAAGGTAGGTGAGTGGGTGAAGTGAGAAGCTGGGAGGTGATTGGTGAAGGCAGGTGAGTGGGTAGGTGAGTGGGTGAAGTGAGAAGCTGGGAGGTGATTTGTGAAGGCAGGTGAGTAGGTAGGTGAGTGGGTGAAGTGAGAAGCTGGGAGGTGATTGGTGAAGGCAGGTGAGTGGGTGAAGTGAGAAGCTGGGAGGTGATTGGTGAAGGCAGGTGAGTAGGTAGGTGAGTGGGTGAAGTGAGAAGCTGCGAGGTGATTGGTGAAGGCAGGTGAGTAGGTAGGTGAGTGGGTGAAGTGAGAAGCTGGGAGGTGATTGGTGAAGGCAGGTGAGTGGGTAGGTGAGTGGGTGTAGTGAGAAGCTGCGAGGTGATTGGTGAAGGCAGGTGAGTGGGTGAAGTGTGAAGCTGGGAGGTGATTGGTGAAGGCAGGGGAGTAGGTAGTTGAGTGGGTGAAGTGAGAAGCTGGGAGGTGATTGGTGAAGGCAGGTGAGTAGGTAGGTGAGTGGGTGAAGTGAGAAGCTGGGAGGTGATTGGTGAAGGCAGGTGAGCGGGGAGGTGAGTGGGTGAAGTGAGAAGCTGGGAGGTGATTGGTGAAGGCAGGTGAGTAGGTAGGTGAGTGGGTGAAGTGAGAAGCTGGGAGGTGATTGGTGAAGGCAGGTGAGTAGGTAGGTGAGTGGGTGAAGTGAGAAGCTGCGAGGTGATTGGTGAAGTCAGGTGAGTAGGTAGGTGAGTGGGTGAAGTGAGAAGCTGGGAGGTGATTGGTGAAGGCAGGTGAGTTGGTAGGTGAGTGGGTGAAGTGAGAAGCTGGGAGGTGATTGGTGAAGGCAGGTGAGTAGGTAGGTGAGTGGGTGAAGTGAGAAGCTGGGAGGTGATTGGTGAAGGCAGGTGAGTAGGTAGGTGAGTGGGTGAAGTGAGAAGCTGGGAGGTGATTGGTGAAGGCAGATGAGTAGGTAGGTGAGTGGGTGAAGTGAGAAGCTGGGAGGTGATTGGTGAAGGCAGGTGAGTAGGTAGGTGAGTGGGTGAAGTGAGAATCTGGGAGGTGATTGGTGAAGGCAGATGAGTAGGTAGGTGAGTGGGTGAAGTGAGAAGCTGGGAGGTGATTGGTGAAGGCAGGTCAGTAGGTAGGTGAGTGGGTGAAGTGAGAAGCTGGGAGGTGATTGGTGAAGACAGGTGAGTAGGTAGGTGAGTGGGTGAAGTGAGAAGCTGGGAGGTGATTGGTGAAGGCAGGTGAGTAGGTAGGTGAGTGGGTGAAGTGAGAAGCTGGGAGGTGATTGGTGAAGGCAGGTGAGTAGGTAGGTGAGTTGGTGAAGTGAGAAGCTGGGAGGTGATTGGTGAAGACAGGTGAGTAGGTAGGTGAGTGGGTGAAGTGAGAAGCTGGGAGGTGATTGGTGAAGGCAGGTGAGTGGGTAGGTGAGTGGGTGTAGTGAGAAGCTGCGAGGTGATTGGTGAAGGTAGGTGAGTGGGTGAAGTGAGAAGCTGCGAGGTGATTGGTGAAGTCAGGTGAGTAGGTAGGTGAGTGGGTGAAGTGAGAAGCTGGGAGGTGATTGGTGAAGGCACATGAGTAGGTAGGTGAGTGGGTGAAGTGAGAAGCTGGGAGGTGAGTGGTGAAGGCAGGTGAGTAGGTAGGTGAGTGGGTGTAGTGAGAAGCTGGGAGGTGATTGGTGAAGGCAGCTGAGTGAGTGAAGTGAGAAGCTGGGAGGTTATTGGTGAAGGCAGGTGAGTAGGTAGGTGAGTGGGTGTAGTGAGAAGCTGGGAGGTGATTGGTGAAGGCAGCTGAGTGAGTGAAGTGAGAAGCTGGGAGGTTATTGGTGAAGGCAGGTGAGTAGGTAGGTGAGTGGGTGAAGTGAGAAGCTGGGAGGTGATTGGTGAAGGCAGGTGAGTAGGTAGGTGAGTGGGTGAAGTGAGAAGCTGGGAGGTGATTGGTGAAGGCAGGTGAGTAGGTAGGTGAGTGGGTGAAGTGAGAAGCTGGGAGGTGATTGGTGAAGGCAGGTGAGTAGGTAGGTGAGTGGGTGAAGTGAGAAGCTGGGAGGTGATTGGTGAAGGCAGGTGAGTGGGTAGGTGAGTGGGTGAAGTGAGAAGCTGGGAGGTGATTGGTGAAGGCAGGTGAGTAGGTAGGTGAGTGGGTGAAGTGAGAAGCTGGGAGGTGATTGGTGAAGGCAGGTGAGCGGGGAGGTGAGTGGGTGAAGTGAGAAGCTGGGAGGTGATTGGTGAAGGCAGGTGAGTGGGTGAAGTGAGAAGCTGGGAGGTGATTGGTGAAGGCAGGTGAGTAGGTAGTTGAGTGGGTGAAGTGAGAAGCTGGGAGGTGATTGGTGAAGGCAGGTGAGTGGGTAGGTGAGTGGGTAGGTGAGTGGGTGAAGTGAGAAGCTGGGAGGTGATTGGTGAAGGCAGGTGAGCGGGGAGGTGAGTGGGTGAAGTGAGAAGCTGGGAGGTGATTGGTGAAGGCAGGTGAGTAGGTAGGTGAGTGGGTGAAGTGAGAAGCTGCGAGGTGATTGGTGAAGTCAGGTGAGTAGGTAGTTGAGTGGGTGAAGTGAGAAGCTGGGAGGTGATTGGTGAAGGCAGGTGAGTAGGTAGGTGAATGGGTGAAGTGAGAAGCTGGGAGGTGATTGGTGAAGGCAGGTGAGTAGGTAGGTGAGTGGGTGAAGTGAGAAGCTGGGAGGTGATTGGTGAAGGCAGGTGAGTGGGTGAAGTGAGAAGCTGGGAGGTGATTGGTGAAGGCAGGTGAGTAGGTAGGTGAGTGGGTGAAGTGAGAAGCTGCGAGGTGATTGGTGAAGGCAGGTGAGTAGGTAGGTGAGTGGGTGAAGTGAGAAGCTGGGAGGTGTTTGGTGAAGGCAGGTGAGTAGGTAGTTGAGTGGGTGAAGTGAGAAGCTGGGAGGTGATTGGTGAAGGCAGGTGAGTAGGTAGGTGAGTGGGTGAAGTGAGAAGCTGGGAGGTGATTGGTGAAGGCAGGTGAGTAGGTAGGTGAGTGGGTGAAGTGAGAAGCTGGGAGGTGATTGGTGAAGGCAGGTGAGTGGGTGAAGTGAGAAGCTGGGAGGTGATTGGTGAAGGCAGGTGAGTAGGTAGTTGAGTGGGTGAAGTGAGAAGCTGCGAGGTGATTGGTGAAGGCAGGTGAGTAGGTAGTTGAGTGGGTGAAGTGAGAAGCTGGGAGGTGATTGGTGAAGGCAGGTGAGTAGGTAGGTGAGTGGGTGAAGTGAGAAGCTGGGAGGTGATTGGTGAAGGCAGGTGAGTAGGTAGGTGAGTGGGTGAAGTGAGAAGCTGGGAGGTGATTGGTGAAGGCAGGTGAGTGGGTGAAGTGAGAAGCTGGGAGGTGATTGGTGAAGGCAGGTGTGTAGGTAGGTGAGTGGGTGAAGTGAGAAGCTGGGAGGTGATTGATGAAGGCAGGTGAGTAGGTAGGTGAGTGGGTGAAGTGAGAAGCTGGGAGGTGATTGGAGAAGGCGGGTGAGTAGGTAGGTGAGTGGGTGAAGTGAGAAGCTGGGAGGTGATTGGTGAAGGCAGGTGAGTTGGTAGGTGAGTGGGTGAAGTGAGAAGCTGGGAGGTGATTGTTGAAGGCAGGTGAGTGGGTGTTCTGAGAAGCTGGGAGGTGATTGGTGAAGGCAGGTGAGTAGGTAGGTGAGTGGGTGAAGTGAGAAGCTGGGAGGTGATTGGTGAAGGCAGGTGAGTAGGTAGGTGAGTGGGTGAAGTGAGAAGCTGGGAGGTGATTGGTGAAGGCGGGTGAGTAGGTAGGTGAGTGGGTGAAGTGAGAAGCTGCGAGGTGATTGGTGAATGCAGGTGAGTAGGTAGTTGAGTGGGTGAAGTGAGAAGCTGGGAGGTGATTGGTGAAGGCAGGTGAGTGGGTAAAGTGAGAAGCTGGGAGGTGATTGGTGAAGGCAGGTGAGTAGGTAGGTGAGTGGGTGAAGTGAGAAGCTGGGAGGTGATTGGTGAAGGCAGGTGAGTAGGTAGGTGAGTGGGTGAAGTGAGAAGCTGGGAGGTGATTGGTGAAGTCAGGTGAGTAGGTAGGTGAGTGGGTGAAGTGAGAAGCTGGGAGGTGATTGGTGAAGGCCGGTGAGTAGGTAGGTGAGTGGGTGAAGTGAGAAGCTGGGAGGTGATTGGTGAAGGCGGGTGAGTAGGTAGGTGAGTGGGTGAAGTGAGAAGCTGGGAGGTGATTGGTGAAGGCAGGTGAGTAGGTTAGTGAGTGGGTGAAGTGAGAAGCTGGGAGGTGAGTGGTGAAGGCAGGTGAGTAGGTAGGTGAGTGGGTGAAGTGAGAAGCTGGGAGGTGATTGGTGAAGGCAGGTGAGTAGGTTAGTGAGTGGGTGAAGTGAGAAGCTGGGAGGTGAGTGGTGAAGGCAGGTGAGTAGGTAGGTGAGTGGGTGAAGTGAGAAGCTGGGAGGTGATTGGTGAAGGCAGGTGAGTAGGTAGGTGAGTGGGTGAAGTGAGAAGCTGGGAGGTGATTGGTGAAGGCAGGTGAGTAAGTAGGTGAGTGGGTGAAGTGAGAAGCTGGGAGGTGATTGGTGAAGGCAGGTGAGTAGGTAGGTGAGTGGGTGAAGTGAGAAGCTGGGAAGTGATTGGTGAATGCAGGTGAGTGAGTGAAGTGAGAAGCTGGGAGGTGATTGGTGAAGGCAGGTGAGTAGGTAGGTGAGTGGGAGAAGTGAGAAGCTGGGAGGTGATTGGTGAAGGTAGGTGAGTGAGTGAAGTGAGAAGCTGGGAGGTGATTGGTGAAGGCAGGTGAGTAGGTAGGTGAGTGGGTGAAGTGAGAAGCTGGGAAGTGATTGGTGAAGGCAGGTGAGTAGGTAGGTGAGTGGGTGAAGTGAGAAGCTGGGAGGTGATTGGTGAAGGCAGGTGAGTAGGTAGGTGAGTGGGTGAAGTGAGAAGCTGGGAGGTGATTGGTGAAGGTAGGTGAGTGGGTGAAGTGAGAAGCTGGGAGGTGATTGGTGAAGGCAGGTGAGTGGGTAGGTGAGTGGGTGAAGTGAGAAGCTGGGAGGTGATTTGTGAAGGCAGGTGAGTAGGTAGGTGAGTGGGTGAAGTGAGAAGCTGGGAGGTGATTGGTGAAGGCAGGTGAGTGGGTAGGTGAGTGGGTGAAGTGAGAAGCTGGGAGGTGATTGGTGAAGGCAGGTGAGATGGTGAAGTGAGAAGCTGGGAGGTGATTGGTGAAGACTGGTGAGTAGGCACGTGAGTGGGTGAAGTGAGAAGCTGGGAGGTGATTGGTGAAGGCAGGTGAGAGGGTGAAATGAGAAGCTGGGAGGTGATTGGTGAAGGCAGGTGAGTGGGTGAAGTGAGAAGCTGGGAGGTGATTGGTGAAGGCAGGTGAGTAGGTAGGTGAGTGGGTGAAGTGAGAAGCTGGGAGGTGATTGGTGAAGGCAGGTGAGTGGGTGAAGTGAGAAGCTGGGAGGTGATTGGTGAAGGCAGGTGAGTAGCTAGGTGAGTGGGTGAAGTGAGAAGCTGTGAGGTGATTGGTGAAGGCAGCTGTGTAGGTAGGTGAGTGGGTGAAGTGAGAAGCTGGGAGGTGATTGGTGAAGGCAGGTGAGTGGGTGAAATGAGAAGCTGGGAGGTGATTGGTGACGGCAGGTGAGCAAGTAGGTGAGTGGGTGAAGTGAGAAGCTGGGAGGTGATAGTTGGAAGAAGTAGAGTACTAAAGGAGGAATACAAGAATCCAGTGGACCTTTGGAGAAAGGGAACAAGGAAGAGCACTAGATGGAAGTGATGGAGATGAGAAGTGGGTAAGGGATGAGCCAGAATGTGGAATGGAAATGGGGGGGGGACGCAGGAGAAATGACTGTAAATTGGAGAAATTGATGTTGAAGCTGTCGGGTTGGAGGCTACCCAGATAGAATGTATGGGGCTGCTCCTACAACCTGAACATGGTCTTACCAAGGCAGAAATAGAATTAAAATGGGTGCCCTCTGGGATAACCTGCCTTTAGTAATGTACAGAGCGAAGGTGCTTAATGAACCAGTTCCCAATCATACATTGAGTCTCATTGACTTAGAGGAGACCACACTGAGAGCAGAGTATTACGGTGGAGGAATCTGACAGGCTCGTATATAGAAGAACGGCCTTGAATGGTGGTGAGGGAAGAGATGAATAAGCAAGTGTATTGAAAAGTGCCAGAAGAGAGATCAGTGGGCAGGGATGAGTGGACAAGGGAACAACATAGAGAGCAGTCCCTGTGGAGAGTGGGATGGGAGAGAGGAAGATGTGTTTGGTGGTAGGATCCCTTTGTCTTCTCTCATCTGTTTGCCATTCAGTATGATGGCTGATCTGTCCTATGCCAGTTTACCATTTCATTCAATCCTTCAGCTTCCAGAACATTCCAGAGATTCACTGACCTCTGAAAATAAATTCCTGCACACTTCTGTTTAAATTACCATTATATTTTACTTTACTTTAATCTTTGAACAATGTCCCCTTGTAATGAGACTTCCACTATTGGCAGCATCTTAACATCCACTCTATCTGTGCCCTAAGAATTATCTCTTAGATTAAATGCTTTATATGCTGATAATAAGACAGCCCTCGCATTCCAGAATTTAGCTGAGTGAATTTCTTGTGTACTGCCTCCAATGCAAATGTATCCTTTCCTTTCACAAAATGGGAGTCCCAATCAATATGTGGAATGTTAACATCACCTACTATCACAGCTTTATTTTTCTTACAACTCTCTGCTATCTCTCTACAAATTTGCTCAAAGACTCATTGACCTTTGAGAGGCTAATGTGGTATTTTGTATTTTTTTGTATTTTGTATTCCTCAGTTGCTCCTATATAGCGTCAGTAGTCAAGTCCTTCAGTCTATCTTCTCTGAGTACTGCCGTGATATTTTTCCTGTTGAGTAATGCTACCCCTGTAATACCTCCCCCTCTATCACATCTAAAACAAGAGAACCCCGAACATTGAACAGTCAGTTCTACCCCTCCTGTGACCAGGCCTCAGTAATATCTGCAGTATCATAATTCCACATTGCTGATCCATGCTCTGAGCTCATCTGCTGTATCTATAATATTCTTTGCAAAGAAATAGGTGCCACTCAGGACATTAGTCCCATCATGCTCAACATTTCAGTTCCTGTATTTGTATTTAAAAATAAGTGGGGTTCTTGTGGGAATCTACTTGCCCCACAACTATTCCAGTAGCTGCCCTGGTGCTCTAGTTCCCATTCCCAGAAATGTTGCTTTAACACCCCAGAGCAGCACTAGCAGACTTTACCACAATAATGTTCGATCTCCCTGCAGTCCAACTGTAAAGCAGGTCACACCTTACCTTGAAGAGAGCCCAATGATCCAAAGACAACACTCCCTCCTACACCATCTCATCAGCCACGTGTTAAACTGCATTATCTGCCCATTTCATGTCTCACCGGCACGTGGCACAGGTAGCAATCCTGGGATAATCACCCTAGAGGTCTTGTCCTTCACCGTAGCACCTAACTACCTGAACTCACTTTGTAGGACCTTGTCACGCTTCCTGCTCGTGTCATTGGTACTGAGCTGTCTTGGGTTGCTCACCCTCCCCCTTTAGAATACTATGGATTTGATCCAAGATGTCCCTGACCCTGGCACCTTGGAGGAACGCACCATCTGGGAACTTCATTATTGTCCACAAAACTTCCTGTCTGAACCCTTCCCTTCTAATCCACAGAGCCAGAGACCTGGTTGCTGTAGCCCCCTCCCCCCCCCCAACAGTATCCAAAGTGCTGTACTAGTTATTGAGGAGAACTGTCTATAGGGGTACCCTGGACAGGCTGCCTATCCCCTTTCCCTCTCCCGATGGTCACCCAGTTACCTGTGTAATGAACCTTAAGTGTAGCTTGCTCTTGTATCTCTTGTCAACCAACCCTCAGCCTCCTGAATGATCCAGAGTTCATCCAGCTCCAGTTCCCTAAATGTGATCTGTGAGAAGCTGTAGCTGGATGAACTTCTTGCGGGTGTGGTTAGCAGATTCTGGAGGTCTCCCTGTTTTCCCACATTCTGAAAGAGAAGCACTCCACTGTCCTACTCGAACTGTGCAATAAGAAAGAAAGAAACTTATTAGAAATTTTCATTAACCTCTTCTTCTCCTCACCAAAGCCTCTTGAGACAAAGTCTCAGCTCCCCATTCTAACCCTGTCCCACTCACACAATACCTGCTCCTCTTAAACCTAATTGCTTGTCAAGTGCCTAATGACACAAATGATCTGTAGCATAGCAGAAAGACCCTACGAGCACTTACTTTTTAAAACTGGCAGTTAAACTCCACAAATAACTATCTCCCATACTGTCTGTGCAATCTCAAGCACCGCAGAAAATCCTGACAGGCTTTGTAAAACTGGCACTTAATCTGCACAAGCAATTGTCTCCAAATGTCCCTGTGATACCAAGTACAACAGTAAGTACTGAAAAAAAGGTTGTGTTCCTATTAGAAGGCAGAGAAGAAGATGACCATTAAGGATTGAGAACACAGTGGGCATGAAACCATTGGCCAGTTCTCCTCTATGATGACCTCTGTGTTCTTGGTAGCACCCAAAGTGTGGCTGGTGAAATCGCCAGTGGAAATGGGTGGATGGTTTGTATCTGTAGGACAAACTTGGTTGTGTCCTTTGCTTGGGTTTGTGAATGTACATGATGGTGATCACTCACACTGTTATTAATAGAGAACCAGCAGTTGTCTAGTTCTGTGGTTTCTCCAGATTCGGTACCCACTCTGGCACAGGCATGTGGCAATACTGCATTCCATGTGATCTGCAGGCTATCAAATGAAAATTACTGACCTTTATCTGTTGTGTTCAGGAAAGTGTTTCTTGAAATGTGTGAATGTTCTGTGTGATCTGCACCTGCCCTTAATGGTAGAGTTGAAGAATTTGAGTAACTGATGCTCTGAGAAGGGACCCTTGATTGGCATTGAGGGTGGCATTTACAGTAGCTTTCATGGATGGGTACACCGTTTTTAGGTGCTCGGTCGTCTTTTTGACGATGAGCTGAGAAGTTCTCAGTGAAATGCATGAAGACCAGGTGGGCTATGGTTGGCTCTCCATTGCCCCATCTTTTTTGATGATGCTTTTGCTCATACTGAACCTCCATCTTGTACAATGTGATCACTTTGAAAACGATTGACTGAGCTGACTTGGCTGGCATGAGGAGACGCTTTGAGAAGAAACCACTCTAGAAAAGAATTGATAAATATAGACAGAGGAGATGTGAATTCAATTCAATTCAAGTTTAATTGTCATTTAACCATACATGAATACTCTCTAATGCAGCTAAAGGAGACAGTATTTCTCCAGGGCTGAGGTGCAAAACACAGTACCAACAGTCACACAAAGCACACATAGCACGTATAAGATACTAAATTTAAAATACACAATAAAAGAATCCAAACTCAAGCCATCCATCATCGCAGAAAGCTGCAAATGACCACATATTGTCATCTGCCACGCGAACATTGAGGGGTTGGGACCAGCACCAACTCCAGCCTGGACACTGCATCACTCTGCCATTCTGTGGAGCACACTTGTTCCGTCGCCTCTCTCCTGGCAGCTGCGAAGAGGCGACATTGTGGCTTGAGGCCCTGAGTCCACTGAATGCTGCAGAAATCTGCAGTCAATAGAACTTGCCTTCTGCCAAGCAAACACTGGGTGGGAGGCTGCACCGACTCCAGCCTGGATGCTGTGCCAACCCACGCCGAGTGAGGCACACCGACTCCAGCCTGGATGCTGTGCCACCCCACGCCGAGTGAGGCACACCGACTCCAGCCTGGATGCTGTGCCACCCCACGCCTAGTGAGGCACACCGACTCCAGCCTGGATGCTGTGCCTCACCACGCCTAGTGAGGCACACCGACTCCAGCCTGGATGCTGTGCCACCCCACGCCTAGTGAGGCACACCGACTCCAGCCTGGATGCTGTGCCTCCCCACGCCTAGTGAGGCACACCGACTCCAGCCTGGATGCTGTGCCACACCACGCCTAGTGAGGCACACCGACTCCAGCCTGGATGCTGTGCCACCCCACGCCTAGTGAAGCACACCGACTCCAGCCTGGATGCTGTGCCTCCCCACGCCTAGTGAGGCACACCGACTCCAGCCTGGATGCTGTGCCACACCACGCCTAGTGAGGCACACCGACTCCAGCCTGGATGCTGTGCCACCCCACGCCGAGTGAGGCACACCGACTCCAGCCTGGATGCTGTGCCTCCCCACGCCTAGTGAGACACACCGACTCCAGCCTGGATGCTGTGCCACACCACGCCTAGTGAGGCACACCGATTCCAGCCTGGATGCTGTGCCACACCACGCCTAGTGAGGCACACCGACTCCAGCCTGGATGCTGTGTCTCACCTCGCCTAGTGAGACACACCGACTCCAGCCTGGATGCTGTGCCACACCACGCCTAGTGAGGCACACCGACTCCAGCCTGGATGCTGTGTCTCACCACGCCTAGTGAGGCACACCGACTCCAGCCTGGATGCTGTACCACACCACGCCTAGTGAGGCACACCGACTCCAGCCTGGATGCTGTGCCACCCCACGCCTAGTGAGACACACCGACTCCAGCCTGGATGCTGTGCCTCCCCACGCCTAGTGAGGCCCACCGACTCCAGCCTGGATGCTGTGCCACCCCACGCCTAGTGAGGCACACCGACTCCAGCCTGGATGCTGTGTCTCACCACGCCTAGTGAGGCACACCGACTCCAGCCTGGATGCTGTGCCTCACCACGCCTAGTGAGGCACACCGACTCCAGCCTGGATGCTGTGCCACACCACGCCTAGTGAGGCACACCGACTCCAGCCTGGATGCTGTGCCACCCCACGCCTAGTGAGGCACACCGACTCCAGCCTGGATGCTGTGCCTCACCACGCCTAGTGAGGCACACCGATTCCAGCCTGGATGCTGTGCCACCCCACGCCTAGTGAGACACACCGACTCCAGCCTGGATGCTGTGCCTCCCCACGCCTAGTGAGGCACACCGACTCCAGCCTGGATGCTGTGCCACCCCACGCCTAGTGAGGCACACCGATTCCAGCCTGGATGCTGTGCCTCCCCACGCCTAGTGAGGCACACCGACTCCAGCCTGGATGCTGTGCCAAACCACGCCTAGTGAGGCCCACCGACTCCAGCCTGGATGCTGTGCCACCCCACGCCTAGTGAGGCACACCGACTCCAGCCTGGATGCTGTGCCACCCCATGCCTAGTGAGGCAAACCGACTCCAGCCTGGATGCTGTGCCACACCACGCCTAGTGAGGCACACCGACTCCAGCCTGGATGCTGTGCCACACCACGCCTAGTGAGGCACACCGACTCCAGCCTGGATGCTGTGCCACCCCACGCCTAGTGAGGCACACCGACTCCAGCCTGGATGCTGTGCCTCCCCACGCCTAGTGAGGCACACCGACTCCGGCCTGGATGCTGTGCCTCCCCACGCCTAGTGAGGCACACCGATTCCAGACTGGATGCTGTGCCACCCCACGCCTAGTGAAGCACACCGACTCCGGCCTGGATGCTGTGCCACACCACGCCTAGTGAGGCACCCCGACTCCAGCCTGGATGCTGTGCCTCCCCACGCCTAGTGAGGCACACCGACTCCAGCCTGGATGCTGTGCCACCCCACGCCTAGTGAGGCACACCGACTCCAGCCTGGATGCTGTGCCTCACCACGCCTAGTGAGGCACACCGACTCCAGCCTGGATGCTGTGCCTCACCACGCCTAGTGAGGCACACCGAATCCAGCCTGGATGCTGTGCCACACCACGCCTAGTGAGGCACCCTGACTCCAGCCTGGATGCTGTGCCACCCCACGCCTAGTGAGACACACCGACTCCAGCCTGGATGCTGTGTCTCACCACGCCTAGTGAGACACACCGACTCCAGCCTGGATGCTGTGCCACACCACGCCTAGTGAGGCACACCGACTCCAGCCTGGATGCTGTGTCTCACCACGCCTAGTGAGGCACACCGACTCCAGCCTGGATGCTGTGCCACCCCACGCCTAGTGAGGCACACCGACTCCAGCCTGGATGCTGTGCCACCCCACGCCTAGTGAGGCACACCGACTCCAGCCTGGATGCTGTGCCACACCACGCCTAGTGAGGCACCCCGACTCCAGCCTGGATGCTGTGCCTCCCCACGCCTAGTGAGGCACACCGACTCCAGCCTGGATGCTGTGCCACCCCACGCCTAGTGAGGCACACCGACTCCAGCCTGGATGCTGTGCCTCACCACGCCTAGTGAGGCACACCGACTCCAGCCTGGATGCTGTGCCTCACCACGCCTAGTGAGGCACACCGACTCCAGCCTGGATGCTGTGCCACACCACGCCTAGTGAGGCACCCCGACTCCAGCCTGGATGCTGTGCCACCCCACGCCTAGTGAGACACACCGACTCCAGCCTGGATGCTGTGTCTCACCACGCCTAGTGAGACACACCGACTCCAGCCTGGATGCTGTGCCACACCACGCCTAGTGAGGCACACCGACTCCAGCCTGGATGCTGTGTCTCACCACGCCTAGTGAGGCACACCGACTCCAGCCTGGATGCTGTGCCACCCCACGCCTAGTGAGGCACACCGACTCCAGCCTGGATGCTGTGTCTCACCACGCCTAGTGAGGCACACCGACTCCAGCCTGGATGCTGTGCCACACCTCGCCTAGTGAGACACACCGACTCCAGCCTGGATGCTGTGCCTCCCCACGCCTAGTGAGGCACACCGACTCCAGCCTGGATGCTGTGCCACCCCACGCCTAGTGAGACACACCGACTCCAGCCTGGATGCTGTACCACACCACGCCTAGTGAGACACACCGACTCCAGCCTGGATGCTGTGCCTCACCACGCCTAGTGAGGCACACCGATTCCAGCCTGGATGCTGTGCCACACCACGCCTAGTGAGGCCTACCGACTCCAGCCTGGATGCTGTGCCTCCCCACGCCTAGTGAGACACACCGACTCCAGCCTGGATGCTGTGCCTCCCCACGCCTAGTGAGGCACACCGACTCCAGCCTGGATGCTGTGCTTCACCACGCCTAGTGAGACACACCGACTCCAGCCTGGATGCTGTGCTTCACCACGCCTAGTGAGACACACCGACTCCAGCCTGGATGCTGCGCCACACCACGCCTAGTGAGGCACACCGACTCCAGCCTGGATGCTGTGCCAAACCACGCCTAGTGAGGCACACCGACTCCAGCCTGGATGCTGTGCCTCCCCACGCCTAGTGAGGCACACCGACTCCAGCCTGCATGCTGTGCCACCCCACGCCTAGTGAGACACACCGACTCCAGCCTGGATGCTGTGCCTCCCCACGCCTAGTGAGGCACACCGACTCCAGCCTGCATGCTGTGCCACCCCACGCCTAGTGAGACACACCGACTCCAGCCTGGATGCTGTGCCTCCCCACGCCTAGTGAGGCACACCGACTCCAGCCTGGATGCTGTGCCACCCCACGCCTAGTGAGACACACCGACTCCAGCCTGGATGCTGTGCCACACCACGCCTAGTGAGGCACACCGACTCCAGCCTGGATGCTGTGCCACACCACGCCTAGTGAGGCACACCGACTCCAGCCTGGATGCTGTGCCACCCCACGCCTAGTGAGGCACACCGACTCCAGCCTGGATGCTGTGCCACACCACGCCTAGTGAGACACACCGACTCCAGCCTGGATGCTGTGCCTCCCCACGCCTAGTGAGACACACCGGCTCCAGCCTGGATGCTGTGCCTCACCACGCCTAGTGAGGCACACCGACTCCAGCCTGGATGCTGTGCCACCCCACGCCTAGTGAGGCACACCGACTCCAGCCTGGATGCTGTGCCACCCCACGCCTAGTGAGACACACCGACTCCAGCTTGGATGCTGTGCCACACCACGCCTAGTGAGGCACACCGACTCCAGCCTGGATGCTGTGCCACCCCACGCCTAGTGAGACACACCGACTCCAGCCTGGATGCTGTGCCACACCACGCCTAGTGAGGCACACCGACTCCAGCCTGGATGCTGTGCCACACCACGCCTAGTGAGACACACCGACTCCAGCCTGGATGCTGTACCACACCATGCCTAGTGAGACACACCGACTCCAGCCTGGATGCTGTGCCACCCCACGCCTAGTGAGGCACACCGACTCCAGCCTGGATGCTGTGCCACAACACGCCTAGTGAGACACACCGACTCCAGCCTGGATGCTGTGCCACCCCACGCCTAGTGAGGCACACCGACTCCAGCCTGGATGCTGTGTCTCACCACGCCTAGTGAGGCACACCGACTCCAGCCTGGATGCTGTGCCTCACCACGCCTAGTGAGGCACACCGACTCCAGCCTGGATGCTGTGCCACACCACGCCTAGTGAGGCACACCGACTCCAGCCTGGATGCTGTGCCACCCCACGCCTAGTGAGGCACACCGACTCCAGCCTGGATGCTGTGCCTCACCACGCCTAGTGAGGCACACCGATTCCAGCCTGGATGCTGTGCCACCCCACGCCTAGTGAGACACACCGACTCCAGCCTGGATGCTGTGCCTCCCCACGCCTAGTGAGGCACACCGACTCCAGCCTGGATGCTGTGCCACCCCACGCCTAGTGAGGCACACCGATTCCAGCCTGGATGCTGTGTGTCCCCACGCCTAGTGAGGCACACCGACTCCAGCCTGGATGCTGTGCCAAACCACGCCTAGTGAGGCCCACCGACTCCAGCCTGGATGCTGTGCCACCCCACGCCTAGTGAGGCACACCGACTCCAGCCTGGATGCTGTGCCACCCCATGCCTAGTGAGGCAAACCGACTCCAGCCTGGATGCTGTGCCACACCACGCCTAGTGAGGCACACCGACTCCAGCCTGGATGCTGTGCCACACCACGCCTAGTGAGGCACACCGACTCCGGCCTGGATGCTGTGCCACCCCACGCCTAGTGAGGCACACCGACTCCAGCCTGGATGCTGTGCCTCCCCACGCCTAGTGAGGCACACCGACTCCGGCCTGGATGCTGTGCCTCCCCACGCCTAGTGAGGCACACCGATTCCAGACTGGATGCTGTGCCACCCCACGCCTAGTGAAGCACACCGACTCCGGCCTGGATGCTGTGCCACACCACGCCTAGTGAGGCACCCCGACTCCAGCCTGGATGCTGTGCCTCCCCACGCCTAGTGAGGCACACCGACTCCAGCCTGGATGCTGTGCCACCCCACGCCTAGTGAGGCACACCGACTCCAGCCTGGATGCTGTGCCTCACCACGCCTAGTGAGGCACACCGACTCCAGCCTGGATGCTGTGCCACACCACGCCTAGTGAGGCACCCCGACTCCAGCCTGGATGCTGTGCCACCCCACGCCTAGTGAGACACACCGACTCCAGCCTGGATGCTGTGCCACACCACGCCTAGTGAGGCACACCGACTCCAGCCTGGATGCTGTGTCTCACCACGCCTAGTGAGGCACACCGACTCCAGCCTGGATGCTGTGCCACCCCACGCCTAGTGAGGCACACCGACTCCAGCCTGGATGCTGTGTCTCACCACGCCTAGTGAGGCACACCGACTCCAGCCTGGATGCTGTGCCACCCCACGCCTAGTGAGGCACACCGACTCCAGCCTGGATGCTGTGCCACCCCACGCCTAGTGAGGCACACCGACTCCAGCCTGGATGCTGTGCCACACCACGCCTAGTGAGGCACCCCGACTCCAGCCTGGATGCTGTGCCTCCCCACGCCTAGTGAGGCACACCGACTCCAGCCTGGATGCTGTGCCACCCCACGCCTAGTGAGGCACACCGACTCCAGCCTGGATGCTGTGCCTCACCACGCCTAGTGAGGCACACCGACTCCAGCCTGGATGCTGTGCCTCACCACGCCTAGTGAGGCACACCGACTCCAGCCTGGATGCTGTGCCACACCACGCCTAGTGAGGCACCCCGACTCCAGCCTGGATGCTGTGCCACCCCACGCCTAGTGAGACACACCGACTCCAGCCTGGATGCTGTGTCTCACCACGCCTAGTGAGACACACCGACTCCAGCCTGGATGCTGTGCCACACCACGCCTAGTGAGGCACACCGACTCCAGCCTGGATGCTGTGTCTCACCACGCCTAGTGAGGCACACCGACTCCAGCCTGGATGCTGTGCCACCCCACGCCTAGTGAGGCACACCGACTCCAGCCTGGATGCTGTGTCTCACCACGCCTAGTGAGGCACACCGACTCCAGCCTGGATGCTGTGCCACACCTCGCCTAGTGAGACACACCGACTCCAGCCTGGATGCTGTGCCTCCCCACGCCTAGTGAGGCACACCGACTCCAGCCTGGATGCTGTGCCACCCCACGCCTAGTGAGACACACCGACTCCAGCCTGGATGCTGTACCACACCACGCCTAGTGAGACACACCGACTCCAGCCTGGATGCTGTGCCTCACCACGCCTAGTGAGGCACACCGATTCCAGCCTGGATGCTGTGCCACACCACGCCTAGTGAGGCCTACCGACTCCAGCCTGGATGCTGTGCCTCCCCACGCCTAGTGAGACACACCGACTCCAGCCTGGATGCTGTGCCTCCCCACGCCTAGTAAGGCACACCGACTCCAGCCTGGATGCTGTGCTTCACCACGCCTAGTGAGACACACCGACTCCAGCCTGGATGCTGTGCTTCACCACGCCTAGTGAGACACACCGACTCCAGCCTGGATGCTGCGCCACACCACGCCTAGTGAGGCACACCGACTCCAGCCTGGATGCTGTGCCAAACCACGCCTAGTGAGGCACACCGACTCCAGCCTGGATGCTGTGCCTCCCCACGCCTAGTGAGGCACACCGACTCCAGCCTGCATGCTGTGCCACCGCACGCCTAGTGAGACACACCGACTCCAGCCTGGATGCTGTGCCTCCCCACGCCTAGTGAGGCACACCGACTCCAGCCTGCATGCTGTGCCACCCCACGCCTAGTGAGACACACCGACTCCAGCCTGGATGCTGTGCCTCCCCACGCCTAGTGAGGCACACCGACTCCAGCCTGGATGCTGTGCCACCCCACGCCTAGTGAGACACACCGACTCCAGCCTGGATGCTGTGCCACACCACGCCTAGTGAGGCACACCGACTCCAGCCTGGATGCTGTGCCACACCACGCCTAGTGAGGCACACCGACTCCAGCCTGGATGCTGTGCCACCCCACGCCTAGTGATGCACACCGACTCCAGCCTGGATGCTGTGCCACACCACGCCTAGTGAGACACACCGACTCCAGCCTGGATGCTGTGCCTCCCCACGCCTAGTGAGACACACCGGCTCCAGCCTGGATGCTGTGCCTCACCACGCCTAGTGAGGCACACCGACTCCAGCCTGGATGCTGTGCCACCCCACGCCTAGTGAGGCACACCGACTCCAGCCTGGATGCTGTGCCACCCCACGCCTAGTGAGGCACACCGACTCCAGCCTGGATGCTGTGCCACACCACGCCTAGTGAGGCACACCGACTCCAGCCTGGATGCTGTGCCACACCACGCCTAGTGAGACACACCGACTCCAGCCTGGATGCTGTACCACACCACGCCTAGTGAGACACACCGACTCCAGCCTGGATGCTGTGCCACCCCACGCCTAGTGAGGCACACCGACTCCAGCCTGGATGCTGTGCCTCCCCACGCCTAGTGAGGCACACCGACTCCAGCCTGGATGCTGTGCCTCACCACGCCTAGTGAGGCACACCGACTCCAGCCTGGATGCTGTGCCTCACCACGCCTAGTGAGACACACCGACTCCAGCCTGGATGCTGTACCACACCATGCCTAGTGAGACACACCGACTCCAGCCTGGATGCTGTGCCACACCACGCCTAGTGAGGCACACCGACTCCAGCCTGGATGCTGTGCCTCCCCACGCCTAGTGAGGCACACCGACTCCAGCCTGGATGCTGTGCCTCACCACGCCTAGTGAGGCACACCGACTCCAGCCTGGATGCTGTGCCACCCCACGCCTAGTGAGACACACCGACTCCAGCTTGGATGCTGTGCCACACCACGCCTAGTGAGGCACACCGACTCCAGCCTGGATGCTGTGCCACCCCACGCCTAGTGAGGCACACCGACTCCAGCCTGGATGCTGTGCCACACCACGCCTAGTGAGGCACACCGACTCCAGCCTGGATGCTGTGCCACACCACGCCTAGTGAGACACACCGACTCCAGCCTGGATGCTGTACCACACCATGCCTAGTGAGACACACCGACTCCAGCCTGGATGCTGTGCCACCCCACGCCTAGTGAGGCACACCGACTCCAGCCTGGATGCTGTGCCACAACACGCCTAGTGAGACACACCGACTCCAGCCTGGATGCTGTGCCACCCCACGCCTAGTGAGGCACACCGACTCCAGCCTGGATGCTGTGTCTCACCACGCCTAGTGAGGCACACCGACTCCAGCCTGGATGCTGTGCCTCCCCACGCCTAGTGAGGCACACCGACTCCGGCCTGGATGCTGTGCCTCCCCACGCCTAGTGAGGCACACCGATTCCAGACTGGATGCTGTGCCACCCCACGCCTAGTGAAGCACACCGACTCCGGCCTGGATGCTGTGCCACACCACGCCTAGTGAGGCACCCCGACTCCAGCCTGGATGCTGTGCCTCCCCACGCCTAGTGAGGCACACCGACTCCAGCCTGGATGCTGTGCCACCCCACGCCTAGTGAGGCACACCGACTCCAGCCTGGATGCTGTGCCTCACCACGCCTAGTGAGGCACACCGACTCCAGCCTGGATGCTGTGCCACACCACGCCTAGTGAGGCACCCCGACTCCAGCCTGGATGCTGTGCCACCCCACGCCTAGTGAGACACACCGACTCCAGCCTGGATGCTGTGCCACACCACGCCTAGTGAGGCACACCGACTCCAGCCTGGATGCTGTGTCTCACCACGCCTAGTGAGGCACACCGACTCCAGCCTGGATGCTGTGCCACCCCACGCCTAGTGAGGCACACCGACTCCAGCCTGGATGCTGTGTCTCACCACGCCTAGTGAGGCACACCGACTCCAGCCTGGATGCTGTGCCACCCCACGCCTAGTGAGGCACACCGACTCCAGCCTGGATGCTGTGCCACCCCACGCCTAGTGAGGCACACCGACTCCAGCCTGGATGCTGTGCCACACCACGCCTAGTGAGGCACCCCGACTCCAGCCTGGATGCTGTGCCTCCCCACGCCTAGTGAGGCACACCGACTCCAGCCTGGATGCTGTGCCACCCCACGCCTAGTGAGGCACACCGACTCCAGCCTGGATGCTGTGCCTCACCACGCCTAGTGAGGCACACCGACTCCAGCCTGGATGCTGTGCCTCACCACGCCTAGTGAGGCACACCGACTCCAGCCTGGATGCTGTGCCACACCACGCCTAGTGAGGCACCCCGACTCCAGCCTGGATGCTGTGCCACCCCACGCCTAGTGAGACACACCGACTCCAGCCTGGATGCTGTGTCTCACCACGCCTAGTGAGACACACCGACTCCAGCCTGGATGCTGTGCCACACCACGCCTAGTGAGGCACACCGACTCCAGCCTGGATGCTGTGTCTCACCACGCCTAGTGAGGCACACCGACTCCAGCCTGGATGCTGTGCCACCCCACGCCTAGTGAGGCACACCGACTCCAGCCTGGATGCTGTGTCTCACCACGCCTAGTGAGGCACACCGACTCCAGCCTGGATGCTGTGCCACACCTCGCCTAGTGAGACACACCGACTCCAGCCTGGATGCTGTGCCTCCCCACGCCTAGTGAGGCACACCGACTCCAGCCTGGATGCTGTGCCACCCCACGCCTAGTGAGACACACCGACTCCAGCCTGGATGCTGTACCACACCACGCCTAGTGAGACACACCGACTCCAGCCTGGATGCTGTGCCTCACCACGCCTAGTGAGGCACACCGATTCCAGCCTGGATGCTGTGCCACACCACGCCTAGTGAGGCACCCCGACTCCAGCCTGGATGCTGTGCCACCCCACGCCTAGTGAGACACACCGACTCCAGCCTGGATGCTGTGTCTCACCACGCCTAGTGAGACACACCGACTCCAGCCTGGATGCTGTGCCACACCACGCCTAGTGAGGCACACCGACTCCAGCCTGGATGCTGTGTCTCACCACGCCTAGTGAGGCACACCGACTCCAGCCTGGATGCTGTGCCACCCCACGCCTAGTGAGGCACACCGACTCCAGCCTGGATGCTGTGTCTCACCACGCCTAGTGAGGCACACCGACTCCAGCCTGGATGCTGTGCCACACCTCGCCTAGTGAGACACACCGACTCCAGCCTGGATGCTGTGCCTCCCCACGCCTAGTGAGGCACACCGACTCCAGCCTGGATGCTGTGCCACCCCACGCCTAGTGAGACACACCGACTCCAGCCTGGATGCTGTACCACACCACGCCTAGTGAGACACACCGACTCCAGCCTGGATGCTGTGCCTCACCACGCCTAGTGAGGCACACCGATTCCAGCCTGGATGCTGTGCCACACCACGCCTAGTGAGGCCTACCGACTCCAGCCTGGATGCTGTGCCTCCCCACGCCTAGTGAGACACACCGACTCCAGCCTGGATGCTGTGCCTCCCCACGCCTAGTGAGGCACACCGACTCCAGCCTGGATGCTGTGCTTCACCACGCCTAGTGAGACACACCGACTCCAGCCTGGATGCTGTGCTTCACCACGCCTAGTGAGACACACCGACTCCAGCCTGGATGCTGCGCCACACCACGCCTAGTGAGGCACACCGACTCCAGCCTGGATGCTGTGCCAAACCACGCCTAGTGAGGCACACCGACTCCAGCCTGGATGCTGTGCCTCCCCACGCCTAGTGAGGCACACCGACTCCAGCCTGCATGCTGTGCCACCCCACGCCTAGTGAGACACACCGACTCCAGCCTGGATGCTGTGCCTCCCCACGCCTAGTGAGGCACACCGACTCCAGCCTGCATGCTGTGCCACCCCACGCCTAGTGAGACACACCGACTCCAGCCTGGATGCTGTGCCTCCCCACGCCTAGTGAGGCACACCGACTCCAGCCTGGATGCTGTGCCACCCCACGCCTAGTGAGACACACCGACTCCAGCCTGGATGCTGTGCCACACCACGCCTAGTGAGGCACACCGACTCCAGCCTGGATGCTGTGCCACACCACGCCTAGTGAGGCACACCGACTCCAGCCTGGATGCTGTGCCACCCCACGCCTAGTGAGGCACACCGACTCCAGCCTGGATGCTGTGCCACACCACGCCTAGTGAGACACACCGACTCCAGCCTGGATGCTGTGCCTCCCCACGCCTAGTGAGACACACCGGCTCCAGCCTGGATGCTGTGCCTCACCACGCCTAGTGAGGCACACCGACTCCAGCCTGGATGCTGTGCCACCCCACGCCTAGTGAGGCACACCGACTCCAGCCTGGATGCTGTGCCACCCCACGCCTAGTGAGACACACCGACTCCAGCTTGGATGCTGTGCCACACCACGCCTAGTGAGGCACACCGACTCCAGCCTGGATGCTGTGCCACCCCACGCCTAGTGAGGCACACCGACTCCAGCCTGGATGCTGTGCCACACCACGCCTAGTGAGGCACACCGACTCCAGCCTGGATGCTGTGCCACACCACGCCTAGTGAGACACACCGACTCCAGCCTGGATGCTGTACCACACCATGCCTAGTGAGACACACCGACTCCAGCCTGGATGCTGTGCCACCCCACGCCTAGTGAGGCACACCGACTCCAGCCTGGATGCTGTGCCACAACACGCCTAGTGAGACACACCGACTCCAGCCTGGATGCTGTGCCACCCCACGCCTAGTGAGGCACACCGACTCCAGCCTGGATGCTGTGTCTCACCTCGCCTAGTGAGGCACACCGACTCCAGCCTGGATGCTGTACCACACCACGCCTAGTGAGGCACACCGACTCCGACGCCTAGTCTTTGCTACGACTGAGCTCACACGGCTACCCCGTCATCTGCCCAGCTCACCACCAATAACTCAGTGAATTGAACTTGCAGCGTAGCACATTAATAATGTCCAAAAGTGTGATGCAATCACAAGAAAAGTGACCAAGACAGTTACTCGCTGTTAGCCTGTACACTTCCTTCGACTCAGGCAGCAGCACGATGCACAGCTCCTTCATTTTCTCCACCAACAAGCAACTCGCTGATGCAGTACTTTAAAAAGGACACTTCTCCGTGGATTGTCACCTTGTTGTGGTGGAGAAGTTTCTGTGGTCCTGAGATCCCGAGAGCGTTGCTGTCTGGAGCTATGCTCCTGGTAGGGTCACCCATGGCGGTAAGGTCGAGGGTGAGGTCCCTGACAAAGAACAATCCAACCAAGACCTCGACGGTGGAACAGGCGGACGAAGTTGCTTCGAACTCAACGGCTGTGAAGACGGATGAAGGCTGCAACAAATCCATCAGCTCCAATCGTTGCGGTTTCCATGCCATTGGAATCAGTTGGTTGATTTGTGAAGTATTGTGTGCTTCTTGAAGTGCAACATCAAGTACACGTTGAACAAATACACGCACAGGTGTCTTCGCTCTGTGGAAACGGAACGAAGACCATCATACTCGACCTCAAGGAATAGCCATGACGACGACAACGAAATAAGACAGTAGCATCTTTTGTTGACCCCATACAAGCCGCTGAGATTGAATGTGTCACCATCTCACCGCAAGTTCCAGAATCCAAGGCCAAAGAAATTAAGGCTGGGGATTGAAGACTGTTCAGTGCCTTCAGCAGTCAGTCAGGAGAGCTGCCAGCCATTCTCTGAAATCTCAGATACAGTCCCTGTTGAATATCCCTCCTCTGTACCTTTCCTTGCTGAAATCTATTTCTTAGCCATGAGATTTCTTACTTCAGTCATTATACTTGTAACAGTGTTGTTACAGCTTCCAGCTGGGGTGTAAGGGCTCAGCAGGTGAAAGCAGACCAACTGCAAAGGCACATTGTGATGGCAGATCCTCCGACATGTTAACCAGAAATGAGTCTAATTCTGTATTTTTTAAAAACTGTGTCATGTGTTCAATGACCATGTTCAGAAATCAACATCTTAATTTAAGGTGGGGAAACAGGACACAAATCTGTCAAACCACGCCACGCTCCAGTATATCTGTCATTAATATCATGAAAACAAACAGGGGTTTTTCTGCCACTGGCACAGCCCATTTTTCATCAAACATTGTAAATGCTTACTCTTTTGTACTTCAGGGGTAGGCTCGGTAGATTTAAGTAAAGGATGTAAATTGATTTTTATTGATGTTATTTACATCAAATTTTATTGACAATGGTTGGTGAAGCAGTGTATTGTGACGACATCAGAATTTTGTTTTACGAGAGAAATGAAACCTCTCATGGAGCCATCGAGGGGCACCATCAGTACAGATGTCAACACGGTTCCTCCAAGACAGACCTTTTGTTTCCAAACATGAAGACAAAACATTAAATGTATCTTGACTTTTGCTTGTTTTAGGCAGCAGTTTGCAACAGACAAAGTTTTCTTGAATTTCACCATCATTTACAAGTGCTACAACATGATATTTATTCATCAAATCTGTTGACTCATCACCTTGGATAGAGAATCTGTTGCCTTTCAGTTTATCACAGAAAACCTCTTCAGCATCATGTGACATATCATTAACGCGTCGACTTATTGGTCTGTTTGAGAGTGAAACCTTTTCAATTTCTCGTACTGAATCTTGCCCAAGAATTTTTCCCATTATAATTTTACATGCTGGCATCACTAGGTTCTCACCATCTGTGTGACTTTTCCTTTTCTGGGTAGTAAGTTCTGCTACTAAATCACTTGCCTCCTGGGTCAGTTTACTGACTGTCATTTTATGAATAAAAGCTTTAATCTGTTTGTGTTGAGATTCCAAGAGCTGCTTAAAATAATCAGCTGTCCTCCCCCTGTGCAATACTGTGCTCTCCAATTATCAGCCTACCATTCTCTCCTGCCAAAAACTGAGAATGGACACAAGCAAAGAAACATGGTCCTACTGCGCACTGCCATACTGGTCCAAGAGACCTCGAACGAAATTGCTAACGGGGCTGTTTGGTCACTGCCTACCAGCAGTTAGTATTGTTAGCATCATGCGATGTGCAAAGTTTAAAAGATGATGTTTATTTTTTTAAATCACAATCTCTCACAAAACCCCTCACAACTTCTCACAGAAACCTGGTCTAGAAAATGACCAAAACACGACCATGTCTGCATGCTTTTATGCATTAAGTAGCTGCCACATGACTGGCAGATTAGATATTTGTATTAATAACCAGATGTAGGGGTGTACTTAATACAATAGCTACTGACAGGGCAGCAGTGAGTAATCAGTGAGTAATTCGGGAAGTTATTCTTGACAATTCATTCTTCAGAAGTCTCCTCATTACTGTACTTGGTCAGGGACGACAGATAACAGGGATGAAAAGTTGGAGTAAAAACAAAATGATAAAAGAAAGGTAGAAATGAAACTTTAAAAATTCAGTACCACAAGCTGAGGTTTTGAAGAAATATGCATGAATAGAAGAGAGCGGAAAACCCTTCAGGACGGGATAGGAGAATTAGAAAAATAGCAACTAAAATGCATTCGACCAAAACTTTGTGAAACTAGATGCATGCTAAATAAATGTTTGCAAAAATCAGGAGTTTATCTAACCAACCCCACCTCTAGAAAAAGAAAGCCTGTTGATCCACTGCTTTCACCAGCATGGAAATCATTTCCCTTATATGATTTCACATTCTCCAGAATAATTACCTTCCTACCTGGGGCGAGGTGGGGGGAGGTGTCCGAGTTTGAAGCAGGATGCACTGGTTGGAAATCAAGTGTGGAAATACACTAATGCCATTGTATGAGAAATATAGAATAGTACAGCACATTACAGGCCCTTCGGCCCACAAAACCTGTGCCCACCCTCAAACCCTGCCTCCCATATAAACCCCCACCTTAAATTCCTCCGTATACCTGTCTAGTAGTCTCTTAAACTTCACTAGTGTATCTGTCTCCACCACTGACTCAGGCAGTGCATTCCATGCACCAACCACTCTCTGAGTGAAAAACCTTCCTCTAATATCCTCCTTGAACTTCCCTCCCCTTACCTTAAAGCCATGTCCTCTTGTACTGAGCAAGAGCCTGGGGAAGAGGCGCTGGCTGTCCACTCTGTCTATTCCTCTTCCATATCCTTCCTATAGTGAGGCAACCAGAACTGGACACAGTACTCCAAGTCTGGCCTAACCAGAGTTTTATAGAGCTGCATCATTACATCACGTCTCTTAAACTATATCCCTCGACTTATGAAAGCTAACACCCCATAAGCTTTCTTAACTACCCTATCTAACTGTGAGGCAACTTTCAGGGATCTGTGGACATGTACCCCCAGATCCCTCTGCTCCTCCACACTACCAAGTATCCTGCCATTTACTTTGTACTCTGCCTTGGAGTTTGTCCTTCCAAAGTGTACCACCTCACACTTCTCCGGGTTGAACTCCATCTGCCACTTCTCAGCCCACCTCTGCATCCTATCAATGTCTCTCTACAATCTTCGATGATCCTCTAAACTATCTACAACATCACCAACCTTTGTGTCATCTGCAAACTTGCCAACCCACACTTCTACCCCCACATCCAGGTCTTAATAAAAATCACGAAAAGAAGAGGTCCCAGAACAGATCCTTGAGGGACACCACTAGTCACAACCCTCCAATCTGAATGTACTCCCTCCACCACAACCCTCTGCCTTCTGCAGGCAAGCCAATCCCCCTGGCCAAACTTCCCTGGATCCCATGCCTTCTGACCTTCTGAATAAGCCTACTGTGTGGAACCTTGTCAAATGCCTTACTTAAATCCATGTAGATCACATCCACTGCACTACCCTCATCTATATGCCTGGTCACCTCCTCAAAGAACTCTATCAGGCTTGTTAGGCATGAGCTGCCCTTCACAAAGCCATGCTGACTGTCCCTGATCAGACCATGATTCTCTAAATGCCCATAGATCCTATCTCTAAGAATCTTTTCCAACAGCTTTCCCACCACAGATGTAAGGCTCACTGGTCTATGACTACCTGGACTATCCCTACTACCTTTTTTGAACAAGGGGACAACATTCACCTCCCTCCAATCCTCCGGTACCATTCCTGTTGGACAACGAGGACATAAAGATCTTAGCCAGAGGTTCAGCAATCTCTTCCCTCGATTTGTGGAGCAGCCTGAGGAATATTCCGTCAGGCACCGGGGACACATCTGTCCTAATCTATTTTAACAACTCCAACACCTCCTCTCCCTTAATATCAACATGCTCCAGAACATCAACCTTACTCATATTGTCCTCACCATCATTAAGTTCCCTCTCAGTGGTGAATACTGAAGAGAAGTATTCATTGAGAACCTCGCTCACTTCCACAGCCTCCAGGCTCATCTTCCCACTTTTATTTCTAATCGGTCCTACCTTCACTCCTGTCATCCTTTTGTTCTTCACATAATTGAAGAATGCCTTGGGGTTTTAATTTACCCTACTCGCCAAGGCCTTCTCATGCCCCCTTCTTGCTCTTCTCAGCCCCTTCTTAAGCTCCTTTCTTGCTACCCTATATTCCTCAATAGACCCATCTGATCCTTGCTTCCTAAACCTCATGTATGCTGCCTTCTTCCACCTGACTAGATTTTCCACTTCACTTGTCACCCATGGTTCCTTCACCCTACCATTCTTTATCTTCCTCACTGGGACAAGTTTATCCCTAACATCCTGCAAGTGATCCTTAAATATTGACCACATGTCCACAGTAAATTTCCCTGCAAAAGCATCATCCCAATTCACACCCGCAAGTTCTAGCCTTATGGCCTCATAATTTGCCCTTCCCCAATTAAAAATTCTCCTGTCCTGTCTGATTCTATCTTTTTCCATGATAATGCTAAAGGCCAGGGAGCAGTGATCACTGTCCCCCCAAATGCTCACCCACTGACAGATCTGTGACCTGACCCGGTTCATTACCTAATACTAGATTTAGTATGGTATTCCCCCTAGTCGGCCTGTCAACATACTGTGACAGGAATCCGTCCTGGACACACTTAACAAACTCTGCTCCATCTAAACCCTTGAAACTAATCAAGTGACAGACAGGCAGACATACTTTATTGATCCCGAGGGAAATTGGGTTTCATTACAGCCGCAACAAGAACAGTGAAGAAATATAGCAATATAAAACCATAAATAATTAAATAATAATAAGTTAATTATGCCAAGTACAAATAAGTCCAGGACCAGCCTATTGGCTCAGGGTGTCTGACACTCCGAGGGAGGAGTTGTAAAGTTTGATGGCTACAGGCAGGAATGACTTCCTATGATGCTCAGTGTTGCATCTCAGTGGAATGAGTCTCTGGCTGAATGTACCCCTGTGCCTAACCAGTACATTATGGAGTGAATGGGAGTCATTGTCCAAGATGGCATGCAACTTGGACAGCATCCTCTTTTCAGACACCACCGTCAGAGAGTCCAGTTCCACCCCCACAACATCATTGGCCTTACGAATGAATTTGTTGATTCTGTTGGTGTCTGCTACCCTCAGCCTGCTGTCCCAGCACACAACAGCAAACATGATAGCACTGGCCACCACCAACTCATAGAACATCCTCAGCATTGTCCGCCAGATGTTAAAGGATCTCAGTCTCCTCAGGAAATAGAGACGGCTCTGCCCCTTCTTGTAGACAGCCTCAGTGTTCTTTGACCAGTCCAGTTTATTGTCAATTCATAACCCCAGGTATTTGTAATCCTCCACCATGTCTACACTGACCCCTTGGATGGAAACAGGGGTCACCGGTGACTTAGCCCTCCTCAGGTCCACCACCAGCTCCTTAGACTTTTTCACATTAAGCTGCAGATGATTCTGCTCGCACCATGTAACAAAGTTTCCCACCGTAGCCGTGTACTCAGCCTCATCTCCCTTGCTGATGCATCCAACTATGGCAGAGTCATCAGAAAACTTCTGAAGATGGTAAGACTCTGTGTTGTAGTTGAAGTCCGAGGTGTAGATGGTGAAGAGAAAGGGAGACAGGACAGTCCCCTGTGGAGCCCCAGTGCTGCTGACCACTCTGTCTGACACACAGTGTTGCAAGCGCACGTACTGTGGTCTGCCAGTCAGGTAATCAATAATCCATGACACCAGGGAAGCATCCACCTGCATCGCAGTCAGCTTCTCACCCAGCAGAGCAGGGTGGATGGTGTTGAACGCACTGGAGAAGTCAAAAAACATGACCCTCACAGTGCTCACCAGCTTGTCTAGGTGGGCATAGACAATATTAATGCCAATCAATATTAGGGAAGTTAAAGTCACCCATGATAAAAACCCTGTTATTTTTGCACCTTTCCAAAATCTGCCTCCCAATCTGCTCCTTGGTATCTCTGCTGCTACCAGGGGGCCTATAGAATACCCCCAGTAGAGTAACTGCTCCCTTCCTGTTCCTGACTTCCACCCATACTGACTCAAAAGAGGATCCTGCTACATTACCCACCCTTTCTGCAGCTGTAATAATATCCCTGACCAGTAATGCCATCCCTCCTCCCCCTTTTCCCCCCTCTCTATCCCTTTTAAAGCACTGAAATCCAGGAATATTGAGAATCCATTCCTGCACTGGTGCCAGCCAAGTCTCCATAATGGCCACTACATCATAATTCCATGTATGTATCCAAGCTCGCAGTTCATCACCTTTGTTCCTGATGCTTCTTGCATTGAAGTACACACACTTTATCCCTTCTGTCTTACTACATTCACACCCTTTAATCTGCTTCCCGTTCCTCAAAGCCTCTCTATATGTTAGATCTGGCTTGACTCCATGCACTTCTTTCACTGCTCTATGGGTCCCATCCCCCTTGCAAATTAGTTTAAACCCTCCCGAACCATGCTAGCAAACCTACCTGCAAGGATGTTGCTCCCCCTCGAGTTCAGGTGCAACCCATCCAATCGGTACAGGTCCCACCTTCCCCAGAAGAGATCCCAATGATCCAAATATCTGAAACCCTGCCCCCTGCACCAACTCCTCTGCCACTCATTCAACTGCCATCTCCTCAAATTCCTACCATCACTATCACGTAGCACTGACAGCAATCCTGGTAACAAATGTTTCAAAGGTATCATTTGTACCAAAACTATATTGGGGGGGGGGGTGCTCAGAGTCAGGAAAACAAACCCCTTTAAAAAATTTCAAAAATTGCTGATCTGTGAAGTGGATAAGTGACCTGGATAAAAGTGTGGATGGGTGGGTTCATAAGTTTGCTGATGATATGAAGACTGGTAGTGTTGTGGATAGCATAGGAGTTGCTGGGATTTACAATAGATCAATTGCAGATATGGCAGATGGAGTTTAACCCAACCAAATGTGAGGTGTTGTACTTTGGTAAGTAAAATGTATAGAGACAGTATACCTTTCAGGGTAAGATCCCTAACAACGTTGATGAGCAGAGGGATCTCGGTGTCCAAGATCATAGCTCATTGAAAATGGCTAAACAAATTGATGGGGTGGTTAAGAAAGCATATGGCATGCTTGCCCATATTAGTCGAGGGATTGATTTCAAAACTCGAGAAGTTATACGCAGCTTGATAAAACTCTAGATAGGCGGCAACTGGACTGTTGCATAGAGTTCTGGCTACCCCGTTGTAGGAAGAACGTCTATGTGTGAGAGAGGGTGCAGAAGAGGTTTAACAGGATGGTGCCTGGAGAAGAGGGCATTTGTGGTTGGATTAAATTGGGGTTTTTTTTGTAATGGTGGAGTCTGAGAGGAGATCTGACGGAAGTTTATAAGATTATTAGAGGCATGGATACAGTATACAGACAGTATCTTTTTCCCAGGGCATGCATTTTAGGTGCAAGGGGGAAATTTAAAAGGAGATGAAAGGGCAACTTTTTACACAGAGAGTGGGGTGGTGGGAGAGGCAGAAACATCAGAGACTATTAAGAGCCATTGAAATAGGCACATGAATGTGACAAAAATGGAAGGACAGGGGCCTTGTGTTCACAGAAGAGATTCATTTAGTTCGTCATTTGATTACAATTGAATTGGTTCAGTACAGCATTGTGGGCTGAAGGGTCAGTTCCTGTACTGTACTGTTCCATGTTCTATGTATCATCCATGGTGGAAGTTGTGAGGAAAATGGGGTCCAGTGTTTCTGTTGAGGATGACAGTAGACAAGAGATTATGACAGCAGCTCTTAAACTATCAGAAACCACGAGTGCACAACACACTGAATTAGTGACGGTGACATGGACAGTTAGTGATTCAGAATAATTGGGGAGTCATAGAATCATTGAGCATTACACCACAGAAACAGGATCTCCAGCACATCTAGTCTGTGCTGAACTGGTATTCTGTCCAGTCCCATTGACCTGCACCTAGAACACAGCCCTCCCTCCATACCCCTCCAATCCATGTACGTATCCAAACCTGTCTTAAACGTTCCAGTCAAACCCTCATCCACCACTTCTGCTGGCAGCTCGTCCCATGCTCACACCACCCACTGAGTGAAGAAGTTCCCTTTCAGGTTCCACTTCAATATTTCACCTTTCACCCTTAACCTATGGCCTTGCTCCTTACTGTCTGCATCACCCAGGACATGTCCTCTTCTCATTGCTACCATCAGGGAGAAGGTACAGGAAACTGAAGGCTCACACTCAACGATTCAGGAACAGCTTCTTCCCCTCTGTCATCAGATTTCTGAATGGACATTGATTCCATGAAAACAACCTCACTACATTTTTTGCTCTTTGTAGCACTATTTATTTAATTTAACTATATATATATATATATATATATATATATATATATATATATATATATATATATATAGTAATTACTGTATATAATTACTGTCATTTAGTTATTTTATTATATATTGCAATGTACTGGGGCTGGATAACAAAAATTTCATGACAACTGCCGGTGATATTAAACCTGACTCTGATTCTGCTCTTCACTTTGTTTGTCATGTAACTAATTATTCTGCATTGTTATTGTGATAAATTGCTCTGGTGTTAAATCTGCTCTTCAGTGGGAGTTCAGTGAAACCCTCTCTCACTGCTTCTCCTCTGTGATGTCTGCTGTTCTCTTACTCTTCCGCCATGTGTTCACCAAGACCCTCTACCACAACCACATAACCTTCCTGGGAGCTTGTCTATGCCACCATCTTGTGCCACATGGCTTCCAGCTCCTTTTTCAGGTCTCTAGGTCTGGACCCACTGAGGATTCCAAGTACTTGTGTTTAATTGACTGATTCTCCCTCCATATTCCTCACGTCACTCTTTCTGCCATTCAGAGTTACCTGGTGACTCTGTCTCAGTATCTGCCACAGCTCTGGGCCTTTCTCTCTTCAGCCTGTCGTGGACCTCTCTGAAATTTTATCCTCCTATAGATCCATGCCTTCACCCGCCTGATCTTCACCTTCTGCACGTCCAGCAAAGGTTGAAAGATTGTCCATCTCCAGACCACTCTGTAACCCCGTGTCTCTCACCTCTCCACCTTCCCTGAACACTCCAAACCTCGTCCCTCCTGTGACACCATCTGCTCTCTTCCCCTCTCTGATCCCAGCTCTGATCCTTGCCGTGTCTTCTCAATTTCCACTGACCTTCCCCTCTTTGAGGCTGAATGCCCTGTCCTCAGTGAGGGCCTTACCTTTGTACACCTTGGCGCACGCCTCTGTGAGTTTCATGCCCACCACAGCATTAAGATCTTCTTCAATCACCAGTATCTCCAATCCCACTTCTTTGGCAAGGATTCCACATCCTGTGCTGATGACCCTTTCTCCCATCTCCTATCTCTCATCAATGAGGCCTCACAGCTCTCTGCTTCTTTCTTGACAAAGAACCAACCATTTCCCCTCCACCACCATCCTCCTCCGTCTGGCAGAACTGGTCCTCACCCTCAACAATTTTTCAAATTTGGCTTCCTTCCTCTTTCTCCAAACTCGAGGTATAGCCATAGGAACTCGCATGGGCCCTAGCTATGACTGCCTCTTTGTTGGCAATGTTGAACAGTCCATGTTCGGCCTTCGCCAGTTATACTCCCCAGCTCTTCCTCTGTTACAATGACAACTACATTGGTGCTACTTCATGCACCCATGCTGAGCTTGTCAATTTTATCAGCTTTGCCTCTAACTTCCACCCTGCCCTTAAGTTCAGTTGTTCCATCTCTGCCATCTTCCTCCCCTTTCTCAATCTCTCTGTCTCCATCTCTGGAGATAAACTGTCAACCAGCATCTTTTATAAACCTCTGATTTCTACGATTATGTCGACTGACCTCTTCCCTATCTCTTATAAAAATTCTATTCCCTTTTCTCTGTTTCTCCACTGCATGTGTTTGTGATGCAACGCAAAGTTTCTGAAGAGTTCAGGAGAGTCAGTTTTCTCCCTGCTGGCTGAAATCAAAGGAGGTGTAAGCACAGTGGCCATTGTCGGAGTGGGCCAGCGTTAGTGGTCCAGATTTGGCTCAACAGTCTTGGGCAAACATATTTGGAGGTTCTAAGAAAGTAAGCAAGAAAGTTTCTGGTACTATTTTTTTGGGTAGTACATAGCTAGTGTGCTGAGAATGGGTCCGGAGTTAGTATGTGTTACTTGTAGAGATGTGGGAACTCTGGGAGACCTGCAGTCTCACTGATAACTACATCTGCATGAAGTGCACAGAGTTACATCTCCTCAGAGACTGTGTTAAAGAACTGGAGCTGCCGCTGGATGACCTTCAGCTCATACGGGAGAATGAGGAGGTAACAGACAGGAGATCCAGGGAGATAGTCACCCCTCAGGTACAGGATGCAGGTACCTGGGTGACTGTCAGGAGAGGGGAAGAGAATAGGCAGCCAGTGCAGAGTACCCCTGTGGCCGTTTCCCACAATAATAAGTATAACACTTTGGATACTGTTGAGCAGCGGCTGGGTCTCTGGCACTGAGTCTGGCTCTGCAGCTTCGAAGGGAATGAGGAGAAGAGGAGTCCGTAATGACAGGGGATTCCATGATTAGATGATCAGAAAGCAGATTCTGTGGACGTGAAAGAGAAACCCGGATGGTCTGTTGCCTCCCAGATCCCAGGGTTAGAGTTGTCTTGGATCGAGTCCACAGCATTCTAAAGGGGAGGGTGAACAGCTGTAAGATGTGGCACATATTGGAACCAATGACATAGGTAGGAAAAGGGAGGAGCTTCTGAAGAGAGAATCTAGGGAGTTAGACAGTCAGCTGAAAAGCTGGACCATCAGGGTAGTAATCACTGGATTATTACCCGTACCATGTGCTAGTGAGGCTAAGAATAGGATGCTCTGGCTGAAGGGTAAAAAGATCCTGATGTGAATTATATACAGGCCTCCAAACAGTAGCCAGAATGTGGTCAACAAATTACAAAGGGAAATAGAGAAGGCTTATAAAAAGGGCAATGTTGTGATAATCATGGGGGATTTAAATATGCAGGAGATTGGGAAAATCTGATTGGAAGTTAGGTTTCAGCAGAGTGGACATTGTGTGAGTGGGCCAGTGTTACAGTGGAATTTGAGGCTTTGGCTCACTGAGGCTTAGGGGAGGATTAGTCCGTAGGTAGATTTTTCTTTGCCATTTATTCTTTCATTCTTTCTTTTTGAAGATTTAGAGCAGTGGGGGTGCCAGACAGGGCAGTGGAATTCTCTTCTTGCAGGATGTGGGAAGGCAGGGAGACCTTCAGTGTCCCTGATGACAAAACCTACAAGAAGTGCATCCAGCTGCAGCTTCTAATAGACTGTGTGAAGGAGTTGGAGCTGGAACTGGATGAACTCTGGATCATTCAGGAGGCTGAGATCATTTGATAGACAGCACACACAGTCAGGTAGTTCCACACACTGTGCAGGACACGGGTAAATGGGTGACTGTCAGGTGGAGAAGGTGAGAGGCAGCCAGTGCAGAGTACCCCTGTGGCCTTTCCCCTCAACAGCAGGTAGGATGTGTTCTATACTGTTGAGGCGGGGTATCACCTAGCAGAGGAAAGCCACAGCAGTCGGGTATCTGGTACTGAGTCTGGCTCTGTGCCTCAGAAGGGAAGAGGGAGAAAAGGCAAGTGGCAGTGACAGGGGATTCAGATTGATGAGGGTAACAGAAAGGAGCTTCTATGGCTGAGAGTGAGATTCCCAGATGATATGTTGCCTCCTGGGTGCCAGGATCAGGGACATCTCAGCTGAAGTCCACAGCATTGTTAAGTGGGTGGGTGAGCGGCCAGAGGTTGTGGCCTACGTCAGTACCAATGACATGGGTAGGAGGGTGACGAGTTCCAGCAAAGTGAGTTCAGGGAATTAGGTGCCCAGTTAAAGGGCAGGATCTCCAGGGCTGTGATCTCAGGATTGCTACCTATACCATGTGCTAGTAAGGCCAGAAATAGGAAGATCATACAGTTTAACATGTGGCTGAGGAGATGGCGCAGGATGGGGGGTTTCAGATTTTTTTGATCATTGTGCTTTCTTTCCGGAAAGTGAGACTTGTACAGAAGGTATGGTTTGCACCCGAACTGGGGGACTAATATCCTAGTGGGAAGGGTTACCAGTGCTGTACAGGTGGGGTGAAAAAAACTCCCTCATGATGTTGGGAGTGGAGTTTAAACTCGAGTTGCAGGGGGATGTGAACCAGAGTGCCCAAACAGATCATGGAGTGGTTGTAGAGAAAGGTGTTGTTCAGCCCTTGTACAAAGTCAGGTAATTGAAAGATTGAGCATAGTGGGGCAAATGTCCTGAGCTGTGTATATTTCAATGTAAGGAGTATTGTAGGAGAGGTGGGTGAGCTTAGGGCATGGATCAGCCTGTGGAATATGACATTGTTGCCATTAGTGAGATTTGTTTGCAGGAGGGAGGACTGGCAGCTCAATGTTCTGGGGTTCCGTTGTTTTAGACATGATGGAGCAGGAGGGGTGGCATTACCAGTAAGGAAAAATGTCATGGCCGTGCTCAGTCAGGACAGATGGGAGAGCTCATCTTGTGAGGCTTTTTGGGTGGAACTGAGGAATGAGAAAGGTATGGCCAAGTTAATGGGATAATATCATCGACCATCAGCAGTCCACTGGATTTAGAGGAGCAAATTTGCAGAGATTGCAGACTGTGGCAAAAAGTCAAGGTTGTGATATTAGTCAATTTTATCTTTCCACATATTGACAGGGACTCCCATGCTGTAAAAGAGGTGGATGGGAAAGTGTTTGTCAAATGTGTTTAGTAAAGTTTCCTCAATCAGTGTATAGAAATCTCAACTAGAGAGAACGTGATACTACATCTCCTATTAGGGAATAAGACAGGGCAGGTGAAAAAAGTATGTGATCATAATGCCATTAGTTTTATGGTAATTATGGAAAAGCATTGATGTTGGGTTAAGATGCTAAATTGCAGAAAGGCTAAATTTGATGGTATCAGAAAGGATATGGCAAATGTGGATTGGGACAGGTTGTTTTCTGGGAAAGGTATACTTGGGAAGTGGGGGGCCTTCAAAAGCGAAATTTTGAGAATAGAGAATTTGTATATTCCTGTCAGAATTTAAGACAAGGATAATAGATTTTGGTAATCTTGATTTTTGAGAGATATTGATGCCCTGGTTAAGTAGAAGGAGATGCATAACAGTATAGCAGGTAGGAACAAATGAGATTCTTGAGCAGTACAAGAAATGGAAGAGAACAATGAAGAAGGAAATCAGGAGGGCTAAAAGAAGACATGGCTTTGTGCGTGGTAAATCAAGTCTAACCATTTTTACTGTATTTTTGAAGGAAGTTACCAGTGTAATGCCCTGGTTAAGATTTCCAGTGCTATACTGTATGTATTTCATTTTAGTGTTATGCACCAGCAGCAATGGATATGAAACTGAATCAGGTTTTTATAAATAAACAACAAAATTTATTAACCTCTACTCAAAAACATCGTAAAATAAACAAATGACTGACTTAAACGGAAGTTAACGATGTTATACATCTATAGTTATCAAACAGTCGAACTGAAAGACAATTCTTAACAGATTTTATTTAAGCACAGTCTTACGGTGGTAGTTCAAACAGTCCAAGTGATTTATGAAATAAATGAGAAGAGGGACTTGCCAAACCAGCGATCGATTACTGAAACATAGATGAAACTGCTGAGGTAGATTCCAGCAGTGAAATACCTTTTTCCAAAGATAATATGAAGAGTGAGTTTTCTCCAAGTAACTGACCTTTATCCGGAGGTGGTCACCGCACAACACCCAAACCATGTAAGGGTTAACAAAATTGCGCGCCACGTATGGATTGTACCAAGTGTCAGTCACCCCCGAAATGCGCCGAATGCCGCTGATTAACCCCAATCCTTAGGGTTCATTTGAAAGCTGGAAATTCTTCACTCTCTCTTTCTCGACACTCTCTCTCTCCTCAGATTTCATAACCACTGACTGTGACTCTCAACAAAAAATCACCTATGCAACAAACTGCGATTTCACTTTTATACCGGATGGAACCTGCCATCATGTGACATCACATCACTCAGCTATCATAAGACAATTACATCATGCCCATCACGAGATAATGGCATAATGCTCACAGGATATGTAACATTAGCAAAAGCATGATGTCCTGCTGGTAAAATGTCTTGGTTTTGGCTAAGACAAGAAGCCCTGCTGTTCAACTTAGGAATGTTGTATCAGCCAATCAGGATGGTGGGATCTGGAGAAAGTCCTTGAGAGAGTGTAGTGGATGGAGCTTTGTGATGGACAGTAGTCTGGTTTGGGATCATTTTAGCAGGAGCTGCACAGCAGGACAGAAGGGAAGATACCACAGAATGTCATGGGAAGGAGAGTCCCCGTTGCAAGAGGTGCTTTGTGCAGATGAATATCTCCAGGACAAGTGCCAATACTTGTGAGAGAAAGCCAGTTTGCTGAAGATGGCCTTCAAGGGAAGTTAGGACTGTGGTGGGTGCTTTCAGGGAGACCGGGGGTTCAGCACCGTGAGTAATGGTTATACCCAGCTTTGGAAAAGATGAGCTCCTATATTTAGACAGGTTTAACTGTAATAAGCCCTTTTATTTTTTATTCTATCTTTTCTTTCTTTTAATAACTGATGAAACTGAAATTGGTAAATGCACCTTCTTTATAATTTTATGTGGTGTACAATCTGTTATTTCTTGCCAATTGATAATTGGGTTTGGGCAGAATTTACAAAGCATTCGCTCAAATTGAGGTTTCTTTAATGAGAACATCATGACATTCCTGTTTGGTTTGAACCCAAAATCATACTGACCCCAGATGTATATTGTTTATGAAAGGTGGCTTCTCACCGCTGAGTCAAGTGGCTGTTGTTGCACCAGGAACGTTGAAGACAAGGCATGGAAGTTGTTTACATAGACTTTAGCAAGGGCTTTGAAATGGTCCCACATGGGAGGCTGCTCATGAGCGTTCAGTTGCTTGGCATTCAAAGTGAGGTAGTAATTTGGATTGGACATTGGCTTCACAGGAGAAGAGAGAAGCCAAAGAGTGGTAATTGATAGTTACCTCTCTGACTGGAGAGCCGTGACTAATGGTGTGTCACAGGGATCACTGCTGAGTCCATCAGTTGTTTCTCATCCATATCAATGATCTGGATGATAATGTCGTATTCTGGATCAGCAAATTTGTGGACTCCTATGGACTCAGACCCCAAGATCCCTCTGATCCTCCACACTGCCAAGAATCTTACCATTAATACTATATTCTGCCATCATATTTGACCTACCAAAAGGAACCACTTCACACTTAAGTGGGTTGAACTCTATCTGCCACTTCTCAGCCCAGTTTTGCAACATATCAATGTCCTGCTGTAACCTTTGACAGCCCTCCACACTATCCACAACACCCATAACCTTTGTGTCATCAGCAAACTTACTAACCCATCCCTCCACTTCCTCATCCAGGTCATTTATAAAAATCCTGAAGAGTAAGGGTCCCAGAACAGATCCCTGAGGCACATCACTGGTCACCGACCTCCATGCAGAATATAACCTGTCTACAACCACTCTTTGCCTTCTGTGGGCAAGCCAGTTCTGGATCTACAAAGCAATTTCCTCTTGGATCCCATGCTTCCTTACTTTCTCAATAAGCCTTGCATGGGGTACCCTATCAAATGCCTTGCTGAAATCCATATACACTACATCTACTGCTCTTCCTTCATCAATGTGTTTAGTCACGTCCTCAAAAAATTCAATCAGTCTCATAAGGCACGACCTGCCTTTGACAAAGCCATGCTGACTATTCCTAATCATATTATACCTCTCCAAATGTACATAAGTCCTGCCTCTCAGGATCTTCTCCATCAACTTACCAACCACTGAGCTAGGACTCATTGGTCTATAATTTCCTGGGATATCTCTATTCCCTCTGTTGAATAAAAGAACAACCTCCGCAACCCTCCAATCCTCAGGAACCTCTCCTGTCCCCAGTGATGATACAAAGATCATCGCCAGAGGCTCAGCAATCTCCTCCCTCACCTCCCACAGTAGCGTGGGGTACATCTAATCCTATCCTGGCGACTTATCCAACTTGATACTTTCCAAAAGCTCCAGCACATCCCCTTTCTTAATATCTACAAGCTAAAGCTTTTCAGTCTGCTATAAGTCATCCCTACAATCACTGAGATCCTTTTCCATAGTGAATACTGAAGTAAAGTATTGATTAAGTACCTCTGCTATTTCCTTCAGTTCCATACACACTTTCCCACTGTCACACTTTGTAGGTCCTATTTGTTCACATTTTATCCTCTTGCTCTTCACATACTTGTAGAATGCCTTGGGGTTTTCTTTAATCCTGCCCGCTAAGGCCTTCTCATGACCCCTTCAGGCTCTCCTAATTTCCTACTTGAGCTCCTTCCTATTAGCCTTATAATCTTCTAGATCTCTAACATTACCTAGCTCTCTGAACCTTTTGTAAGCTTTTCTTTTCTTCTTGACTAGATGTACTACAGCCTTTGTACACCACAGTTCCTGTACCCTACCATAACTTCTCTGTCTCATTGGAACGTACCTGTGCAGAACTCCACACAAATATCCCTTGAACATTTGCCATATTTCTTCCGTACTTTTCCCTGAGAATATCTGTTTCCAATTTAAGCTTCCAATTTCGAGCCTGGTAGCCTCATAATTCCCCTTACTCCAATTAAACGCTTTTCTAACTTGTCTTTTCCTATCTCTCTCCAATGCTATTTTAAAGGAGATAGAATTATGATCACTATCTCCAAAATGCTCTCCCACTGAGAGATCTGACACCTGACCAGGTTCATTTCCCAATACCAAATCAAATACAGCCTCTCCTCTTGTAGGCTTATCTACATACTGTGTCATGAAACCTTCCTGAACACACCTAACAAACTCCACCCTATTTAAACCCCTTGCTCTTGGGAGATGCCGATTAATATTTGGAAAATTAAAATCTCCCGTCACGACAACTCTATTATTATTACACCTTTCCAGGATCTGTTTCCCTATCTGCTCCTCGATATCCCTGTTACTATTGGGCAGCCTATAAAACACACCCAGTAAAGTTATTGACCCCTTTCTGTTCCTATCTTCCACCCACAGAGACTCCATAGACAATCCCTCCATGTTGTTCACCTTTTCTACAGCTGTGACACTATCTCTGATCAACAGTGCCACGCCCCCACCTCTTTTGCCTCCCTCCCTGTCCTTTCTGAAACATCTAAAACCCAGCACTTAAAGTAACCATTCCCGTCCCTGAGCCATCTAAGTCTCTGTAATGGCCACCACATCATAGCTCCAAGTACTGATCCACACTCTACGCTCATCCATTTTGTTCACAACACTCCTTTGCGTTAAAATAGACACATCTCAAACCTTCGTTCTGAGTGCGTCCCTTCTCTATCACCTGCCTATCCTCCCTCTCACACTGTCTACAAGCTTTCTCTATTTGTGAGCCAACCGCCTCTTCCCTTGTCTCTTCAGTTTGTTTCCCCCCCCCCAACAATTCTAGTTTAAACTCTCCCCAGTAGCCTTAGCAAACCTCCCCGCCAGGATATTGGTCCCCTTGGGATTCAAGTGCAACTCGTCCTTTTTGTACTGGTCACACCTGCCCCAAAAGAGGTTCCAATGATCCAGAAATCTGAATCCCTGCCCCTTGCTCCAATCCCTCAGCCACACATTTATCCTCCGCCTCATTCAATTCCTATTCTCACTGTCGCGTGGCACAGGCAGTAATCCTGAGATTACTACCTTTGCGGTCCTGCTTCTCGACTTCCTTCCTAACTCCCTGTTGTCTTTTTTCAGGACCTCTTCCCTTTTCCTACCAATATGCACCACGACCACTGGCTGTTCTCCCTCCCACTTCAGGATATCTCGGACACGATCTGGAACATCCCAGACCCTAGCACCTGGGAGGCAATCTACCATCTGAGTTTCTTTCCTGCGTCCACAGAATCGCCTGTCTGACCCCCTAATTATAGAGTCCCCTATCACTACTGCCTTCCTCTTCCTTTTCCTACCCTTCTGAGCCACAGGGCCAGACTCTGTCCCAGAGACACGGTCACTGTCGCTTCCCCCAGGTAGGCTGTCCCCTCCAATTATACTCAAAGAGGAGTACTTATTGTCAAGGGGGTACTCTCTAGTACCTGACTCTTCCCCTTCCCCCTCCTGACTGTGACCCACTTGTCTGTGTCCCGTGACCCCGGTGTGACCACCTGCCTATAACTCCTTTCTATCACCTCCTCACTCTCCCTTACCAGGCAAAGGTCATCGAGCTGCATCTCCAGTTCCCTAACTCAGTCCCTCAGGAGCTGCAGCTCGACACACCTGGTGCAGATATGGCCGTCCGGGAGGCTGGGAGACACCAGGACCTCCCACATCTGACACCGAGCACAGAAAACTGGCCTCACACACATACTTCCTCCTTTCCGCAAATAGCACCAGTAAACCTACCTCGCTTCGTCTCGTTACCACCTAAGCCCGTTGAGCCAGAACCCTATCGCTCTGCTGCCTCTCACTCTACTGCCCACTGGATACGGTGGTCTTCTTTTTAAACCTTTCGTGCTCTACTGGCTGACATCATGCACCTGCGCAGTCTCGCCTCTCTTTCAACCCGAGTAGTAAAAAACTGCCTACGCTCCAGAAATCAGCTGTTCACTCGCAGCCTTCTTGCTCAGAGTTGTGGTCATTTCCCATAAGACTATTAGAGCAGAAGGTATAGGAACAGAATTTGGCCCATCAAGTCTGCTTCACCATTTCATCATGGCTGATCCAATTTTCCTCTCAGCCCCAATCTCTGCCTTCTCCCCATATCCCTTCATACTCTGTTCAATCAAGAATCTATCAACCTCTTCCTTAAGTATACTGTACATAAATACTTGGCCTTCACAGCTTCCTAGAAACATAGAAATATTGGAAACCTACAGCACAATACAGGCCCTTCGGCCCACAATGCTGTGCCGAACATGTCCTTACTTTAGAAATTACCTAGAGTTACCCAGAGCCCTTTATTTCTCTCAGCCCCATGCACTTATACAGGGGTCTCTTAAAAGACACTGTTGTATCCGCCTCCACTACCATCGCAGGAAGCCCATTCCATGCACTCAACACTCTCTGCATAAAAAAAACATACCCCTGACATCTCCTCTGTACCTACTCCATAGCACCTTAAACCTGTTCCTTCCTGTGGCAACCATTTGAGCCCTGGGAAAAAGCCTCTCACTATCCACACGATCAATGCCTCTCATCATCTTATACACCTCTATCAGGTCACCTCTCATCCTCTGTCGCTCCAAGAAGAAAAGGTCAAGTTCACTCAACCTATTCTCATAAGGCATGCTCCACAATCCAGGCAACATCCTTGTAAATCTATTCTGCACCCTTTCTATACTTTCCTCATACTTCCTGTAAGTGAGCTGAGCAGAACTGATCATAGTGCTCAAGGTGGGGTCTGACCAGGGTCCTGTGTATCTGTAACATTACCTCTTGGCTCTTGAACTCATTCCCACGGTTGATGAAGGCCAAAGTACCGTATGATTTCTTAACCACACAGTCAACCTGCACAGCAGCTTTGAGTGTCCTATGGACTTGGACCCGAATATCCCTCTGATCCTCCACACTGCCAACAGTCTCACCATTAATACTATATTCTGCTATTATATTTGACGTACCAAAATGAACCACCTCACACTTATCTGGGTTGACTCCATCTGCCACTTCTCAGCCCAGTTTTCCAAACTATCGATGCCCTGCTGTAACCTCTGATAGTCCTCCACACTATCCACAACACCCCTAACCTTTTTGCCATCAGGAAATTTACTAACCCATCCCTCCACTTCCTCATCCAGGTCATTTACAAAAATCACTAAGACAAGGGGTCCCAGAACAGATCCCTGAGGCACACCACTGGTCACTGGCCTCCATGCAGAATATGACCCATCTACAACCACTCTTTGCCTTCTGTGTGCAGGCCAATTCTGGATCTACAAAGTGAGGTCCCCTTGGATTCCATGCCTCCTTACTTTCTCAATAAGCCTTGCATGGGGTAACTTATCAAATGCCTTGCTGAAATCAGTATACACTACATCTACTGCTCTACCTTCATCGACGTGTTTAGTCACATCCTCAAAAAATTCAATCAGGCTTGTAAGGCATGACCTGCCTTTGAAAAAGCAATGCTGACTATTCCAAGTCGTGTTATGCCTTTCCAAATGTTCATAAATCCTGCCTCTCAGGATTGTTTCCATCAACTTACCAACCACTGAAGCAAGTCTCACAGGTCTATAATTTCCTGGGCTATCTCTACTCCCTTACTTGAATAAGAGAACAACATCTGCAACCCTCCAATCCTCCAGAACCTCTCCTCTCCCCATTAATGATGCAAAGATCATTGCCAGAGGCTCAGCAATTTCCTCCCACAGTAGCCTGCGGTATATCTTGTCTGATCCTGGTGACTTACCTATCTTGATGCTTTCCAAAAGCTCAGCACATCCTCTTTCTTACTGTCTATACGCTCAAGTTTTTCAGTCCACTGTAAGTCATCCCTACAATTGCCAAAGTCCTTTTCCGTAGTGAATACTGAAGCAAAGTATTCATTAAGCACCTGCACTACCTCCTCCGGTTCCATGCATACTTTTTCACTGTTGCACTTGTTCTCTCACATCTTATCCTCTTGCACTTCACATACCTGTAGAATGCCTTGGTATTTTCCTTAATCCTGCTCACCAAGGCCTTCTCATGGCCCCTTCTAGCTCTCGTAATTTCATTCTTTAGCTCCTTCCTGCTAGCCTTATAATCTTCTAGATCTCTATCATTACCCATTTTTTGAACTTTTTTTAAGCTTTTCTTCTTGACAAGATTTTCAACTGCCTTTGTTCCTGTACCCTACCATCCTTTCCCTGTCTCATTGAAATGTAGCTATGCAAAACACCACACAAATACCCCTGAACAGTTGCCACATTTTTGCTGCATATTTCCCCAAGAACGTTTCCAATATATGCTTCCAAGTTCCTGCCTGATAGCTTCATATTTTCCCTTACTCCAATTAAATGCTTTCCTAAATTGTCTGTTTTTGTCCCTCTCCAATGCTATGGTAAAGGAGATAAATTTGTGATCACTATCTCCAAAGTGCTCTCCCACTGAGAGACCTGACCCCTGACCAGGTTCATTTCCCAATACCACATCAAGTACAGCCACTCCTGCTGTAGGCTTATGTACATACTGTGTCAGGAAATCTTCCTGAACACACCTAACGAACTCCACTTCATCTAAACTCCTTGACCTAGGAAGCTGCCAGTCAGTATTTGGGAAATTAAAATCTCCCATCACTACAACCCTGTTAGACCATAAGATATGGGAGCAGAAGTAGGCCCTTTGGCCCATTGAGTCTGCTCCGCCATTCATTCATGGGCTGATCCAATTCTTCCAGTCATCCCCACTCCCCTGCCTTCTCTGCATACCCCTTGATTCCCTGGCTAATCAAGAACCTATCTATCTCTGTCTTAAATACATCCAATGACTTGGCCTCCACAGCCACTCGTAGCAACAAATTCCACATATTTACCATCCTCTGACTAAACTAATTTCTCTGCATCTTTGTTCTAAATGGACATCCTTCAATCTTGAAGTTGTGTCCTTGACTCCCCTACCATGGGAAATCACTTTGCCATATCTAATCTGTTCAGGCCTTTTAACATTTGAAACTTATTATTGGATCATTCCAGAATCTGTCTCCCTATCAACTCTTCGATGTCACTGTTACTATTGGGTGGTCGATAAATAACACCCAGTAGATTGTTGACCACTTCCTGTTTCTAAATTCCACCCATGACTTCCTCCTTCTCTGCAGCCGTAACACTATCTCTGATCAGCAGTGCAACGCCCCCACCTCTTTAGCCTCCGTCCCTGTTCTTTCTGAAACACCTGGTACATGGAGCTTAGAAAAATAGAGGGCTAAGGGTAAGCCTAGTAATTTCTAAGGTAGGGACATGTTCGGCACAACTTTGTGGGCCGAAGGGCCTGTATTGTGCTGTAGGTTTTCTATGTTTCTATCTAAAGCTGGCATTCTTAAGTAGCCATTCCTGACCCTGAGCCATCCAAGCCTCTGTAATGGCCACAACATCATAGCTCCAAGTACTGATCCATGCTCTAAGTTCACCCGCTTTGTTCATGATACTCCGAGCATTAAAATAGAGACATCTCAAACCATCAGTCTGAGTGCATCCCTTCTCTATCACCTGCCTATCCTCCCTCTCACACTGCCTACAAGCTTTCTCAATTTCTGAGCCACTTGCTCTGTCCCTTTAGTTCAGTTCCCACCCCCCAGTAATTCTAGTTTAAACTCTCCCCAATAGTCTTAGCAAACCTTCCTGCCAGGATATTGGTTCCCCGGGATTCAAATGCAACCCGTCCTTTTCGTAGAGGTCACACCTGCCCCAAAAAAAGTCCCAATGATCCAGAAATCTGAATCCCTGTAACCTGCTCCAATCCCTCAGCCACGCATTTATCCTCCACCTCATTCTATTCCTGTACTCACTATCACGTGCACAGGCTGTAATCCTGAGATTACTACCCTTATGGTCCTGCTTCTCAGCTTCTTTATTAACTCCCTGTAGTCTGTTTTCAGGACCTCCTCCCTTTTCCTACCTATGTCATTGGTACCAATATGTACCACGATCTCTGGCTGTTCACTATCCCACTTCAGGTATCGTGGATGCGATCAGAAACATCCCGGACCCTGGCACCCGGGAGGGAAACTACCATCTTTGTTTTTTTTTCCTGCATCACCACTCTCTGGGTAAAGAAATTCCTCCTCATCTTCCTTCAGTCCATGGTTGAAGAAGTTTGGTATGGATCTCCAAAACCTAAGGACTTTCTACAGGGGCACAATTGAGAGCATCCTGACTGGCTGCATCACTGCCTAGTACGGGAACTGTACTTCCCTCAATCGCCAGAGTAAGTGGTGTGGACAGCCTGGTGCATCTGTAGATGTGGAGGGCAGGTAGTTTTGAGGAAATAGGGAGGCCACAGAAGGACTTAGACAGGCTAGGAAAATGGGGAAAGAAATGACAGATGGAATGTGGGGTCAGGAAGTGTATGGTCATGCACTTCTGTGGAAGAAATGAAAGCGTTGACAGTTTTCTAAATGGAGAGGAAATGCAAAAATCTGAGACACACAGGGATTTGAGAGACCTTGTGCAGGATTCCCTGAAGTTTAATTTGCAGGTTGAGTCTGTGGTGAGGAAGGCAAATGTGATGTTAGCATTCATTTTGTGGGGACTAGAATATAAAAGTAAGGTTGTAATGTTTCCAGTCAGAACCGTGGGAATGATTGTATTAAACACTGAGCTGAGGCCAATAAACAACATCCTGACGTAAGTATTAGTATTGTCCAGGTGACCAAGGCTACAGATCAAGTCGCCCTACACAGCTTGGTCCTGAAACTGCAGTAAAATGTCCAATAACATCTGTTCATGTAATATTACTCCTGTGCTGTAGTTGTCTCACTTTCACCTGCTCTACAGTTTAAATGATTATATTTTCCTTTTATTCTAATCAGCTGAAAGGGAAGAAGTGGTTGGTGTCCTTGGTTCATCAGTTTTACTGGATCCTGAAATCACCGTTGATTCCAGCAAGAATGAAATCCTTTGGACTTTCAAAGCCAGCAACAAAAGCCATGATGTTATTTTGGATCACATCCCAGGTGTCCCCACTTTGGAACCAAGTAAACAGTTCAAGGACCGTTTACAATTCAACGCTTTGAGTGGTGCACTGACGATAAGCAGATTAAATGCCCGTGACCAAGGAGATTACACCTTCACTGTCGATGGGAAAGATTTGAAAATAATGGAGTTGCTTGTCATTGGTAAGAAGTTTCAGATATTTGTGATGTAGTGTGTGATTTATTAATGGCAGAATCTGCCATAGAAACTATGATCTGTGATTTTTATTTCCATCAAAGTCTAAGCAGGATAACCTCTGCTGTGACTCATCAACTGAGTCATCGGAGAGACATTGAAGCTGGTGATATAAAAACAGCAGAATTTCTGCAGAGAATCTGATTCTCCTCTGATCACAGTCTTATTTTTTTTTTTAAAAAACACAAATAAAGTGATAAATGAATAAACAGAATTTCAATCGCTATAATTACCTGCCAACCTCTAACATTTTAAATATCTGTACAATTACATATTTACAACAGTCATACATCCCAGCCAGTAGAATCCTTTTGAAAGCTTCAGAGCACAAACTCCAAACACCCAAAATACATCTATTTTGTGAAAGTGCTGAAGGATGGCTCTCTGAATACAGAACCGGCCAGAATATTAACTATGTATTGCATTAAACTGCTGCTGCCAAGTTAACAAATTTCACGTTGCATGCCAGTGATAATAAACCTGATTCTGACAAAACAGACCCGTCCTGAACGATGCATTGTGACAGGGATACACTTTGACATTGTGCTAATGCAGACAATGGCCACTGAACGACTTCCCTGATCAGACCCTGAGGATTTAAATGACCACCAATCAACATGAACATTCATGTATTGTCTTCCCCTGGGGCAGAATCAGAATGTTCCAGAAGCTCCAAAACCTGGGCCTCTGTACCTCCCTTCTTGACTTCCTCACTGGGAGACCAGTCAGGGCGGATCAGAAATAACATCTCCACCTTGCTGACAATCAACACTGGAACACATCTAAGATGAATGCTTAGCCCACTGTTGGCGACAAGGAGGCGTACAAGAGTAAGGTAGATCAGCTGGTTGAGTGGTGTGATGACAACAACCTTACACTCAACGTAAATAAGGCCAAAGAATTGATTGTGGACTTCAGGAAGGCAAAGTTGAGAGAACACTCCCCAGTCCTCATCAATGGATCAGCCGTGGAAAGGGTGAGCAGTTTCAAGTTCCTTGATGTCAACACCACCAAAGATCTGTCCTGGCCCTACATATTGATGCAATTACAAGGAAGGCACAACAGCAGCTATATTTCATTATGAGTTTATGGAGTCTTGGTATGTCATCAAAGACTCATGCAAGTTTCTACAAATGTACGTGGAGAGCATTCTAACTGGTTGCATCACTGTCTGGTATGGAGGGGCCACTGCTCAGGATCAGAAAAAGCAACAGAAAGTTGGAAATTCAGCCAGCTCCATCATGGGCACTAAGCTAGTATCAAGGATATCTTCAAAACGTGATGCTTCAAAAAGATGGTTTCCATTATTAAGGAGCCCTATCATCCAGAACATGCCCTCTTCTCAATGTTACCTGTTGCAAGGATGTGGCGATGGAACGAACCCAAGTGCTGAACACGGGCACAGAGACTGAGTAGGGAGACGCTGCCGTCGTAGCGAGCATGGGAAGGGTTCCAAGGGGGGTTTTACGCGGAGTCTTGGTCCTGGTAGATAATTCCGGAACAAGGCTTGACTTAGAACTGATAGTCCTAAACACCATGGAGTGAGGTTACTCGTACACAAGTCGAACAAGAAACTGGCACCTTCCAGGAGTGGTCCCAAGATTCTTATACTACTCAGGTGTTCATAATTATTGGAACCTGGGAATAGATTGGGAACTAAACGAGATGTTAAAGGCCCAATTCCTGAGTAAGCCAACCAGGTGCCAGAAGGAATCATCACAGTTACCATCGAGGAGGAGATACAGGAGGCTGAAGACACACACTGAACATTTCAGGAACAGCTTCTTCCCATCTGCCATCAGATTTCTCAATGGACAATAAACCCATGAATACTAGCTCACTTTTTTTTTGATTTCTTATTGCACTATTTATTTAATTTATTTTTTATATATACTGATTATAATTTATAGCTTTTTATTATTATGTGTTACAATGTACTGCTGCTGTAAAAGAACAAATTTCATGACCTTTGTTGGTGATATTAAACCTGATTCTGATTCTGATTGAATGATTAGTTTCAGTCGCCTTAAACTGTCAGTTGAAGGTGGAGCGGCCGGTCGTGTTGAGGAAGCAGAGAGGCTGCGGAAGGACTTTGACAGATTTGGAGAGGTGTCAGATGAAATACAGTGTCAGGAATTGTATGGTCATGCACTTTGGTAGAAGGATTAAAAACGTAGTTTATGTTCTAAATGGGGAAAAAATCAAAAATCTGAAGTGCAGAGGGATTTGGGAGTCCTCGAGGATTCCTGAAAGGTTAATTTGTAGGTTGAATTGGTGGTGAGGAAAGTGAATGAGATGTTCACGTTCATTTCAAGAGGACTAGAACATAAACACAAGGATGTAATGCTGATGCTGTATAAATTACTGGTGAGGCCTCACTTGGAGTATTGTGATTAGTTTTGGGCCCCTTATTTAAGAAAGGATGTGCTGACATTGGAGAGGGTTCAGAGGAGGTTCACAAGGATGATTGCTGGAATGAAAGAGTTATCATACGAGTAGTGATTGAAGTTTCTGGGCCTGAACTCAGAGGAATTTAGAAGAATGAGGGTGATCTCATTGAAACCTTTTGAAGGTTGAAAGTCCAAGATGGAGTCAATGTGATGAGGAAGTTTGCTTTTGTAGGCAAATCGAGGAGCAGAGGGCACAGCCTCAAAAGAGAGGGATGTCCGTGTTGGCTGAGGCTGAGTGACCTGGACAAGAAATGTAACTCAAGAACTAATAATAAATGCAAAATTGGCATCTTTGAATGTGATCAGTGTAAAGAGAACAGTGTGATGTGTCAACACCTTACAATAACTGGCCAAGGTCAAGGCTGATGTGAGTTTTTTACAGGAGTGTGGACTAACACACTCTGCAACTACCAGAGTTGGTTGTGATGGTGGCCCCATGGTTTGTCCGTGTGGTTGGGGGCAATGATTGTCATCCTTCTGGCCTGGGAATTCTGTTACAGGGTGACAACTTCTCAATCACCCAAGTCAGAGAGGTGGTTGGGGTGTGGCTCCTTGTGGCATACATAATGTACTGAAACACTCTGCTCTGGTTAATGAACACGTACACCTCACCCGTGCGGAGCGAGTGGCTGGCCATCCTCGAGCCGCTCCCACCACTGCCGGTGACATCACAGCTGGTCATTCTGGTTGGTGACATCATCAATGCAGCCGGTAGTGCCGACAACAGGCTGGACAGCACCTCCAGATTCCTGATGGAAACAGTTAAAATAGACAAGCTGCACAATGCCTTCAGCACCCCTTCAGAAGGATGGTGATGGTTCACTGACTGAGTTGTACTCGGCTATGTGAGACTGGAAGTGTGGAGTTTGCAAAGATTCAGCATGACATCTAAAACTCTGACAAACCTCTATAGATGTGTGGTGGAGGGTGTATTGACTGGTTGTGTCACAGCCTGGTCTGGAAACACCAATGCCTTTGAATGGTAAATCCTCCAAAAAGGATCGGATATGGTCCAGTCCATCATCAAGGAAAGCCCTCCCAACCACTGAGCACATCTACACAGAGTAATGTAGCAGCAAAGTAGCATTCGTCATCAGGGACTCCCACCACCCAGGTTATGCCCTCTTCTCACTGCTGTCATCAGGAAGAATTACAGGAGCCTCAGGACTCACACCACCAGGTTCAGGAACAGTTATTACCCCTCAACCATCGTCAGGCTCTGGAACAAAAGGGGATAACTTCACTCAACTTCACTTGCCCCATCACTGTAATGCTCCCACAACCAATGGACTGGCTTTCAAAGACTGTTCATCTCATGTTCTTGATATTTATTGTTTAGTTATTACTACTATTATTTTATTTGTATTTGCACAGTTTGTTGTCTTTTGCACATTGGATGAGGGGGGTTATTTGTGTTTCTTGTAGTTACTGTGAATGCCCTCAAGAGAATAAATCTTATTGTTGTATATGGTTACATATATGTACTTTGATAATAAATTTACTTTGTATTTTGAACTTTGAATAATTGCCTGGACTGGACTGAGAAGATAAAACTGAAATTGGGACTGTGGGGAGGATGCTCCCTATCGATATCTGGGAAGAACCTGGTCAACAAGTGTGAGGTTCTCTCAGGCTGCTGTACTTGGTGCAAGTGTTGCCCATGCCCCGCTCCTCCAGCTTGAGAATCACCCGAGCTGTTTTCAGGTTCATCTGGGGGTCCGAGATAGAGTAGGTGAGGCACAGATCACAACGCACAAATCCCTGTATAACGGGCGTAACAATTTACCCAATGTGTCCCTTACGCTGATGACCAACTTCATGTGTGTCTGCATCAGGCTGTGTGTGGAACCTAAATACATGGGCACCAGGTACCACCATGTGCTGAGGTTCTGCCTGTCCCCTGTGTTGCCAAGGTGTTGAAACTGAGGGATGTTCCTGAAAAGGGGATGAATGAACCCCAGAGAAATCTGAAGGTGAGGCAATTCAACTTTCTGAGAGATGGAGAATAGAGAAATCTGAAGCCAGTGAATTGCCAGTTTTGGAGCTAGTGTAGATCAGAAGCACTGGGGTCTGGCTTGACCAGGTATAGTGTGAGAGTGTTGGATCAGCCAAAGTTGGTGAGGGGTTTGAGGTGGGAGGCTGGGCCAGAAAGAATTTCCACAACATTCTTGTTTGAAAGGCAAGTCCCTGTAACCCCAGTAAAGAGTGGCATGATATCTATTCAGTAGTATGTTCTCATTTGCTGTAGTTTCACAAAGTTCTCTGTTTAAGTGTTTCACAGCCACCACATTTTAAATGAGTACAAATATTTTTATTAACAGATAAAGTTAAAGAAGAGGTTGGTCTCCTTGGCTCATCAGTTTTACTGGATCCTGATCTCAAAGTTGATCCCAGCAAGAGTGAAATAGTTTGGACCTTCATCGGCAGGAGCATTTTGTGTCATGTCCCAGGTCACAGCTTAGTGGAACTGAGTGAGCAGTTCGAGTTTCGTCTGCACTTTGATACTTCTAATGGTGCTCTGACTGTGAATGGAGCAGAACATGGTGACCAAGGAGATTACACCTTCATTGTGGATGGACAAGAGCTGAGAATAATACAACTACGCCTTGTTGGTAAGTAGCTTTATGTTTCATAGAACGTAGAACAGTACAACATAGTTCAGGCCATTTGGCCCACAATGTTATGCTGACATTTTAACCTATTCCAAGATAAATCTAATCCTTCCTTCCCTCATAGACAACCATTTTCTTTCATCCCTGTGTTTATACAGGATGTGATTGGGTACAGAATTCGCCATAGTTTTTGTGGTTGTATTTTCCAGCAGAGGCTAAGTTGGGTGACTCACCTGATAGAATAAACACTGAGGTGTCAGATATTGAATGCAGCTGTCATTCAAACCCCATCTCTGTGAGTACCTGCCATCCCAAGGAGGAGCCCGTTCGGGATTTGATCCAACACTCATTGCTGCACTGGTGGGATGAGAGAAGAAGAACTGTTTGTCAAACCTGAGGCTTGGGGTTTCTGTTGGAGAGAACAGAAGGAAATGGTTGTGAAGTGAAAGTGTGGATGGATGGAAAAGGTGGAGAAATGGAAAAAGTAGCAAGAGAAGGGATGGAAGGGGAGGGAGGTACAAAATGCATTAGATCAGTGTGGGAAATGGGGAAAGGGGTGTGACATGATGGTGAAAGAAACATCAATAGCAATGATAATAAATAAAAGATGAGATTTATTTATCGAGCACTTTTCAAACAGATGATGTAGTTCAAAGTTGTTTGCAATGGGATAAAAGTACAAATATGAAAATAAAATAAAATAAAAATAAATGTAAATAAAAGACAAAATGATGCTCATTAAAAAGCAAGATTAAATAAATAGATTTTAAGTTCTCATTTAAAGGTGTTAACTGAGTCTGCATCCCCTATGGTTTTAGTATTGAATTCAACAATTGAGGAGCGCAGTTCAGAAAAGCTTTTGATTCTGTTTGGTAATTCCAGGTACTGAGATAAGGACTAAAATTTTGGGAAACTGACCAGGGAGGAAGATGGAGGATATAAAAAGAATTAAGATTGGTGTCTCTGTTTATGTTTTTGAAATCCATACAATGCTCACAATGATCACATTTATCTTGTTGTTTAAACCCTGCTTCTGACATAATCATTCAAACCATGGAGAAGGTGATCAATGAGAAATATTTCGAGCCTGGCTGACAAAAAGGCAACAAACCTGAGGATGTTCTCTGAAATAACAAGACCAGAATCTCATTGAAAAGGCTGAGATGTCAGGGTATCGATGTTCCCTGTGCAGATGGGTCACTGGTGGGTCAAAATGCACTAATGGAGTGTGAGGGAGGGAGTAATTCCACAGCCTATTAAATGTACACCTTCCCCTTCCTCCTGAGGTGTCGTGTCTGATGGTTTCCACGGCAGTGCCCGTTTCATTGATTTCAATGTCTGTTCCTCATGACAAAAGTCAGGAAAGCATTTCCATGTGTGAGGCTGCTCAGTCCCACTGGGAAAACAGCAAGAGTTCTTGGAGCTGGTGGTAATTCTGGGATGAAAGGTGGTGATGAATCAACATATAGGAGGGAGACTGAATATCTGTCTGAGTGGTGCCACAGCAATAACCTCTTCCTCAATGTCAGCAAGACCAAGGACCTGATTACTGACTTCAGGAGGAAACCAGAGGTCCATGAGCCATTCCCATCAGGATCAGAGTCGGAAAGGGTCGGCAACTTTAAATTCCTTGGTGTTATCATTACAGAGGACTTGTGCTGGGCGCAGCAGTTAAGAACAAAATGAAGAAATGGCAGCAGTGCCTCTACTCCCTGCGAAATTTGTGGAGATTCGGTGTGACACCTGAAAATCTGACAGACTTCTGTAGATGTGTGGTGGAGAGTATATTGACTGGCTGCATCATTGGAACCACCAATGCCCTTCAACAGAAAATCCTACAAGGAGTAGTGGATACGGCCCAGTCCATCATGGGTAAAGCCCTCCCCACCATTGAGCACATCTACATGGAGAGTTGTTGCAGGAAAGCAGCCTCCATCATCAGGGACCCCACCACTCATTCAGAAACAAGTTTTGACCCTCAACCATCAGACACTTGAATCAAAGTGGAGTGAGTGGGAAGATGGATGATTGGGAAGCTTTTAAAATCCAACAAAAGGCAACTGAAAAGCTATATGAAGGGAAAAGATGAAATATGAGGGTAGACTAGCCAATAATATAAAGCGGGATACCAAAAGCTTTTTCTGTTATATAAGGAGTAAAAGGGAGGTGAGTGTTGATATTGGTCCACTGGAAAGTGATGCCGATGAAGTAGTAATGGAGACAAGGAAATGGCAGATGAACTTAATAGGTACTTTGTATCAGTCTTCACTGTGGAAGACACTAGCAGTGTGCCAGAGGTCTGAGTGTCATAGCTATTACAAAGGAAAAAGTGCGCGGCAAAGTGAAAGGTCTTACGGTGGATAAGTCACCTGGGACAGATGGACTACATCCCAGATCCCTGAGAGAGGTTGCTGAAGAGATAACGGATGCATTGGTCATGACCTTTCAAGAATCACTTGATTCTGGCTTGGTCCCAGAGGACCAGAAGATTTCAAATGTCACTCCACTCTCTAAGACCATAAGATATAGGAGCAGAAGTAGGCCATTTGGCCCCTTGAGTCTGCTCTAACATTCAATTATGTGCTGATACAATTTGTCCAGTCTTCCCCATTCCCCATCTTCTCCCCATCCCTTTGATGCCCTGACTAATAAAGAACCTATCTATCTCTGCCTTAAATACACCCAGTGACTTGGCCTCCACAGTTGCTCGTGGCACAAAATTCCATTGATTTACCACCCTCTGACTCAAATAATTTCTCCGCATCTCTCTTATAAATGGACGTCCTTCAAACCTGAAGTCCTGCCCTTTGTCCTAGACTCCCCTACCATGGGAAATAACTTTGCCATATCTAATCTGTTCAGGCCTTTTAACATTTGGAATGTTTCTATGAGATACCCCTTCATTCTCCTGAACTCCAGGGAATACAGCTCAAGAGCTGCCAGACGTTTCTCATACGGTAACCCTTTCATTCCTGGAATCATTCTCGTGAATCTTCTCTGAACCCTCTCCAACATCAGTATATCCTTTCTAAAATAAGGAGCCCAAAACTGCACAGGATACTCCCAAGTGTCAAATCACGAATGCCTTATAGAGCCTCAACGTCAAATCCCTGTTGTAATATTCTCTACCTCCAGAAATCAATGCCAATATTGCAATCGTTTTCTTCACCACCAACTCAACCTGGTGGTTAACCTTTAGGGTATTCTGCACAAGAACTCCCAAGTCTCTTTGTATCTCTGCATTTTGAATTCTCTCCCCATCTAAATAATAGTCTGCCCGTTTATTTCTTCCACCAAAATTGATGATCATACAATTTCCAACATTGTATTTCATTTGCCCATTCCCCTAAACTATCGAAGTTTCTCTGCAGGCTCTGTGTTTCCTCATCAGTACCCGCTCCTCCACCTAACTTTGTATCATCGGCAAATTTATCCACAAATCCATCGTAAAAAGCAGCGGTCCCAGCACCGACCCCTGTGGAACTCCACTGGTAACCGGCAGCCAGTCAGAATAGGATCCCTTTATTCTCACTCTCTGTTTCCTGCCGATTGGCCAATGCTCCACCCATGCTAGTAACTTCCCTGTAATTCCATCGGCACTTATCTTGCTAAGCAGCCTCATGTGCGGCACCTTGTCAAAGGCTTTCCGAAAACGCAAGTACACCATGTCCACTTCATCTGCTTTGTCTACCCTGCTTGTAATTTCCTCAAAAAATTGCAGCAGGTTTGTCAGGCAGGATTTTCCTTTCAGAAAACCATGCTGGCTTTTGTCTATCTTGTCATGTGCCTCCAGACACTCTGTAATCTCATCCCTCATGATCGATTCCAACAACTTCCCAACCACTGATGTCAGAGTAACAGGTCTATAGTTTCCATTCTGCTGCCTGCCACCTGTCTTAAATAGCAGAGTAACATTTGCAATTTTCTAGTCATCCAGCACGATGCCAGAACCTATAGATTCCATCAGGTGCAGGAGTTCTATCCACCCTCAGACCATTAAGCTTCCTGAGCACCTTCTCAGTTGTAATTTTCACTGCACATACTCCACTTCCCTGACACTCCTGAATGTCCGGTATACTGCAGTGTCTTCCACTGTGAAGCCCAATGCAAAACATGTATTCAGCTCCTCTGCCATCTCAGCGTCTCTCCTTACATTACCTCCAGGGTCATTTTCTATTGGTCCTATATCTCCTCTCGACTCTCCTTTACCCTTCTATATACTTAAAATAGCTTTTAGTATCTTCATTGCTATTAGTCCCCAGCTTCCTTTCATAATTCATCTTTTCCTTCTTAATGAACTTCTTAGTTTCCTTCTGCAAGTTTTTAAGAGCTTCCCAATCCTCTATCTTCCCACTAGCTTTGGCTTCCTTGTATGCCCTCTCTTTTGCTTTTACTTTGGCTCTGACTTCACTTGTCAGCTACGGTAGTGTCCTTCGTCCATTCTGATTTGGAATGTATCTGCCTTGCGCTTCCCTCATTTTTCACAGAAACTCCAGCCATTGCTGCTCTGCTGTCCTTCGTGCTAGTGTCCCTTTCCAGTCAATTTTGGCCAGTTCCCCTTAAGAAGGGAGGAAGAAGGCAAAAGAAAGGATATTGTAGTCCAGTTTGCCTAACCCCAGTGGTTGGGAACGTGTTGGAGTCTATTATTAAGGATGAGGTTTCAAGGTATTTGGAGACTAATAGTAAAATAAGTCAAAGTCAGCATGGCTTCTGTGAAGGGAAATCTTCCCTGACAATTTTGTTAGAGTTCTTCGAGGAAGTAACAAGCAATGTGGGCAAAGGAGAGGCAGTGGATGTAATTTGCTTGGATTTTCAGAAGGCATTTGATAAGGTACCACAAATGAGGCTGTTTAACACGATAAAATCCTATGGTGCTACAGGAAAGATTCAGCAATGGATAGCAGAATGGCTGGCAGGCAGGAGGCAGTGAGTGGGGGAAAAAGGGGCCTTTTCTGGTTGGCTGCCGGTGATGAGTGGTGTTCCTGGGGGGGGAGGGGGTGTCGGTATTGGGACTGCTACTTTTCACATTGTTTGTCAGTGAGTTAGATAATGGAATTGATGGCTTTGTGACAAAGTCTGCAGATGATACGAAGATAGTTGGAGGGGTTGGTAGTGCTAAAGAAGCAATGTGATTGCAGCAGGACTTTGACAAATTGGAAGAATGGGCACAAAAGTGGCAAATGGAATATAGTGTTGGGAAATATAAGATAATGCATTTTGGTAAAAGGAACAATAGTGCGGACTGTTATCTGAACGGGGAAAAGGTTCAAACGTCACTTCCTGAGCCACTCATTCATCTGTACCATCATCCTATTCCTGCTCTGACTGGCACGTCTATGAACTTGCAAATAAACGTCTAAAACAGAGATGAAACAGTTTTGAGTTTTTGCTTCCACAGCTCTGAAGAAGATAGTTTGGAATCTGAATATTTTTGAGGCAGAGGTAGATAGATCCTGGATAAGCAGAGAGGTGAACTGTTATCGTGGGAGATGGGAATATCTATCATCAGGTTAGCTGTGATCTTGTGCAGTGACAGAGCAGTGTTGCGGGGTTAAATGGCTTTTATTTCCATTGTTGTGTATATATTTGGTGTGTAGAACCGACTGTGCTTTCATTCCTTTGTACATATCTGGTACAATGTCACATGGTAAGATTGCATTCTACATCAAGATAGGAATATCATGGTTTCATATTCTCTCCTTTAGATGAGCTGTCAGAAGGTTCCATATTTACCAACATCGAATCACTGGGTGTCACGGTCGAGCTCACCTGTGATGTCTTTGGAGATTCGATTGTGTATCAGTGGCAAAAGAATGGAGGGGAAATCTCCCAGCATCACCAACTAACAGATGGAAACAGAACACTGGTTATCCCAAGCGCTTCATCTGAAGACTGTGGAGTGTACACCTGCATCACAACCAATCCTGTCAGCTCCATCCAGACAAACTACACCTTAATGTTGCGAGGTGAGCTTCATTTATGAATGACATTTTGCAGTTAACATTTAGACCATATTGGTGGGCTATTGAATGCAGCCGATGCAAATCAGTGTTGCAGCAGAGAGAGGCAAAAGCTGAATTAATTGGGTTCACAGAATCCCAGAACAGTTATCGCAGAGAAGGAAGCCATTCAGCCCTTTAAGAATAGATTGGTTCTATCACTGAGCAAACAACTGAATCCTATTGTTCTGTCCTCTCCCCCACAGCTCTGTAAATTCTTTCTTTCAGATAATTATCCAGCCCTCATATGAAATTACAGTTGAATATCCCTTCACTATTCCTGATGATGAATTCTAGACCCGGTCCACTACTGTGCATAAAGAGAATCCCCAAGATATTTTCTGTTCTTCTCCCAATCACCTTCATTCCCACTCACGACTGGTTTTAGAAAGTTTGACTATGATCTTCCACTTTATGCCTCTATTCATGAAGGCAAAGATCCTAACTCTGTTAAACTACTTTCTTAACCCTTTCAACAAATCTCTTGTTGGTGTAACCCTTTTAGAATTGGCTGCTTGAGTTTGTATGCTCTTCTCATTCTTCCTACTCTTGGGATGGATCAATCGGCAGATAATGCACGTCACCGATCAATGAGAACAAACTGCCCACATGTGCATTTGTGTAGCAGCCCCTGACATCAGGTGGAAAGTAGCACCAGAGTGTGTGGTGACACTTGCAGGCTGCCCTGCCCTCAGCACATCCTCAGCTTGTGTTGGTTGTTAGTGCAAACAATACATTTCATTGTATAAAAAAACACAAAATGCTGGCAGAACTCAGCAGGCCAGACAGCATCTATGAGAGGAGGTAGTGATGACATTTCGGGCCGAAACCCTTCATCAGGAGTGAAGTAACATGGGATGGTCGAGAGGGGATACGAAGTGGGGGGAGGGATGAAGTAGAGAGCTATCCCTTTCTCTCAATGTGTAGGGAGCGATCCCTGCGGAAAGCCGAGAGTGGGGGGGGGGGAAGGGGAAGATGTGGTTGGTGGTGGGATCACGTAGGAGGTGGCGGAAGTTACGGAGGATTATACATTGGAGCTGTAGGCTGGTAGGGTGATAGGTGAGGACCAGGGGGACTCTATCCCTGGTGGGCTGGCGGGGGGATGGGGTGTGGGCAGAGGTGTGTGAAATACGGGAGACGCGATGGAGGGCAGAGTTGATAGTGGATGAAGGGAAGCCCCTTTCTTTAAAAAAGGAAGACATCTCCTTTGTCCTAGAATGAAAGGCCTCATCCTGAGAGCAGATGCGGCGGAGGCGGAGGAATTGAGAGAAAGGGATAGCATTTTTGCAGGAGACAGGGTGGGAGGAGGAATAATCTAGGATCGCTCCCTACGTGACTCCCTTGTCCATTCATCACCCCCATCCCTCCTCACTGACCTCCCTCCAGGCACTCATCCCTGCAAACGGAAGAACTGCTACACCTGCCCCCACACTTCTTCCCTCACCACCATCCCAGGCCCCAGACAGTCCTTTCAGGTGAGGCACCACTTCACCTGCGAGTCAGCTGGGGTGATATACTGTATCCGGTGCTCCCGATGTGGCCATTTATACATTGGGGAGACCCGCCGCAGACTGGGAGACCGTTTCGCCGAACACCGGCGCTCAGTCCTCCAGCAGTGGCGGGATCTCCCTGTGGCCACACACTTCAATTCCACAGACCACTCCCACTCCGACATGTCTGTCCATGGCCTCCTCTACCGTCAAGATGAGGCCACACGCAGGTCGATGGAGCCATACCTTATCTCCCACCTAGGTAGTCTCCTTCCTGCCGGCATGAACATCCAACTCACTGACCTCCGTTGATACCCCTGCCCCCCACCCTTACCCCCATCCCTATCTATTATTTTAGTCTGGTTCTCTTTCTCTCTCTTTTTCCCCCCTCACTATAATCTCTCCCTCCAGCCCTACCTTTCTTTCTTTTATTTCCCATAATTCTCCACCTTCCCCCTAGCCCATTTCCCTCCAGCCTATCACTTCCCAGCTCTCTACTTTATCCCTCCCCCCACTTCTTATCCCCTCTCGACCATCCCATGTTACTTCACTCCTGATGAAGGGTTTCGGTCCGAAACGTCGTTATTTCCTCCTCCCATAGATGCTGTCTGGCCTGTTGAGTTCTGACAGCATTTCGTGTTTTTTTATTTATTTCCAGCATCCACAGATTCACTCGTGTTGCCTTTACATTTCATTGTATGTTGTGATGTACATCTGATAAATAAATGAATCTGAATAATCCATTCTTGACGGGTATAACGATGCATTGTGATTAATGATTCTCAGAGTAGAGTCAGTTGGTGTTGGCCTGGGTAACAGATCGGTGAGATTAGACCGGGGTTGGAACATTCCCTTCTCGGCAGGAAATGATGGAACATTATGGTTGTTGCATCATTTGTCATCCACTGCCCGTGAGATGTTTAATGATTTCAATTTAATTTTAATTTCAGGGCTTTCCCTCAAGGATGTTATACTGATCGCTGTATTGACTGCAGGACAGGTGATTTCTGCACCATCTCTTCATTCAGCCATGTTACCGGACCAGTGGAGGTGGGAAACCCTCGGAGGTATCTGTCATTGATTAATTTGCTCTTGCATGAACTTTCAGACACCACCCAGTAAACCTGAATGAACTTTAACATAATCAAGGGAAAATGTGGGTAGTCGATTACACCTTTGACCCCTCCCCCCACTTCCCCTCTGACCTGTGACCTGTGGGATGCAATTGCCCATTTTTTCCCAGTTTTGAGGTGCTTTGCAGTGACACAGAGTACCTGAAACAGTCCTGGAGTCACCTCTGACCAAACTGCAGAAGATATTTGGGAGAAGTGGCCATGAGAGGAGCCGTCTTCATTCACTCGTGTTTGCTGCGTTGTGTTGTCTCGTCTCACTGTGTCACCAAGTCTGTTTAGAGGTGGGACTGAGGGAAAGATGCCCTTTCATCCTGATGGTGGCTGTGCCTTTGGAAACAGGGGCCTCATTCACACAGAGGGCAGAGTTGTGAAGGGAGTTCTATTCCCCATCTAGTGTCAGGGGATTGAGCAGTTGTCTCTCAGTCCTGCTGGTGAGCGTACAGTACATGTGGCTCTTTCTTTCAGACTCGGTGGCATTTTCTCTTGGGTGTTTGCAAAAATTAATTTTGAAAGAACCTCTCTTTCCAATGCAGTTTTCCACATGGGACACCTCTGTCTCCCAGAACCAAAGAAGATGCAACACCTGCTTTATTACCTCTTCCCTTTCCCCATTCCTGGCACACGTATAACCCCTCCAGGTAAAGCAGTGAGTGACTTGTACTTCCAATTCTGTGTCCTCACAGCAGTTTCCTGCACATTGGAGAAACCATTACAGGTTGTGTGACCACTTTGCAGAACACCGAGGGTAACAGTGAGCTTCCAGTTGCCGATCACTTTAGTTTTCTCTCTGATTTCCCATCTTTAACCTCTTCCCCAGTTCCAGCAAAGCCCATTGAGGAGCAGCATCCCTTATTCCACATTGAGTCCCAGGAGCTGCAATAATGAATTCATCAATTTCAGATAACCAGCCATTCCAGTTTGTGTTAGAACTGACCACTTCTGATACAAGATCAGAGTTTGTGACCATAACTCTGTTTTCCACTCTCCACAGATGCAGAAATGGAAATCTAGGATTCTTCTTTATTCCAAATTTCCAGCAACTGCAGTGTATCGTACACCATTGTTTCTCTTTCTCTTGTATTTCTCAGGATTTCTCTCACTCTTCTCTGTGACTAGAAACATCAAATCTCTGCACAAATGCTGCTTCTACTGCAGTGTATCTCCAGCATTTTCTCTGATACACTCAGTGACCACTTTATCAGCTCCCTCCTGTACCTAATAAAGTGGCCACTGAGTGTGTGTTCATGGTCTTCTGCTGCTGTAGCCCATCCACTTCAAGGTTCGATATGTTGTCTGTCAAAGATGTTCTGCTGCACACCACTGTCGTAACACATGGTTATTTGAATTACTGTCACCTTCCTGTCAGCTTGATACAGTCTGGCCATTCTCTGACAAAACATTTTCAGCCACAGAACTGTCACTCACTGGATGTTTTATTTTGCTTTTTGGACCATTCTCTGTGAACTCTAGAGACTGTTGTGCATGACAATCTCAGTAGATCAGCAGTTTCTGAGATTCTCAAACCACCACATCTGTCACCAACAATCATTCCACAGTCAAAGTCACTTAGATCACATTTCTGCCCCATTCTAGTGTTTGGTCTGAACAACAATTGAACCTCATGACAATGTTTGAATGCTTTTATGCATTGAGTTACTGCCACATGATTGGCCGATTGGATAATCACATTAACGAGCAGGTGTACAGGTGTACCTAATAAAGTGGCCACTGAGTGTATTTCAGATTCTCAACACGTGTGGTTTTCCAGTCACTATATTGTTTTGGACACATTGTGTTCAGCTCCGGTCACCAGGCAACCGGATGGATTTGAATGACCAGACAGTGATGTTGCCATGGCTGAGCTGCAGGATTTTGCTTTTATTTAAATGCAGAGAGGTGACGATGGGAGATTTCAAAGTAGGAGGATCAATATCTGAGGAGAAGGAACCATTAACAATGTCAGTTAACATTTACCCTGGAAGAGAAGTTGGCAGTGAAGAGGATCAATTGAACAAGAAGGGGCAGGATTAGAACGGGGATGGTACATCAAAGTTCAAAGTACATTTATTATCAAAGTATGTGCACGATATACAATTTTGAGATCCGTCTCCTTACAGGCAGCCACAAAACAAAGACACACAATAGAACCCATTAAAAAGAAGACTGTCAAACACCCGATGTGTAGAAAAAAAATGCAAACAATAAAATTAAACAGATAACATTCAGAACTGAAGTTGATGAAAGTGAGTCCACAGACACGAAGCCTGACACAGACACATGGTGGCTTTGTAGATAAACTGAAATTAGAACTGAGATGGGATAGAATCCAGTGAGAGAGAGATGCAATTTCAACACCAGGGCAACAGGAACATTTGGGAACATTGATCCAGGGGGCAAAGGGATGGGAGGGAACCACAGAGACAGGTGGTCAGTCTCAGTCACACCCATCGATGGGCATCAAACATGTTGTTGGAGCAAAATTACAGAGATAAGAGCAAATCAGGGATTATTCTTTCACTTCAGGTTAATCTTTGAACAGATAATTTAGTGATGGGGAAGAAGACCAATGATGCTGAATCAGGTGCAGCTGGATCTGATGGTTTAAAACAGTTCTCACCAAGGACATTTACTGTTATGTATTTTACATTTGGGGAGATGAGATGGAGGGTTTGCCATTGGTAGCAACTGGGGTGAGAGAGTGGTCAACGGTGGGATTGTGATTGCTTCCTGGGGAGCTAGCATTGATTGATGTCCAGAATGGCCTCCAGTGTCATAATCAGTCTGCATAGATTGTTAACGGCTTTCACGTGCTTTTTTTATTTCTCCACAGGACGTCTGGGATACAGATTTTATTTTCTAATCCTGTGGATCTGTAATACTTTGTCACTTATTGCCATGTACATTGTGTTAGTGTATTGGTCTGTGGTTGGAGGTACGTGACCAATACTCTTATCATTCACAATTGTTTAATTCAGAATTTTTTAATGTTGTTTCCTTGTACACAAATGTTAAGGAGAGCAAAATAATTATTATTCTGGAATGATGCAACTAAATAATAATATTTTAATAATAATAATATTCACTTCTGAACCTATGGTACTGAGGTGGAAACAGATCAACCCTAATCCTGAGGGGCTGTTGATGTGCCGGATTTGATTGAGGTTTAATTGTGTTCATACAATGATATCACAGTGTCAGCACACAGAGACCAGTAGTTTATTGTCTCTGGGTTAGTTTCCTGGAGTCTCTACCCAGTTCCCATCATGAGAGATTCCAGTGGGATGCTCAATATCAGCCTCTCAGGACAAGCTGAGGGGAGTAACTACAGGACCCACATCCCCCAAACCAGTGCGAGGGAAGTGTTGCATTTTCAGAAGTCTGGTCTTGGCCATTTAAACAAGTGATGGGGACTTCAGACGGTGTTACCGAGGCTACATTTACTCACTGAGAGGAGACCATGGCAGGTAGTCAGGAGCATCTCCAAGTTCCAGTCTAATGACACTGCAGTTTCCCGACAGGAGGATGTTGCACAGGAAATGACATCACCAGTGTTCCGGATGTGGAAACCCCATTAGGGTGTGAGGATGACCACTGTACACAGCACACTATTGAATTTCTGTGGAGGGCATTTCCACTCTGGAAAAGTAAATCCCAACTGTAAAACACTGAATCCAAACGGTGCTTTGTAAGGGAATTTCTGTGGTAACGTATCTCAGTCCCAACGTGTGGAAATAGCTTCCATCTACCATTAATATCTTGAAAACTCCAATTACACCTGAGTAAACTGCAGGGAATGCAGTCCTGGTCTGTGTAATCTCTGATAATTTAACACTCCAGTACACCTCTGCCTTTGGATGAGACATGAAACCAAGGAACCATTTATGTTCCCTGGGAGAATGTAACGGATCACCTGGTGCTATTTCCTAAAGAGAAACAAAGTTCTCACCAGTATCCAAGAAAATAATTCTCCCAACCGCATCACTAAAGCAGATTTAGCTTGGTTGTCAGGAAGAGGTGGCAATGGATGACAAATAGTGTACTGCAGTGACTGGTGCCCGGTCCCCTGTTGTTTGTCATTGACGTTAACGATTTGGACAAAAATGTAGGTGACATGATCAGTAAATCCATGGACAACAGCAAAATTGGTGCAATAACGGACAGTGAAGAAAGTTGTCTGAGTGTTCTGTGTCAGTGGGCATAGGAATGGAGATGGTAATTAACTGAGGACAAGTACATTGTTCCCTGGAAGTGGTGACACAGACAGACAGGATTGTAAAGAAGGTGCGTGGTGTGCTTGCCTTCATCGGTAGGGCATCGAGTACAAGGTTAAGATGTCACGTTACAACTGTACCATCGTTAGTCAGGCCACACCTGGAGTGTTCTGTTCCAATCTTGCAGACATAAATAAATATTACATAAATGTAATCATAAATGAATATTACATAATCAGGATTAGGTTTATTAGCACCAGCATGTGTTGTGAAATTTGTCAACTTAGCAGTGGTAGTTCAATGCGATACATAATATAGAAGAAAATAATAATAACGATAACTAAATCAATTACAGCGTATGTAAATTGAATAGATTAAATATTGTGTAAAAAAAGAAAAATTGAAATATTATATGTTAAAAAGGTGAGGTTGTGTTCAAGGGCTCAGTGTCCATTTAGGAATCAGATGGCAGACGGGAAGAAGCTGTTCCTGAATCACTGAGTGTGTGCCTTCAGGCTTCTGTATCTCCTACGTGATGGTAACAGTGAGAAAAGGGCATGGCCTGGGTGCTGTGGGTCTTTAATAAAGGATGCTGCCTCATCTCCTGGGTACTTTGTAGGCTGGTATCCAGGATGGAGCCGACTAAACTTACAACCCTCTGCAGCTTCTTTCGGTCCTGTGCAGTAGCCGACCCCCACCCCCCACACCAGACAGTGATGCAGCCTGTCAGAATGTGATTAGACTAGAAAGAGTGCAGGAAAGATTCACCAAGATGGTGAGCAGAGTTAAAGTAGATTTTCACTGTGGCTCCCATTCACAGAATTTGTCTGAATTGTTCAATCTACGTACATCAGTAAATAGATATGCAGAGTCAAAGCAGCTGTCAGAAACACTCCTGTTTCCTTCCTCTGTTCACCATCTGACGTTCCAACACAAACGTCTGGAGTGATGGAGCTGGTGACAGTGACTGACATGTCTGAGTGTTCGATGAATGCCATGTACAGCTTTCTCTTCTCTGATGGACTGTTGACCACATCATGAAATGAGGGAAATTAGGTTGCAATCACATTGAATGTAGCCAGTGAGGAATTTCCACCAATGAAGAATTGGCATCGAGCTCCAGTTATGAGCAGCAGATGCTATAGAAACTGGTCAGAATTGGAATGGAAATTTCTGCAAATTTCTGTGATATGGGTTTCTCCATAATCATCTGTTGTGGATGTTGGGAGAAAGAGACTATGGACCTTAATGAACTCCTTAAGGTCTGGCCATTGGAACCAGAAGGAGCAGCCAGTGCAGAAATTGGCAGCAGGTGACATGTAAAGACTGGGCTGGAGACCCACGTGGAAAATAGAGTGGGCACCGTGAATTATTCATTCTTGCCTGGCACTGCAGTTCAGTGTCTTGTTAATCTACTACAGGGTCTGCTGGTGCAGGTCTGGGTCACAGGTTGGCACACTGGGTGGGAATTGGCATTTTCCCTTCACTGGGACATCAGTGTAAGAGTTTGGTTGTCGCAACCACTGGAAGTTTTCATTGACATTTCTCTGGAGCTTTGTTACATGTTTGCTTATTTGATTTATTTTTAATTGCAGGCCTTTCACCGTTGGACTTTGTGGTAATTGGTGTGTTGATCGTAGGATTGCAGCTTTCCTCATTTTATATCAATGCACTTCGGTATGTGACCAAGATCAAGGAGTTACTGGAAGGTATCTGTCATTGTTTAATGCACACTTGCATATAAATTTGCAAGCAAGTAAAATGTGACATATCTTCAAAAAGAAAAGGGTATCAAATTAAATCTTGTCTAAATTAACAACACCTTATCCCAATTCTTCTAGTCCTCTACATTTAGGTGAAGTTGTCCTGTTCATTCCAGTTATGAGCTGATGTTTTGCAGTGACACAGAATGCCTGGAAATATTTGGGAATTGTCTCTGAACTGACTCCAGAGGGGTCTTTAACAGACGGGGCCCTGAGAGGGGCTGACTCAATTCATTTGGGTTTCACATTGTGTTGAACTTCAATGTAACACAAAATCAGTTTGGAGCTGAGGACTGAGGGAAAGGTTCCCCCCCATGATCCTGATTGTGACATGGTTGGGAAGGGGTAGGACTGTCTCCCCTGTGTCTCTCTTGGATACTTACAACAACGTTTTCATTCAACAGCAGCTTTCAGCTCTGTGGCTTTTACCCCCAAGTTCCTTTCCAGCTTATAAAACATCAAAGTTCAAAATATTGTTATTCCTTCCTCATTCAGGAACTTCCCGGCCAAGTCCACTTCACAAATAAACTTTCAACACAGATTATAGTTCAAGAATAGTAACAAAACCTCCAGCTGCTGGTATTAATATAATGAATTATATTAATTCATAAGGTTGTGCCTTACAAGCCTGATTGAATTTTTTGAGGATGTGACTGAACACATTGATGAAGGAAGAGCAGTAGATGTAGTGTATATGGACTTCAGCAAGACATTTGATAAGATATCCCATGCAAGGCTTATTCAGAAAGTAAGGAAGCATGGGATGCAAGGGGACATTGTTTGGCAGATCCAGAACTGGCTTGCCCACAGAAGGCAAAGAGTGGTTGTAGATGAGTCATAGTCTGCATGGAGGCTGGTGACCAGTGGAGTGCCTCAGGGATCTGTTCTGGGACCCTTACTCTTTGAAATTTTTTATAAGTGACCTGGATGAGGAAGTGGAGGGATGGGTTAGTAAGTTTGCTGATGACACAAAGGTTGGAGGTATTGTGGATAGTGTGAAGGGCTGTCAGAGGTTACAGTGGGACATTGATAGGATGCAAAACTGGGCTGAGAAGTGGCAGATGGAGTTCAACCCAGATAAGTGTGAAGTGGTTCATTTTGGTAGGTCAAATATGATGACAGAAAATAGTATTAATGGTGAGATTCTTGGCAGTGTGGAGGATCAGAGGGATCTTGGGGTCCGAGTCCATAAGACGCTCAAATCAGCTGCGCAGGTTGACTCTGTGGTTAAGAAGCCATACAGTGTATTGGTCTTCATCAATCGTGGAATTGAATTTAGGAGCCGAGATGTAATGTTGCAGCTATATAGGACCCTGGTCAAACCCCAATTGGAGTACTGTGCTCAGTTCTGGTCGCCTCACTACAGGAAGGATGTGGAAGCCATAGAAAGGGTGCAGAGGAGACTTAAAAGGATGTTGCCTGGATTGGGGAGCATGCCTTGTGAGAATAGGTTGGGTGAACTCAGCCTTTTCTCCTTGGAGCGATGGAGGATGAGAGGTGACCTGATAGAGGTGTATAAGATGATGAGAAGTATTGATCGTGTGGATAGTCAGAGGCTTTTTCCCAGGGCTGAAATGGTTGCCACAAGAGGGCACAGGTTTAAGGTTCTGGGGAGTAGGTATAGAGGAGATGTCAGGGGTAAGTTTTTTACTCAGAGAGTGGTGAGTGCATGAAATGGGCTGCCGGCAACAGTGGTGGAGGCGGATACAATAGCGTCTTTGAAGAGACTCCTGGATAGCTACATGGAGCTTAGAAAAATAGAGAGCTATAGGTAAGCCTAGTAATTTCTAAGGTAGGGACATGTTCAGCACAACTTTGTGGTCTGAAGGGCCTGTATTGTGCTGTAGGTTTTCCATGTTTCTATGAAAAGTATTGTGAAGCTTCAGAGGCAAATTGCACAATAATATGTCAGCAAGTCACAGGGAACAATAATGATGCCGGTGACCCTGGACTGAACATCGAGTTCGGTTTGAAAGGAGGAGCACAAGTGCAGAGTTTCAGACAGGGAAAGTCAGAGTTTGGTCTTTGTGGTAAATCAAAGCACACACACCAGTGGTGGAGAGATGAAGATCAGGAGTTCACAGGAGGAGAGAGTTAGAGAAGTGAGGAAATTTCAAATGCATCTGGACTAAACTGTTGTAAACCGGGTCAGGGAATGTGAGGTATAAAGATTCAGCAGGTTCTGAGAGCACAGATGAGATTTTAATCATTAGGCAAACAACCATCCCTGAATCAGTAAACATCAACATGGTTTTGTGAGAGAGATATCATGTTTGATCTCCGGCGAGCACGGAGTTTAAAAAGGGGCCCACTTTTAGGAGCGGGCAGGGTCGGCGCGGACAGCAGAGTGCGCGGTGTTTAAAAAGAGGCCCACTTTTGGGAGTGGGCAGCGGAGTGCGCGGAGTTTAAAAAGAGGCTCACTTTTAGCAGTGGGCAGTGTCGGTGCGGACAGCGGAGTGCGCGGAGTTTAAAAAGAGGCCCACTTTTAGCAGCGGGCAGCGGAGTGCGGGGAGTTTAAAAAGAGGCCCACTTTTAGCAGCGGGCAGCGGAGTGCGGGGAGTTTAAAAAGAGGCCCACTTTTAGGAACGGGCAGCGTCGGAGTGCGCGAGAGCAGAGTGCTGGGCTTTGGCTCAGCGGGCTTTGGCGCAAGGGGGCTTTGGTGAGAGGAAATCAGTGAGCCTGAGTACGTGCTTGCTGAGGTAAAAAAGGTAAGGTTGGTAGGTACTTTTGTCATTTATTCTGACTAATCTGGGATCAGGTAATGGGGGAGACAGTTAGAGCAGTGGTGTGCTCCGTATGCAGTATGTGGGAGGTCAGGGTCAATACAGTTGTCCCTGATGACCACACCTGCAATAGGTGCATCCAGCTGCAGCTCCTATCAGACCGAGTTAGGGAATTGGAGCAGGAGCTGGATGAACTACGGATCATTCGGGAGGCAGAGACAGAGATAGATAAGAGTTATCGGGAGGTAGTCACACCAAAAAGACAGGAGGTAGACAAATGGGTGACTGTCAAGAGAGGCAGGGGGAGCAGACAGAGAGAGCAGAGCACCCCTGTGGCCGTTCCCACCAACAATAAGTATACCATTTTGGATACTGTTGGCGGGGATGACCTACCAGGAACAAGTTGCAGTGGTCCTGTCTCTGGCACTGAGGTTGGACCCTCGACTAGGAAGGGGAGGAGGGAAGAGAAGAGAGTGGTAGTGATAGGGGCATCTATAGTCAGGGGGGCAGATAGGAGATTTTGTGGGGAAGATTGGGAATCTCGGATGGTATGTTGCCTCCCTGGTGCCAGGGTCCGGGACATCTCAGATCGGGTACGGGTTATTCTCGAGTGGGAGGGCAAGAACCCAGATGTTGTGGTCCATGTAGGGAACAACGATGTGAGTAGGATGAGTGAGGGGGTCCTGCGTAGTGAGTTCAGGGAGTTAAGTGCGAAGTTGAAGAGCAGGACCTCCAGGGTAACAATCTCAGGATTGCTACCTGTGCCACGTGCGAGTGAGGCAAGGAACAGAAAGATTATACAGATTAATACGTGGTTGAGAGGATGGTGCAGGAGGGAGGGCTTCAGGTTTTTAGATAATTGGGCTTTGTTCCAGGGAAGGTGGGATCTGTTCCGACGGGATGGTTTACACCTGAACTGGAGCGGTACTAACATTCTTGCAGGAAAGTTTAGTAGTGCTGCTCGGGGGGGGGGGGGGGGGGGTTTAAACTAAATTTGCAGGGGGCAGGGATCCAGAATGTGAGAGAGGATAGCGAGAGGAAGAATAAAGGACAGGTGGGGACGACACTGTTCCGGAATATTAAGTGTGTAGTAGAGAAAGGTGAGGCGGAACAAGTGATAAGGAGGACTCGTGTACAGAGGGATCGTCTGACGGAACATGGAGTTAAATGTGCAGAAAGAATAAGTAAATTTAGGAAGGACAACAAAATTCTAAGGGCGTATAGCCCGAGGGGAGTTCGGGGAGCTGGGTTAATCACAATAGGCAACGATTTAAACAGAGAGAGGAGAAATGGGCTAAAAATTCTATATCTGAATGCACGAAGTGTCAGAAATAAGGTGGATGAGCTTGAAGCTCAGGTGCGAATGGGTAACTATGATGTGGTTGGGATAACGGAGACATGGCTGCAGGGAGATCAGACCTGGGAAATGAATGTACAAGGGTATACATGCTATCGTAGGTTCAGAAATGTGGGCAGAGGGGGTGGGGTGGCCCTGTTGGTGAGGAATGAGATTCAGTCCTTTGCAAGGGGGGACATAGGATCAGGAGAAGTAGAATTTGTGTGGATGGAACTGAGGAACAGTAAGGGCAAAAAGACCCTAATGGGTGTTGTCTACAGGCCACCAAACAGTAGCATGGATATTGGGTGCAAGTTGAATAGGGAGTTAACATTGGCATGTGGCAAAGGTAATGTCACAGTAGTTATGGGGGATTTCAACATGCAGGTGAACTGGGAGAATCAGGTTGGTGCTGGACCACAGGATAGGGAGTTTGTAGAGTGCCTACGGGATGCATTCTTGGAACAGCTTGTACGAGAGCCGACCAGGGACAAGGCTATTCTGGATTTAGTGTTGTGTAATGAACAGGATTTGATAAGCGATCTTGAAGTAAAGGAGCCCTTAGGAGGTAGTGACCATAATATGATAAGTTTTTGTCTGCAGTTTGAGAGGGATAAGGGCAGATCGGAGGTGTCAGTGTTGCAGTTGAACAAAGGAGACTATGGAGCCATGAGGGAGGAGCTGGCCAAAGTTAAATGGACTGATATCCTAGCAGAAAAGACAGTGGAACAGCAATGGCAGGTATTCTTGGAAATAATGCACAAGGTGCAAAATCAGTTCATCCCCCGGAGAAGGAAGGATTCAAAGGGGGGAAGGGGCCACAGTGGTTGACAAAGGAAGTCAGAGATTGCATAGCATTAAAAAAAAAGAAGTATGACAGAGCTAAGGTGAGTGGGAAGACAGATGATTGGGAAATTTTTAAGGAACAACAGAACTTAACTAAAAAGGCAATACAGGGAGAAAAAAATGAGGTACGAACGCAAGCTAGCCAGGAATATAAAGGAGGATAGCAAAAGCTTTTTTAGGTATGTGAAGAGAAAGAAGATAGTTAAGAACAATGTTGGGCCCTTGAAGAATGAATTGGGTGAAATTGTTATGGGAAACAGAGAAATGGCAGAAGAATTTAATAAGTACTTTAGATCTGTCTTCACTAGGGAAGACACAAGCAATCTCCCAGATGTATTGATGGGCCAAGGACATAGGGTAACAGAGGGAAGGAAACAGTAATGAGTAGACTAATGGGACTGAAGGCTAACAAGTCCCCAGGTCCAGATGGTCTGCATCCTAGGGTACTAAAGGAGGTGGCTCTGGAAATTGCGGATGCATTGGTAATCATTTTCCAATGTTCCTTAGATTCAGGATCAGTTCCTGAGGATTGGAGAATGGCTAATGTTATACCACTTTTTAAGAAAGGAGGGAGGAAGAAAACAGAGAACTATCGTCCTATCAGCCTAACATCAGTAGTGGGGAAGATGCTAGAGTCCATTATTAAAGATAAAATAGTGGCATATCTAGATAGCAGTGACAGGATTGGGCCGAGCCAGCATGGATTTACCAAGGGCAAATCATGCTTGACTAATCTATTGGAGTTTTTCGAGGATGTAACCAGGAAGTTAGACAAGGGAGATCCAGTGGATGTAGTGTACCTCAATTTTCAGAAAGCATTTGATAAGGTCCCACATAGGAGATTGGTGGGTAAAATCAGAGCTCATGGCATTGGGGGGAAGATATTGACATGGATATGTTATGAACCCCGTAACTGGGTGTCTTACCAGCAAAGATAGAAGTGTCCATTGGAGTCTGGTGATACTATTTTCAACAGTATTTATTAGTAAAAATATACAAAAATAATATCAATGCCAATATACAGATAATATACGTCAGCAATGCTAAACCTAAAAGTGCAGGTATAATAATAATCAATAAGAAACAAGCTCTATCGTTGTCTAGGGGATAATGAATTGTCAGATGGAAATATAAAGTTCAGTTCTGTTCATGCAGGCTGCGGTAGTTGTTGGTCGCTGTGTTTCAATTGTTGGAGAGAGAGAGAGAGAGAGAGAAAACGTGTAAACAGTAACAGTTATTATCTTGCCAACCTTCCTTTACGATCTTGATTCATCGATGCGTTGTTGTGGTGGCCATTCACGTATGACCCCTCCGTCCTTTAGCTAGACCGTTCTTCCGTGGTGGACTCGTCACCCAGGCAAGGGTGGACACACACACAAGCCCCCACCGGTCTCGCTATAAACCACTGTGAGTTAAAATTTACTGACCCTTCGTTCGGTCTCCGATCTCCCACCCTGTCTCGTGGGGGTTCTGATGCTCACTAGCGTTTCTCCTGGTGCGTCTGAGGGGTGTTACCCCAGACCTCACTTTAATCCCCACTCACGGGGTCTCAGATGTCAATCAGGTTGGGATGATGTAACCCATCAAACCAGCCCACTCTGGTTGCCCCCTGAGGGGTTTCAATGAATAGAACAGTACCAAGTAAACAATCCTTCTCCAAAAGACAATAGCAGTAAATCAATGGCTTTTGTCAGTAGGAGACATTCCACCTTAGCTGTGTCCCTCTCTCATTAACTTTCATGAGCTGTTATCAATAACAACTGCCCTGGCAGCATTCCTTTGTCTCTCTCACTTCCTTGATAACAGCATCGAAATAGTAGCGATTTGCGATTCTCCAAAAAGGGTGGGGGGCATTGGCGACTCTGCACCCTTCTGCCCATCAGAGGTGTTTTTCCTTCGTAACAGATAGAAAACTAGTTGGCAGATAGAAAGCAAAGGGTAGCGGTGAATGGGTGTTTCTCGGAATGGCAGGTGGTGACTAGTGGGGTGCCACAGGGCTCTGTATTGGGACCACAGCTGTTTACGATTTACATCAACGATTTAGATGATCACATTGAGAATAACATCAGCAAGTTTGCTGATGATACTAAGCTGGGTGGCAGTGTGACATGTGATGAGGATGTTAGGAGAATTCAGGGTGACTTGGATAGGCTGGGTGAATGGGCAGATACTTGGCAGATGACGTTTAATGTGAATAAGTGTGAGGTTATCCACTTTGGGAGTAAGAACAGGAAGGCAGATTATTATCTGAACGGTGTAGAGTTAGGTAAGGGAGAAAGACAAAGAGATCTAGGAGTCCTTGTTCATCAGTCACTGAAGGTGAATGAGCAAGTACAGCAGGCAGTGAAGAAGGCTAATGGAATGTTGGCCTTTATTACAAAGGGAATTGAGTACAAGAGCAAGGAAATCCTCTTGCATTTGTACAGGGCCCAGGTGAGACCACACCTGGAGTATTGTGTACAGTTTTGGTCTCCAGGGTTAAGGAAGGACATCCTGGCTGTAGAGGAAGTGCAGCGTAGATTCACGAGGTTAATTCCTGGGATGTCCGGACTATCTGATGTAGAGAGGTTAGAGAGACTGGGCATGTACATGCTGGAATTAAGGAGATTTAGAGGGGATCTGATTGCAACATATAATATTATTAAGGGATTGGACAGGATAGAGGCAAGAAATATGTTCCAGATGCTGGGAGAGTCCAGTACCAGAGGGCATGGCTTAAGAATAAGGGGTAGGTCATTTAGGATGGAGTTAAGGAAAAACTTCTTCTCCCAGAGAGTTGTGGGGGTGTGGAATGCACTGCCTCAGAAGGCAGTGGAGGCCAATTCTCTGGATGCTTTCAAGGAGGAGCTAGATAGGTGTCTTATGGATAGGGGAATCAAGGGATATGGGGACAAGGCAGGAACCGGGTATTGATAGTAGATGATCAGCCATGATCTCAGAATGGCGGTGCAGGCTCGAAGGGCCGAATGGTCTACTTCTGCACCTATTGTCTATTGTCTATTTATTGGCCTCTTTTTACAGTGATAACGTGCTGTGGGTAAAGGTGGATCTGCTGTGTTTAGATTTCCAGTGAACCTTTACTATGGTGTCATATCAAAGGTTATTGTGGAGAATGTGAAACAGGAAGAAGACAGTCGGCATAAATGGGTCTTTTCTGGTTGTCTGGATGTAAAAGTGGATGCTGCTGTGTTTGGTTCTGGGAACAGAGATTTTCATGATTTTCTGTAATGTTCTTGCTGAGGGAGATGAAGGTACCAATGATCTGGTGGTTAAATTTGACACCAGCATAAGGAGGAAAGTAAATTGTGATAAGGACATATTGAGGGTCCAAAGTGATGAGAATGGGCAAATCATCTGACAAATGGAGTGTAAGGTGGCAGAATGTGGAATTGTTCATTTTGTCAGGGAAAACGAAGGAGTGTATTATTGAAATGGGGAGAGGCTGCAGATGCAGAGGGAGCTGGGTTCACTGGGTATCATTAGCAACTGTCTCAATTTCAGCTTCAGCAAGTAATCAGAGAAGGTATCAGAATGTCACATTTATTGTAGAGTGAACTGACTGTACAAGAGTTAAAATTATCTTCTGTTAAATAGGACACGTTCAAGTTTATTGCCATCTGACTGTACATAATACAACCAAATGAAACAAATATTCCTCCAGACCACGGTGCACCCACAAAACACAGATCACTCACAGCACAGAAAACAAAATATTACCACAAATACATTAATAAAACATAATTCAGAGTGCATGTAGTGTGCAGCACAGGTAAACAGTAAACAGCTTGCTGAGGGGGAGCAGTTTCAAGTTGCTGGGTGTCAACATCTCTAAGGATCTATCCTGGCTGAACATCTGTTTTTAAACTTTTTTTTATTGAGTTTTCAAATGATTACAGAAAGAAAAAAAAATACCCTTCCCCCCTCCCCTTAGCCCCTCCACTTAGCCCCTCCCCCCAAATATCCCTACAGAAAAAAAGAAAAAGAAAAAGAAAAAAAAAGAAAGAAAGAGAGAGTGCCTGGATATCGGAAGATCCCCACATGCTCCACAGAGTTCGTAATAACTTTAGTATATATATTTATTTCTTTCCCCAAATAACCAATTATTAACTTTGGAGCACCTACATATTTAATCCTGTCTTTTGTAAATAAGGGTGCCAAATTTTCAAAAATGTTTCATATTTATCTCTTAAATTATAAGTAATTTTTTCAAGTGGAATACAGCTGGAAATTTCATTCTTCCAACGATCTATACTTAAGTATGAATCCAATTTCCACGTAACTGCAAATGCATTTTTGGCTACTGCCAGTGCAATTTTTATGAATTCTTTCTGATATTTATTCAATTTGGGTTTCAATTTTATCCCTTCAATATTGCCTAATAAAAATAATATTGGATTATGTGGAAGTTGTGTTCCAATAATTTGTTCCAATAAAACTCTTAAATTTGTCCAAAAAGGTTGAATTTTAGAACAAGACCAAGTAGAATGTAAAAAAGTACTGATTTCTTGGTTACATCGGATACACTGATCAAATAAATTTGGATTTAATTTATTTATTTTTTGTGGTGTAATATATAATTGATGTAAAAAATTATATTGCACTAATCTTAATCGGACATTTATTGTATTTGTCATACTATCAAGACATGGTCTTGACCAATTTGTTTCTTCAATTTTAATATTCAAGTCACTTTCCCATTTTTGTCTTGACTTATGGATTCCTTGTTTAATTGCCTGTTTTTGAATCAAGCTATACATACAAGAAATAAATTTTTTAGTTTTTCCTTTTTGAATTAAAGTTTCTATTTCATTAGATTTCGGCAATAACATTGTTTGACCTAATTTTTCTCTTAAATAAGCCCTTAATTGGAAGTAACAAAAAAGAGTGTTGTTTGATACTTTATATTTATTCTTTAATTGATCAAATGACATTAACACCTCCTTCAAAATAATCTCCTATATATCTAATCCCTTTTTGAAACCAATTATATAAAAGTTGATTATCCATTGTAAAAGGAATGTCTATTTTGAATTAAAGATCTCTTTGCTAATAAAGATTTCTTTGTCTCATCATCAACATTTATCTTATTCCATAAGTCAATCAAATGTTTTAATGTAGGAGATTCTTTCTTTTCCCGTATCCATTTAGATTCCCATTTATATATAAAATCTTCTGATGTATTTTCTCCTATTTTATCTAGTTCTATTCTAATCCATGCCGGTCTATCTTTCTCAAAAAAAGATGCAATAAATCTAAGTTGATTTGCTTTATAATAATTCTTAAAATTTGTAAGTTGTAACCCTCCTAGATCAAATTTCCATGTCAATTTTTCCAACGATATTCTTGACATCTTACCTTTCCAAAGAAACTTCCTCACATATTTATTTAACTCTTGAAAAAACTTCTGGGGTAGTTGTATTGGTAGTGATTGGAATAAGTATTGTAGTCTCGGGAATATATTCATTTTTACGGTATTTACTCTACCTACTAATGTTATTGGTAATATCATCCATTTATCAAGATCTTCTTGAATTTTTTTCAATAATGGGAAGTAATTTAATTTATACAAGTTCTTTATATCATTATCAAATCTTATACCTAAATATTTTATACCGTTTGTCGGCCATCTAAATTGAGTTATTAATCGACATTGACTATAATCTCCTTTAGTAAGAGGTAAAATTTGACTTTTATCCCAATTTATTTTATAACCTGATATTTTCCCATATTCTTCTAATCTAGAGGATAATTTGCGCAACGAGTGCAATGGGTTTGTTAAATAAAGCAGAACATCATCAGCAAATAAGTTAATCTTGTATTCCTCCTGGTTAACTCTGGAAACCCTTAATATCTGGGTCCATTCTAATTAATTCAGCTAATGGTTCTGTCGCCAACACAAATAAAGCAGGAGATAATGGACAACCTTGCCTAGTTGACCTTATTAACTGAAATGGTGTTGAAATTTGACCATTTGTCACTACTTTAGCTTTGGGATTAGTATTTAAGGTTTTAATCCATTTTATAAAAGATACTCCTAATCCATATTTTTCCAATACCTTAAATAAAAAATCCCATTCCAATCTATCAAATGCTTTTTTTGCATCTAAAGCAACTGCCACACTCATTTCCACCCTCTCTTGAGCCAAATGAATTATACTAAATAACCGAGTTACATTATCTGCCGATTGTCTATTTTTAATAAATCCTGTTTGATCCATATGTATTAATTTTGTTAAGTATTTAGATAATCTGTTAGATAAGATTTTTGCTATTATTTTATAATCAGTGTTTAACAAAGAAATGGGTCTATATGATGTTGGCTTTAAAAGATCTCTATCTTTTTTTTGGCAATACTATTAAAATAACTGTCGAAAAATATTCTGGAAGTTTATGCGTTCTTTCCGCTTGATGTATTAACTCCATAAAAGGAGGAATTAATAAATCTTTAAACTTATTATAAAATTCAGGCAGAAAACCATCTTCTCCTGGAGATTTATTACTTTGAAATGATCCTAGAGCTTCTTCGACCTCTTTTAATGTAAAAGGCATATCTAATCCCTTCTGTTCTTCCGTATTCAATTTTGGAAGAGTTATTTGTGATAAAAACCTTTCTATCTTGACATTATCATTTTGTGATTCTGATTTATACAATTCAGAAAAAAAATTCTTGAAAGTTTCATTAATTTCTAAAGGTTTATAAGTAATTTTATTTACTCTTGTTCGAATTGCATTTATCGTTTTAGAAGTCTGGTCTGTTTTTAACTGCCATGCAAGGACCTTATGTGATCTTACACCTAGTTCATAATATTTCTGTTTAGTTCTCATAATTGCTTTTTCTGTTCGATATGTCTGAAGTGTATTATATTGTAACTTCTTGTTAATAAGTTGTCTTCGTTTTTCTTCTGTCATATATCTTTGAGATTCTTTTTCTAATTTTGTAATCTCTTTTTCCAATTGATCTATTTCTACCATATATTCCTTCTTAATTTTAGAAGTATAACTTATTATCTGACCTCTCAAATATGCCTTCATTGCTTCCCACAATATAAATTTATCATCAACTGAATGTGAATTTGTATCTAAAAAGAACTGAATCTGTTTTTTCATAAAATCACAAAAATCTTGATGTTTTAGTAATATTGAATTAAATCTCCATCTATAAATTGATTCCTCTTTATCTATCATTATCATTGTCATTATCAAAAGAGAATGATCTGACAATATTCTCGCTTTATATTCCATATTTTTCACTCTGTCTTGAATATTCGTTGATAATAGGAAAAAATCTATCCTTGAATAAGTTTTGTGTCTATTTGAATAAAATGAATAATCTCTTTCTTTTGGGTTAATTCTTCTCCATATATCAATCAAATTTAAATCTTTCATCAATGATAGAGTTACTTTTGCTACTTTTGATTTTGTGACAACCTTTGTTGATCTATCTAAAACTGGATCTAGACAAAAGTTAAAATCTCCACCTATTAATATTTTGTCATGTGCGTTAGCCAAATTCAAAAACAGCTCCTGTATAAATTTTACATCATTTTCATTTGGTGCATAAATATTCATAAGAGTCCATAGTTCTGAAAAAATTTGACAATGTATAATTACATATCTCCCCGCCGAATCAATTAATACGTTTTGTATTTTAATTGGTAAATTTTTATTAACCAAAATTGCAACTCCTCTCGTCTTAATTGCAACTCCTCTCGTCTTTGAATTAAATGAAGCTGCAATAACATTTCCAACCCAGTCTCTTTTTAATTTCTGATGTTCTATCTCTGTTAAGTGTGTGTCTTGTAAAAAAGCTATATCTATTTTCATTTTTTTAATGTATGTTAAGATTCTTTTTCTTTTCACCGGTCCATTAAACCCATTAACATTAAAACTTTAAAAATTCAGTAAATTAGTCATTTTTTAAATTGTGTTACTCCAATCTATAATAATACCTAATCTTTCAACTTTCGTGGTATCTTGGGGAATCTTTTTAAAATTCTCCATGTTGCTATGTGTGTCCCCACCAATCATCCAGGCAGAAAGATAGAAGAAAAATAGAGTATAAAGAAAAAAACAAAATACCCCCCTACTAATGTTGTGAAAAAAAAGAACACAACATTACCCCCCTCTGTTGTACGGGTCATGGCAATCGCCATGATTACACACGTGAATCCCGCAGTAATTGATCCAAAGCTCCCCAGCCCCCCCCACAACATAAAAAAGTATATATATATAAAAGAAGAAAAAAAAATACTATTCTCAATTAGTATTTCTCAAATTTTGCCTTTCTCCCCTGTTTCATCCTTAAATGTCCATTGCTTCCATTCACTGTCTCTGCCTTCATCTTTAATCCATTACGCTTGGAAATCTCTATGTGTAGTTAGCGAATAATTGGGAGTTTTTGTGCAAACTCCTCCGCTTCTCGATAATCGGTAAAAAATCTTCTTTTTCCATCCTCCAAAAAAATTATCAGTGTTGCTGGGTGACGCATTATAAATTTATAACCCTTTTCCCATAAAGCTTTTTTCGCTGGGTTAAATTCCTTCTTTCTCTTCAAAAGGTTAAAACTTGTATCAGGATAGAAAAGAACTGCTTTGGCCCATTTCTCTTTTTGGCACATTGGGCAGCCGCCTTCAGGATCTTTTCTTTAACTTGGTATCTTAAGCATTTTATCAAAATTGATCATGGATTTTGATCAGCTTGAGGTCTTGACCTTAAGGCTCTATGAGCCCTTTCAATTTCAATTAGAGTTTCTCCTTCCATTTCCAAGTTTTCAGGGATCCATTTTTGAAAAAAATTTATTGGATCTTCTCCTTCTATATCTTCTTTAAGTCCAACAATTTTAATATTGTTTCGTCTACTAAAATTTTCAAGTTTATCCATTTTTTCCATAAATTGTTTTCTTTCTAATGTCCAGGCAGTAATATCATCTTCCATTATGTTCATTCTTTCAACCATGTCTTCCATTGTAGTTTCCAAATCTATAATTCTCTTTTCCATTTTTTCCTGTCTTTTTGTCATTTTATCAAACATAATCTCCATATTTATCATTTTTTGATTACTTTTAATGCATTTAATTTTTCTAATTTACGCATTATTTGCATCAAAGTCTTTTGTATATTTCCAGAAAAACTTTTACCTCCATCTTCGTCTGATTCTTCCAGAGAATCTGAATCTACCTCAGATTCACTTTCACTTTCGGTTTCAATCGTAACTGGGATTTGTAGTTCTGGTTGCTCTCGTTTGCGCATGCTCCTTCCTTCACGTTTGCGCAGTTCTCGTTGGTCTTTTTCTTTAGGATTGTTCGATGTTGCCGCAGTTTCCTGTTCTGTATCGCCGGAGGTGAAATGTACCTGAGCCCGCGGTTCTTTGGCAGAAGTGGGCCTTGATACTGTTTCAACTTGCGTTGTCTTCACGGTAGTAGTTTTCTTCATCTTCTCTTTGTGAGGCATAACTTGAAACAGTCCGGAGTAGTTTATAAGTAACTTTTAGAAAGTATTGACTAACTTTTCTTCACTTAAACATTAATTTACTGATTTTTTACGTGAGAGCTGGGTTCCCGCATCTCGATCCTACGTCATCACGTGGCGTCCCCCCCGGCCCAGCAACTTGATACAATTACAGTGGCAGCAGCACGACAGCGGCTATATTTCCTGAGGAACTTGAGGACAGCTGGGATGTCACCACAGACACTCACAACTTTCTACCGATGCACTGTGAAGAGCTTTCTAACTGGTTGCATCACCGTCTGGTGTGAGGGTCACTGTACAGGATCGGAATAAGCTGCAGAAAGTTGTAAACTCAGTCAGCTCCATCATGGGCACCAGCCTCCCCAGCATCCAGAACATTTTTTAAAGGACTCAAAAAGGCAGCATTGACCATTAAGGCCCCCCATTACCCAGGATATGCCCTATTATTGCAAAGATCAAGGAGGAGGTTGAAGATCTGAAGACACTGACGTGAAGTTCCAAACCAAACTTGAATCAACGATGGGATCCTCGACAGCTGTGACAGGGTTTGAATGCTATCACCTCTTATAAAGTTAAATCAAGTGACATGGGAGACAGCAGAGCTTCACTTCCAGATGAGCTCAATGTTTTCTCTGCTGACGTTGACTATCAGAACATGGAGGAACCATCGCAAACTCCCACATCCCCCAATGATCCGATGATCTGAAGTGAGGGTTGTCTTCAGGCGGGTGAATCCCAGGAAAGCATCTGGAGCGGACTAGGTAACTGGCCACGTACTAAAATGCTGATCAACTGTCTGGTGTGTTCACTGAGATCTTTAACCTCTTGCTTCGGCAGAGTGTGGTACCACCTGCATCAAGCAGGCTTCATTCATATTGGTGTTCAGGAAGAGCGTGGTGACCTGCTTCAGTGACTATCGCCCAGTTACACTGAGGTACATCGACAGTGATGACGTGTTTTCACAGGTTGGTGATGAAACATTTCAGCTCCTGCTTAAGAGGTGACTTGGATCCTCTCCAATTTGCATCCGGAGCAACAGGTCTACAGCAGATGCCATCTCAATGGCTCCTCACTTAATCCTGGAACATCTGGACAGCAAAAATGCAAACATCAGGATGTTAGTTATTAACTACAGCTCTGAATTCAATACCATCATCCCCTCAGATCTAATCAATACGCTACAAGGCCTTGGCCTCAATATCTCCCTGTGCAATTGGATCCTGAATTTCTTCACTTGCAAGCTCCAGTCAGCAGCGTCTCGCCTCAATCTCCATCAGCACAGGTGTACCACAGGGCTGTGAGCTTAGACCCTGCTCTACTTGCTTTACATCAATGAGTATATTGATTTGCTGCAGCATAGCCCAGTCAGTTTGGATTGGCACCAACATCTCCTCCACGATCTCGATCAGCACAGGTGTACCACAGGGCTGTGAGCTTAGACCCTGCTCTACTTGCTTTACACTTATGACTGTGTGGCTGAGCACAGTTCCAATGCCACATTCGGGTTTGCTGACAACACCACTGTCACAGGCCAAATCAAAGTGTTGATGAATCAGCATACAGGAGGGAGATTGAAAATCTGTCTGAGTGGTGTCACAACAACAACCTCTCACTCAATGTCAGAAAGATCAAGGAGTTGATTACAGACTTCAGGAGAAGGAAACCAGAGGTCCGTGAGCCAGTCCTCATCAGAGGATCAGAGGTGGAGAGGGTCAGCAGTTTTAAATTCCTGGGTGCTACTATTTCAGAGGACCTGTCCCGGGTCCAGCACGGAAATGCAATTCTGAACAAAGTATGGCAGTGCCTGTACCATTTCCTGAGCAGTTGGCAGAGATTCGGCATGACATCTAAAACTTTGGCAAACTTCTGTTTCTAACATCTACACTTCTATAGATGTGTAGTGGAGAATATATTGACTGGCTGCATCATAGACTTGTATAGAAATATAATGACTTTGAACAGAAAACCCAACACAAAATAACAGATTCATCCCAGTACATCACGGGTAAAGCCCTCTGAACCATTGAGCACATCTACATGAAACACTGTCGTAGGAAAGCAGCACCCATCATCAGGGATTCCCACCAACCAGGTCATGCTCTCTTCTCACTGTGGCCATCAGGTAGAAGGTACAAGAGCCTCAGGACTCGCACCACCAGGTTCAAGAACAGTTACTACCCCTCAATCATCAGGCTCTTGAACAGAAGAGGATAACTACACTTAACTCCACTTGTCCCATCCTTGAAATGTTCCCACAACAATGATCTCACTTTCAAGGACTCTGTCTCATTATCTCATGTACTTGTTATTTATTTGCATTTGCACAGTTGTTGTCTTCTGCACTCTGGTTGATCTTTCATTGATCCTGTTATCGTTACTATTCTAGTGATTTGCAGGGCAGCACACATGAAAGTGAATCTCAGGGTTGTATATGGTGATTGTCAGAAACGTCCTGCCCCTGAGTAATAGCAAAGGACAAATTCAAGGAAACAAAGTTTATTAGAACAGGTCTGCAGAGCTGGGTGCCTTTAAAAAAGGACCTCGAGCCTTACACAGTTCCAACTTTTATATGTCCCTCTTAACTCCTCCCCTCCCAGCTCTTCTGAGCTGGGAAGTGCACATTCTTGAGCTTAGTACTCAGTACTTTTCCATTCCCTAATTGGAGTTGTCTTTCTTTTACAACCTGCAGTCCACCGTTACATCCTCCATGTTATTATCAGTAGCTTATTTCACAGTCTCCATGGTTACACACCTGCAGCTTTAGCGACTACCCCCCTCCCCCTTAGTCATCCTTGCATTAGCAGTTTAGCAGAAGCTGAATATTTAACTCCTTCGGGTCACTGCACATCTTAATAACGTAATTATCTCTCACAGTGATATTTATGTACTTTGATAATAAAATTGACTTTGAACTTTGAACAATTGACACTCTGTCAAGACCCTCAGGATTGTCATGTAGAACAGTATAGCACAGGAACCGGCCCTGAGGCAGAGTGTCTGTGCTGAACATGATACCAAATCAAACTCATCCCTTCTGTCTGAACACGATCCATATCCCTCCATCCCCTGCAGATTCTTCTGCCTGAACACGATCCATATCCCTCCATCCCCTGCAGATTCTTCTGCCTGAACACAATCCATATCCCTCCATTCCCTGCAGATTCTTCTGCCTGAACATGATCCATATCCCTCCATCCCCTGCAGATTCTTCTGCCTGAACATGATCCATATCCCTCCATCCCCTGCAGATTCTTCTGCCTGTCTGAATGCCAAACAGACAGGTCCTCAGGGTTCAGGCAGGCAGGCAGGCAGGCAGACAGGTCTAGGTGGCTAGATAGGCTGGTGGAGAGCCCTCCCTGGATGGGCCGCATATATCCCGGGTAGGGTAGCCTCCCAGGCGGAAACACCGGAGGCCTGGGCATGCCACGGACCCCTAGGCGGGTGCGGAGCACAATCACAGTGTTCGGGGGGAAGAGGAGGATGGGGCAGAACCCCCGCTGGGCAGCGGTGGGTCGGGAAGGTGTAGGAACAGGCATAGGTCCAGGGTGACCAACACAACAGCCATGATAGCAGGAAAATCGGGAAAGGCCGGCAGACAGCGCGACCGCGTGAGCAAATCAAACGAGCGGAGAAGCGGGACCAGCGCATGGGAAGAAAGGTGGGGGGGGGGGGACCAACCTGGCAGTACTGGTACGGGGCAGAGAAGCATGATGAGGAGTAGATCTGAGCCTGGGCAGGATAACAGAATGCAGAGAAGAGTTTGGAGCCGGCGGAGAAACAGTAAACAACAAAACGACCACCCGCCTGGTCCCTGTTCCAAGGCCCCTTATAAACACCTGCAGCTGAATGAGTTACAGGTGTATCTCCTTGAGCCAGGAGGGTCCTAACTAGTTCACGGGTGACGGGAGGGGCAACTGCAGGACCCGGAGTCCGGAGCACTCGGACCGGATCGAGACCCGGAACGCAGATTCCGGACCGGACCCTGACACCTGCACATCTCCTTTAAACTTTTTCCCATTGACCTTCAAACTGCAGCCTCTAGTGTTTGACGTTTCAACCCTGGGAAAAAAGACTGACTGTCTACCCTATCTATTCCCCTCATAATTTTATAAACTTCTGTCAGGTATCCCCCCACACCCCTCAGCCTCTGACACTCCAGATAAAACAATCCGAGTTTGCCCAATCTCTCTTTGTAGCTCATATCCTCTAATCCAGGCAGCATCTTGGTAAAGCTTTTCTGCACCCTCTCCAAAGCCTCCACATCCTTCCTACAACTGGGCAAACAAAACTGCACAATGTCTGCAACTCTGTCAATATTCTTTTTGTCATCAGAAAAGTTACCATCAACCTTAAACACTCGTCCCAAAGCTAAAGTAGTGACAAACGTTAGATTTCAACACCATTTCAGTTAACAAGGTCAACTAGACAAGGTTGTCCACTATCCCCTGCTTTATTTGTATTGGTGATAGAACCATTAGCTGAATTAATTAGAACTGACTCAGATATTATGGGTTTCAGAGTTAACCGGGAGGAATATAAGATTAATCTATTTGCTGATGATGTTCTGATTTATCTAACAAACCCATTACATTTGCTGTGTAAATTATCTTTTAGATTGGAAGAATATGGGAAAATATCAGGGTATAAAATAAATTGGGATAAAAGTGAAATTCTACCTCTTACTAAAGGAGATTATAGTTAATGTCGATTAGTAACTCAATTTAGATGGCCAGTAAATGGTATAAAGTATTTAGGTATAAGAGTTGATAATGATATAAAGAATCTATATAAATTAAATTATTTGCCATTATTGAAAAAAATTCAAGAGGATCTTGATAATTGGATGATGTTACCAATAGCATTAGTAGGCAGAGTCAATGCTGTAAAAATGAATATATTTCCTAGATTACAGTATTTATTTCAAACATTACCAATACAACTGCTGCAGAAGTTTTTTAGATAGATAGATAGATAGATACTTTATGTGTGAGGAAGTTTCTTTGGAAAGGTAAGATGTCAAGAATATCGTTGGAAAAATTGACATGGAAATTTGACCTAGGAAGGTTATAACTCCCAAATTTTAAGAATTATTATAAAGCAAATCAACTTAGATATAACCTTCCTAGGTCAAATTTCCATGTCAATTTTTCCAACGATATTCTTGACATCTTACCTTTAAGGTAGGAGAAAATATACCAGAAGATTTTATATATAAATGGGAATCTAAATGGATACGAGAAAAGAAAGAATCCCTTATATTAAAACATCTGATTGATTTATGGAACAAGACAAATGTTGATGATGAGATAAATAAATCTTTCTTAGCAAAGAGACCTCTAATTCAAAACAGACTCATTCCTTTTACAATGGATAACCAACTTTTATATAACTGGTTTCAAAAAGGGATTAGATATATAGGAGATTATTTTGAAGGAGGTATATTGATGTTGTTTGATCAATTAAAGAATAAATATAAAATATCAATTAACACTCTCTTCTGTTATTTCCAATTAAGGGCTTATTTAAGAGATAAACTGGGTCAAACAATGTTAATGCCGAAAGCTAATGAAATAGAAACTTTAATTCAAAAAGGAAAAATTAAAAACTTTACTTCTTGTATGTATAATTTGATTCGAAAACAGACAATTAAACAAGGAATTCATAAGTCAAGACAAAAATGGGAAATTGATTTGAATTTTAAAATTGATGAAACAAGTTGGTCAAGATTGTTTTGACAGTATGACAAATATAATAAATGTTCGACTTGGACTAGTACAATATAATTTTCTACATCAACTATATATTACACCGCAAAAAATAAATAGATTAAACCCTAACCTATCTGATCAATGTTTTTGATGTAATTGGTACTTTCCTACATTCTACTTGGTCTTGTTCTAAAATCCAACCTTTTTGCATAAATTTAAGAGTTTCATTGGAACAAATTATTGGAATACAACTTCCACATAACCCAATATTATTTTTATTAGGTGACATTGAGAGAATAAAACTGAAACTTAAATTGAACAATTATCAGAAAGAATTTATAAAAATTGCATTGGCAGTAGCCAAAAAGGCTATTGCAGTTACTTGGAAATCGGATTCATACTTAAATATGGAACATTGGAATAATGAAATTTTTATCTGCATTCCACTTGAAAAAATTACTTATAATCTAAGGGATAAATATGACACATGTCTGAGTATTTGGCGCCCTTATTTACAAAAGATAGGATGGTATATATAGGTGCTCCAAAAATAAAGATTTTGGTCCTTTGGGGAAAGAAGTAAATACATATACTTATTTTGAATTCCATGGAGCATGTGGTGATCTTCCGATATCCAGGCAGTTTTTCTTTTCTTTCTCTCTTTTTTTTTCTCTTTTTTCTTTCTTCTTCGTTAGGGATATGTTATGGGGAGGGAGCAAGAGGAGGGAGGAGGGTTATTAATCTACTATGTAATCAATTAAATTCAATAAAAAAATTGAATCAGTAAAATAAAGAAAAGTTACCATCTAAATTTCCATCCAAGTCACTTCTGCATTACAAACAACAGAGGTCCCAGCACAGATACCTACAAAACACCACAAGTCACAGACCCCCACCCACATAACAACCATGCAGAAGAGCGTGGCCGCACTCTTACACAGCACAGCAGTAACAGAGAATGCTTGAATCAGCTGCTGAACAACAGCAACAACGGCAGGCTTCCAGTCTCCAGCTACAATGTCGTGTTTTGATAAAAACGTTACAGCACACTGTAATTGTAGTTTTTTTTTAGGTTTTATTTAAAGTATAAAACAATCAGCATTGTAAACTTGTTCTGGTGTTAGATTTTCATCAACAATGATCTTTGCAAACTTATCACTGAATTCCTCTGATCAGAAGATGCTTTATCATTGGGGATGGTCAGCTTGGCTTTGTGTGTGATAGTTCATGTTTAACCAATATTTTAAAGTTTCTTGAGGAAGTTACCAGGACAATTAGTGAGGGCAAGGCAGTGGATGTTGTCTACGTGGACTTTAGCAAAGCATTTGACATGGTCCCACATGGGAGGTTGGTATGAAACGTTCAGACACTTGGCTTTCAGGATGAGATAGTAAACTGATTCATCCATAATTCATTGGAAGTTGTGTCATGGGTAGATAGGGTCATAGAGAAAGCTTTTGGCACATTGGCCTTCATAAATCAATGTATTGAGTACAGGATATGCTTAGGTTGAAGTTGTCTAAAACTTTGGTAAGGTCTAATTTGGAGTACAGTGTGTAGTTTTGGTCACCTACCTACAAGAAAGATGTAAATAATTTTGAAAGAGTACTTTTCATTATATTAATGCCAGGAGCTGGAGGTTTTGCTACTATTCTTCAACTATAATCAGTGTTGAAAATTTATTTCCACAGGGACTGGTGCTGGGTCTGTTGTTGTTTGTTATCTGTGTCAACAATCTGGTTGATAATGTGATTCACTGGATCAGTAAATTTGCAGCTGACACCAAGCGTGGGGGTGTCGTGGACAGTGAGGAAGGCTGTCATTGCCTGTGGGGGGCATCTGGACCAGCTGGAAAAATGGGCTGAATGATGACAGATGGAATTTAATGCAGACAAGTGCTTGTTGATGCACTTTGGGAGGACCAACCAGGGCAGGTCTTACACAGAGAATGGTAGGGCACTGAGGAGTGTGGTAAAACAAGGGCATCTGGGAATACAGGTCCAGAGTTCATTGAAAGAGGTGTCACAGTGAGAGAGGGTCATAAAGAAACCTTTTGCCACATTGGTCCTCTTAAATCAATATACTGAGTACAGGAGTGGAATGTTAAGTTGAAGTTGTATATGAAATTGGTGAGGCCCAGTTTGGAGTACTGTGTGCAGTTTTGGTCACCTACCAACAGGAAAGATGTAAATAAGGTTGAAAGAGTGCAGAGAAAATTTGCAAGGATGTTGGAGGACCTGAGTTACAGGGAAAGATTGAATAAGTTAGGACTTTATTCTTTGGAAAGTAGAGGTTTGGGGGGAGATTTGACAGAGATTTTGAAGGGTACAGATAAGGTAAATTCAAGCAGGATTTTTCCACTGAGGTTGGATGGATCGACAAATAGAGGTCATGGGTTAAGTTTCAAAGATCAAAGTTTCAAAGTGCATTTATTATCAAAGAATGTAGAAATTATACAAGGTTGAAATTTGTTTGCTTACAGGCAGTCACAAAGCAAGGAACTCGAAAGAACCCAATTGAAGAAAATGAGACCAACTCCCCAGTGCCCAGAGAGAAAGAGAAACAGAAACACCAAAACAAATCATATATACAATAGAAGCGAGCAACAACAACAGCATTCCGAACCAAACTGAGTCTTTAGATCCAAATCCCTGGAGCAGCCTGGAGTAGGCCCAAAGCCTCGGTATTCACTTCATCATTTTAACGGGGTAAACAGCTGCAAAGTTCACAGACACGAAGCACAGCAACCGGGGTCAGTCTCACAGCCTTAGCATCACGGAGAGAGAAACCCCCAGATTATCTGAGCCAGTCTTTAAATTCAAAGTTCAAAGGACATTTTATTATCAAAGTATGTATACATTTTACAACCTTGAGATTTGTCTCCTAACAGGCAGCCATAAAACAAAGAAACACAAACACTATCCCCATATATCAGAAAAAAATCTTACACCCAATGTGTAGAGAATTACAAGAAACATGTCCAGAGGAAAGTAAAAGAATAAATTAACCCACAAAAAAGACCTTTGAGCCTCCAAATCTCAATGGTTGAAGTTGTTGGAACCTCACACTAGAACCCAGGCCTTGCTACTGGTGAATCACTACGGGCTGAGATTTAGCTTTCGAAAGAGCTGTTCTCGACCTCTCCAAATTGGCTTGGTGCCCAGTTCGATCCAACCTCGTCCGACTCTGAACATCCTGCCTTTCCAGTCTATATGGGCCGGCATTTAGATGGTCCAAACAGCGGATTGTACCTCATATTAGGAGCCTTGAAAACACCGTCCAGCGATTCGGTTCAGACCCGGATTTCGCTGCTGAAGAAGCCGTTCTCGACCTCTCCAATTTGTCTCAGTGGTTAGAGTGATCCATCCTCATACCCGGTTAGTTGGACGGACATCGAACTCCTCTGTCCCGTCTTCTCCCCTCCAAATCATTCACTCCAACTAACACGGTTCTAACTCCAAGTGCAGTGATCTTGCAGTGGACCAGCAAGGCACATCCTGTGAAATTTGCTTTGCCTTTGCTCGCTTCTTCATTGCTTGTGGTGGTAGTTTATCACAATTTATTTAAAATAAAATGTTATTAATAATGGTTTTAATCAAATTCCTTTGCTTTCAAACTAGCAGTGAGCTGTCTCATGCCTTCGGTAGCGCCATCTTAAACTGGAAAGGTGAAAGTTTAAGAGGAAACTTGTTCATTCAGAGGGTCGTGAGATTCTGCATCAAAGTGCCAGCAGAAGTGGTTTATGCGAGCTCGATTTCAAAGTTTAAGGAAAGTTTGGATAGGTACATGGATGGTAGAGGTATGAGGGCTATGGTCCGATGCAGGTGGATGGGAGTAGGTTGTTTAAATGGTTCAGCATAGACTAGATGGGCCAAAGGTCTATGTTTCTGTGCTGTACTTTTCTATGACTCTATAGGTCCTGGCAACATCCTTATACAAGTCTCCTGTGCACACTTTCCAGCTGATGGCATCTCTCCTGTAGGACGGTGACCAAAACTGCTTCACTACTGTAACAGGACTGGGAAATTTGTTAACATTCAGTGCTGGAAGGGAAATTGGTAATGAATGGAAAGTATGCTTCATGGGTAAGTTTAATGTTGAGAGGTAATGAGATAAAATCTAGACTGAGATAAAATTCCATGATGGGCAACAAGGACAAAGAGAAAGGAGAGAGGCTGAGGAATAGTCTGACCCACAAGTCTCCATGGAGACAGGAGACTGATGACACTGGGATCAGGAACAGAAAACAAGTTGCTGGAGGAACTCGGTGAGTCAGCAGCATCTGTGAAGGTAAAGGGGTTGCACACACAAAATGGTCCTGCCGAAGGGTTTCGGCCCGAAACATCGACACTGCTTTTTTCTGCCTGGCCTGCCGAGTTCCTCCAGCATTTTGTGTGTATTCCTCGGATTTCCAGCATCTGCAGATTTTCTCTTGTCTGAGGTAAAGGGGTTGTGAACATTTCAGGTTGAGACCTGATGCAGCTTGTTTTATTTTTACACAAACATTCACGGTTTGGTTCATATCGTTGAAAAACATCAAGGTGATGACCTGGGGGATGACTTTGAATTCCAGTTCATCTTTAAGCTGTTCACTGGGCAAGAGCTGAATCTTTTCATGATTTGTTAAACCAGTTAATCAGACAGGGTGTTCAGACCTGTTAATCTTGAGTGTATAGTGATGGAAGTTGTGCCAATGGGCAGAGTCTCAGGTGAATGAGTTATAGTTAGAATGGGTAAAGGAGATTTGGTGATATGAAGAGGGTTTGATTCAACACCTCAGTAAATCCTGCAATGTGGACTATAAGTTTGGGAATGTGAAAGAGCATTTGTGAGGAAATTGAGAGAAATTCTTTTTCAGTAATATGGGGTCTGAAGAGGGTGGGAATTTAGGTGGTGGGTGCAAAATAAGAAACCAGCTCTTCCATCCCCCCCTTTCTTGAGAGCAATTGGAAATGAACAAAAACCACTACAAGAGAGGTGTCCTTGGATCGTGTGCACTGCTCACCATTGGATGTCCTGGACAACCTCTCCCCTTATCTGTATTAAATATCCCAGCATTTGGACAGTTCAGCCTGTACCCTTGAGCTGTTTAGTTTCAATGTTGGAATAAGCCACTGCCTGATGCTGTGAGCAGCTGTTCCAGTCCTCGGCATCAGAACAGGATTCACAGTCAAACAGTGGAACCTCAGTGTTACAGCTGGGGATGGTTTTTGTTAACACTGGCAACTTGATGTCAGTCTCAGCCCTTGAGATCATGAGGGAATACAGCAGAGAATATCGACAGTGGCTGTTGCCTTATCTGCTGGACATGTCCAGAGGGAAGCTGCAGTCTATCTGTTTCCACATGCACAGTCACTGGCTGAGGGATTATCTAAGTTATCAAATGTAAAACAAATCCTGGTAGCAGCCACAAACTGTGTTTTGTGTCTCTCTGAGCTCCCCATTTGCTGCAGTGGTGAGTGAACTCCTGAACCTCCTTCAATCCAAAACTCTGACATCTGATCCATTTCAGAGTTGTTTGGGTTGCTTGATGTTTAGGACATGCAATATCATCACCAATCGAAACAACCCTGAGTCAAGCTCTGTTACCGGGACATTTGTCCATTGATGCATGTGTTAAATCATTTATATTGTGTGGTTATCAAATGTTGTAAATTTCTTTTTATTTTTGAAAAGGTTCTCAGATTATCACAATTTGGTGGAAGTTGAAAGCCGTTTGTGATGTTGTTCTCATCAATTGTTTCGTCATTGCCTGGATCGTCAGTGTTATGAGTTCTGGTATGTGGTCAAATAAACTTGTATGAAAGTGATGAACTCAGTTCTCTGCAGGGTGGTTGGAATGCATTGAGTATCTCAGTCAGTACATTGTAAGATGCTTTATCAGGGCCACCAGCATCTGCAGTCCTCAGCCCCACAACTGGGTGACAATGATCATTATGTATGCGTCAAATAACCACATGCATGTCAATGTTCCCTCCAAAAGAACAGTATTCTTTCCTTGAATGTACCCCGACCACATCATTGATATCAGCAAGAACTCCTTGTAAAAGTAATGGGAAAAATTAGTTGACAAAGTGTGGAATGGAGCCAGTAAGCAATTGTACCCACCCAACCCTGCGAGGGTTAATGACTGAGCCCGGTTATCAGTGGTAGATGAATCAGAAACTGATGATTTGAGATTGAACTTGGGTGATTCAGTGACTTTCCAGTGAAATTGTTCGACAGCTCCATAACCAATTGTTGTGGATGTCAGGAGAGTCAAACCATGGACCATGTGGGATGTCTGGCTGCAGTGTCATGCACTCCTCAAGGTGTGGCCATTGGAACACCAGAAGATGCAGCCAGTGCAGAATATTGACAGCAAGTGACCAGGATAGATTAGACTGCAGGGAATAATTCAGGTCTGGAATAACAGGTCAGCGTGTTGTTATCCCATATCGGAGGCCATGCAGAGTCAGTTGGTTCAGTCATGTAGACAAAGTTAGCAAGTCTGGGCAGAGGTTGGTACATTTCCTGCCATGTGGAGATAAGTGGAATAGTTTGGTTGACTTTAACAATAGACAACTGTTATGGTCATTTCTATGATCAATTGTTATGTTTACTTATTTAAATTTATTTTTAATTACAGGCCTTTCCACCATGGGAATCATCAGTATCGTCTTGTCAATCGTACTGCCCATTGTGTTCATTTTAATTCTGATGTGCCTGGTCATTAAAAAGGTTTCGGACACAGGTATCTGTCATTGTATTTTCACACTTGTGTATCAACTCCAGTCACATTTCCAAGTAATTTTAGACCCATTTTAATAAAAGGACAGAAAAGAAAAAAAAGCTGAATAATCCTCACCCCCACCGACCCCTCTGGATTCCTGTGACCTGTGGAATGAAATTGTCTGACATTTTTCCCAGTTATGAAATTCTGATTTACAGTGTCACCACAGCTGGAATGATTCTGGAGTCGCCTCTGATCTGACTCCAGAGGGTCTTTAGAAAAAGTAGTCTGGAGAGGAACGTGTCTCAGCTCACTGGTGTTTGATCATGGTGTTGTCAAATTTCAGCATCATATCAGGTTGGTGTAAAGGATCCCAATGATGGTGAGGGGAGTGAGTGAGTGTTTGGGGCCTTTCTCATCCTTGATACAGTTGGGTGTGGGAAGGCCTCTCCTTCAGGCTGTTAATAATCTTGCTTAGATATTTGATTACATATTCTTCTTTCAGACTGATACAGCTAAAAAGCACAACTACTTCCAAGGTCAGTACAGTCAACAAGGATGTCTTAATGCATTTAAACTAACTATCGCCGCTTAAAACTGACGGAAACAACTCTGATTGTGGATGGAAGCGCCCACGGAGGAAGCGTGGCTGTAGATCGAGGTTAAAAGTGCATTTAAGGAAACGGGGTTTTAAACTCCCAATACCGACTCTTGCTGAAAAACATTCAGTCTCTGGTGAATAAAATCGATGATCTCGGAGCCAGGGTGCTGAATCAGAGGGACATTAGGACCGCGTGTGTCCTTTGTTTCACAGAATCCTGGTTAACCCCTTCCATACTGGATGCAGCGATTCAGATCGACGGGTTTACTATACACCATCAGGATAGATCTATAGAGTCTCTCAAAAGCAGAGGTGGAGGAGTATGCCTCATGATCAACTCTTCTTGGTGCACAAATATATCAGTGCTGTCCCAATTCTGCTCACTAGACCTGGAATATCTAGCAGTTAAGTGCTGTCCTTTTTACCTACCATGGGAGTTCTCCGGGGTCATTTTGGTAACAGTATACATTCCACCTCAGGCCAATGTCAATCAGGCTTTAGATGCTCTGAGCAATGGGATCAACATGCATGAAACAGCGCATCCTCATGCCTTCACCATTGTTTTGGGAGATTTTAACCAGGCCAGTCTGAAAAAAATCACTAAGCAATTACCATCAACAGATTACTTGCAATACCAGAGGAAACAACACCATCAAAAATGCCTACCGTGCTATTCCACGCCCTCACTTCGGGAAGTCTGATCACCTGGCTGTACTTCTACTCCCTGAGTATAGGCAGAGACTGAAGACTGCAGCACCAGTAGCAAGGACCAAGAAGGTTTGGACAAGGGAATCTCAGGAGTGCCTACAGGACTGCCTTGAATCGGTGGACTGGACTATATTCTGGGATTCATCTTTGAACCTGGATGAGTACGCTGCAGTTGTTACCAACTACATCAAACCCTGTGTGGATAGATTTGTGCCTGCAAAGACTTACTGAACATTCTCAAACCAGAAGCCGTGGATGAACCAGAAGGTACGTCGTCTGCAGAAGGCTAGATTTGTGGCATTCCAGACTGGCGATCCAGACCTGTACCAGAAAACCAGGTATGATTTGCGGAGGCACGAGGAAATCTGCAGATGCTGGAAATTGAAACAACACACAAAAATGCTGGTGGAACACAGCAGGCCAGGCAGCATCTATAGGAAGAAGTACAGTCGACTTTTTAGTCCGAGACCCTTCGTCAGGACTAACTGAAAGAAGAGATAGTAAGAGATTTGAAAGTGGGAGGGGGAGATCCAAAAATATAGGAGAAAACATGAGGGGGAGGAATAAAGCTGGAAAGGTGATTGGCAAAAGGGATACAAGGCAGGAGAAGGGAGAGGATCATGGGACAGGAGGCCTCGGGAAAAAGAAAGGGGGAGGGGAGCACCAGAGGAAGATGGAGAACAGGAAAGGAGTTATTGTGAGAGGGACAGAGAGAGTAAAAAGAGAGAGAAAAAAGGGGGGAATAATAAATAAATGAATGAATGAATGATGGGGTAGAAGGGGAGGAGGGGTTTGAACGGAAGTTAGAGAAATCAATGTTCATGCCATCAGGTTGGAGGCTACCCAGACGGTATATAAGATGTTGTTCCTCCAACCTGAGTGTGGCTTCATCTTGACAGTAGAGGAGGCCATGGACTGACATATCAGAATGGGAATGGGACGTGGAATTAAAATGTGTGGCCACTGGGAGATCCTGCTTTCTCTGGTGGACAGAGCGTAGGTGTTTAGTGAAACGGCCTCCCAGTCTGCGTCAGGTCTCACCAATATATAGAAGGCTGCATCGGGAGCACCAGAAGCACCAGAGCCTTAGATGAATAACGTGAGCTGCCTTAATGACGATCGCCCAGTAGCACTCACATCGACAGTGATGAAATGCTTTGAGAGGTTGGTTATGACGAGACTGAACTCCTGCCTCAGCAAGGACCTGGACCTATTGCAATTTGCCTATCGCCATCATAGATCAACGGCAGATGCAATCTCAATGGCTCTCCACACAGCTTTAGACCAACTGGACAACAGAAACACATATGTCAGGAAGCTGTTCATCGACTACAGCTCGGCATTTAATACCATCATTCCCACAATCCTGATTGAGAAGTTGCAGAACCTGGGCTTCTGTACCTTCGTCTGCAATTGGATCCTCAACTTCCTAACCAGAAGACCACAATCTGTGCGGATTGGTGATAATATATCCTCCTCGCTGACGATCAACACTGGTGCACCTCAGGGGTGTGTGCTTAGCCCACTGCTCTACTCTCTATATACCCATGACTGCATGGCTAGGCATAGCTCAAATACCATCTATAAATTTGCTAACGATACAACCATTGTTGGTAGAATCTCATGTGGCGATGAGTAGGTGTACAGGAGTGAGATATGCCAACTAGTGGAGTGGTACCACAGCAACAACCTGGCACTCAATGTCAGTAAGACGAAAGAGCTGATTGTGGACTTTCGGAAGGGTAAGACAAGGGAACACATACCAATCCTCCTAGAGGGATCAGAAGTGGAGAGAGTGAGCAGCTTCAAGTTCCTGGGTGTCAAGATCTCTGAGGATCTAACCTGGTCCCAACATGTTGATGCAGTTATAAAGAAGGCAAGACAGTGGCGATACTTTTTTAGGAGTTTGAAGAGATTTGTGAACAAATACACTCAAAAACTTCTATAGAAGTACCGTGGAGAACATTCTGACAGGCTGCATCGCTGTCTGGAATGGGGGTGGGGGGGGGGGGGTGGCTACTGCACAGGACCAAAAGAAGCTGCAGAGGTTTGTGAATTTAGTCAGCTCCATCTTAGTTACCAGCCTATAAAGTACCCAGGACATCTTCAGGGAGCAGTGTCTCAGAAAGGCAGTGTCTGTTATTAAGGACCCCAGCACCCAGGGCATGCCCTTTTCTCACTGTTACCATCAGGGAGGAGGTACAGAAGCCTGAAAGCACACACTCAGCGATTCAGGAACAGCTTCTTCCCCTCTGTCATCCCATTCCTAAATGGACATTGAACCCTTGAATGCTACCTCACTTTATTTTTAAAATATAGTATTTCTGGTTTTTTGCATGATATTTAATCTGTTCAATATATGTATACTGTGACGACCCACTTCCCAGCGCACTCGAACCGGCTCACAAAGCGGCCGGTCCCAAAGAGGGCGCCAAGTCTGCTTCACCGGCAAGGGGAAAAGCCCGGTGCGGGACGGGACTGTGAATACGCGACCCCTACAGCATTCCCGCCCGGGGAGGGCGGGATCAGGAAGGCTTTAAAGCGAAACCGCCAAGTTTGAATAAATCTCTTTTGCAACTGCAGCCCATCGACTACGTGTCATTATTTCAGCGCTGCGTGTAGCACACCGCTACAATTGGTGACCCCGACGGCCCAAACGATATTTGGATCAGAGATGAATGACGCTCCATCTGTTCATGCAGTTTCGTTAAAACTGCCAAGCTTCTGGACGCTGCGACCTCACCTATGGTTCCAGCAAGCAGAAGCCCAATTCCACGACCGGCAGATAACCTCGGAGGACACACGTTACTACTACGTGGTGAGCTCCCTCGACCAGGAGACAGCCTCCCAGGTTGAGGAGTTCATACAGTCTCCCCCAGCGGATGGCAAATACACAGAATTCAATGCCCTGCTCATAAGGACTTTCGGACTCTCACGGTGCGAGCGGGCTGCCCGTTTACTGCACCTGGATGGTTTGGGAGACAGACCGCCGTCAGCTTTAATGAATGAGATGTTGTCTCTGGCCGGAGGACACAAGCCCTGCCTCATGTTTGAGCAGGCATTCCTGGAGCAGCTGTCCGAGGACATACGCCTGCTGCTGTCCAACGCGGATTTCAGCGACCCCCGGAAGGTGGCAGCCCGGATGGACGTGTTGTGGAAAGCCTAGAAGGAGAGTGGGGCGTCCGTCGCACAGATCACCAGGCCACGCTCCCAGCAGCAAACCAGACCAGGACTGGCTGCAGAGCCCGCTAACCCCAGAGGCAGGGGTGAGGAGGCCAACGAACAATGGTGCTTCTACCACCAGTGGTGGGGCGCAGAAGCCCGCTGCTGTAGCCCACCCTGCAAGTTCCCGGGAAACGCCAGGGCCAGCCGCCGCTGATGGCTACAGCGGCTGGCCATCGGGATAGCCTCCTGTATGTGTGGGACAAGCAGTCGGGACGCCGCTTTTTGGTCGACACCGGAGCCGAGATCAGCGTCTTACCTCCGACGAGTTACGACACCCGCAACAGGGCACCGGGACCCCCCTGAGGGCCGCGAACGGCAGCACAGTAAGGACCTACGGCACCAGTACGGTGCGGCTACAGTTCGGCTCCAGCCGGTTCACGTGGGACTTCACACTAGCCGCCATAGCCCAACCGCTCCTGGGAGCGGATTTTTTGCGGTCTCACAGCCTACTGGTCGACCTGCCCAGGAAGAGACTGGTCCACGCCGAGACCTTTCAAACGTTCTCCCTGGGTGAAGCCCAGTTGCCGGCCCCACACCTCGACTCCATCACGCTGTCCGACAACGACTTCACCAGAGTCCTCGCGGATTTCCCATCGGTTCTGACACCGCAGTTCACGGCAGCCATGCCCAGACACGGCGTACAGCACCACATCCCGACACAAGGACCACCCCTCCAAGCCCGTGCTCGAAGGCTTCGCCCGGACAAGCTCCGACTGGCGAAGGAGGAGTTCAAGAGGATGGAGGAATTGGGGATCATACAGCGGTCCGACAGCCCATGGGCCTCCCCCCTGCACATGGTGCCCAAAGGACCAGGGGGCTGGAGACCGTGCGGCGACTAGCGCATGCGTCTAGCACTGCTACAATACTGTATAAAGTATATTGAATAAGATTTATTTATTTATTTTTCTTCTTGATTATGTATTGCATTGAACTGCTGCTGCTAAGTTAACAAATTTCACGTCACATGTCGGTGATAATGAACCTGATTCTGATTTTTGTTTTCAACACCTTCCAATCAATGAATGCAAGGGAACACCACCTTCTCCCTCTTCCTCCTCAAGTTATAAACCATTCAAAGTTCAAATTATTAACATTCCTTCCTCATGGCCTAACTTTTGCCAGTCCTGACTAAGTTCACTTTGAGAATAACTTAACCACACAGGTCCAAGAACAGTACCAGTAGCTACTGGTGTTTGTAGTGAAAATGTTCTCTGCTGATTCACAGACTAATTACCAAATGAAGTCTGTCACCGAGAGACAGGAATCAGGAAAAGGGCCGATGTCCCCAGGTTTGGTCAGGGAGTTGTGTATTAAAGAAGAGTTTAATGGATCAGGGAGGGATAGAGAGCTTTATTGGGGGTAAATTCAAGATAAGGAACAAGACAGCTCAAAGCACAAAGTGATGACGATCAGGTTGTCTCAGGTGGAAGGAGGAAAGGGATGCAAAAATACAGAAACTTGTAGACTGAGAGAGACGGGGAGTGAAATGTAAAGTCAGAGGGGTCTGAAAGAACAGATCAGCATTTTAATATTGAGCCATTGTCTGAGGGAGAACCATGTGGGACAGTAAACTGGGTACATTGCCATCACCAGGGAAGAGGTACTGAGCACATTGTCAGAGCTTCCATCTGCCAAGTCCCAGGTCAAGATGGACTTCATCCTGGGTCTAAAAGAATGAAGTAGAGTTGTAATTTATGATAGGTATTAATTTTCTCAAGTTCTCTTGATTGGGAGAAAGTTCCATTAGATTTGAAATCCGTTTGACACTCCTCAGCCCTCTTCCCTAAATGGTCAAAAATCCCCCTGCAACCCACAATAGCCGCCCTCACTATCAACGACAACACCTAGTTTTGTGTAATATGCAAACTTATTGATCAAGCCTTGCATTTTTGCATCTAAATCACTGATAAAAATATCAAATAACAAGAGTCCCTACACTGATACCTGCATCACACCACGAGTCACCAGCTTCTATAATGGAAAACAATTTTCTAACTCGGAACCAATTTTTAATCCCCCTGGAAGCCCCTGGATTCATGTCAGGATCATGTCAAAATAGATAACGTTCATTGTCCTATCTACCCTTTTGGTTATCTCTTCAAAAACAAACTCTGAACAATTCATCAACTATGACGTCCTGTACATAAAGCTATGATGTCTCCTCCTAATCAGATTCTGTCTAATGAAATCCTGGTGGATCCTATTGCTCAGAATTCCCTCCAGTAACTTCCCCACCACTGATGTCAGGCTGACCAGGCTGTAGTTCCCGGGCTTGTCCTTGCTGCCCCTCTTAAACAACAGACCAACACCCAGAATCACCATGGGAACAACAGAGGTTCCAGTGGGAGGCTCACCATCCCCCTGTCAGGGTAAACGGACAGGGAATATCTGTGGCTTTACCAGCATCACCCACATTCTCAGAACCAGTGTGGAGGAAGTGTTGCACGTTGAGAGATCTCCACTTTTGGATGAGACATTAAGCCAGAGTCCCATCTGCCTTCTTCAGGAAGGTGTAAATGATCCTTCAGTGTTATTTCCAAAAGAACAAAGGATTTCTCCCCAGTATCGGAAAAATAATTCTGATAACCAACATCACAAAGCCAGCTTTTACATGACTGTTTGTTCAGCCTTACTCCGTACAAACTGAGTCTCATTCCCTCCAACAATGACTGCACTTAAAGTACTTCACTGTCTGGACCAGAGACTGGTAAAAGATGCTGTGAGATTACAGGTTCTGTTTCTCACGTGGAGAAGTTCACTCTGCCCCCGCTCACAGGAGTTGGCTGAATTTTTCAGTTCCCGTGTGACGTCATTGAAATGATATGAAGAATGTAAAGAGCTGTCAGACACACTCCTGTTCCTGGCACGATGCAACATCAGACCCTGATATCTGAAATAAAGTCGCTGGTGACAATCAGTCTGATGTGCAGGTGTCAGACAGCTGTCTGGGCATCAACCTGCCCTTCACAAGGAGACTTTCTCTCCTCGAATGTGCCCCTGACCAGATTGTGGATATCAGCCTGAGCTCCTCTGGCTAAGTGAGTGGGAGAACTTTTGTGACAAAATGTGGAATCGAGCCAGAGGTTGAGAGTTTCAGTGACTTTCCAGTGAAATTGTGGGGTAACTCCATAACCAATTGTTGTGGAAGTTGGGAAATCAAACCCTGGATCATGTGGGTCAGTGTAGTGCACTCCCAGAGGAGTGGCCATTGCAACACCAGAAGGAGCAGCTGGTGCAGAATATTGGCAGGAGGTGACCTGGAAAGATTGGACTGGAGACCTCTGTGGACAACTGATCAGGCTCGTGAATTGTCTGTTCCAGGTTTCCCACCGTACAGGACGTGCAATCGATAAGACTGGGCAGAGGTTGGCACATGCCCGTCCCTGCAGGATGAAAGTGGAACAGTTTGGTTGTTTGCAACATTGTGCAGCTGTTGTGGTCATTTCTCTGGGGAATTGTTACATGATTTCTTATTTGAATTTATTTTCACTTGCAGGTTATTCCATCAAGGACACCTTGCTGATGTTGCCATTGGTGAATGTTCTGCTTCTGTTTTACTTGATCTACAAGAAGAAGTTTTCTGGTATGTGACTTTACCTTCTTCTATAAGCTCCAGTTATCTCTCCAAGTAATTTGTGACTAATTTTAACAAAGACATTAATGAAATGAAAACTTGAAAAATCACCCCCCTTCCCCCACAGACCCCCCCCCCCCCCGACACACTGTGACCTGTGGGATGAAACTGCATCATTTTTCACCCAGTTGTGAAGTGTTGGTCACAGTGATACCATCTCTTACCTGACTCCAGAGGGATCTTTAGGAGAAGTCGGGTTGAGAGGAAGCTATCTCAGCTGTCTGGTGTTTGACACGTGGTGTTGTTCAACTTCAAAATGAAATCAGCTGAGGAATGAGGGACAGAATCCCCTTTATCCCAGTGATGGTGAGATGTTTGCATGATAGGTATCCCTCCAATCCTCGATAGAATTCAGTGTTGGGAGGCCTCTCACCGATCTTTCCTGGATATTTGCAATAGTTTTGTTTTCAACAGCACCTTCCAGATAGTCAACACAAGGGAACACATTCCCCCTCTTCCTCTCCAAGTTGTAAACTATCCAGGGTTCAAAATATTGACATTCCTTTCTCATGGCTGAATTCAAGCAAGTCCTGGCTAAGTTCACTTTGAGATCTACTTCATCATACAGACTAAAGTTGTCCAAGAATAGAATCAATGTTTGTACAGTAAACACCCCCGGCTGTTTCACAAGCAAATGACCAAATGAAGTCTGTCACCAAGCCAAGTAAAGCAAGATGAGGGCAGATGACCCCAGGCTCGGTCAGACAGTGGGGTATCAAAGAAAAGCTTGAAGGATTAAGGAAAATCAAACCCTGGATCATGTGGGTCAGTGTAGTGCAGTCCCAGAGGAGTGGCCATTGCAACACCAGAAGGAGCAGCTGGTGCAGAATATTGGCAGGAGGTGACCTGGAAAGATTGGACTGGAGACCTCTGAGGACAACTGGTCAGGGTCGTGAATTGTCTGTTCCAGGTTTCCCAGCATACAGGACATGCAGTCGATAAGACTGGGCAGAGGTTGGCACATGCCCGTCCCTGCAGGGTGAAAGTGGAACAGTTTGGCTGTTTGCAACATTGTGCAGCTGTTGTGGTCGTTTCTCTGGTGAATTGTTACATGTTTTCTTATTTGAATTTATTTTCACTTGCAGGTGATTCCATCAAGTACACTTTAATTGCAGCCTTATGTTTGTTCTTCCTGATGTTGCCATTCATAAATGTGGTGACAGTGTTGTGCTTCGTCTGCACGGTTGATTCTGATGAAGGTAACTGACTTTGTGTATGAACTCCGATCATCTCTCCAAGTAATCTGTGACTAATTTGTAAAAGATATTTGCAATCACTTTGTATTCAATGGCAGTTTCCAGATAGTCAGCACGAGGGAACACGTTCCCCCTCTTCCTCTCCACATCATAAACTATCCAGGGTTTAAAATATTGACCTTCCTTCCTCATTGCCTGATTCAAGCAAGGCCTGGTGAAGTTCACTTTGAGATCTACTTCACCGTACAGACTAAAGTTGTCCCAGAATAGAATCAATGTTTCTACAGTAAACACCCCCGGCTGTTTCACAGGCAAATGACCAAATGAAGTCTGTCACCAAGCCAAGTAAAGCAAGATGAGGGCAGATGACCCCAGGCTCGGTCAGACAGTGGGGTATCAAAGAAAAGCTTGAAGGATTAAGGGAAGGTGGTGAGCTTTAGTGGGGTAAATTCAGAGGTAAAGAACAATTTGCTGAAAGCACAAAGATCAAGCTTGCTGAGAAAGAGGGGATTAGAACAGAAATATAAAGGTTTATAGACTGCAGAGAGGAAGGGGGAAGTGAGTTGTAAAGTCAAAGAGGTTTCTGAAAGTATTGATGAGCATTGAGCTGTAATCTGAGTGAGAACCAGTGTAGGGCAACAAATCTGAGAAAATGACAATCACCAGGGAAGAAATACTGAGTCAGTTGTTGGAGCTGCTATCTGACAAGTTGGATATCCAGATGGACTTCATCCTGGGGTCTGAAAGAGGCAGCTAATGACATACTTCATGCAGCAATTTAAATGTTCTCCCTGTTCTGAAAAGTTTCCATTAAATTGGACAACGGCAAACATGATTGATTTATACAAAGACAGCAAGAAACGGCAGGAGAGTATGGGTGAGGGTGATGTGTGGATGTGAAACTTGGCAAGGAGGTGGGGTAGAATATAGAGACAGATGAATCCGGAGACAGATACAATTTTCAGTACTGGAGTGATGGGTAACATTTCGAAGGGTTGATCCTGTGGGCAGATTGAAGGAGCAGAGACAGATGTATGATCTCGATCACAACCATCATGGCATCCTGATAAGTTGCTGCAAAAGTTAAAGGATGGAACTAGGGCATTATTTTTACATTCAGGATAATCTTCAACACGTCTACATAAAATGTTCCAGCATGTGGACTGTTCAGCCTGCACCCTCGTGCAGTTCAGTTTTCAATTTGAACCAGAACACTGTCCGATGCCATTGAACAGCTGGAAACAGTGATGTTATGATTCTCTGCATCAGAACAGGCTGTACTGTCAGACATGGAACTCAGTCACTGGCAAAATGTTTAATTGCAGTCCTCCAGGTCACTGGGGTAATTCAGCAGAACTGATTTACAGTGGCCTGATATCCCATCCACTGGATGTAAACACGGACAAACTACAGAGTACCTGTCATTTCCACATGTGATGCCTGTGGGTCAGTAAGTTATCAAATGTAGTGTTTCCAGAGGGAACCAGAAGATGCTTTTGGTCCCTCCCTGGTCTCTCCACTTGTTGCCAGTGTGTGAGATTTCTCTGAACCTCCTTCAGTCCAATGCTTGAATGTCTGGTCCAGTTCTGAGCTGGTTGATTGCCTCATGTTAGGACACTGAATATCGCAATGAACCTGACCAAGCCCGGGTTCATCTCTGTTCACTGCAGCACTTCATTGATGCAAGTTTTGAATAAGTTGTGTAGATTGTAACTCAGGGGGATTACTACCATCAGGGAGGAGGCACAGGAGCCTGAAGACACACATTCAATGATTTAGGAACAGCTTCTTCCCCTCTGTCATCAGATTTCTGAACGGTCTGTGAACCCATGAAGACAACCTCACTATTTCGCTCTCTTTTTCACAACTATATATTTCATTGTAATTTATAGTCTATTTTATTTATTGCTCTGTACTGTTGCCACAAAACAACAAATTTCATGACACATGTCACTGATGATTATCCTGAGTCTGAATTCTGATTCTGAGAATTTCAAACGGTTTTTATTTCTTTCTTTTAGATTGGCTGATCTTCCAAACTGGTTTCTTTAACCTGATATTCTTACTTGGCATTTCTGTCAGCAATTCGATTCCAGGTAAGTGCTTGAACATTATTCTGTATTTACATGAAATGATGTACTTGGTACTGAGCAGAGGGACAGAATGAAGTGTCTCTGTTAGAACATTGTGAGCTGCTTCATCTGGACCACAAACACATACAGTCCTTGGCCCCACAGCTGAGGACGGGGAAACCTGCTGGAGGTTTAAAATATCTGAAAGTCCATTTTAGTTTAAATCTCTGTTCAGAACAACTGACACACAAAATTTCAGACAATTATAGACAAATTATACAAAGTCAGATTTTATTTCTGAACATAATCTCAGGGCATGTCATTCCTTTCTGGACTCGGTATTGAATTCAGTAACATTAGATAACTTGCTTTCTCTGTTTATCTTTGTCAGAACTAGCCAGATAGATGATATAGATGACAAACAACAGACCCAATACCAATCCCTCGGCCCTCCACTGGTCACAGGCCTCCAGTCAGACAGGCAACTATCCACTACCTGTAGTCTGTATAGAGTCCATGAAATTGATGCCATTTTGCCTTGCTTCTATTGCCTCTGTGTCTGTCTGATGAGTAAATACAGATGTAAAATATGCATTTAAGATCGCCTCGATCACTTTTGACTCCATGCACGTATTACCATTCTGATCTTCCAGAGGCCCAATTTTGTCACTTGAAATCCTTTTGCTCTGAACATATCTGTAGAGTCCCTCAGGATTCTCCTTCACCTCGTCTGCTAAAGCAACCTCAAGCCTTCTTTTCACCCTCCTGATTTCTTTCTTAACTGTTCTCTCATTTCTTATACTCCATCAGCCCCTCATTTGTTCTTACCTGCCTGTACCTGCAATGTACCTCTTTCTTTTTCTTAAACAAGGCCTCAATATCTCCCGGAAACCGAAGTTCCCCACACCTGTTATCTTTACCTTTTATTCAGACAGGCACATACAAGCTTTGTATTCTCAAAACTTTATTTCTGAAGACCTCCCACTTACCAAGTGCACATTTGCCAGAAAAAATACTGTCTGAATCCACACTTACTGGATCTTCTCCTATATCATCAACATTTCTCCAATTTAGAAACTTAACCTGCAGACCAGACCTACCTTTCTGCATATTTTCTTCAAAACTAATGACATTGTGATCATGAGATGCAAAGTGTTCTCCCACACACACTTCTGTCACCTTTCCTATCTCATTCCCTAACAGCAGATCAAGTATCACACACTCTCTCGTTGGGACCTCTAATACTGATTAAGAAAATTTCCTGAGCACCTTTGACAAACTCTATCCAGTATGGACCTTTGACACTATGGGAGTTCAAGTCAATATATTGAAAGCTAAAATCAGCAACTATAACAACCTTATATTTCTTGCCACAGTCTGCGATCTCTCCATAAGTTTGTTTCTCTAAACCCCACGGACTTTCGTATAATCTGTAATGTGTCCCATTAACATGTTCACACTTATCTTATTCCTCAGTTCCACCATAATGCCTCACTAGAAGAGTTTTCCAGTCTGTCCTGGCTGAACACTGCCAAGATATTATCCTTGAATAGTAAAATATCCCCTCCTCCTTTAATCCCTCCCGCTCTGTTGTGTCTAAAACAACGGAACCCCAGAATATTGAGCTGCCAGTCCTGCCCCTCCTGCAACCAAGTCTCCCTAATGGCTACAATACCATATTCCCAGGTGTTGATCCATGCTGTGAGCTCATCTGCCTTTCCTATGATACTTCTTACATTGAAATATACACAGTTCAGGACATCAGTTGCACCATGCTCAACCTTTTGATTCCCATCTGTCCCCACAACCTCTCCACTATCTGTTCTGACACTCTGGTTCCCATTCAGATGCAACTCCAGTTTAACAACTCCTCCTCAACCCCGTGCAGCACTCGAAAACTTTCCCAAGAGTTACGGCCTTATGATAGTGTATAAGGAAAGTTCAGTTCCATGTACGAGATTACTGTTGTTGGTAAGAGAGAGAGATTTGTAATCCAAAGGTGAATGTTGTGAGAAGGCAATTACGTCGAGATTCCCCGACAGCAATACAAAATAACAATAGCAGTAGGTTTTATCTCCAAAGTTGTTCCACTCCACACACGAAGTATCACCGACAGTGACTTTCAACACAAGTGGTACCACACCCGCATTCAGATACGGGACATCTCAAAGTGGTGGCCACAGGATACTCGAACAGAATCCACGTGTGGATTATCACCAACAGTAGCTTATCACAAAGGGGACCATCTTCAAGGGAACCACCACCCAGGCAAGGGTCGACACACTGGTAGATTCCACAGGGTTACCCCAAACACACAACGTGAAAGCCACCTATCCAGTTCCACGACATACGAAATAACTCCAACAGTGATTTGCCACAGGGGTGCCTTTCTTCAGTGAAATACCACACCCAGACAAAGGGTAAACACACACGTGGTACTCACAAAGGTTTTCCCCTCACCAGAGAACCCACTCCTGTAGATTAACTAAGTGACAATCACACTTCCATAGCTGAATGGAAACAAACTCACCCTTAGGGGCTTCTTAGAGAGAGAGTCCAAACAGCAATGTCTTTGTCACTAGGCTTCTTCTGTTCCAAACCTTCTTCTCCTCTCTTCTCTTCCTGCAAACTTGTTCTAGTTGCAGAAAACTTGTGAGAGTCATATATCAAATACTCAGGATCGATCTTAACTCACCCCTTTTGGGCCACTGAAAGTTTAAACCAGCGACCGACTCACTGGTGTCTTTCATTGACGGAATCCATCTTGACTCTAACTGTGTGTGTCTGCGTGTCTCTGTGTCTATAAGAGGAATCACCTGACCTTGCTTATTCAAAACAAGCTGCCACTTGTATGAACAATCACTGCTCACCATAGCAACCCAGCATTTCTGCAGTCAGTAGAAATCCAAAAAAAAACAAAAGTTAGTCTCAATTCTTTTGGCGTTTTAAAGTGACGGACCACAGAAAAAAAATGAACCCTAGGGGTACATAACAATATCTAAAAGCACCAGTGATCCAGTACCCACGGGAGAGCAGAGTTTCTAATTATTGATTAATGTAATGTAATAAACGGATACTGAAATTCTTCAAAACTGGAGGAAAAGCAAGTTCCAATGAGGAAATTCGGACTGTACAAAAGGATATCAATAGATAGATATCCACATAGATAGATATAATGATAGATATCCTATCATTACAAACTCATTCGTAAGGCCAGTGATGTTGTGGGGATGGAACTGGACTCTCTGACGGTGTGCCTGAAAAGAGGATGCTGTCCAAGTTGCATGCCATCTTGGACAATGTCTCCCATTCACTCCATAATGTACTGGTTAGGCACAGGAGTACATTCAGCCAGAGACTCATTCCACCGAGACGTAACACTGAGCGACATAGGAAGTCATTCCTACCTGTGGCCATCAAACTTTACAACTCCTCCCTCGGAGTGTCAGACACCCTGAGCGAATAGGCTGGTTCTGGACTTTTTTCCACTTGGCATAATTTACCTATTATTATTTAATTATTTATGGTTTTATATTGCTATATTTCTACACTATTCTTGGTTGGTGTGACTGTAACGAAACCCAATTTCCCTCGGGATCAATAAAGTATGTCTGTCTGTCTGTCAATGAGCGGGTGATAACGCAGCACATGGAGTTTAATACAGGAAAGTGTGAGGTGGGGCCCTTGAGTAAGAGGAATCAGACTGTAATGTCAATGGAGAGGAATTGTAAATGAGTGAATTGCAGAGGGATCAAGATGTTCTTGTAAAGGAATCACAAAAGATCTAGTGCAGCAAGTAATTAGGAACAGGGGTGACGTATGAGGATTTGGAGTTTAGAAATGAGGAAGTATTGTTACAGTTGTGCAGAGTGTTGGAGACCCGCTTGATACTGCGCACAGTTCTGGTCCCCTTGTTTAAACACAATTGCACTGACACTGCAGGCAGTCCAACAGTGATCCATATGAGTAATTCCTGGGATGAGTGGCTTTTCCCACCACAAGCAGTTGGGAGGTATTTAATGAAGAGATGGATAAATATTTGAAAGATTGGGGAATTTGGGATTGTGTGGGACTGGGACAGAAGAAGAGATGGATAAATATTTGAAAGATTGGGGAATTCAGGATTGTGTGGGACTGGGACAGAAGAGGAGATGGATAAATATTTGAAAGATTGGGGAATTTGGGATTGTGTGGGACTGGGACAGAAGAGGAGATGGATAAATATTTGAAAGATTGGGGAATTCGGGATTGTGTGGGACTGGGACAGAAGAGGAGATGGATAAATATTTGAAAGATTGGGGAATTCAGGAATGTGTGGGACTGGGACAGAAGAGGAGATGGGGCCTGAGGCAGATCAGCTCCAATTGTATTGAATGGTGGGGCAGGTTTAAGGAGCTGATGGCCGACTCCCCTCTTATTTTCTTGTGTTGTTATCTTCTTGTAAAAGAACAATGGATTGTGGTCCTTAACACAAGAGAGTCTGCAGATACTGGAAATCCAGAGAAACTCACACAAAATACTGTAGGAACTCAGGAGGTCTGACAACACCTATGGAAATGAATAAAGAGTTGATGTTTCGAGCTACACTTCATCAGGACCAGAAAGAAAGGAGAAAGAGCCAGAATAGGAACATGGGGGGAGGGGGGAGAGTACAAGGTGAAAGGTGAAGCCATGTGGAGGGGGAGGTAGGTGGGTGGGGGAGGGGTGAAGTGAGAAGCTGGGAGGTAATAGGCGCAAAAGGCAAATGGCTGACAAATGAATCCAATCGGACAGGAGAGTGGCTCATGAGAGGAAGGGATGGGGGAGAGGCAGGGGCTTCTGATAGTGAACTCATCAAAATTTGGCCATCTCAACACCAGAAGGAGCACCCAGTGCAGAATATTGGCAGCAGGTAACAGGGAAATACTGGCTGAGGAAGAGAGAGTGAGTCAGTCTATTCTTGGCTGGTGTAACAAATCAGTGGCTTGTTCACCCAGCACAGCAGGTAGAGTCAGTCGGTGCAGACCAGAAGTCAAGGTTGACAAGACTGGGCAGTGATGAGCACATCTCTTCTCTGCAGGAGATAAGGGGAACAAATTGGTTGTGGCAACAATTGGCAGCTCTCCTGCTCATTTTTCTGGTGTATTGTTGCATGTTTGCTGATTTGAATGTATTTGTAATTGCAGGTTTTTACAGCGAGGACACTGTCACATTTGCTGTGTCAATCACAATGGTGGTGTTGCTTGTAGTGGCTCTTATTTCATTTGTGATTCTTGGGTGGAAAGCATTTGGGTATATAGGTAAGTGTTATTGTCTGCACTTGGGTTTAAACTTCAGGCATCTCTCCAAGGAAACTGAAGTTCATTTTAAAAGAAAAATCACCCCCCCCCCACCGCTCTGGGTCCCTGAGACATGAGGGATGAAATTACCCTGTATTTTTGCCCAGTTGTGGGGTGGTGTTTCACAGTGACACCACTGCTGGAACGATTCCAGAGTCACCTTTGACCTGGCATCAGAGATGGTACTTGAGGGTAAAATGTCTCAACTCAATTGTGTTACACACATTATGTTGTCAAAGGTGCTGTGACTCGTGATGTAGAGGTGAGGAGTGAGGGACCACTCCTCACTGCACACACGTGGCTCCTCCATGGGGAGAGTTAAATGCACCAAGTTTCTGAGAGTGCGCATAACAGATGATCTCACATCACCCCTCATCACCACCTCTTTGGTTAAGAAAGCAGAGCAGCATCTCCATTCCCTGAGGAGATTGTGTCTAACCCCCACCCCATCCCCCATGATAATATCTGCACCTTGTTGTTGGTTAATTTATTTGTGGTGATATTACTTTGTGTTATGCACGTGAGTTACATGTACTGCGTTGTGAACATTAATCCAGAGGAAAGTGGTCTCATTTGATGGTATACATGTATACGGTTGAATGACAATAACTTGAAAGTTGCTCATTAATCCTGATGAAGGGGAGGTGAGAGAGTGGTAAAGCCCCTCCTCATGACATGGATTTTAGCAAAGTTTTGTTAAAGTTCCTCTTGGCGTACTCAAGAAACTAAATGTCCACGGGATCCAAGAAAAGATGGTGTTGGAATAAAAATTGGTTGAGAGGGAGGAAGCAAACAGTGAGGATCAATGGGAGTTTCAGTGTCTGGAGGGCCATGTGTGGTGAGTTAAGCAGGGATCAGTAACAGGTCCCTTGTTGTTTAAGGTTCATGTCAATGATTTGAACTTGAATTGAGGAACACGATCAGGAAGTTTCCTGTTGATCACAATATCAGCAGTTTGGTTGACAGTGAAGAAGAAAGGTCTGGGTCACAGGAAGATATCACCGGTCTCCTTGGATACACAAAAGAGGAAATGGAATTCAGTCTGGAAATGTTTACAGCAGTGCTTTTGGAGAGGGCAAACTAGGCAAAGAAACAAACAGTAAACAGAAGACTAAGGCATGGAGAGGAACTGACAACTCTCAATGTTCATGGGCACGGATCCCAGAAAGATGGGTTGCTAGGTTACCTGGTTCCTGTCAATCACAGTAGCATAAGTGTGGTAGACTTGATGTGGATGTGGAGAGAAATGGTTTCAAGGGGAAGTAATCAGGAATGGACAGCTGAGTGAACTGGCATAGATGGGCTGAATGACCTCCTTCCATGTGGTAAGGAAAGTGGGGTCTTGCCTTTTGTTTTGTGCACAGAGCTGGTGATGGGAGATGTGAAAGGGTGAGGAACAATACCTGAGGAGAGGGAACTATTAGCAATGGCATTAACATTGGAACCAGGAGAGGAGGTTGGTGATGAACAGGATCGAACAGAAGGAGGGTTGAGCATGAAAAAGAAATGGATAGAATCCAGACTCAATGCAATTTCAACACCAGGGCATCGAGGGACATTTGGGAGGGTTGGTCCAGTGGGCAGAGGGAAGTAGGGAAACTACAGGGGCAGATGCACAGTCTGAATCCCAGCCATTCATGGGTTCAGTGCACATTGTTAGAATATTTCAGCATGGTGAATTGTGGAAACTGTGGTGAATTAGGGGTTCTCTTTGCATTTCTGCATAGTCTTTGATAAACAATTGGTGAAGGAGAGCAGGACCTGATGATGCTGAATAGGGTGCAGCCAGATCTGACGATGGGCGTTTAAAGCCATTTTTCACTGAGGACACACCCACACTTGCATCTCTCATTTGAGGGAGTGCAGATGGAGGCTCCACCACAGCAGACACTCAGATGAGGGAGTAATGTAGGTTTTCACAAATAAAATGAAGTGAGGCATTTTAAGTTTAATGAAACCCATAACACATTTTATTGAACTCCCAAACCAACACACAAAAATGCGCTAAAACTCTTCACATAATAATGTCATCTCATCAGACCAGCCTCTTAAAGTGAAACCCCAACTCAATGTCAATGGTTCTGAATTATGTACATTTCTGCCAATCACGTTACCCTACACAGGCCCCTCTGGAATTAACTAAAACCAGCATTGTGAGCCTGTCTGAAGCTCGGATCAGCAGCCCGGCTCGGGTCCTGTGCTCGTCCAGAGGTGATGGCAGGGGCATGGCAGTGGAATACTCCAAATCTTGGTGGGCTGGTTTAAGGCGATCTTCTGAAATATGTTCAGGTTTATCCCTCTTATCAATGATGAAAATCTTTTCCCTCCGTTCCAAAATGGAGAATGGGCCATCGTAAGGGGGCCTAAGGGGATGTTGGTGTGCATCATGGCGGACAGAAACAAACGAGGTGGAATGTAAAGGCACTTGGGAATCCTTGTGCAGAACACCCTAAAGTTTATCTTGCAGGTTGAGTCAGTGGTGAGGAAGACAAATGCAATGTTAACATTCATTTCAGGAGGACTAGAATACAAGAGCAGGGATATGTTGCTGAGGCTTTATAAGGCACTGGGGAGGCCTCACCTTGAGTATTGTGAACAGTTTTGGGCTCCTCATCTAAGAAAAGATGTGTTGGCATTTGAGAGGGTTCAGAGGAGGTTCACAGGGAGGATTCCGGGAATGAAAGGGTTATCATATGAGGAACGTTTGATGGCTCTGGGCCTGTAATCACTGGAATTTAGAAGGATTTTGAATTTTGAAAGGCCTAGATGGAGTAGATGTGGAAAGGATGTTTCCCATGTTGGGGGAGTCTAGAACAAGAGGGCACAACTCCAGGATAGAGGGGCATCCATTTGAAAGAGATATGGAGAAATTTCTTTGGCCAGAAGATGGTGAATTTGTTAATACAAGCAGCTGTGGAGACCAGGTCACTGGTTGTATTTGAGGTGGAAACTGATAGGCTGTTGATTGGCCATGGCATTAAAGGTTACGGTGAGAAGGTCTGGGAGTGGGACTGAGGAGGGGTAAAAAAGAATTAGCCATGATCGAATGGCAGAGCAGATTCTTTGGGCTGACTAGCCTAATTCTGCTCCTATGTCTTATGGTCTTGTAGCCTTCTAAACAATAATTACTGAACCCATCAGAGTGAATAAATTAAAAATCTGGGTGAAGGAAAAGTGTCCCTTGGATCTCATGGTGGACAATCCCTCAGACATGTATCACTGGTTACCGATGGACTTCCTGGACAACCACTATCCTTATCCATGTTAAATGTCCCAGCATTTGGACAGTTTAGTCTGCACTCACATTGAGTTCAGTTTTTTCTTGGACCAGAACCCTGTTTGAAGCCTTGAGCATCTGGGTGTGGTGATGGTTCAGTCCTCAACAACAGAACAGGCTTCACAGTGGAACTTCAGTGCTGTAGCTGGGGCTGGGTATTGTCACCACAGGCAGGACCACATCAACTGAAACCTTCACCATCTCTAGAATAATACAAAGCTGATTTGTAGTGGATTGTTACCTCATCTGCTGGATATGTACACAGGGAGACTACAGTGTATCGGCCAATTCTGCATGTACAGACACTCGATAAGGGATTACAGAAGTTATCAAATATGTGTTTGTTTCTGTTTATTTGTTGCTTCCTGGATTCTCTGCTTGCTGCCAGTGAGAGAGAGATCCCTGGACTTTCTTCAGTCCGGTGTTCTGATTTCTGCTCCATTTCTGAACTGGTTGGGTTTCCCTGTGTTTAAGAAGTCTGACTGACTCAGGGTCCATCTTCATTACCAAGAACACATTGTAAATTGATGCTTATGTGATATAATTTGTGTAGATCTGTTACTATGGCTTTCAAACTGATTAATTTTCATTTATCCAAAGACAATGATAGATTTGGAAGATGGATGTCTGCCTATAATATTGGTTTTCTCATTATCATCATCATTGCTACAATTTCCTGGATGGCGTTTAAAGGTATGTGCTGAAATATTATTCTGTATTTTCATGTAAATGATGAGCTCGGTTCTCTGGAGTTTGGTTGGTTTCTCAGTCAGGATGTTGTGAGCATCCAGCACCTGAAGTCCTCAGTCCCACAGCTGAAGTCCTTTCCCACAGGGGGATCTGCTGGAGGTTTAGACTTTAATGGCATTTCACTGATGCTCATGGAACTGAAAGCAAAATGTTGACCTGAGCAGACAGTTGCCTCAATGGGACAAGGCAGAGTGTGGGGATAATTTGCAGGAGATTACGTGGCCCATGTTGGGAGAATGTGACTAATGGTGTCCTGCAAGGATCTGTGTTTGGATTACAACTTGTCTCAGATTGACTGATGGGTGACAGGTTGCATGACCACATTTCCCAAAGAAGAAAGGAGAAGTGGGAGTAGCTTTGTGGTCAACGGGGATTAATAGATGGGAATGAGCAAAACCAGGGATAAATGCCACTCTACAGCCAGACAAATTCATGTGGGCATCAGGATTCTGACAAGTCATTAATAGGTCTTGGAGACAGAGAGGAATTTTGTGTCCCAAATCACAGGAAGGAGAAATTGATCTTTTGAGGATTCTAGTGTACATTTACTGAGCAGAATTTGCAGAAACTAGGGCTGTGCTGAACGGATCTGAGACAGTTAAAGGGTGAAGTAGTTAAATTTTACAAGAAGTCAAATTTTACAAGAAAAAGAGCTTTGACAAGCAGCCAATCCAGGCATCAGAAGTTTGGAGAAGAGGGGGGATAAATCTGGTTTATTTCTCGAGGATAAAAGGCAGGAATGGGTCATGGTTTAGTGACCAGTCACCAGTCAGTGTTTGGGATTGATTAGTGAGAGCAAGTTAAAGGAAGGCAGGGACAAGCACAGTGTCCATCGTCTCAGTGGACATCGTCAGAGTGGTGATCTCGAGACTTTAGCTCTGCAAAGGGAGGCTTCACTCAGAGAAAGCAATGTAAACACAATTTTAAGGTTTTTTTTCCCCTTCTCTTCTTTATATTTGCCCAGTTAGGACAGCAGAGATGCCAGGCAGGATAATGAAATGCTCCCCTTGTGTGATGTGGGAAGGCAGGGAGACATCCAGTGTCTCTGACGACTACAACTGTGAGAAGTGCATCCAGCTGCAGCTTCTAACAAACAGTGTTAAGGAATTGGAGCTGGAACTGGATGAATTCCAGATCTTTTTTGATGCTGAGGGGCAGATAGAGCAGACATATCAAGTGGTAGTTACACCCAAGGTGCAGGACACAGGAAACTGGGTGACAGTCAGGAAGGGAAAAGAGGTTAAGGAACCAGTGTAGAGTACCCCTGTGGCTATCCCCTTCAACAACAGGTGTATCAATTTGGTGAGACCAATGCAGAAGGGACGATTTACCCCTGAACTGGAGAGGGAAGGTTTGTAAATGCTTCATGGTGGGATTAAACTGGATTTGCAGGGAGATGGGAACCAGAGTGCCAGAACAGTCAGTGGAGAGGTTGTGGAGGCAGATGTTGGTAAGACCACAGATGAAGATAGAAAGCTTGAGCACAGTGCGACTGGTGTCCTGAGCTGCATATGGTTCAATGCAAAATGTATTGTAGGAAAGGCAGGTAACAGTGGTGACTAGTGGTGTTCCAGGGATCTGTGTTGGAACCGATTCTTTTCACGTTATATGTCAATAATTTGGATGATGGAATTGATGACTTTGTTGCAAAGTTTGTAGACAATATGATGATGATAGATTGGCAGGTTGTTTTAAGGAAGTAGAGAGACTACAGGACAGTGAGATTAAGAGAATGGGAAAGAAATGACAGATGGAATACAGAGTCGGGAACTGTATCGTCATGCTCTTTACTGGAAGAAGGGAAAGGGTTGAATATTTTCTAAATGGAGAGAAAATACAAAACAATGAGGTGCAGTGGGGCTTGAGAGTCCTTGTGCAGGATTCCCTAAAGGTTAATTTGCAGGTGGAGTCTGTGATGAGGAAGGCAAATGCAATGTTAGCATCCATTTCAGGAGGACGAGAATAGAAAAACAAGGATGTAATGTTGAAACTTTATGAAGCACTGGTGAGTATTGTGAGCAGGTTTGGGCCCCTTATCTTAGACAGGTATGTGCTGAAACTGGAGAGGGTTCAATGGAGATTCAGGAAAATGATCCCAGGATTGAATAGCTTGTCATATGAAGAACGTTTGATGGCTCCAGGTCTGTATTCACTAGAATTCAGAAGAATGAGGAGTGACCTCATTGAAACCTATCGAACAGTGAAAGGCCTTGATATAGTGGATGTGGAGAGGATCTTTCCTATGGTGGGAGAGTTGAAGTCCAGAGGACACAGCCTCAGAATAGAGCGGAGTTCTTTCAGAATGGAGATGAGGAGGAATTGTTCAGACAGAGAGTGGTAAATCTGTGGAATTCTTTGCCACATGCAGCTGTGGAGGCCAAGTCTTTGTGTACGGCATATTTAAGGAAGAAGTTGATAGATTCTTGATTGGTCTGAGCATGAAGGGATACAGGGAGAAGGCAGAGATTGGGGCTGAGGGGAAAATTGGATCAGCCATGATGAAATGGCAGAGCAGACTCGATGGACCAAATGCTTAATTATGCTCCTATATCTTATGGTCTTAATGAAAGTCACTGTACAAATGTAACCGGGCATTGTGGGTGCCGGTCACCCTCATGCCCCATCATTTCCATGTCAGGGACACGTGATGTCATTCCCTGTGCAACACTCCCCTCTAGTGGAACCTCAGGGTAACTGCATCATGTGTTTTTGGCCTTCCCTATAACAATTGGCTTCTCTATGGCAGCTATGAAACTTGGACAGCTGCAGCTAATAATTATTGACCTTCATCCCTCAGGGCTCCTGAACATCCTGACAACAACCATTTGTTATGGTCGTGGTATATATTGGGACCAATGACATAGGTAGGAAAAGGGAGGAGGTCCTGAAATTGGACTACAGGGAGTTAGGAAGGAAGTTGAGAAGCAGGACCTCGAAGGTAGTGATCTCGGGATTTCTGCCTGTGTTATGTGACAGTGAGTATAGGAATAGAATGTGGAGGATAAATGTGTGGCTGAGGGATTGGAGCAGGGGGCAGGGATTCAGACTTCTGGATCATTGGGACCTCTCTTGGGGCAGGTGTGACCTGTACAAAAAGGACGAGTTGGACTTGAATCCGAGGGGAACCAATGTCCTGGTGGTCAGCTTTGCTAAGGCTGTTGGGGAGAGTTTAGACTAGAATTGCTGGGGGTTGGGAACCAAACTGAAGAGACAGAGGAAGAGTCGGTTGGCTGACATATAGAGAAAGCTTGTAGACAGTGCGAGAGGGAGGATAGGCAGGTGATAGAGAAGGGATGCGCTCAGACTGATGATTTGAGATGTGTCTATTTTAACGCAAGGAGTATTATGAACAAAGCGGATGAGCTTAGAGCGTAGATAAGTACTTGGAGATCTAATGTTGTGGCCATTACAGAGACGTGGATGACTCAGGGGCAAGAATGGCTACTTGGAGTGCCAAGCTATAGATGTTTTAGAAAAGACAGGGAGGCAAAAGAGGTGGGGGAGTGGCACTGCTGATCAGAGATAGGGTCACGGCTGTAGAAAAGGAGGAAGTCATGGAGGGGTTGTCTGCAGAGTCTCTATGGGTGGAAGTTAGGAACAGGAAGCAACACACACAAAATGCTGGTGGAACGCAGCAGGCCAGGCAGCATCTATAGGAAGAAGCACTGTCGACGTTTCAGGCCGAGACCCTTCGTCAGGACTAACTGAAAGAAAAGATAGTAAGAGATTCTCTTACTCGGAAAATGATGTGGCGGCTCCATGCCGAGTGTTCAGTGTCCTGTCTCAATGACTACCGTCCCGTTGCACTCACGTCCATCATTATGAAGTGTTTCGAGAGGCTCGTCATGAGGCATATCAAGACCCTACTGCCCCCCTCACTGGACCCCCTGCAGTTTGTGCACTGTCCTAACCACTCAATAGATTATGCCATTGCCATCACCCTCCACGTGGACAAAAAAGACACATACGTTCGGATGCTGTTCATAGACTTCAGTTCAGCATTCAACACAATCATCCCTCAGAAACTGATCGGAAAGCTGAGCCTCCTGGGTCTGAACACCTCCCTCTGCAACTGGATCCTAAACTTCCTGACTGGGAGACCTCAGTCAGTCTGGATCGGGAGCAGCATCTCCAACACCATCACACTGAGCACGGGGACCCCCCAGGGCTGTGTGCTCAGTCCACTGCTGTTCATTCTGCTGACCCACGACTGTGCTGCAACACACAGCTCGAACCACATCATCAAGTTCGCCGATGACACGACCGTGGTGGGTCTCATCAGCAAGAACAATGAGTCAGCTTACGGAGAGGAGCTGCAGCGGTTAATGGACTGGTGCAGAGCCAACAACCTGTCTCTGAATGTGAACAAAACAAAAGAGATGGTTATTGATTTCAGGAGGGCACAGAGCGACCACTCCCCACTGAACATCGACGGCTCCTCGGTAGAGATCGTTAAGAGCACCAAATTTCTTGGTGTTCACCTGACAGAGAATCTCACCTGGTCCCTCAACACCAGCTCCATAGCAAAGAAAGCCCAGCAGCGTCTCTACTTTCTGCGAAGGCTGAGGAAAGTCCATCTCCCACCCCCCATCCTCATCACATTCTACAGGGGTTGTATTGAGAGCATCCTGAGCAGCTGCATCACTGCCTGGTTCGGAAATTGCACCATCTCGGATCGCAAGACCCTGCAGCGGATAGTGAGGTCAGCTGAGAAGATCATCGGGGTCTCTCTTCCCGCCATTACGGACATTTACACTACATGCTGCATCTGCAAAGCAAACAGCATTATGAAGGACCCCACGCACCCCTCATACAAACTTTTCTTCCTCCTGCCGTCTGGGAAAAGGCACCAAAGCATTCAGGCTCTCACGACCAGACTATGTAACAGTTTCTTCCCCCAAGCTATCAGACTCCTCAAGACCCAGAGCCCGGACTGACACCTTACTGCCCTATTGTCCTGTTTATTATTTATTGTAATGCCTGCACTATTTTGTGCACTTTATGCAGTCCTGGGTAGGTCTGTAGTCTAGTGTGGTTTTTTTTCTGTGTTGTTTTCACGTAGTTCAGTGTGGTTTTTGTACTGTTTCGTGTATCACCATGGTCCTGAAAAACGTTGTCTCGTTTTTACTTTGTACTGTACCAGCAGTTATGGTCAAAATGACAATAAAAGTGACTTGACTTGATCAAGTTGGATAAGTCACCAGGACCGGACAAGATATACCCCAGACTGCTGTGGGAGGTGAGGGAGGAGATTGCTGAGCCTCTGGCAATGATCTTTGCATCATCAGTGAGAGGTTCCGGAGGATTGGAGGGTTGCAGATGGTGTTCCCTTATTCAAGAAAGGGAGTAGAGATAGCCCAGGAAATTATAGACCAGTGAGTCTTACTTCAGTGGTTGGTGAGTTGATAGAAAAGATCCTGAGGGGCAGGATTTATGAACATTTGGAGAGGCATAATATGATTAGGAATAGTCAGCATGGCTTTGTCAAAAGCAGGTCGTGCCTTACGAGCCTGATTGAATTTCTTGAGGGTGTGACTAAACACATTGATGAGGATAGAGCAGTAGATGTAGTGTATATGGATTTCAGCAAGGCATTTGATAAGGTACCCCATGCAAGGCTTATTGAGAAAGTAAGGAGGCATGGGATCCAAGTGGACATTGCTTTGTCGATCCAGAATTGGCTTGCCCACAGAGGGTAAAACGAGGTTGTAAATGGGGCATATTCTGCATGGAGGTCAGTGACCATGTGGTGTGCCTCAGGGATCTGTTCTGGGACCTTTACTCTTCATGATTGTTATCAATGACCTGACTGAGGAAGTGGAGGGATGGGTTAGTAAATACACTGATGACACAAAGGTTGGGGGTGTTGTGGATAGTGTGGAGAACTGTCAGAGGTGGTTCATTTTGATAGAATATAGTATTAACATTAAGACTGTTGGCAGTGTGGAGGATCAGAGGGATTGTAGTTTCAGAGTCCATAGGACACTCAAAGCTGCTGTGCAAGTTGACTCTATGGTTAAGAAGGCAGACTATGCATTGGCCTTCATCAATCATGGGCTTGAGTTTAGGAGCCGAGAGGTAATGTTACGGCTATATAGGACCCTGGTCAGACCCCAGTTGGAGGACTGTGCTCAGTTCTGGTTGCCTCACTACAGGAAGGATGTGGAAACCATAGCAGAGTGCAGAGGAGATTTACAAGGATGGTGCCTGGATTGGGGAGCATGCCTTATGAGAATAGGTTGAGTGAACTGGGCCTTTTCTCCTTGGAGCGACGGAGGATGAGAGGTGACCTGCTAGAGGTGTAAAAGATGATGAGAGGCATTGATAGTCAGAGGCTTTTTCCCAGGGCTGAAATGGCTAGCACGAGAAGACATAGTTTTAAGGTGCTTGGAAGTAGATACAGAGGAGATGTCAGGGCTAAATCTTTTACGCAGAGACTGGTGAGTGCGTGGAATGGGCTGATGACCACAGTGGTGTTGGCATTCCCTGTACAACACTCCCCTCTAGTGGAACTGCACATTAACTGCATCATGTGTTTCTGGCCACCCCTGTAACTATTGGATTCACTATGGCAGCTCTGAACTGGGACACCTGCAGCTATTAATTACTGACCTTCATCCCTCAGGGCTCCCAAACACCCCGACAACAACCATTTATTCTGCCAGTGCTGATTTTCTGTCCCCCTCCCTCCATTCCTTCCTGTGACTCTGCTGATTCTCTGTTTTAGTTTTGCCATTTGAGTGAGTGTGGTGTAGATTTCCCAGATCTGTATCTGGATCCCGGGGGTTCTGGTCTCAATCCCCGTCCCCACAAAGCCTCCGTAACACTGGCCGTGTGGAGCTGGGTCATTTGTCAGCCAGGAACAGTTCGAGAGACTAAATCACCTGCTCCTGGAATTAAAAACTGAATCTGCTGGGAATCCTCAGCAAGTAGCGGGTGAAGCACGGACAAGAAATAGGTTGCAGGGAAATAGGGGGGTGGTTGGGAATGGGGTTGATGAGATTTGCTCTGAGAACTGACAAAGTGTCAGTGACGTCCCTCTGTATCATGAGGAAATATGAAACCAGCATCACTCATCAGCTTGTCGGTTTCTGTCACACTGCTTTTTGTTCAGCCTTGATCAGTATAAACCACGTTCCACATCCCCTTCCACACTGACTGCACGAGATCATTGGCAGGGATCTGCTCTTGAACAGAGTGTGATGAAAGGTGTGTGAAATTGGAGAAGTTCACTGTTGTCCCTCTTCACAGGAAATTAGCTGAGTTTTTCAGTTCATGTGGGCATCAGCCTTCTGATCAAGAGGCAGCATTCTCTCCTCTTATCACCTTGATTTGGTTACAGATACAGTTATTCAACTGTTTTTAATTGCAGGCCTCAGACCAGAGGATGTAGGAGTTGCCATTACATCGATGGTGGGACTGGTGTTTTCTACAGCATATGCTATTATACTCACGTGCTGGTCAAGGAAAGAATACCCAGGTACCTGTTATTGTCTAATTTGCATTTCAGCAGAAATACCAAGTGACTCATGTTGACAAAATGAACTCCTCCCACACCCCCCCCATCCCCCCATCCCCACAGAGTCTCTGGATTCCTGTGGTACCCAGAATGCAATTGTCCCACATGATTGACAGGTTGAGATATGAAGTGGTGACACAGAATATCTGGAGTTGTTCTGGAGTCAACTCTGACCCGACTGCAGAGGGGGTTTTGGGAGGAGTGACCCTGAGGGGGGAGGGTCAATTCATTAACGATTGACACATCATGCTGTCAAATCATAATATAACACCAAGTTAGCTTCGAGGTGAGGATCAAATCAAATGAAATCAGGTTTAATTTTCATTCAAACGATACAGCTGAATGAGACAGTGTTCCCCTTGGGCCAAGGTGCAAAAACATGTCCACACATTCAAAATAACAAAAAAGTAAATAAAAGTACATAATCAAGTTGGAAAACTCATTTTTCAGGACCCTGCATGACAAGTCCATAAATGATGGTTCCCAGCAGTCCAGCCTATAATTCCATCAAGCCAACACCGGGGTGGGGCAGCACCAATGGGAGAGCCCACCCCCACACTGTAACACAAGCCCAAGGACGGAGGCATAGACATCACTACAACTGAGGCGACACTGCTGCCTCGCTGCCTGGGAAGCAGCCCTGCGGCAATCAATGTCCAACAGGGTCTTGCGATCACAAAAGAAATGTCCAAGACAGTCACTCGTGGTTTCACTACACGCTGCCATCACGCCAACTCGAAAGCACCAACTTCAAGTAGCCGGCAGCTGCGTGGTCTGCACTCCGATCAGCCTCGACCTTCATTTACCGTTAAATGCCCAATCTTTCATGCTGACCTGACTGTCCCCATATTGTCACGTTTTCACCTTGGATTAGAGCATCACCTCTCACCACCGACACCTTTGAGCATTGAGGTGCCGTAATGTTCCAATATTCATCATGGGGACAGGGTTCCCAGTCAAACAGTGTAACTCCATTGCTGAAGCTGGGACTGGTTATTATCACCACTGGCAAGACCATGTCAATTGCAGCACTGGATCACTGGGATAATACGACTGAGCTTATTTACAGTGGGGTCTTGTCTCATTGGCTCAGTGTGTACACAGAGAGACTGCAGTCTTCCTGCCATTTCCATCTTCACGGCCTGAGGATAATGGATACCCAGGTTTTACAATATATTTCCAGAACTAACGACAAGGTCTTTAGTCTCTCCGGGGATCTCCACACACTGACAATGGAGTGAACTCTCTGAACCTCCCTCACTGCATTGCTCTGACACCTGGTCCTTTTCCAACCTGGTGGGATTGTCTCATGTTTAGGACATTCATTATCACAGCCAACCTGACCAATCCCAGTCCATGTCTGTTACCTGGAACATTTGTCCACTGAAACATATGTAGAACTGTTTGTGTTGATCAGTTTTGAAACAGTTTGAAACAGTTCTAATGTTGTTGTTCATTTCTCCCTGTGGACTCTAGAAGACAAGCGGTGGTGGTGGTGCCTGAATATTTGTAACATTGTGGCTCTTGTCTTCATCCTCATTGCCCTCATTTGCTGGATTGTGTCTAAAGGTATGTGCACAAATATTCTTAAATTACATTAAAATGGTCCCTGTGTTACTCAGTGCAGGAATGGAATGAGTATCTCAGTCAGTACATTGCGAACTGCTTTATATGGAACACCAGCACCTGCAGTCCTCAGCCCCACAGTCTACAGCTGGGGACTGGGAGACCTGCTGGAGGTTTGACCCAATATAGATCGGTTACAGACAGTGTGTCAGGGAGTTAGCTACCTAGTTGAAAGCAAGAATTTGAGCTTTGTCGTATCGGGATTATCCCCCAACGTGCAGGGAAGCAGAAGGCCAGGAGAATTGGGGAAAAGGGGAGCTTTTCATAGATACTGGCGCCAATGCTGGGATGGCAAGAACTGTGCCAACTGGATAGAGTCCACCTGAGGTAGGACCTGTGTTGTAATGAGAGGGAGGGTGGTAAACGGGGAGCTGGCAAAGTCCATAATCGGTAAGAAGGGGGAAGGATCTCCAAGAAAGTAAGCATTCTGAATATAAACAGAGCAGAAGTGAAAGGATTACTGGAGTTCAGAAATGGTTAATGTTAAAATGGGAGGAAATCCTGTTCCAAATGAGTCAAACATTTTCTTCAGCAATGCAGTGCTGGGGGAAATTCTGTACTGGGGGAAACCAGACACGGTAGTAATGGAAAGGGGACAGGGAATTGAGCTTTGCAGAGTACTGCAAGGGTAGAGAAGGTGAAGATGCAGAGTGGTGCTGTTTCTCAGGAACAGTATGAAGGGAAGATGAAAAAGTGATGTCAGTGTTGGTGATGAGTCCAATTCCTCCCTCCTCACCAGACCCTCCCCTCAACAGTAGGTGGGACTGGAGCAGGAAGGGACGTCTCCATCTCCTGCAGTGGTGGATATCGGGAGAAGTCTGGGCCCAGTTGGTGCTTTCTCTGCTTCTGCCCATTGATCACTGTGGGCGGTGTGAAGGATTGGGGGGGTGGGGGAGAGGTCTGATGGCAGGGGGAGTGTTTCCATACATAGGCACATTGTGCCAGGTTGGATGTGGCCAAACAAAGTTATTGAAGATCTTTGTTAATTGGCTATGCAATTAATCACATTGGTGATAAATTGAGAGCCTGAAGTGTGTTCTCACATTTAAAGTGGGAATTCCAGACCAAACTTGAATTGTAGAAGGATGCTTGACAAATAGGAGAAAATCTGCAGATGCTGGACATCCAAAGCAATGCAGACAAAATGCTGGATTCACTTCAACTTGCCAACAGACACAACAGGTCAACAACAGATGCCATTTCACTGGCTCTGCACTCAGCCCTGGAACATGTGGACAGTGAAGAAGCTCACTTTGACCAACAGAACATGTTGGCACCTTCATGAGCTCCCTCAGCCTCTGCCAACCCTGTGATTTTAGTGTCTGTGGCTGATGTCAGAGCATCCTTCAGACGGGTGAAACCGGTGTTAGTATCTGGCCAGACAATGTACCTGGTCAAGTAGAGAAGACCTGTTCTGATCAACTGGCAGGAGTGTTTCTGACATATTTAACCTCTTACTTCAGCAGTCTGAGATACTGCCTCAAGCAGAACTTCAATCACACCGATGCCCAACGAGAACGTGGTGACCTGCCTCAGTGACTATCATCCAGTTGCATTTCTATCCACAGTGATGGAGAGCTTTGAGAGGTTGGTTATGAAGCATATAAACCCCTGCCTGAGAAGTGACTTGAATTCACTTCAATTTGCCTACATTCACAACAGGTCAACAGCAGATGCCATTTCATTGATTTTCCACTCAGCCCTGGAACATCTGGACAGTGAAGATGCAAACATCAGGATGCTCTTCATTGACCACAACTCAGCATTCATCACTATCATCCTCTCGAAGATAATCACTAAGTTCCAAAACCTAGGCCTTAATACTTCTTGTACAACTGGATCCTCAATTTCCTCACTTGTAGACTCTAGTCAGTTCAGATTGGGAGCAACATCTCCTCTGCAATCACATCTGTACAGCTGTGCCACAAGGCTGTGTGCTTCGCCCACTGCTCCACTCGCTTCATTGAATTGAATTGACCTTATTTCTTACATCCTTCACGTACATGAGGAGTAAAAATCTTTATGTTACGTCTCCATCTAAATGTCCAATGTGCAATCATAGTAAACTTAATATAATTGATAATAAATAGAACAGTCAATGTAATATAGAGTACACTCAATTCAGTGTGAGTTCATCAGTCTGATGGCCCGGTGGAAGAAGCTGTCCCGGAGTCTGTTGGTCCTGGCTTTTATGCTGTGGTACCATTTCCCGGATGGTAGCAGCTGGAATAGATTGTGGTTGGGATGGCTTGGGTCCCCAGTGATCCTACGGGCCCTTTTTACACACCTGTCCTTGTAAATGTCCTGAATAGTGTGAAGTTTACACCTACAGATGTGCTGGACTGTCCGCACCACTCACTTGTGACTGTGAGGCTAAGCACAGATCCAATGGAATTTAAAGTTTAAAGTGGTCAGATAGGCACCGGGTCCAATGCTCCCTCAGTCAACATCTTCCAGTAAGCCCACAAAAATGTCTATTTTACTTCTTTTACATCTGTTCATATTTAATGTGCTTCTGGAACAGTTAGAGCCTGCAGTTTACAGTCTGGAGATCGTTGGTGTGATCTGGCACTTCACTCTCTTCAAGAAGATTCCAGGAAGCAAGCATGTACTCGGAAGGCCTCAAGGTGAAGAAACTTTGAGACGGGATGTGAGCCAATGTTCGACTCCATTTCACCGATTAAAGTGTCCACTAATTGTTGATGAAAGCGCGAGGAAGATTGAGACATGGAGATGAATGCCAAAGGAGCGCGAGAGCTCAGTGCCGACTACCTTCCTTTTGATCGCAGTCGGGAAGGAGTCTGTGAGCGGCCTATCACTGTGTGGCTCGCAGAGGCAGGCGGGGAGGCCTCTGCACTCGCGGGATGTCTCCCTCTTCGTTGCAGAAGGAAGATGTTTCCGTGGTTCCGTGTTATGGATTGGACTACTGTGTTTATGGACCTGTGGACTTTGACAGATTTATGGTTTTTATATTCTGTGTTTCTCACCCATTTCTTTCTGAGACGAGGGTTTGGGGTCAATATTCTTGTTCTGTTTAGTGCAGGGAAGTGGGGTGTGTTGGGTTTGATGTTTCTCCCTGAACAATTTTCACGTTCTTTTTGTTTTGTGGCAATCTGGAGAAGATGAGTCTCAGAGTTGTAATGGATACATTCTTTGATAATAAATGAACCTTTAACCTTTGATGACACCACTGTTGTTGGCCAGATCAAGGTGGTAATGAATCAGCATATCGGAGGGAGATTGAAAACCTGGCTGAATGGTGTCACAACAACAACCTCTCACTCAGCATCAGAGAAACAAGGAGCTGATTATGGATATAGGAGGAAGAATCCGGAGGCCCATGAGCCAGTCCTCCTCAGAGTGGATAGAGTCAGTAACTTTAAATTCCTGGTTTTATCACATCAGGACCAGCATGTAGGTGCCATCACAAAGAAGGCATGGCAGCTCCTTGACTTCCTTAGGAGTTTGCAAAGATTCAGCATGTCATTTAAAACTTTGACAAACTTCTATAGATACACAGTGGAGAGTATCCTGACTGGTTGCATCATGGTCTGGTATGGAAATGCAAGAGTCCAGAAAAAGTGGTGGACACAGCCCAGTCCATCACTGGCAAAGTCCTTCCCACCAGTGAGCACATCTTCGAGTACTGAAACAAGAAAGCAGCATCCATCACCAAGAATCGCCACCGTACAGGACAAGCTCTCTTCCGACTGCTGCCATCGGGCAGGAGGTACAGGAGCCTTAGGTCCCACACCACCAGCTTCAGGAACAGTTATCACCCTCAACCATCAGGCTCCTGAACCAGTGTGGATAATTTCACCCACCTCAGCACCGAACTGATCCACAAACTATGGACTCACTTTCAAGGACTCCACAACTCATGCTTCTTTTAGTTTCACAGTTTGTCTTCTGTTGAACTGGCTGTTTGTCTGTCTCTGTTTGTGTGTAGTTATTCACTGATTCTATTGAACTTCCCTGTTCCACTGTGAATGCCTGCAAGAAAGTGAATCTTAAATTAGTTAACAGTGATGTATACACACTTGGGTAATGAATTTACTTTGAACTAACTTGTTGCTTTGTCTCATAAATGCCATTGGACATATGATGGTGTTAAATGTATGTTTAAACTGGGAGTGGGTGTGGAGAATCAGTGTGAATTTACTCAGTGGGTTCACTTTTGTACATTTCAGATCAAAGCTGCAAGATCAACATTCCAATCTGGATCCTGTTCACTCTATCAGGGGTCACATTTGTGATAGCATTGTCCAGATCCTTTCCAGTTTGCAGTAAGTATCAAAATCAAAGCATTTTCTAAAGATCTCAATCACTGTGAAAACTTTCCCCTGGTCTCACCATCACTTCAGCTTCTAAAGGGAGCCTTTGTGGGGAAAATTTCCAGCACATTATCAACTCTGTCCCAACTGGCTGCTGTCACTCGGGAACAGATCTGGCCCAAATTTTACTGTTTCTGTTGGAAGTTCTGCTCAGAGATGCTGGAATCTCACAGTAGGTGAGCTGATGGGGTTTCGGTCTCCTGCTGGAGTGTGGAAGTCTGGAACTTTTGGGCTGAGTTCAGGTGATTTCCTTCCGTGCCTGCCGGGAAATTATTGGAGAGAATTCTAAGGCATTGAAGTTGTGTACAGTTGAAAAGGTCGGGATCTGATTATGGATTTGTCAGTAAGTCCCAGAGTCAGGGAAACCCAATCTCTCTAATCTGAGGAGATAGCAAAGAAAATAAATGAAAGTAATGTGAAAGATGTTCTCCAAGTGGACTTCAGTAAGTCATTTGACATGGTCACACATGACAGACTGATCCAGAAGCCTAACACACCTGGGATCCAAGGTGACAGAAGGCAGAGGTCGTGTTGGAAAAATGTTTTTTTTCAGATTTGAAGTCTGCACCTCTTTGTGTACAGTAGTGAATGGTTGTAGGGCTTCTGCACTTTGTGATATATATTAATGACTTAGTTGTGAGTGTAGGAGGTATGATCAGTAAGCTTGCAGATGAATGAGAATTGGGGGTGTTGTGGATGGTGAGGAATGTTATCCAAGTCTGCAATAGGATATGGAGCAGATGGAAAGTTGGGTAGAGCATTAGCAACTGGAACTTAATCCTGACAAGTACAAGGTCGTGCATTTTGTCGAATCAAAACAGGGCTTGGACAACTGCGTAACATGGTAGAAATGTTGAACAGAGAGACTGAGGATTCCAAGTTCATAGCAACACACACAAAATGCTGTAGGAACTCAGCAAGTCAGGCAGCATCTACGGAAATGAATGAATAGTTGACATCTCAGGCTGAGACGCTTCTTCAGGACTGGAAAGGAAGGTGAAGAAGCCAGGACAATGTGCTGGGGAAGGGGAAGGAGTACAAGCTGCAATGTGATATGAAAAGCCAGCTGGGTGGGGGAGTGGGATGAAGTGGAAGGTGATAGTTGGAAAAGGCAAAGGGCTGGAGAGGAATCTGACAAGAGAGGAGAGTGCACCATGGGGAAAAAGGGAAGTAGGAGGGGCACCGGGGAGGTGATAGACAGGTGAGGAGAAGAGAAGAGGTAAGTGCAGGGTGGTGCCAGAGTGGGTATAGCAGAAGAGGGAAGGGGAGGGGAAAAATTACTGGAAGTTGCAGAAATCAATATTCATGCCATCAGGTTGGAGGCTACCAGATGGAATAATGGGTTTTGCTCCTCCAGCCTGAGAGTGGCCTCACATTACAGTGGAGGAGGCCTTGGACCGACATGTCAGAATGGGGAATAGAATTTAAATGGTTGGCCACTGGAAAACTCTGCTTGTTTGCAGATGGAGGGAAGGTTCTCAACTAAGTGTTTCCCGATCTGCATCGTGTCTCAGTAACGTAGAGGAGGCTGCATCAGGAGCACCAGTTACAGTAGACAAGCCCAATAGATTGGAGATGAAGTGTTGCCTCACCTGGGGGCAATACATTGGTGCCTTGGACCGAGCTGAGTGATGAGGTGAATGGGCAGGTTTAACACCTCTTTCACTTGCAGGGATGTGCCAGGAGGGAGATTAATGGGGAGGGGTAAATGAACAAGGGAATCACAGAAAGCAGAAAGGTGAGGGGGAGGTAAAAATGTCGTTTGGTGGTTGGGTCCCATTGAAGATGGCAGAGGTTGCAGAGAATGATCTGCTGGATGTTTGTGAGTGGTAGGTGAGGACAAGGAGAACTTTACCCCTGTTAAGGGGCTGAGATGATGTGGTGAGGGTGGATGTCCAGGAAATGGGGAGGATGCAGGTGAGGGTAGCATCAATTGTAGGGGAAGGAAAACCCTGTTCCTTGAAGTAGGACTTCTCTGATGTCCCGGCAAGGGAAACCTCATCCTGGGAATAGATGTGGTGGCATTTTTACAGGAGACTGGGTGGGAGGAGCTGCAGTCAAAATAGCCAAGGGAGTCAGTAGGATTATGAAAAATATCAGTAGATAGTTTATTCCTAGAGATGGAGACAGGTAGATCGAGAAAGGAGAGAGAGGTGTCAGAAATGGATGAAGTGAATTTAAGGGCAGGGTGGAAGTTGGAGACAACTATCCAAGTTCATAGTTCCCTTAGTGTGGAGAAGATCGTACACGGCATGCTTGTCTTCAGAGTTTGGGCCACAGAATAAAAGAATTGGGACACCAAGTAAGGTCAGAAATAGAAAGATGGGCCAATGATTTCATGGCGGAGGAGCTGAGGCAGAGGCAGAGGTTCAGGTTGTTGGGTAGTTGGGATTTCTTCTGGGGCTGGAGGAAACCTGTAGAAGAGGGATAGATTACACTTGAACCAGAGAGGGGCAATATCCTTGCAAGAAAGTTTGGGAGTGGGATGGGACTCTGAGCTGGAGCAAGACATGGGGATAAAGCAGTAACTTGCAAGAGCAAGTTTAGTCATCTGGATAGCCAGGGTAGTCTGTTACAGCACAGAGGCAAAATTCATCAGGGCAAAGAATGCAGGACTGAAGGTGCTGTATTTAAATGCATGTATCTCTCAAAATAAGATGCATGAACTCATGGCAGAATGAGAGATTACTCGATATGACATTGTGGGCATCGCTGAGTCATGGTGGAAAGAAGGCCCTAGTTGGGAGCTTAACATCAAAGGATATACTTTGTATTGAAGGGAAAAGCAGGAAGACAAAGGCAGTAGTGTGGCTCTGTTGGTAAGAGATGGAATTACATCTTTAGAAAGAGGTGACATGAGGTCAGAGAATGTTGGATCTTTGTGGGTGGAGATAAGAAATTGCAATGGGTAAAAGAAACCATTATGGGAATCGTATATAGACCTCCAAATAATAGCCGAGATGTGGGGTTAAGATTGCAAAGAGAGCTGAAAAAGACATGTAGTAAGGGTAGTAGCACAATCGTAAGGATTGAATTCATACTGCAGTTTGACAGTGAGAAGCATAACTCACATGTATCTGTATCACAATGGAATAAAGGGAATTAGCGAGGCATGAGAGAGGAGCTTGCCCAGGTGGATTGGACGATGATACAGGCGGGGATGACAGCAGAGTAGAGATGGCTGAAGTTTCTGGGAATAGTTCACAAGGCGCAGGATAGATTTATTCCATAGAGGAAGAAGTTCTCAAATGGCGGGTAGGCAGCTGTGGCCAACAAAGGAAGTTAAGAACTGCATAAAAGCCAGGGAAGGGGCATATAAGGTAGCAAAAGTGAGTGGGAAGTTGGATGATTGGGAAGCTTTTAAAATCCAACAAAAGGCAAATCAAAAAGCTATAAGAAGGGAAAAGATGAAATATCAGGGCAGACTAGCCAATAGTATAAAGCAGAATACCAAAAGGGTTTTTAGATATAAAGTAAAAGGGAGGTGAGAGTTGATATTGGACCACTGGGAAATGATGCTGGGGAGGTAGTAACTGTGGAGAATGAATTGGCAGATGAACCTATTGGGTACTTTGCATGTGTCTTCACTGTGAAGACTCTAGCAGTGTGCCAGAGTGTCGGGGAGCAGGAGTGAGTGCCATTGCTATTACAAAGGAACAGTGCTTGGCAAACTGAAAAGTCTCAAGGTGGATAAGTCACCTGGACCAAACTGACAACATCCCAGAGTCCTGAGAGATGTTGCCAAAGAGATTACGGATGCATTGATCATTATCTTTCAAGAATCTCTTGATTCTGGCATGGTCCCAGAGGACTGGATGATTGCAGGGTGTTTAAAGGTTGTTTCTTGGAAAGGGGACCAGTGATCAGTGTTGGGACCCTTGTTATTTGTTATTTATAGAATGATTTGGATGTGAATACACAAGGCTTGGTCAGCAAATAAGCAGATGACACAAAATGAGATGATGATGATAGTGAAGAAGGTATTCGTAGATCACACAGTGATCCTGATCATTTACAGAAGTGGGCTGAGAAGTGGCAAATAGATTTCAATACAGATAAGTACAAGGTATTGGATTTATTTTGGAAAATCAAACCACTGTGGGACTGGTACTCTGAATGGTCGGGCACCAGGGAGTGTAATGGAACAGAGAGACCTCAGAGTACAAGTACATCGTTCATTGAAAGTGGTGTCACAGGTAGACAGGGTGGTGACAAGGGCATTTAGCACGCTGACCATCTTCAGTCAGGACATTGAGTAGAGGAGTTGGGACATTATGCTGCAGTTGTATAAGTCATTGGTAAGGCCACACTTGGAGTACTGTGTACAGTTTTGTTCAGCCTGTTATAGGAAAGATGCAATGAAACTAAAACGAGTGCAGAAAAGATTTATGAGGATATTGCCAAGACGAGAGTTATAGGGAGAGGTTGGCCAGGCTAATTCTTTATGGATTGGAACATTGGGGAATGAGGCCTTGTAGAAATGTTTAAAATAATGAGAAACATAGATAAGGTGGATGGAGTCAGCCTTCCCCAGGGAGGGGAGCCCAAAACCAGGGGGGGGGGGGGAAGAGATTTCGGGTGAGAGGGGAAAGATTTAACAGGGATCTGAGGAGCAACTTTTTCACACAGAGGTTGGTGAGTAGATGGAATGAACTGCCAGAGGAAGTGGTTGTGGGAAGTACAATCTTTTCATGTGGGAAATACTTGGATCGGTACATTCAGGGACAGTGCTTGGAGGGATATAGGGCAAATACAGTAAATTGTTATGAGCTGGGAGAACAATGTGGTCAGCATGGACTGGTTGGGCTGAAGGGCCTGTACCCGTGCTGTATTCTCTATGATTCTACATTGCAACTTTACAAAACACTGGATAGGCCACACTGGGAGTACTGTGTGTAGTTCTGGTCACAACACTACAGGAAGGATGTGGTTGCACTGGAGAGAGTGCAGAGGAGATTCGCCAGGATGTTGCTGGATTGGAGGAGTTTGGTTCTGGGGAGAGATTGCATCAGCTGGGCTTGGTTTCCCTGGAGTGAAGGCAGCTGAGGAGTGACCTTTATAAGTATACAAGGTTGTGAAAGGCACAGATGGGGTAGAGAGTGAAAATCATTTCCCATGGTATGGCAGGGGTATCAGAAACAACTTCAGGTTTTAAACTGAGAGGAAGAAGTTTTGAAGGAGATCTGTAAGTTTTTTGAACAGAGAATAATTGACATCTGGAACACACTGTCGGAGGAGGACACGTTATGTTTAATATTACAAGAAGGATTTAGAAAGGCATTTAAATAGACATGGTTTAGAAGGGTATGGACCTCATGGACAAATGGGATTGGTGTCGATGGGCAAAATGCACAGCATGATGAGATGGGCCAAAGGGCCTGTTTCTGTGCTGTACAAATCTGTGACTCAGCTGTGAATAAATGGTCAGTTAAAATAGCAACAAATAATCTTCATAAAGTATATAACTCATTTGAACTTACAAAGGATAATTTCATTCATTACAGGCAGAAACGAAGGAACTAATGAGAACAACACTGATAAAAAACAGGTATTTTGTTCATATAAATTCCTGCAGTTTTCTTGTGTTTAAACAGTTTGTAAATTCTCTGTTATTTCTCCCTCTCTCAATTCACACATGTATAAACTCATTGGAATCTTCCTGCTGTATTTATAACACCACTCTCTCTCATTTATTGACACATGGGTTAGCGGGAATCATGACCTCTGTTACTGTCGATAATATCTGGTTAAATTTAATTTAATGGACAGTATCCCTTAGTGTTTCATTACATTCTTGTTTGGACATGATTATGGAAATTTACCATTTCTCCCAGTTTGTGTCTGGTTCTGTAGAAAGTGGTTGTCTCTGTCTGAACCCTTTGTAACATCAGTTATGTCCAATTTGTCACCTTTGCCTCTCCCTCGTCCCACTCCCCTCCCCTGTCCTGTCCATCACCCCTCCCCCCCACTCTGCCCATCACTCTATCCCATCTTTATCTCAGTGAACAAAGTGAAGATTTGTCATCATGTATAACAAACACATTCTGTCCATTTTAGGATCGTGGAGAAGTGCAGGAATTACAAACTCTCAGCCCAGGTCATGAAGCTGAAGCTGAAAATCATCCGGTCAGTTAGAAGAGACACGGCAGCCTTCAGTTCCAGAGTTGACTGTGAGGGCAGGTTCTGTGTCCTTGCTGTAGACTGGAGCCTGGAAAATCCTTCCCTCCAACAGTGGGAACATGGTGCTCTGCAGCTGTAACTTGTCTCACCCTGAGTGAGAACAACACTGCACTCATTTCAGCTCTCAGCTTCCCGTGAGAAATTCAATCCTTGATCATCTGGCAAAATTCTCATTGGCACCGGAGTCATTTTAAGGAACGATGAAAGAGGAGCCCAGAGGGGCTCGGCCCACAAGACCTTATGGGTTTGTCTCTGATTTAGATCTCTGGAAGGTGCAATAACTACATAATATGTGCTTCAGAAGACAGTCCTGACTGCAATCTGGGACATCAAATGCAGGCTCCCACACACAGTTGAACTGCTTCGCCTGATGAAGACAACCACAATCAGGTTTATTGTCACTGTGTTATGAGATGAAATTTGTTGTTTTGTGACAAGATCACTGCCTCTCAGATTCCTCGCCTCGGGATCATTCATTGCTGATCTCTACCACATCTCACACTTTACTCCTTGCTGCTGCCTGGCTGGAGCCCTGGAGGGTCACCAAGGCCCCCTTGTACAACAAGCACCTCTTGTGGTTAATGTTCCCCACCAGAATGACAAGGTCTCTCTGAGTCCCTCTCCTTTCCCATCATTTCCAATCTGTTTGTGAAGCAGCAGCACTTCCTATTGCTTGTATTTGTTTGTGCCATCGAGGCTGACTTCCCCTGTCGTAGCAGAGAGGTGAAGTGCTGGCAGCTGAGAGAGATCAAACTGAACATCCCGATGTCACCATTTTCACTCTCGGCCATGGCATTGCTCTTCCATCACGTCGGTGTTACAGGAGTTACCCTTTGTACCCTCGCAGGAGTCAGTTGGAACTGGAGTTCCTCTGTTCACCTGTTTACTGGAATCTGTGCAATGAGATCACCCGGCTACAGTTTCAGGACAATAATCCCCATTCATACATGAATCGTTAACCCTGAGTATAATAATGAGGCCGACATCATCCAACTCGGAGTGACACATCAGTGATGAGCATTTTCTTCATCAATCTACAAACATCCAACTATTACTCCTGGGCCATCCTGAGAAGGGTCACAGAGTCACACAGCACAGAAACAGGCCCTTCAGCCCACCAAGTCCATGCTGACCTTGTTGCCCATCTCCACTGATCCCATTTGCAATCATTGTGGGATCTACATCAAATTTGTCATTTTCCTGTCCAGATTGTCTGCTGTTAGTCAAACTGAGGACAGTGTGTAGACTCCACCCCACCTTTGTGTTGTTGTATCAGACTAAACCAGTGAATCCAAGCCCAGAAATCCTTTCCATTTTGTACAAGTATTAAAACTGCTCTGGCTGTTACACTAATGCTGTCATCAGAAATCCCATAAAGATTGTGATTTTCCCCAGTACCAATACTAGGTACAGCATTTCCTCACAAAATCCCTCCCATTTCTGTACAGTGAACAGTGAAACTGCAATAAAACTATGAGTTTGAATGTTGTATTGGAGGGTGATTTTGGGATATTTAACCCTATACTGTATGTACACGTGTATATTTGTATTTTTAACATGTTGCCTGATGCCTCTTTATGACCATTGCTGATTAAATAAACCACTTCTGTTTTGCTGTTGGTTATAATTCTTTAATGGGATCAGCCTAATTATGGGATAATTTACAATGTCCAATTAACCTCCCACCTTTGGACTGTGGGAGGACAGTGGAGCATCCGAGGAAACCCACACAGTCACAGGGAGTGTGTACGAACTCCTTACAGACAGTGGTGGGAATTGAACCCGGGTTGCTGGTACCATAAAGCATTGTGCTGACCAATACACTACCATGCTACAGAAAATGCTAGAAACACTCAGCAGTTCAGGCAGCATCTGTGGAAAGAGAAACAGAATTAATGTTTCAGATTGAGGATGTCAGAACTGGGAAAGATTGAAAACTGGTTGGTTTTAAATTACAAGGAGGATGGAGGGGTCAGTAAAACAAAGGGTCAGAGTTCACATGGGGTACATTGTAGATGAGGTCACTGGGTCTGTAATAAATGAAGTTATTAGGTAGGTGGAACATGAACAAAGGAACATAAAAGTTTAGAGTGAGGGAGAGGAGCACACACAAAGGGATGTAAAAGTTGTGAAATGTAGAGCTGTAGGAAATGCCCAGCAGGCCTGTTAATGGAGAGAGAAAAACTGAGTCAATGTTACAAATGGATGAGCTGCAGCAGAACTGATGGTTCTGAGAGAATTAGAGACAACAGGCTGTCTGATGTTGAATATCGAGTCTGGGAGGCTGCAGTGTGGGCGGAGGAAGATTTTCATTTACAGTTGAGACAAAGTGAATTGAACCCACTGACTGGAACCACACTTTACACAAATGGAGGTGGGTGTGATTGTTGGAGTTTAATCATTCCAGTCCCTGAACATTGCTTTCATTTGCAGGGACCAATAAAAGCATCATATTACAAATACCCTGGTAAATATTAACATTATTCTCATGGGACTGAACTGAGCCCACTTTGAACAGGAATCTGCATACCTGCCTGGTGGAACACAAAACAAAACAACAAGTCTAACAGCTCAATCTATAACTACAACTCCTTGTATTCCTGCCCATGCCTGTGCAACAAAGAGCACAATACAGGCCCTTCAGCCCACAAAGTTGTGCCCAGCATGTTCCTTCCTGAGAAATTACTAGGCTTACCCATAGCCCAATATTTTTAAGCTCCATGTACCTATCCAAAAGTCTCTGAATAGACCCTATCATATCCACCTCCACCACCATTGCTGGCAGCCCATTCCACGCACTCACCACCCTTTGAGTAAAAAACTTACCCCTGACATCTCCTCTGTACCTACTCCCCAGCACTTTAAACCTGTGTCCTCTTGTGGCAACCATTTCAGCCCTGGCAAAAAGCCTCTGACTATCCACACAACTAATGACTCTCATCTTATACACCTCTATCAGGTCACCTCTCATCCTCTGTCACTCCAAGGAGAAAAGGCTGAGTTCACTCAGCCTATTCTCATCAAGCATGCTCCCCAATCCAGGCAACATCCTTGTAAATCTCCTCTGCACCCTTTCTATTGCTTCCACATCCTTCCTGTAGTGAGGTGACCAGAAATGAGCACAGTACTCCAAGTGGGGTCTGACCAGAGTCTTACATAACTGCAACATTAACTCTTGGCTCCTAAATTCAATTCCACAATTGATGAAGGCCAATACACCATAAGCTTTCTTAACCACAGTGAACCTGCGCAGCTGCTTTGAGCGTCCTATGAACTCGGGCCCCAAGATCCCTTTGATCCTCCATGCTGCCAAGAATCTTACCATAAATACTATTTTCTGCCATCCATATTTGATCTACCAAACTTATTTGGGTTGAACTCCATCTGCCACTTTTCAGCCCAGTTTTGCACCTTATCAATGACCTGCTGTAACCTCTGACAGCCCTCCACACTAACCACAACACCTCCGACCTTTGTGTCATCAGCAAACTTACTAACCTATCCATTCACATCCTCATCCAGGTCATTTATACAAAAAAAAAATCACGAAGAGTAAGGGTCCCAGAACAGATCCCTGAGGTAAAACACTGGTCACCGACCTCCATGCAGACTATGACCCATCTACAACCACTCTGCCTTCTGTGGGCAAGCCAGTTCTTGATCCACAAAGCAATGTCCCCTCAGATCCCATGCCTCCTTATTTCTCAATAAGCCTTGCATGAGACACCTTACCAAACACCTTGCTGAAATCCATATGCACAACATCGACTGCTCTTCCTTCAATGTGTTTAGTCACATCCTCAAAATTCAATCAGGTTTGTAAGGGACAACCTGCCCTTGACAAAGCTATGCTGACTATTCCTAATCATATTACACCTCTCCAAATGTTCATAAATACTGCCTCTCAGGGTCTTCTCCATCAACTTACCAACCACTGAAGTAAGAGTCACTGGTCTATAATTTCCTGGGCTATCTCTGCTCCCTTTCTTGAATAAAGGAAAGGAACAACATCTGCAACCCTCCAATCCTCCAGAACTTCTCTCGTCCCCACTGATAATGCAAAGATCATATCCAAAGGCTCAGCAATCTCTTCCCTCACCTCCCACAGTAGCCTGGGGAGGCTTATCCTCTCATCCGGTCCTGGCGACTTAGCCAACTTGATGCTTTCCAAAAGCTCCAGCACATCCTCTTTCTTAATATCTACATGCTCAAGCTTTTCAGTCTGCTGTAAGTCATCACTACAATCACCAAGATCCTTTTCCATAGCGAATACTGCAATAAAGTATTCATTAAGTACCTCTGTTATTTCCTCCGGCTCCATACACACTTTCCCACTGTCACACTTGATAGGTCCAATTCTTTCACATCTAATCCTCTTGCGCTTCACATACTTGTAGAATGCCTTGGGGTTTTCCTTAATCCTGCCCGCCACGGCCTTCTCATGGCCCCTTCTGGCTCTCCTAATTTCCTTCTTAAGCTCCTTCCTATTAGCCTTATAATCTTCTAGATCTCTAACATTATCTAGCTCTCTGAAACATTTGTAAGCTTTTCTTTTCTTCTTGACTAGGTTTATTACAGCCATTGTACACCATGGTTCCTGTACCCTACCATAACTTCCCTGTTTCATTGGAACGTAGCTAAGCAGAACGCCACACAAATGTCCCCTGAATATTTGCCACATTTCTTGTGTACCTTTCCCTCAGAACATCTGTTTCCAATTTAAGCTTCCAATTTCCTGCCTGATCACCTCATAAAGCCCTTACTCCAATTAAACACTTCTCTAACTTGTCTGTTCCTATCTCTCTCCAATGTTATTGTAAAGGAGATAGAATTATGATCACTATCTCCAAAATTCTCTCCCACTGAGGGACCTGACCAGGTCCATTTCCCAATACCAAATCAAGTACAGCCTCTCCTCTTGTAGGTTAGTTAAAGTCCTCAGGCTGATGTTTATACCACCATAAGCCGGTCCCCTATTCTTGGCGGCTCAGAATGAGCGTAGCCGCACTGCTGAGGTGACACACCAGCAGCGAGTAGATGTAAGCCGGAGTTTTTATGCTGCTGGTTGGAATGAGGATCAGGTGCCCTGATCAAAGAGCCCAGTGGAACACGGGGAAAAGGAAATTAACTGAAATGAGGAGTCAACCGACTGGACCGTGGCAGTAGGCGTGTCAGGGAAATTATCTGGGATCATCCGTCCGTTCAGTGAACCAGATCCGTAACTCCCGCGTGTTCAGCACTTGGGTTCTGTTTGGAAATTGGGTTTGTGTCAATAACATAACCACAGGAATGTTTTCCAAATAGGCTCCATGGGCCGATCGGCCTCCTGCGCTATCTGATTCGAATCAGAATCGCTGTTGGCTGAATCAGAACTGTCCGGGTAATCCCGGGGCAGGAATGCAGCCGGTTCTCCCCGGGATGGACCCGCACCTGTTCCACAACCTCCCGACCCCGGTGCTGTCCACCAGTCAGTGTATAATGTTGACGAGAAGGGTCAGAATTATCGTGCAGGTTGGTCCTACTGGGGGACTGGTGAGTTGTTAATAGTGAATACCATGGACTGGGACTGGTGAGTTATTAATAGTGAATACCATGGACTGGGACTGGTGAGTTGTTAATAGTGAATACCATGGACTGGGACTGGTGAGTTGTTAATAGAGAATACCATGGACTGGGACTGGTGAGTTGTTACTAGTGAATACCATGGACTGGGACTGGTGAGTTGTTAATAGTGAATACCATGGACTGGGACTGTTGTTGGGGAACAGCTCAGACACAAGGCCTGGAGAACAGAAAGATCCCACATTAAACCCAGCGGGTCCGAGAACATTACAGGGCGGTGGTGAGATGTGTGAAACATGGACAGAGTTATTTACACTCGAGTTGGTTAAATTCTGCAGCCCAAACAATGCTCGTGTTTATTGTTTAAATGTCGCCAGTTAATATTACAACAATTCCCATCTCCACCTTCAGCCGCTCTAACACTGAGGGTGCATCAGGACAGAGTGAATGGAACCGCCGGCCAGTCCGTGCTCCTGCCCGTCTCTTACACAGTCCCGGACCCACACGGGTATCTGCGGATCACAGGGACCAGAGGCGGGAACGCTAGTGTATGTGTGGAATATACCTGCTTCTCGGGGCAAGAATACCACCTCAATGACGGTAGATCGCACATCACTGTCTCTGAACCGTATAAACACCGGGCGCTGCTTTTCCCGGAGAACGCTTCACTGTTACTGAGAGACCTGCAGATCAACGACAGTGGGATTTATGAATTATCCATCAACGACTCTACGGGGACGGAGAAGGGAAGCTTGGTGTTAACAGTTCGACCTGATGGAACAACTTCCCAGGGTAAGATCGTTCTTTCGTTATGTGCCGTACTGTATGACGTGGGCGATCACGGTCTCTCCATGACCATGTTTGTTCTTTGGCAATTTTTTTCAACAGAAGGGGTTTGCCATTGCCACCTTCTGGGCAGTGTCTTTACAAGAGGGTGACCCCAGCCATTATCAGTACTCTTCAGAGATTGTCTGCCTGGCGTCAGTGGTCGCATAACCAGGGCTTGTGATATGCACCGTCTGCTCGTACGACCACCCACCACCTGCTCCCATGGCTCCACATGTCCCTGATCCGGGGTGAAGCAGGTGCTACACTTTGCCCAAGGGTGACCTGCAGGCGAGCGGGGGTAAGGAGCGCCTTACACCCCCTCCGGTAGAGACGTATCTCCACCCCGCCACCCTCAGGTTTTTAAAACTCAGGGTAAGATTGAGTTTTAAAAACAAAATGTTGGAAACGCTTGGCAGGTTAGGCAGCATCAGTGGAAAGAGAAACAGACGACGTTTCTGGTCAAAGACCCTTCGCCAGAAGTCAATATTGAGCCGCAGAGGAGGCGAGGGTGGGTTGGATGGGACAAAGGCCGTTCTAGAGTTCCAACAGTCCGCTCTCTGAGAAAGAAATGGACACGGAGGCATTGGCTGCAGATGAGGAGTTCAGCGGCTTATTGGGCTGGAATTATTAAATTAAAATGATGGGAAAAGATGTGGGTGAGGTCAGAAGCTGAGGACCGATCGCTCGGGAAAGGAGAGGGGAAGATCAGTCTCGAATCCAGACTGTAGATGGTGAGAATGCGGCGGAGGGAGGGGGTTTGGGGGGAGTTGGGACTTGTCGGTGTGGAAAGTGAAGAGGCAAAGGAAACCCAGGAGCGGCTTTGTTGAGGTTTACAGTCGTTCGCTTTAGAAAGGAGGGGACACGTTGTCTGTGTCAGCACCGAATGTTACAGAGGATAAAGTGGAATTGTGGATCACGACAGCGCTGAAGCAGGTTGTTGTAGAGAGAGGTCTGGGGTATGTATGTTGAATTGAATTGAATTCATTTCTTACATCCTTCACATACATGAGGAGTAAAAATCTTTACGTTACGATTCCATCTAAACGTGCAATGTGCAATCATAGTAATTTGTAATAAATAGAACAGTCAATGTAATATAGAGTACACTCAAGTCAGCGTGAGTTCCTCAGTCTGATGGCCTGGTGGAAGAAGCTGTCCCCGAGCCTGTTGGTTCTGGCTTTTTTGCTGCGGTACCGCTTCCCGGATGGTAGCAGCTGGAATAGATTGTGGTTGGGATGACTCGGGTCCCCAATGATCCTACTCTCAACATGGGACAAAAGTATTGCAAGGAGAAATTTCAACGTAAATTTATTATCAAAGGACGTGTATGTTACCAGCTGCTACCCTGAGATTCGCTTCCTTAGACATTGGAACAAAGATATGGAATAGAATCAATGATAAACTGCACACAAAGACAAACAAACAACCGATTGCAGAAGAAGAAAAATTGCAAATAACTAAAAATATGTAAACACAAACAAATAAATAGCTAAATCAACAAACAAACACAACGCTGAGGCCATGAGTTGTGGAGTCCTTGAAAGTGAGTCCACAGGTCGCTGGGTAGTCGGAACCCACCCGTGATCCAGGGTGGTTCTGAAATGTAAATGGTGGATATTCAGTTGGAATTCACATGGGATCAGTTGGAGCTCAGTTTGCAGGAGAGAGATGTTACTGGGTGAAGACACGTGGCTTTGGTCAAAGACAAGAAAGGAAAGACGAATCACTGAGGGTGGACACAGTAAAGCCCATCGGAGAGTGAAGGGGAACGCCTTCAATTCCACATTACTGGAAGAAAAGTGACAGTGAGCTCAACAGCGAATTTAAAATAAACTGCTTATACTGGACGTCCAGACAAGAAGAGAAAACTCTGGAAACTCTCTGAATGTCGGGCAGCGTCCGTGGAAAGAGGAGCAGTGTTGATATTTCAGGTTGAAGTTGCTTCAGCAAAACTCAGAGAGAAAATACATAAGAACATTAGAAAGCTTTTGAGAAGAACAGGCCATTCGGCCCAACAAAGCTTGCCAGATTCCTCTTCACACGGTGTGTTGAAATAACTATTGAGTTAATAACATTCAGCAGAATTTGGAAATTCAGAGCAACACACACAAAATGTGGAGGAACTCAGCAGGTCAGGCAGCATTTATGCAGATGAAAGATCAGCCGATGCTCCGGGTCGAGATCGTTCTTCGGGACTCGTTATTCCTCTCCATAGGTGCAGTCCAATGTGTCGAGTTCCTCCAGCGTTACCTTGGTATTATGTTGGAGAGAGAGTGGAGGGGAGATGGACAGGACAGACAAAATATCTCTGATAGAGTGAGGCTAGGGTTGTCGTGGGGATAAATGGTGAAAACCCTCTGTAAGTGGAGTCACAGACACCCAGGAAAATTGTAACAAAAACTTTTTGAGATGGGGGCAGCTGACGACGAAGAGTAAAAAATAAAGAGGTTATGAAAAGTAGTGTAGTTCGAGTCTGGCAGCCCAGACTATGCTGACAAAGAGAGAAACTCGGAGCGAATATTGAGGCGAACGATTTACCACCGCGCTACCCAGTTCCGGGCAGGTTTTGTTCAGTTGCTGAGAAATTTATAGCGCAGAAAACACAGACAGGAACTGGCGGCAGCATGAGCATTCATTGGGGGGATTATTGTTTAAAATTTTGCTGAGCCATTCCTCTCCAGCTCCAATGCTTGCTATTCCATAAGACCATAAGATATAGGAGCAGAATTAGGCCATTTGGCCCACAAAGGGCTGTGAAGTTCAACTTAGGAATGCTGTGTCAGCCAATCAGGATGGTGGAATTGGGAGAAAGTTCTAAAGAAGGCTGTGCACTGAGAGAAATGTGACAGACTCTGGTGGGGTTCCTGCTCTTTTTGGCAGGACCTGAGAAAGGACAGGAGGAAAATTAGCTGAGGATGTTGTCCCTGTTGCACAACGTGGTTTGTGCAGATAAAAAACTCCAAAGAGGAAGGGCCAATAGGGAGTCCATTTGTTCAAGATGGATGTTGAGGGAAGTTGGTGATGTAGTGTGTGCTTTCATGCAGGCCGTGAGTCCAGGGCATGAGTTAAAGACAACTACAAGATGAGCTCCAATTGGACTGGGTTATCTGTAATGGGCCCTTTTACTTAATGTTTTCTTTTCTTTTTCCTACTATCTATTCGATAAAGCTGAAATTACCCTTCCTTTATAAACGTATGCTATGTACGATCTGTTATTTCTTGCCAATGGAAAATTGCGTGTGAGCAGTATTTACACAGTATTCACTTAGATTGGGGTTTGGGTGATCAAAAGATCCCAACCTCCCAGTTTGGTGGGACCCAAGTCATACTGACCCTAGACTTACAGAGTTCGAGAAAGGTGGTTTTCTCACTGCAGAGTCCAGGGGCTGTTATTGTGGGGCTAACAAGGCATGTTTCTAGAGTCACCCGGTAAAGAAGGGTTTCATATACATAAAACTTGACCTTCATAACTGCCTGTGCCAGAGAATTCCAGAGATTCACCACTCTCACGCTGAAGAAGTTCCTCCTCATCTCCATTTACAAAGGATGCCCCTCTATTCTGAGTCTGTACCCTCTGATCTTAGACTGTCCCACAACAGGAAACAGCCTCTCCACATCCACTCTACCAAGCCGTTATGCCATTCGATAAGTTTAAATGAGGTTACCCATCATTCTTCTGAATTCTAGTGAATACAGGCCCAGAGCCATCAAATGTTCTTCATATCACAAGCCATTCAATCTTGGAATAATTTTTGTGATCCTCCTTGGAACCCTCTCTGGTTTCAGCACATCCCTCAGCAGTTTCAACATAACATCTTTGCTTTTATAATCTAGTCCTCTTGAAATGAATGCTAACATTGCATTTGCCTTCCTCATCACAGACTCAACCTGCACGTTACCCTTCAGGGAATCCTGCACCTCATTTGCACCTCATTTTTGGTATTTTTTCTCCATTTTAAAAATAGTCAACTTTTTCATTTCTTCTATCAAAGTGCATGACCATACACTTTCCCACACTGTATTCCATCTGCCGTTTCTTTGCCCATTCTTCTAATCTAAGTACTTCCGCAGTCTCTCTACCTCTTCAAAACTTCCTGCCGCTCCACCTATCTTTGTATTCTCAGAAAACTTTGTAAAAGAGCCATCAATTCCATCATCCAAATCATTAACATAACAGAAGAAGAATTGGTCCCAACACAGAGCTCTGTGGAACACCACTAGTCACAGGCAGCCAACCGGAAAGGACCCCTTTAATTCCAACACTTTGCCTCCTGCCAATCAGCCACTGCTTTATCCATGCCTGAATCCTTCCTGTAATACCGTGGGATTGTAGCTTTTTAAGCAGCCTCATGTGTGGTACCTTGTCAAAGACTTTCTGAAAATGCAAGTACACAGCTTCAACTAATTCTCCTTTGTCTATCCTGCTTGTTGTTTCATCAAAGAATTCCAACAGATTTGTCGGCAAGATTTTCCCTTGAGGAAACAATGCTGACTATGGTCTATTTTATCATGTGACTCCAGGTACCCTGAGACCTCATCTTTAATAATCATCTCCAGCACCTTCCCAACCACGGAAGTAGTCTAATCAGACTATATTTTCCTTTCTTCTGCCTCTCCCTCATCTTGAAGTGTGGAGTGACATTTGCAATTTTCTGGCCATCCGGATTGATTCCAGAATCTACTGATTCTTGAAATATCATTACCAGTGCCTCCACGATCTCTTCAGCCACTTCGTTCAGAACTCTGGAGTGCACACCATATGGTCCAGGTGATTTATCTACTTTCAGTCCTTTCAGTATTAACCATATAACATATATAACCACATAACAATTACAGAACGGAAACAGGTCATCTCGGCCCTTCTTGTCCATGCTGAACACTTACTCTCACCTAGTCCCACCGACCTGCACTCAGCCCATAACCCTCCATTCCTTTCCTGTCCATATACCTATCCAATTTTACTTTAACTGACAATACCGAACCTGCCTCTACCACTTCTACTGAAAGCTCGTTCCACACAGCTACCACTCTCTGAGTAAAGAAATTCCCCCTCATGTTACCCTTAAACTTTTGCCCCCTAACTCTCAACTCCTGTCCTCTTGTTTGAATCTCCCCTACTCTCAATGGAAAAAGCCTATCCACTTCAACTCTATCTATCCCCCTCATAATTTAAAATACCTCTATCAAGTCTGCCCTCAACCTTCTACGCTCCAAAGAATAAAGACCTAACTTGTTCAACCTTTCCCTGTAACTTAGGTGCTGAAACCCAGGTAACATTCTAGTAAATCTTCTCTATACTCTCTAATTTGTTGACATCTTTCCTGCAATTCGGTGCCAGAACTGCACACAATACTCCAAATTTGGCTTTACCAATGCCTTGTACAATTTTAACATAACATCCCAACTCCTATACTCAATGCTCTGATTTATAAAGGCCAACATACCAAAAGCTTTCTTCACCACCCTATCCACATGAGATTCCACCTTCAGGGAACTATGCACCAGTATTCCTAGATCACTCTGTTCTACTGCATTCTTCAATGCCCTACCATTTACCATGTATGTCCTATTTGGATTATTCCTACCAAAATGTAGCACCTCACACTTATCAACATTAAACTCCATCTGCCATCACTCAGCCCACTCTTCTAACTGGCCTAAATCTCTCTGCAAACTTTGAAAACCTACTTCATTATCCACAACGCCATCTACCTTAGTATCATCTGCATACTTACAAATCCAATTTATCACCCCATCATCCAGATCATTAATGTATATGACAAACAACATTGGACCCAGTACAGATCCCTGAGGCACACCACTGGTCACCGGCATCCAACCTGACAAACAGTTATCCACCACTACTCTCTAGCATCTCCCATCCAGCCACTGTTGAATCCATTTTACTACTTCAATATTAATACCCAACGATTGAACCTTCCTAACTAACCTTCCATGCGGAACCTTGTCAAAGGCCTTACTGAAGTCCATATAGACAACATCTACTACTTTACCCTCGTCAACTTTCCTCGCAACCTCTTCAAAAAATTCAATAAGATTTGTCAAATATGACCTTCCATGCGCAAATCCATGTTGACTGTTCCTAATCAGTCCCTGTCTATCCAGATAATTATATATACCATCTCTAAGAATACTTTCCATTAATTTACCCACGACTGACATCAAACTTACAGGTCGGTAATTGCTCGGTTTACTCTTAGAATCCATTTTAAACAATGGAACCACATGAGCAATATGCCAATCCTCCGGCACCATCCCTGTTTCTAATGACATTTGAAATATTTCTGTCAGAGCCCCTGCTATTTCTACACTAACCTCCCTCAAGTTCCTAGGGAATATCCTGTCAGGACCTGGAGATTTATCCACTTTTATATTCCTTAACAGAGCCAGTACTTCCTCTTCTTAAATCATCATAGTTTCCATAACTTTCGTACTTGTTTCCCTTACCTTACACAATTTAATATCCTTCTCCTTAGTGAATACTGAAGAAAAGAAATTGTTCAAAATCTCCCCTATCTCTTTCGGCTCCACACATAGCTGTCCACTCTGATTCTCTAAGGGACCAATTTTATCCCTCACTATCCTTTTGCTATTAATATAACTGTAGAAACCCTTTGGATTTATTTTCACCTTATTTGCAAAACAACCTCGTATCTTTTAGCTTTTCTAATTTCTTTCTTAAGATTCTTCTTATATTCTTTATATCCCTCGAGCACCTCATTTACTCCATGCTGCCTATATTTATTGTAAATATCTCTCTTTTTCCTAACCAAGTCTCCATCCCTTGAAAACCATGGCTCTCTCAAACTTTTAACCTTTCCTTTCAACCTAACAGGAACATAAAGATTCTGTACCCTCAAAATTTCACCTTTAAATGACCACCATTTCTCTATTACATCCTTCCCATAAAACAAATTGTCCTAATCTACTCCTTCTAAATCCTTTCGCATCACTTCAGAGTTAGCCTTTCTCCAATGAAAAATCTCTTCCCTGGGTCCGGTCCTATCCTTCTCCATAATTATATTGAAACTAATGGCATTGTGATTATTGGACCCAAAGTCCTCCCCAACACATACCTCCGGCACCTGACCTATTTCATTCCTTAACAGAAGATCCAACGCTGCCCCTTCTCCAGTTGGGCCCTCTATTTACTGCTGCAAAAAACTATTGTGTACACATTTTACAAACTCCAAACCATCTATCCCTTTTACAGTATGGGCTTCCCAGTCTATGTGTGGAAAATTAAAATCTCCCACAATCACAACCCTGTACTTACTACAAATATCTGCTATCTCCTTGCAAATTTGCTCCTCCAATTCTCGCTCCCCATTAGGTGGTCTATAATACACCCCTTTAAGTGTTACTACACCTTTCCCATTCCTCAATTCCACCCAAATAGCCAACCTAGACAAGCACTCTAATCTATCCTGCCAGAGCACCGCTGTAATATTTTCTCTGACAAGCAACGCAACACCTCCCCCTCTTGTCCCTCCAATTCTATCACACCTGAAGCAACGAAATCCAGGAATATTTAGTTACCAATCACACCCCTCCTGCAACCATGTTTCACTAATAGCTACAACATCATATTTCCAGGTATCAATCCATGCTCTAAGCTCATCCAACTTCCTTACAATGCTCCTAGCATTAAAATAAATGCATTTAAAAAATTCTCCATCTCTTACTCTCTGTTTATCTCTAACAGTACAAAAAACTTTACTGTCTTTTTCTTCCTTCTCCCATACATCTGTTCCTACACTCTGGTTCCCCTCCCCCCTCATATCTAGTTTAAATCCACTGGAGCCTCTCTGGATATTTGTCCTTCTCCAGTTCAGGTGTAAACCGTCCCGCTGGAACAGGTCCCACCTTCCCTGGAAAACTGCCCAATTATCTATAAATCTGAAGCCCTCCGTCCTGCACCATGTTGAGCCACGTGTTGATCTGCACTAACTTACTATTTCTAAACCCACCTGCACATGGCACTGGTAGCAATCCTGAGATTACTATCCTGGAGATCCTGTCCTTAAACTTGGCACCTAGCTCCCTAAACTCACCTTTCAGGACCTCCTCACTCTTCGTACCCACGTCATTGGTCCCTACATGGACCACGACATCCGGCTGCTCACCCTCCCTCTTGAGAATACTGAGAACTCGATCCGAGATATCACGGACCCTGGCACCAGGGAGGCAACAGACCATCCAGGATTCTTGATCTCTTCCACAGAAACTCATATCTGTCCCCCTAACTATCGAATCCCCTATCACTACTTCTCTCCTCTTTTCCCTCCTTCCCTCCTGAGCTGAGGGTCCAGTCTCGGTGCCAGAGACACAACCACTGCAACTTGTCCCTGGTAGGTCGTCCCCACCAACAGTATCCAAAACGGTATACTTATTGTTGATGGGAACGGCCACAGGGGTGCTCTGCTCTTCCTGTCTATTCCCATTCCCTCTCCTGATATTCACCCAACTACCTGTCTCCTGACTCCTAGGGGTGACTATCTCCCTGAAACTCCTGTCTATTTCTGCCTCTGTCTCCCGAATGATCCGAAGTTCATCCAGTTCCAGTTCCCTAACACGGTTTGTCAGGAGCTGCAGCTGGATGCACCTTTCGCAGGTGTAGTCATCAGGGACAGTTGTGCTCACCCTGACTTCCCACATACTGCAAACGGAGCACTCAACTGCCCTAACTGCTGCCTCCATTACCTACTCCTAAGCTAATTAGATTAATTAAAGGAGATTACCCAGCTTTACCTCACCTGGAGTGAAGCTCGTACTTAGCCTCTGCTCGCTATTTAAATTCTCCCGCTGCCTCACGGGCTGACTTTTACGCTCTTGTGCAGTTGTGCCCCGTTCAACCTCGCCTCTGCATGATCGCGCCGAAGTCTGATTGAGCCAAAGTCGACCCACTCTGCCTCAGTCCACTCCGACGATGGCCGCTGTATATGGCGGTCTTTCTTTTTAAACCTTTGGCGCCTACATCACGCGCCTGCGCAGTCTAGCCTCTTTGCCCTGATCAGTTAAAAAAACAGCTTCTCTCAGAGCTTCTTTTACCTCTTCCCTCTCCGCCTCTTGCTGCGATTTAAAATAGTGAAGAAGGTTATCGTACAGTGATGTCGATCATTTGGGAAAGTGGCTGAGAAGTGGCAAATAGATTTCAATACAGATAAATATAAGGTATTGGATGCATTTCGGAAAGTCAAACCAGTGTGGGACTGTTATTCTGAATGGTCGGACATCAAGGAGTGTAACGGAAAAGAGAGATATTCCCAGTACCTTCTCTCTAGTAATGGTAACTTCACTCACTTCATGACCCCAGACACCTGGAACTTCCACCACACTGCGAGTGAAGATTGATGCAAAATACTTATTCAGTTTGTCCAGCAATTCTTTGTCCCACATTACTATCTCTCCAGCATCATTTTCCAGTGGTCTGATATCCACTTTCGCATCTCTTTTACACTTCATGTGTCTGTAGAAACTTTTGGTATCCTCTTTAATATTATTGGCTAGGTTCCTTTCATATTCCACTTTTACCTTCTTAATGACTTTTTTAGTTGCCTTCTGTTGTTTTTTAAAAACTTACCAATACCCTAATTTCCTACTAATTTTTGCTCTATTATATGCCCTCTCTTTGGCCTTTATGTTGGCTTCAATTTCTCTTGTTTGCCATGGTTGTGACAGCTTTCCTTCTGAGTACTTCCGAGGACCGCAAATGTAGTAATCTTGGGATTACTGCCTGTGCCACGCGACAGTGAGAGTAGGAATAGAATGAGGTGGAGGATAAATGTGTGGCTGGGGGATTGGAGCAAGGGGCAGGGATTCAAGTTTCTGTATCATTGGGACCTCTTTTGGGGCAGGTGTGACCTGTACAAAAGGGATGGGTTGCACTTGAATCCTAGGGGGACCAATATCCTGGTGGGGAGATTTGCTAAGGCTAATGGGGAGACTTTAAACTAGAATAGTTGGGGGATGGGAATCAAATTGAAGAGTCTAGGAGAGAGGAGGTTAGTTCACAAAAAGAGAAAGCTTGTAGACATTGTATGAGGTAGGATAGGCAGGTGATAGAGAAAGAGAGCGCTCAAGCTGGAGATGTAGGGGAAAAGGAAGTAAAAGAAGACAGTAAAGTTCTTTGTACTGTTAGGGATAAACAGAGAGTAAGAGGTGGAGAATTTCTTAAATGCATTTATTTTAATGCTAGGAGCATGGTAAGAAAGGTAGATGAGCTTAGAGCATGGATTGATACCTGGAAATATGATGTTTTAGCTATTAGTGAAACATGGTTGCAGGAGGGGTGTGATTGGCAACTAAATATTCCTGGATTTTGTTGCTTCAGGTGTGATAGAATCGGAGGGACAAGAGAGGGAGGTGTTGCATTGCTTGTCAGAGAAAATATTACAGCCCTGCTTTGGCAGGCTACTTTAGAGGGCTCGTCTAGGGAGGCTATTTGGGTGGAATTGAGGAATGGGAAAGGTGTAGTAACACTTATAGAGGTGTATTATAGACCACCTAATGGGAAGCGAGAATTGGAGGAGCAAATTTGTAAGGAGATAGCAGATATTTGTAGGAGCACAAGTTTGTGATTGTGGGAGATCTTAATTTTCCACACATAGACTGGGAAGCCCATTCTGTAAAAGGGCTGGATGGTTTGGAGTTTGTAAAATGTGTGCAGGATAGTTTCTTGCAGCAATACATAGAGGTACCAACTAGAGAAAGGGAAGTGTTGGATCTGCTGTTAGGGAATGAGATAGGTCAGGTGACGGAGGTATGTGTTGGGGAGCACTTCGGGTCCAGTGATCACAATGCCATTAGTTTCAATATAATTATGGAGAAGGATAGGACTGGACCCAGGGTTGAGATTTTTGATTGGAGAAAGGCTAACTTTGAGGAGATGCAAAAGGATTTCGAAGGAGTGGATTGGGACAATTTGTTTTATGGGAAGGATGTAATAGAGAAATAGAGCCCATTTTAAGTTGAAATTTTGAGGGCACAGTATCTTTATGTTCCTGTTAGGTTGAAAGGAAAGGTTAAAAGTTTGAGAGAGCCATGGTTTTCAAGGGATATTGGAAACTTGGTTCGGAAAAAGAGAGATATCTACAATAAATATAGGCAGCATGGAGTAAATGAAGTGCTCGAGGAATATAAAGAATGTTAAAAAAATCTTAAGAAAGAAATTAGAAAAGCTAAAAGAAGATATGAGGTTGCTTTGGCAAATAAGGTGAAAATAAATCCGAAGGGTTTCTACAGTTATATTAATAGCAAAAGGATAGTGAGGGATAAAATTGGTCCCTTAGAGAATCAGAGTGGACAGCTATGGGTGGAGCCGAAAGAGATGGGGAAGATTTTGAACAATTTCTTTTCTTCGGTATTCACTAAGGAGAAGGATATTGAATTGTGTAAGGTAAGGGAAACAAGTAGGGAAGTTATGGAAACTATGACAATTAAAGACGAGGAAGTACTGGCACTTTTAAAGAATATAAAGTGTATAAGTCTCCAGTCCTGACCGGATATTCCTAGGACCTTGAGGGAGGTTAGTGTAGAAATAGCTGGGGCTCTGACAGAAATATTTCAAATGTCATTAGAAACAGGGATGGTGCTGGAGGATTGGCATATTGCTCATGTGGTTCCATTGTTTAAAAAGGGTTCTAAGAGTAAACCTAGCAATTACCGACCTGTAAGTTTGATGTCAGTCGTGGGTAAATTAATGGAAAGTATTCTTAGAGATGTTATATTTAATTATCTGGATAGACAGGGTCTGATTAGGAACAGTCAACATGGATTTATGTGTGGAAGGTCATGTTTGACAAATCTTACTGAATTTTTTGAAGAAGTTACTAGGAAAGTTGACGAGGGGAAAGCAGTGGATGTTGTCTAAATGGACTTCAGTAAGGCCTTTGACAAGGTTCCACACGGAAGGTTAGTTAGAAAGGTTCAATCTTTGGGTATTAATATTGATGTAGTAAAATGGATACAACAGTGGCTCGATGGGAAATGCCAGAGAGCAGTGGTGGATAACTGTTTGTCAGGTTGGAGGCCAGTGACTAGTGGTGTGCCTCATGGATCTGTACTGGGTCCAATGTTGTTTGTCATATACATTAATGATCTGGATGATGGGGTGGTGTATTGGATTTGTAAGTATGCAGATGATACTGAGATAGGTGGCATTGTGGATAATTAAGTAGGGTTTCAAAGCTTGCAGAGAGATTTAGGCCAGTTAGAAGAGTGGGCTGAAAGATGGCAGATGGAGTTTAATGCTGATAAGTGTGAGGAGCTACATTTTGGTAGGACTAATCAAAATAGGACATATATAGTAAATGGTAGGGCATTGAGGAATGTAGTAGAACAGAGTGATCTAGGAATAATGGAGCATAGTTCCCTGAAGGTGGAAGCTCATGTGGATAGGGTGGTGAAGAAAGCTTTTGGTATGCTGGCCTTTATAAATCAGAGCATTGAGTATAGGAGTTGGGATGTAATGTTAAAATTGTTCAAGGCAATGGTGAGGCCAAATTTGGAGTATTGTGTATAGTTCTGGTCACCAAATTATAGGAAAGATGTCAACAAAATGGAAAGAGTACAGAGGAGATTTACTAGAATGTTACCTGGGTTTCAGCACCTAAGTTACAGAGAAAGGTTGAATAAGTTAGGTCTTTATTCTTTGGAGCATAGAAGGTTGAGGGGGGGACTTGATAGAAGTATTTAAAATTATAAGGGGAATAGAGTTGACGTCGATAGGCTTTTTCCATTGAGAGTAGGGGAGATTCAAACAAGAGGACATGAGTTGAGAGTTAGAGGGCAAAAGTTTAGGGGGAACTTCTTTACTCAGAGAGTGGTAGCTGTGTGGAACGAGCTTCCAGTAGAAGTGGCAGAGGCAGGTTTGATATTGTTATTTTTAAAAAAATTGGATAGGTATACGGACAGGAAAGGAATGCAGGGTTATGGGCTGAGTGCAGGTAGGTGGGACTAGGTGAGAGTAAGCGTTCGGTATGGACTAGAAGGGCTGAGATGGCCTGTTTCTGTGCTGTAATTGTTATATGGTTACTTCTTCCTTTTTGGGATGACTATTTTCTGTGTCTTCCAAATTGCTTCCAGAGATTCCAGCCATTGCTGCTCTGCAGTTATCCCTACCAGCTTTCTTTTCTAATCAATTCTGGCCAACTCCTCTCTCATGCCTCTGTAATTCCATTTACTCCACTGTAATGCTGATAACACTGATACATCTGACTTTAGTTCCTCCTTCTCATTCAGTGATATTATTTTCGTTCATTTTTCATTATGTGCCGTGTTGTATAACGAGGGTGATCATGGTGTTTCCATGACCATGATGTTCGTGGCAATTTTTTCTATGGAAGTGCTTTATTATTGCCTTCTTCTGAGCAGTGTCTTTACAACACAGGTGCCCCCAGCCATTATCAACACACTTCAGAGATTGTCTGCTTGTTGTCAGTGGTCGAATAACCAGGACTCGTGATTTGCTCCAGCTGATTGTACGACCACCCACCACCCATTCCCATGGCTTCACCTGACCCTGACCGGGGGACTAAGCAGGTGCTGAATCTCGCCCAAGAGTGACCTACAGGTGAGTGGATGGTAGAGACGTATCTCCACCCTGCCATCCAAATATTAATTTAAGGTTTTTAAAATATGTTTGAAAAATTTTGCAAAATGCATTGCTTCCTAGAAGAACTGAATTAGATAGTCAAATTTAAGAGTAAACCTCCTACTCAACAAATCTTCACAAAACCATGTCTCCCTGGGTCATTCCGCCCGGTCAGTATCCCAGTTCTAATGCAATAGAATCACAGCTTGATTATATACAAGAAGCCACTGGGCCATCGCTAGAGTGAGGGATGTATATTGTTGATTTTAAATTAGTCTTGTGGCCTTGTTCTTTCCTCAGAGTTCTGTGGATGCTGACTGTATATTAAACCACATTGGAAGTGAGTCCTGAATCTGTTTCCATCAGACTTTCATCCAGTGAATCCTAGAATATGACAATGTGCTGTGAGTTTTACTCCCTGACTGTTCTACTGACTCACACCCCACATTCTCCCCAGGGATTATGGGCACTTTCACCACTGGAGATAATATGAACACGCTTCACTCTTTCAGTTTCCTGCTCTGCAGAGGATGCAAAAGTATTCCACATTACTGGTGTCTTCACATTACCGTTTCAGTAAATCCCTCACCACCTGTTAAGGATCCGGCCTGAACACTGGGTCGAAGGGCCTCTGCTGATAGCTCTGGACCACGACAGCTCTCAATTTCTGCTTTCTTTCACCTGGCCATGTGGGTTTTGACCCAGCCCCCTTCCTTATTGGACTTTTGCCAATTACCCACTTATCTCCTCACTAGCACCCACCTGTTTCTGTTTTCACTCATTACCTGGTTCATTTAAAGCCTGCTTTCACTCACAGTTTGTCCCAGCTCTGACCTGAGTCATTCCAGCCTGCCATTGTGACTGCTGCCAACTGATTTTGCCTGTTTTGGAACCTGATTTTTGCCTGTGTGCTCTGGATTGTCTGCTCCTGCCGGACTGCCTTTCCTGGGTAAGACCTCCACCTGCCATTCCGGATTTGGGCCTGCCTCCTGTTTTTGAAAGACTGTTGCCCTTGTGCTCCCTAATAAATCCTGGTAAAAGAGCATTCATTCGTCTGCACTTGAGTCCTACCGTAACCCAACCCAAACTGACACTAACCCATCCAAAGCCAGGGTATCTATCCAGATTGAGCTATCCAGAACCAGATACAAAAATCCAGTTGGACTGAGAAAGCATAGATAAAGATTTACATTGATTTCCTTGGTATTGTGCTTTAGATTTCACTTGTAAACTTTAGGTTTGTGTCTGATTTGACCTAATCTCAAATAATATCGAGGCAGTTTACAGAGAAGTCATCACCCTGACACAGTGATGTCAAGAAAACAACTTCTCCCTCAATGTCACAAAAACAAAGGAGCTGGTTGTGGACTACAGGAGGAATGGAGACAGGCTCACCCCTATAGACATCAATGGATCTGGGGCTTGAGAGGGTGAACAGCTTTAAGACCCTCAGCATACACACCACCGAGGATCTCACGTGGTCTGTACATACCAGCTGTGTGGCGAAACAATCACAACAGACGGTTGAAGAAGTTTGGTATGGGCCCCCAAATCCTAAAGACTTTCTACAGGGGCACAATTGAGAGCATCCTGACAGGCTCCATCACTGCCTGGTGTGGGAACTGTACTTCCCTCAGTCGCAGGAGTCTGCAGAGAGTGGTGCGGACAGCTCAGTGCATCTGGAGAAGTGAGCTTCCCGCTGTTCAGGACATTTACAAAGAAAGGTGCGTAGAAAGGGCTCAAAGGATAATTGGGGACCTGAGTCACCCCAACCACAAACTATTCACTGCTACCCTCCGGGAAATGGTACCACAGCATAAAAGTCAGCACCAACAGGCTCCGGGCTGCTTCTTCCACCAGGACATGGACATGGACGAATCAATCCATCAGATGGATTAATTCACACTGCTACTATGGTATTTCTACATTATATTTATGTCTTGTACATACTATTTATTACAAATTACTATAGATTGCACATTTAGATGGAGATGTAGTGTAAAGATTTTTCTCCTCATGTATATGAAGGATGTAAGTAATAAAATCAATTCAAATTCAGTTTATATACTGCTAGCACACAGCAAAACTGTACAAGAAATGTATGAGTTCCGAGGTGATTTCACACTTCATAAATGTAGTGGCAGTGTAATGTTTAAATAACTGGGCAAACAGTGAAAGTTTCTGTCCTCTCCTATCGGACTTCCCCTTCTCCAGCCCTGTATCTCTTTCACCAATCAACTTCCCAGCTCTTAACTTCATCACTCCCCCTCCCGGTTTCACCTATCACATTGTGTTTCTCTCTCCTCTCCCCCACCTTTTAAATCTACTCCTCAGCTTATTTTCTCCAGTCCTGCCAATAGGTCTTGGCCCAAAATGTCGACTGTATTTTTTTCCATAGATGTTCCCTGGTCTGCTGAGTTCCTCCAGTATTTTGTGTGTGTTGCTTGGATTTCCAGCATCTGCAGATTTTCTCCTGTGAGTGTAGTTTCTGCTCTTATTTCCAGTTTCTATTTTAAGCCCATAATTTCTATGTGTTTTCCTGGCCCATCCAAATCAGGTTCTCAATGGACTCCATGCCATCCATCTCCTTTCACCCTATTTTGTTTCAGGATAGGGGAACAGGAACCAACTTGTTTTCAATTTTCTTTATTTACCTGCCAAAACTCCCCGATTCTGAGACTGAATGTTCAGAAAAACTCACCCTTGGTCAGACCTCTCGCTATCTTCTTGGAACATCTGTTCCAACCTCAAGTCTTCGATATGCCCATGTACATTGCTTTTCAAGTCTACGAAATCAGGACCATCATTTACATTAATTGTTATGATCCATTGGTGATAATATTCCTGTTCCTCCCCCATGAAATTCAACTGGTTGATACGTTACCATTTACTTTTATCCAGAGAAATCAGTAGTCTACACTCATGGACTTGCTTTGACTGTAATTTCATAGTGCTCTGCAAACCTTGGATTTAAAATGAGGTTGGGTTAGTACATTCTAATCATCACTCTTTGTCCTAGACTTAATTCTGAGGGTTTGACTTTTAATTCAAAGTCGGCTTGTCTCTGTTTATTTTTTTCCAGGTTGATGGACTGCCACATAATTGGCCTCCTCCACTAACTCTACCCACTGTTGTACCCACTTTTCAAACACAATCCCACCTGTTTCGGGTTCTGGCAAATCTAATCCAAACAACTCCTCCAATCCTCTCGTGTCTCTACTGGTCATGAACTTATTGGGGTGTAACCTGTCGATGATGGCAATGTATTCCTTATCATCAGTGCCCAAGGCAAAACTGCTTGTCACGTTGTTGCATGGTATTGCACTATTTAGACAATTGTATTTCTTTTGCATTTGATTCATCCTTTCCACAATTCCACTAGACGGTGGTCTATAGGGTATATGAAATCTCTGCTTGATCCCTAAATGTGGCGTGACATCTTGCATTATCAGGGCAGTAGAATGTGTGCCTTGATCTGATTCAATAATCTGAGATAATCCCCAGTGAATAAAGACATTGGCTTTGGCCATGTTTGTCCTAGTCACAAAAGCTTCCATCCACTTGGTGAAAGTATCTATCACTACAAGAATATCTTTGTTCCCTCCTAGGGTAGGTGGCACGGATCCAACATAATCTATCTGTAAATTAGTCTAAGACCCTTCCACTTCTGCTCCTTGGTTAAATCCTTAACCTTCACCTTTTGTTCCTACTGCCTTCCCATCTCCCCAGTCTGCGGCTGCCCTTCCTGCCCATTTAAAACACCTTGCTTCGCTAATTCATCAGCTTTCTTATTCCCCTCGGGATAATTTTGAGTGGGTTTTCACCTTTATAACTCCATATTCTTCCCTCTTTTCTTCAAATGGATACTATAACAGAGCAGCACAATGGGAGGGGCTTTCCGTCAGCTGAACCAAACCCTCTTGCTTCCCACAGAGACAATGTTTCATAAGGCTGTTACAAATGTTCATACTATCAGAGTGTATGACTGACCCTGGCGGAAAACATTCTGGGTGGCTAACCACAAATTCCACAGCTGTCAATTCTGCTGCCTGTGCACTCATGGTGTTGGGTAACTTTAAAGCTATACTCTACCTTTCCTGGCCATGCTCATTGTCTGCATATATGCTGCACCCAGTTCTCCTCTCCCCCATCTGAAATGTTGAAGAGATACAGTGGCATGCAAAAGTTTGGGCACCCCTGGTCAAAATTTCTGTTACTGTGAATAGCTAAGCAAGTAACAGATGACCTGATTTCCAAAATGCATAAAGTTAAAGATGACACATTACTTTAATATTTTAAACAAGATTAGTTTTTTATTTCCATCTTTTACACACTTCCAAAATAACAAAAATGGAAAAGGGTCCGAAGCAAATGTTTGGGCACCCTGCATGGTCAGTACTTAGTAAAACCCCCTTTGGCAAGTGTCACAGCTTGTAAACACTTTCTGTAGCCAGCTAAGAGTCTTTCAATTCTTGTTTGGGGGATTTTCACCCATTCCTCCTTGCAAAAGGCTTCTAGTTCTGTGAGATTCTTGGGCCGTCTTACATGCACTGCACTTTTGAGGTCTATCCACAGATTTTCGATGATGTTTAGGTTGGGGCACTGTGAGGGCCATGGCAAAACCTTCAGCTTGCGCCTCTTGAGGTAGTCCATCGTGGATCTTGAGGTGTGTTTAGGATCATTATCCTGTTGTAAAAGCCATCCTCTTTTTGTCTTCAGCTTTTTTACAGATGGTGTGATGTTTGCTTCCAGAATTCGCTGGTATTTAATTGAACTAATTCTTCCCCCTACCAGTGAAATGTTCCCCGTGCCACTGGTTGCAACACAAGCCCAAAGCATGATCGATCCACCCCTGGGCTTAACAGTTGCAGAGGTGTTCTTTTCTCCAAACATACTTTGCTCATTGCGGCCAAAAAGGTTTATTTTGACTTCATCAATGCACAGGACGTGTTTCCAAAATGCATCAGGCTTATTTAGATTGCAAACACGAGGAAATCTGCAGATGCTGGAAATTCAAGCAACACACATAAAAAATGCTAATGGAATGCAGCAGGCTAGGCAGCATCTATAGGGAGAAGCACTGTCGACGTTTCAGGCCGAGAACCTTCGTCAGGTTTGTTTAGATGTTCCTTTGCAAACTTGTGACGCTGAATTTTGTGGTGAGGACGCAGGAAAGGTTTTCTTTTGATGTCTCCTCCATGACAGTCATATTTGTGCAGGTGTCACTGCACAGTAGAACAGTGCACCACCACTCCAGAGTCTGCTAAATCTTCCTGAAGGTTTATTGCAGTCAAACAGGGGTTTTGATTTGCCTTTCCAGCAATCCGATGAGCAGTTCTCTCAGAAAGTTTTCTTGGTCTTCCAGATCTCAACTTGACCTCCACCGTTCTTCTTAACTGCCATTTCTTAATTACATTATGAACTGAATAAATGGCTACCTGAAAACACTTTGCTATCTTCTTATAGCCTTCTCCTGCTTTGTGGGCATCATTTATTTTAATTTTCAGAGTGCTAGGCAGCTGCTTAGAGGAGCCCATGGCTGCTGATTGTTGGGACATGGTTTGAGGAGTCAGGGTATTTATAAAGTTTTGGAATTTGCATCACCTGGCCTTTCCTAATGATGACTGTGAACAAGCCAGAGCCCTAACAAGCTAATTAAGGTCTGAGACCTTGGTAAGTGTTACCTAGGAGCTCAAATCTCTTCGGGTGCCCAAACTTTTGCATGGTGCTTCTTTCTTTTTCTCACTCTAAAATTATACAAAACAAAAATAATACACTAATCTTGCTTAAAATGTTGAAAAGAATGTTTCATCTTTAACTTTATGACTTTTGGAGATCAGTTCATCTTCTACTCACTTAACTATTCACAGTAACAGAACCAGGGGTGCCCAAACTTTTGCATGCCACAGAATGCACAAAGATTTTAAAGTAGGGATTTTTCTTTTGTTTGTGTCTTTTCTCAGGTATTTCTTTCTGATCTTCCACCTCCCCCCTTATTATTTTGATAGAAATGGTCCCTCAGGATGTTTATTACATTTGTTTTATTTTTTTTAAACGAAATATACTTTATTCCAAAATATATACAATAACCATTCAAAGACTTTCAATTCTTTACAGTTGGTACCATTACTGTCTTTACATTTTCAAAGTTCTAATGTTTTGCCACCCACGTGGCACTTTGTTCTTTCATATTTACATTCATGGGGTATACCCCCAACCCCCCCACCCCTCAACTCCCACGGGAGAAGAACCCTAGACAGTGGTCCTTCCCCACCGGGCCCTTGCGATGGCTGCACCGAGTTTGAGTGCGTCCCTCAGCACGTACTCCTGCAGCCGAGAATCTGCCAGTCGGCAGCATTCCCCCACGGACATCTCCGTGTGCTGGTAGACCATCAAGTTTCGGGCCGACCAAAGAGCGTCTTTCACCGAGTTGATGATCTGCCAGCAGCACCGGATGTTGGTCTCGGTGTGCGTCCCCGGGAACAGCCCGTAGATCAGAAAGTCCTGTGTTACGCAGCTGCTGGGGATGAACCTCGACACTGTCCCTTCCATCCTCCTCCACACCTTCTCCGCGAACCCACAGTGTGCAAAGAGGTGGGTCACAGACTCCTCCTCTCTGCAGTCCTCCCGTGGGCAGAGGGGTGTGGAGACGACGTTCCGGGCGTACAGGAGGGATCGGACTGGGAGGGCCCCTCTCAAGCCAGGCGAGGTCTTGGTGCCTGTTGGTGAGGTCTGGCGATGAGGCATTTTGCCAGATGAACTGGACAGTCTGCTCAGGGAACCACCCCACTGTGTCCATCTCGTCCTTCTCCTGCAGTGCCTGCAGGACCTTACGTTCTGACCACTGCCTGATGGCCCTGTGGTCAAAGGCATTGACCTGAAAGAACTTCTCTACGAAGGACAGGTATGGCGGCAACGACCAGCTGACAGGGGTGTTGCGCAGGAAAGGGGCCAGACCCATCCTTCGTAGCCAGGGCGACAGGTAGAACCTGGGCACGTAGTGGTATTTGGTGCCCACGTACCTGGGATCCCCACACAACCTGATGCAGCCACACACGAAGCTGGCCATCAGGGTGAGGGCGACATTGGGGACGTTTTTGCCCCCGTTGTCCAGGGACTTGTGCATGGTGGCCCATCTGACCCGTTCCATCTTGGATCCCCAGACGAATCTGAAGACGGCTCGGGAGATTTCCGAGCTGAAGGAGCGGGGGACTGGCCATACCTGCGCCAAGTACAGCAGCCCTGAGAGCACCTCACACCTGATGACCAGGTTCTTGCCCGCTATAGATAGGAAGCGCCCTCCCCACAGTCCCAGTTTCTGTTTCACCTTGGCAGTCCGCTCCCGCCAGTTCTTGTTGCACGCCTCGGCCCCTCCGAACCAGATCCCCAACACCATATAACCATATAACAATCACAGCACGGAAACAGGCCATTCCGGCCCTCCTAGTCCGTGCCGAACTCTTAATCTCACCTAGTCCCACCTACCCGCACTCAGCCCATAACCCTCCACTCCTTTCCTATCCATATACCTATCCAATTTTACCTTAAATGACACAACTGATCTGGCCTCTACTACTTCTACAGGAAGCTCATTCCACACAGCTATCACTCTCTGAGTAAAGAAATACCCCCTCGTGTTTCCCTTAAACTTTTGCCCCCTAACTCTCAAATCATGTCCTCTCGTTTGAATCTCCCCTACTCTCAATGGAAACAGCCTATTCACGTCAACTCTATCTATCCCTCTCAACATTTTAAATACCTCGATCAAATCCCCCCTCAACCTTCTACGCTCCAATGAATAGAGACCTAACTTGTTCAACCTTTCTCTGTAACTTAAGTGCTGAAACCCTGGTAACATCCTAGTAAATCGTCTCTGCACTCTCTCTAATTTATTGATATCTTTCCTATAATTCGGTGACCAGAACTGTACACAATATTCCAAATTTGGCCTTACCAATGCCTTGTACAATTTTAACATTACATCCCAACTTCTGTACACAATGCTCTGATTTATAAAGGCCAGCGTTCCAAAAGCCTTCTTCACCACCCTATCTACATGAGACTCCACCTTCAGGGAACTATGCACTGTTATTCCTAGATCTCTCTGTTCCACTGCATTCCTCAATGCCCTACCATTTACCCTGTATGTTCTATTTGGATTATTCCTGCCAAAATGTAGAACCTCACACTTCTCAGCATTAAACTCCATCTGCCAACGTTCAGCCCATTCTTCTAACCGGCATAAATCTCCCTGCAAGCTTTGAAAACCCACCTCATTATCCACAACACCTCCTACCTTAGTATCATCAGCATACTTACTAATCCAATTTACCACCCCATCATCCAGATCATTTATGTATATTACAAACAACATTGGGCCCAAAACAGATCCCTGAGGCACCCCGCTAGTCACCGGCCTCCATCCCGATAAACAATTATCCACCACTACTCTCTGGCATCTCCCATCTAGCCACTGTTGAATCCATTTTATTACTCCAGCACTAATACCTAACGACTGAACCTTCTTAACTAACCTTCCATGTGGAACTTTGTCAAAGGCCTTGCTGAAGTCCATATAGACTACATCCACTGCCTTACCCTCGTCAACATTCCTCGTAACTACTTCAAAAAATTCAATAAGGTTTGTCAAACATGACCTTCCACGCACAAATCCATGCTGGCTACTCCTAATCAGATCCTGTCTATCCAGATAATTATAAATACTATCTCTAAGAATACTTTCCATTAATTTACCCACCACTGATGTCAAACTGACAGGTCTATAATTGCCAGGCTTACTTCTAGAACCCTTTTTAAACAATGGAACCACATGAGCAATACGCCAATCCTCCGGCACAATCCCTGTTTCTAATGACATCTGAAAGATCTCCGTCAGAGCTCCTGCTATCTCTACACAAACTTCCCTCAAGGTCCTGGGGAATATCCGGTCAGGACCCGGAGATTTATCCACTTTTAAATTTCTTAAAAGCGCCAGTACTTCCACCTCTTTAATTGTCATAGGTTCCATAACTTCCTTACTTGTTTCCCACACCTTACACCATTCGATATCCTTCTCCTTAGTGAATACCGAAGAGAAGAAATTGTTCAAAATCTCTCCCATCTCCCTCGGCTCCACACATAGCTGACCACCCTGATTCTCTAAGGGACCAATTTTATCCCTCACTATCCTCTTGCTTTTAATATAACTGTAGAAGCCTTTCGGATTTACTTCCACCTTATTTGCCAAACCAAACTCGTAACTTCTTTTAGCTTTTCTAATCTCTTTCTTAAGTTTCCTTTTACATTCTTTATATTCCTCGAGCAATTCCTTTACTCCATGCTGCCTATATCTATTGTAGACATCCCTCTTTTTTTGAACCAAGTTTCTAATATCCCTTGAAAACCATGGCGCTTTCAAACCTTTAATCTTTCCTTTCAACCGAACAGGAACATAAAGATTCTGTACCCTCATAATTTCACCCTTAAATGACCTCCATTTCTCTATTACATCCTTCCCATAAAACAACTTGACCCATTCCACTCTCTCTAAATCCCTGCGCATCTCCTCAAAGTTAGCCTTTCTCCAATCAAAAATCTCAACTCTAGGTCCAGTCCTGTCCTTCTCCATAATTATATTGAAGCTAATGCTATTGTGATCACTGGACCCGAAGTGCTCCCCAACACATACATCTGTCAGCTGACCTATCGCATTCCCTAACAGGAGATCCAACACTGCCCCATCTCTAGTCGGTACTTCTATGTATTGTTGCAAAAAGCTATCCTGCACACATTTCACAAACTCTAAACCATCCAGCCCTTTTACAGAATGAGCTTCCCAATCTATGTGTGGAAAATTAAAATCTCCCACAATCACCACCTTGTGTTTACTACAAATATCTGCTATCTCCTTACACATTTGCTCTTCCAACTCACGCTCCCCATTAGGTGGCCTATAATACACTCCTATCAGTGTTACTACACCTTTCCCATTCCTCAATTCCACCCAAATAGCCTCCCTAGAGGAGCTCTGTAATCTATCCTTCCAAAGCACCGCCATAAGATTTTCTCGGACAAGCAATGCAACACCTCCTCCTCTGGCCCCTCCTACTCTATCACACCTGAAGCAACTAAATCCAGGAATATTTAGTTGCCAATCACACCCTTCCTGCAACCATGTTTCACTAATAGCTACAACATCATAATTCCATGTATCAATCCACACTTTAAGCTCATCCACCTTTCTTACAATGCTCCTAGCATTAAAATAGATACATTTAAGATACTCTCCACCTCCAGGTGATCAGCCCTGATGGTGAAGGGGACGCTGGATCAGTCGGGCCAGTTGCCGAAGAGCATGGCTTCGCTCTTCGTGCGGTTGACCCTGGCCCCCGACGCCTGCTCGAACTGTTCGCAGATGCTGATCAGCCTGCGAACTGACCTCGGATCGGAGCAGAAGACGGTGACGTCGTCCATGTACAGGGAGGTTTTGACTTGTGTCCCTCCGCTGCCTGGCAGCATCACCCCTCTTATGCCCCCATCCCTCCTGATGGCTTCGGCAAAGGGTTCTATGCAGCACACGAACAAGACAGGGGAGAGAGGGAAGCCCTGCCTGACTCCAGACCTGATGAGGAAGCTGTTTCCCACCCATTGACCTGGACTGCGCTACAGATGTCCGTGTAGAGCAGTCTGATCCAATTCCGGATTCCCTCCCCAAATCTCATTTTGGAGAGTACATCCGCCATGTACGTGTGCGATATCCTGTCGAAGGCTTTCTCCTGGTCCAAGCTGACCAGGCAGGCGTCCACCCCCCTGTCCTGCACGTAGGCGATGGTGTCCCTCAGCAGCGCGAGTCTGTCTGAGATCTTCCTGCCCGGTACAGCACAGGTTTGGTCTGGGTGGATCACCTGCTCCAGTGCAGACTTGACCCTGTTGGCAATAGCCTTGGACAGGATCTTGTAGTCCACATTCAGGAGTGAGATGGGCCTCCAATTCCTAATGTCTTCCCTCTCCCCCTTCTGCTTGTAGATGAGGGTGATGATGCCCTTCCGCATGGATGCTGACATGCTGCCTGCCAGCAGCGTAGCGTTGTACACTTCCAGCAGGTTGGGGCCCATCCGGTTCCACAGAGCCGAATACAACCCGACTGGTAAGCCGTCGCTTCCGGGAGTCCTACCCGACTCAAAGGAATGGACGGAGCCAGTCAGCCAGTCCAGGGTCAGCGGCTGCTCCAGACTCTCCCGCTTGCCGTCATCTAAGACCTGCGTGATAGACGACAGGAAGCTGCGGGAGGCTGTGGAATCTGTGGCCTTTTCTCCGTACAGACCGGCATAGAAGGACCTGCAGATCCTCAGTATGTCTGTCTGAGAGGACGTGACTGAGCCGTCCTCTTCCTTAAGGTTGTGGATCACAGAACTCCCCCTGTGCATCTTTTGGGAGTAGAATCGTGAGCACGTCTCGTCCTGCTCCACGGTTTGGACCCTCGATCGGAAGATGATCTTGGAGGACTCGGCGGCAAAGTGCTGGGCCTGCCGGCCCTTCACCTCCCGCAGTTCCTCCCTGACATCCACCCCCCCCGTAGTTCCTCCCTGACATCCACCCCCCCCCCGCAGTTCCTCCCTGACATCCACCCCCCCCCCGCAGTTCCTCTCTGACATCCACCCCCCACCCCGCAGTTCCTCCCTGACATCCACCCCCCACCCCGCAGTTCCTCCCTGACATCCACCCCCCCCGCAGTTCCTCCCTGACATCCACCCCCACCCCCCGCAGTTCCTCCCTGACATCCACCCCCCCCAGCAGTTCCTCCCTGACATCCACCCCCCTCGACTGCAGAAGGAGGAGTTGCTGCAACTCTGTCTGGAGTTTACGCAGTTCCCTCTGCCCCTGCCTTGCTCTCTGGATACCCTTGCGGATGAAGAACCTTTTGATGTTCTCCTTGGTGGTTTCCCACCAGTGAACCCGGGAATCAAAGAAAGCTTTCAAGGTTCTCCAACCTGTGAACTCCTTCTCTAGTTCCTCGATGTTCTCTGGGGTCAGCAGCTTGACGTTCAGCTTCCACGTCCCCCTCCCTGCCTTCCGGTCCTCCCGCAGGTGGCAGGTGGCTCGCAGGAGGCAGTGGTCAGAGAGGAACACCGGCGTGACGTCGGTGGTTCTGACCGTGAGGGGCTCTGACAGGAAGAGGAAGTGGATCCGGAATCGGGCTGAGCCGTCCGGTCGTGTCCAGGTGGCTTGCGGCTGAGCTCCACCTGTGGGGTCGCCAAAGGCGTCGCGCAGCCTGGCTGTCTTTACCGTGTCCATCAGGAGTCTGGAGGTACTGTCCAGCCTGCCGGATCGTCCAGCCGCACCAATGGTGGAGTTCAAGTCTCCGGCCAGAACGACCGGCCGGGCCATCACCAGCAGCGGTGGGAGCCGCTCGCTCCGCACGGGGGAGGCGGACACGGTGATCAGCCGGAGCGGAGTGCCCCGGTATTTGATGTCTGCTACCAGGAGGTGCCCCGCAAACACCTCTTTGACTTGGGTGATTGCGAAGTTGCCTCCCCGTAGCAGAATCCCCAGGCCGGAAACGCGACAATCGTTGTCCCCCGAACACACCGACAAACCCCGGGTCCACCAACGCGACCGCCTCCGGTGGCAGTCCGCACTCCTGGAGGAAGGTCACGTCGGCCTTTACCGAGTCCAAGTACTGGAGCGTGCTGACGCATCGCCCGTTACTCTTCAGACTGCGCACATTGACAGATGCCAGTGAAATGTCCGCCATTTAAAGTTCTATATTTCATAAGCACACTGTCCTTACCTTCGCAGTCCTGAGCCTTCATGCCCACGGCCTCTGCGACGTCCTTCACCTTCTGTGCGCCCAGGAACTGCAGGTTATTCTCCCCTGGGTGTGGCAGTTCCTGTTCTGTGCCTGGGGGCTTGGTGTCTCCCAGGCCTGCTGCCCCTTCAGTCTGAGAGGCGCCATACGTGGCTCCGCTCCCGGGTTCCCCGAGCTGGGGGTCTCTGGTGGTCTCTGCCTCCTGTGTTTGTGCTTGGGGGGTGGCCAGCAGGCTTTCCTCACTCTCTCTCCTCCTCTCCGCTGGCTTTGCCCGCCGCTGCATCTTCTGGGGCTGCTGCTGGCCTCCCCCAACTCCTTCCTGGTCTGAAGTGGGCAGGTTGCTGCAGGCTGCGCGGTCCCCTGCCTTTCTCTTCACGTGCTCCTTCCGTTCCACCCTCTGTTGTTTGGCTGGAGCTTTTTGGGCCTTCTTTCATTTGCCCACAACACTCCAGCCTTCCTCCCCCTCGGCTCTCCCCTCCTCCATGGACTCCTCCTCCTTTTCCTGTGGAGGGTCCTGGAGGGTCTGCAAGGGGTGGGGGCTCTCGGGGTGGCTGCGCCTTCTCCTCTGTTGGTGTCCTCCGTTGCTTCAGGTTTTGCCTCTGCAGGGGTGGCGGGTACATCCAATCCTGCCGGGGCCCTTCCAGTGCCAGCACCTCCCCTGGTCGCCTGTGCATAGGTGCCGGCACGTTTCGGACAGGCCCTGTACAGGTGGTCGGTGTCTCCGCAGAGGTTGCAGGACTTGGCCTGCATGCAGTCCTTGGTGAGGTGGCCCTCCACCTTACAGTTCCTGCAGATTGTAGCTCTGCACTGGGCTGCGACGTGCCCCGCCTTGCCGCAGTTGTGGCACAGCCTGGGCTGCCCGGCGTAGACCAGGTAGCCTCGGTTCCCTCCGATGGCGAAGACCGAGGGCGGGTGGAAGACGCAGCCATTGGAGTCGACTCTCAGCTTCACCTTGACCTACCGTTTGCTTGTCCAGCGCTCCAGGCTGTCCTTCACATCCAGACAAGCTCCTTCGCTCTCCACATACCGAGCGAGGAATGTAAGGACGTCGGCCACCGGCACGTACAGGTTGAACATGTGCACGGTGGCGGTCCGTTCCTGCTGGGCGGCACCGAAGAGGGGCTGTGCTTGCAGCAGCGACAGCGGCGCCTCTCGCCCCTTCTCCTGGAACAGCTGGAGCAACTTCTGCCACCCTGCGGGTCGTCGGAAGGTGACATCGAAGAACCCAGCAAAGTCCTGGACGCAGTAGATGTCATCGATCGTGAAACCGCAACAGTCCATCAGGACCTTCTGGATGAAGGTCACTCTGGTAAATCCATTGCCCTCGCTCTGGCGTCGCAATGTCAGCCAGACAGTGTTTTTGATGCCCCAGGCCTCGAGCCGATGCGCTGTGCTCTTCAGCCATCCTCTTCACCACTGTCGTTGTCGTCGCTGGAAAGGGGTGTCAGATTGGGAGCCAATCAGCATCAGGATCCACCCCTGCGTCAGCGCAGAACCTTCTCTGCCTTCCGATCGTCGCGTATCCCAAGGGAACTCCACTTGATCTTAGCCTTATCACATCTTGATGCCCATTGGTTCTCCATGACAATGAAGAGTATCTGCAAGGAGGTAGAAATTTTAATACCCTTTACAGCTACATCTCAACCTTGTAGTGCCAAGGCTGATGGACCAAAATATTTCAATTCAAACACCCAGCAGTAGCTAGATAAATGTCTGCTTTAAGATGGAGAGGAAATTAATGCTGACATACTGTTTGGACCAGCCCAATATTTAAATTGAACTTCCATTTGCAATTTACATGACAAAATACTGATTGCTTCAAAGGGATCTCAAGCTTAAAATCAATATCGAAAGTCTTGAGCAACATCTTTTATATTCTGTAAAAGAAAGCAATTTTCAGTATTACTCATCAACTTGATCAATTTTGTCCCCAACTTCCACCACGCCCACAAACTTACCTGGTCCATTTCCAACACCTCCCTCCCCTTTCTCAATCTCTCTGTCTCTATCTCTGGAGATAGTTTATCTGCTGATTTCTTCAATAAACTCACTGATTCTCTGAGCTACCTGGACTCTACCTCTTCCCACCCTGTCACTTGTGAAAGTGCCATCCCCTTCTCTCAATTCCTCCATGTCTGTGGCATCTGCTCTTAGGTGGATGCTTTTCATTCAGGAACTGATGAGATGTCCTACTTCTCCAAAGAAAGGGGATTCCCTTCCTCCACCATCAACACTGCCCTCCACCACATCTCTTTCATTTCACACAGGTCTGCCATCACCCCACCCTTCCACCACCTACCAGGGATAGGGTTCCTCTTCTTCTCGCCTACCACCCACTAGCCTCAAAGTCCAGCACATAATTCTCACTAACTTTACCATCCCCAATGGGATTCCACCAAAAACCATATCTTTCCTTCCCCCCTGCTTTCTGCACCCGCAGGGATCACTCCCTACATGACTCCCTTGTCCATTCATCCCTCCCCACTGAACTACCACCTGGCACTTTTCCTTGCAAGCAGAACAAGTGCCACAGCTCCCCCTACACCACCTCCATCACTACCATTCAGGACCCCAGACAGTCCTTCCAGGTGAGGCAACACTGCACCTGTGAGTCTGCTGGTGTCATATACTGTATTTGGTGCACCCGTTGGGCCTCCTGTATATTGGAGAGACCTGACGTAGATTGGGAGATCGCTTTGACAAGCACCTCTGCTCTGTCTGCAAGAAAAAGCAGTTTCTCCCAGTGGCCGCCCATTTCAATTCAACTTCCCACTCCCATTCTGACATGTCAGTCCATGGTCTCCTCTACTGCTGCGATGAGGTGACACGCAGGTTGGAGAAGCAAATTATATTCCATCTGGATACAGGGGCGTATCTATGGAAAATAGCGCCTATGGTAAGCACTGTAATTGTGCCCCTGTCCAAATATCTTTTATATAACTTTTATATAACTTTATCATAATATCAGCTCAAAAATACAAGTCAAGCTCTTTAATGTTTTAATTAACAAATTATGGCACTACATGAAAATTATAACTGCATCTTCCTTGATGCAAATTGGTCCATGATGTGATCAAAGTCAGTTTTTTCAGTTTCTTCTCTTTCTACACTCAGCAGAACAAGATCACAGTGTCTGCACTCTCTGTTAAGTCAGCAAGAAGGGGTCAATTTCTCAAGAGTAAATGAGAGAGTATTGAAAATTTTTGGTGACTGTTGGTGAGACAACTAATTGAAATATTGAATATCCATAATTATTGGATTATTTTCTTTATTATAGGGAGAAATAAAATCAACATTAATGAAAAAGGACCACAGGTATTTTGTTAGTATTAATTCCAGCAATGTATTTTATGCAGTAAAGCTCATTTAATATGTTATAAATTACTGACACACAGCTACAAATTTGTGCACATTGAAATTTTCCCACTCTGTTTATACAAGTCAGACATTGATACTCACAATCCAATACGTTAAGTCAAATCCAATCACATATATCTGACACACTCACAGAAATTACCTCAGAGGCCAACTCTGGATTGTGAATATTAATATATATAGTGCCTATGAAAAGTATTCACCCCCCTTGGAAGCTTTCATGTTTTATTGTTTTACAACATTGAATCACAGTGGATTTAATTTCCCTTTTTTGACACTGATCAACAAAAAAAGACTTTCATGTTAAAGTGAAAACAGACCTGTACAAAGTGTTCTAAATTAATTACAAATATAAAACACAAAATATTGATTGTGTAAGTATCCACCCCCTTCAAGTCAGTATTTAGTAGATGCACCTTTGGCAGCAATTACAGCCTTGAGTCTGTGTGGATAGGTCTCTATCAGCTTTGCACATCAGGACACTGCAATTTTTCCTCCATTCTTCTTTACAAAACTGCTCAAACTCTATCAGATTGCATGGTCAACCTCATCCTATTACTGCAATTTTTGGCTTACCGATGCTGGATAATAGTAATTTATCCCCTTCAGCTCGACGGATGATTGCATTTGTTACATTAATGGCTAGAAGATCCATTCTATTGAACTGGAAAGAAATTAATCTCCCAACTACATTTCAATGGTTTTCCCAAACTATATCTTGCCTGAGTTTAGAAAATATCAGAAGTGTCATTTTTGACCCTTCAGTCAAATTTGAAGAAACTTGGAGACCATTTATTCAACATTTTCATGAGTTAAATTGAACTTTCCCGAACCATTTTCTAATCATCTTTAGTTATTTAGTTCAAGGTGTGGAGTTATTGACACTATTGTGTATGCCTGATATGATACAATAGCCCATGTTGGTTCGGTTGGTTGTTGTTAGTTTTTTTTGTGGGGGTTTTATTTTTGTAAATACAGCATGAGTTTGGGGGTTATCATATATGTGTTATTAATTGTAGTTACATTCCAACCTTATTAATTATGTACTCTCAAGCTCTCTGTATTTGTTGTTTTTTTTCCTTGTCTTTTGTTTGAAAATTAATAAAAAGATTTAAAAAGAAAGGAAAAGATTGCATGGGGATTGTGAGTGAACAGCCCTTTTCAAGTCCAGCCACAAATCCTCAATTGGACTGAGGTCTGGATTCTGACTTGGCCACTCCAGAACATTAACTTTGTTGTTTTTAAGCCATTCCCGTGAAGCTTTGGCTTTATGCTTGAGGTGATTTTCTTGCTGGAAAACAAATCTCCCAAGTCGCAGTCACAGAAACTGCTGATCTCCTGGGATTTTCACACACAACATTCTCTAGAGTTTAAAGAGAACGGTGTGCAAAATAAAAAAAAACCAGCATCCAATGAGCGGCATAAATGCATTGTTAATGAGAGAGGTCAGAGGAGAATGTCCAGACCGGTTTAAACTGACAGGAAGCAACAGCAACTCAAATAACCACATATTACAACAGTGGTGTGCAGAAGAGCACCTATAATACCATGGGCCCTTATCTTGTTAAACAGCCTTACGTGCAACACTTTGTCAAAGGCCTTCTGGAAATCCAAGTAAATAATATCCACTGACTCTCCTTTGTTGATGGTGTTTGTTATTTCCCCAAAAAATCCCTCAAAGATTTCTAAATGGACATTGACCCCATGAACACTATCTCAATACTTTTTGTCTACACTACTTATTTTAACAGAACTATTTAATAGACATGCTTACTGTAAATCAGTTTTTTTTTCTCTATGTATCAGGCATTTCATCATTCTGCTGCTGTAGAGTTAGCAAATGCCACGAGATACACCTGATATTAAACCAGGTTCTGGTTCAGAATGAATTCCCAAAGGGAAGGCTTGGATTGTAATGAATCACAAACATACATTCGGGATTACTGAGCTGGACAGGACGAGGAGGTAAGTTTGCCTGACTGCACAGTGGTGGGAAAACTGGTGGCGCTGGAAGAACAGCAGTGGGAAGTGGTGAAATCAAATTCAGGGTGGGGGGGGGGGGGTTATGATGGAGAGTAAACAGGAAAATGGAGGCTTTGTGATTGGAATGGAGGGAAACGATCTGTTGCTCTCTGCGTCCCATGGCAGCGGAAGTAAACAGGCAGAATGCGTGAATTCAGAAACAATGTATGCATAGCAAAGGCCAGGTGGTTTGAAATAGGGATTGGAATAAACAAGGGGTATCTCATGGGTGAAAGGTCATGAATAACTAGGGCAGGGGTGGTGACCCTACGGCATGTGTAAAGGTTTTGTTGGTACACAGCAGACACTCAATACTGTTGATTGCTCGGTTTGTTTCCTTCTGTCTCTGTAATACTTCTATCAATAGTCAACTAATGAATACAATAAATAAGCCAGGGCTCACACTTTTTCCATAAAGTACATAATTATTGTTACAAATTAACTCAGCAATGAGAATCTCTGCTCAGAGTTACAAATTCATTTTAGGAGACTATTGTCAATTCATGCACACATTCTGAAAAAGGTTTCCCACCCCTGCTCTAGGGAGTGTTCAGAAGAGTTACTAGCAAAGGAGTTGAATTTGCAGTCTCGCTAAGGGTGAGCTGTGTGACTGTGTAAAATGCACCAGGTGCAACTTGTCAGCTTGGCAAATTCTTGGCAGTCGTCAAGACAGTGCTCACGCTGGGCTGGACTTCTCCAAACTTTTCCAGTCTGATCTCAGAGTCAGGTTTATCATTACTGACCTGTGCATGTTGAGAAATAGGTGTTTTGCAGCATCAGTGCTGTGCAATATATTTTAAGAAGTTACAATATGAAATAAACAATTGATTCAAAAGGTACACTGAGTGTGGGTCTTCAGGCTCCTATACTTCCTGATGGTAGTATTGAGAAGAGGGCGTACCCCGGGTGCCGAGAGTCCTTAATGATGGATGCTGCTTTCATCAGGCATCGCATTTTGAGCGTCCATGATGGAGCTAACATGATTTGCTTCAGTCAGAAATCACTTTCAAGCACTCTGCAACTCATGTTCTCAGTATTCATCTGTCTATCTATGGTTCCTAAGGTTGCCATATCCAGGGGTGGGAGTGGGGATAAGCTCCCACTACCTATAAAGTGCTCCAAATGGCGTGTGTCTCTAACAGCCTCTGACAACCAAGTCCAATTCTTGGCCTTCACGTGTAGCTTAGCTACTAGGCCCAGCGGAACCGTTTCTCAATAAGAGGAGGGGCAACGGTGCACCATTGGCACCTCAAAACCATTTGCTTTGGGCAGGTGGGGCTTGTTAGCCTTGAACGGCAGCCCTTGGACTACATCAGTGACGTGGAGAGGGGGAACCCGCAGCTTGGGCCACAGCCGGTTCTTCAAATCCTCCTGCCCAGGCTTGTGCCCTGGAGAGGATGCAGTCCACCAGAGGCGCAGACCCGTGACCCCCTGGGATCGACGGCTGCCTATTACTATCTATCTATCAGCACTGTTGGTCTTCTCTGCACAGTGATTGCTTGTCAGTTTTTGTTGTGTGGTTTTTTTGGAAAAGATGAAATATGAAAGGAAGCTAGCCAATAATATAAAAGACGATACAAAAGTTTTCTCAGATAAATAAAGAGTAAAAGAGAAGTGAGAGTGAATATCGGACTGCTGGAAAATAATGCCAATAATGGGGGAGAAAGAAATGGCGAATGAACTTGATAAGAATTTTGCATCAGTCTTCACTGTGGAAAACCCTAGCAGTATGCTGGAAATTTCAGAGTGTCAGTGGGCAGAAGTGAGTGTAGTTGCTGTTAATAACTTGGGAAGCTGAAACGTCTGAAGATAAGAAATGATACCCGGACCAAATGGACTACACCCTCGGGTTCTTGGGTAGCTGAAGAAATTATGGTGTTAGTAATGATCATTCAAGAATCACTAGATTCTGGAATGGTTCGGGAGGACCGTAAAATTACAAATGTCACTCCAAGAAGGGAGGTAGGCAGAAAAAGAAAATTATAGGCCAGTTAGCTTGATTCAGTGGTTGGGAAGCTGTTGAATCCATTAGGGATCAGGCTTCGAGGTACCGGGAGGCACATGATAAAGTCAATGTGATTTCCTTGAGGGGAAATCTAGCCTGACAAATCTTTTGTAATTCTTTGAGGAAATAACAGGCAGGATAGACAAAGCAGAGTCAGAGGATGTTGTTTATTTGGATGTTCAGAAGGCCTTTGACAAGGTGCTGCACATGAAGCTGCTTAACAAGAAAAGGGCCCATGGTATTACAGGAAAGATACTAGCGTGGATAGAAGATTGGCTGACTAGCATGAGGCAAGGAGTGGGAATGAAGGGAGCTTTTTATGGTTGGCTGCTGGTGCCTGGTGGTGTTCCACAAGGGTTGGTATTGGACTGCTTCTTTTCACATTCTACGACAATTTCTGAATTGATGGCTTTGCAGATGATGCAAAGACAGTGGAGGTGTTGAGGAAGCAGAGAGTCTGCAGAAGGACTTGGACAGATTGGGAGAATGGGCAAAGAAGTGGCAGATGGAATAGTATAGGGAAGTGTATGGTCATGCAGTTTGGTAGAAGAAATAAAGGCGTAGACTATTTTCTAAATGGGGAAATATTCAAAAATCAGAGGTGCAAAGGGACTTGGGAATCCTCGTGCAGAGTTCCCCAAAGGTTAACTTGCAGATTGAGTCGGTGGTGAGGAAGTTAAATGCAAAGTTGGCATTCATTTAGAGGGGACTGGAACACAAGAGCAAGGATCTAATACTGAGGCTTTGTATGACATTGTCAGACTGTACTTGGAGTATTGTGAGTGACTTTGGGGGCCTTTATCTAAGAAAACAGATGTGCTGGGATTGGAGAGGGTTCACAGGTTCATGGGAATGAAATTGTCAATGGATGAAGAGTGTTTGATGGCTCTGGGCTTGTACTCACTGGAATTTAGAAGAGTGAGGGGTGAGCTCATTGAAACCTATTGAATATTGAAATGTCTAGAAAGACTGGGTGTGGAGAGGATGTTTCCGATAGTGGGGGAATCTAGGACCAGAGGGCACAGCCTCAGAATAGAGGGCCGTCCATTTAGAACAGAGATCAGGAGGAAGTTCTTCAGGCAGAGGGTAGTAAATCTGTGGAATTCATTGCCACAAGCAGCTGTGGAGGCCAGGCCACTGGGCATATTTAAAGCAGAAGTTGAAAGGTCTTCCTTTGTCAGGATATCAAAGGTTATGGGAAGAAGGCATGAGAATGGGGTTGAGGGGGGATAATAAATCAGCCATGAGTGAATGGTGGAGCGGACTCGATGGGTTGAATAGTCTAGCTCTGGTCCTCTGTCTTATGGCCACAAACCACGGTTGTGTTTCAAAGGGACTTTTAAAAAAATTAAACAAAATATACTTTATTCAAAAATAAATTATATACAATAAACCATTCAATGACTTTCCATCCTTTACAACTGTTTCCATTACATTTTCACACTTTTTTCCACCCACGTGGCACTCTGTTATTCCATATTAACATACCCTTTTTGAGGGGTATACACCCCACCCCCCACCCCTCAACTCCCACGGGAGAAGAACCCTAGACTGTGGTCCTTCCCCACCGGGCCCTTGCGATGGCTGCACCGAGTTTGAGTGCGTCCCTCAGCACGTACTCCTGCAGCCGAGAATGTGCCAGTCGGCAGCATTCCCCCACGGACATCTCCGTGTGCCGGTAGACCATCAAGTTTCGGGCCGACCAAAGAGCGTCTTTCACCGAGTTGATGATCTGTCAGCAGCACCGGATGTTGGTCTTGGTGTGCGTCCCCAGGAACAGCCCGTAGATCATAGTGTCCTCTGTTACGCAGCTGCTGGGGATGAACCTCGACACTGCCCCTTCCATCCTCCTCCACACCTTCTCCGCGAACCCACAGTTTGCAAAGAGGTGGGTCAGGGTAGGAATACCGACTGAGATCTGACGGGACAACCAACGAACTTGTTAAACCAACAGGCAGAGCAGGGGTTCAGGGATGAGCATTTAGGTTGCTGAGAGCTGAGTGGAAACTACTGCAGATCCCAGGGCAGAGGAAGGTACAAGCCGGTAAAACAACCAGGGAGAGTGACACTCAGCAGGTCCGGCAGCATCTCTGGAGGAAAATAAACAGAGAACGTTCATCAGGACTGGAAAAGGAAGGGGGCAGTAGCCAGAATAAGGGGGTGAAGGGAGGGGGAGGAGTAAGAGCTGGCAGGCGGTAGTAGGTAAGGGGTTGAAAGGTTACTTTATTATGAAAGTATGTGTGCAGTATACATCTCTGAGATTCTTCTTCAGATCGCCACCAAACAAAGAAAAACCCTGGAAGTCACTTCAAAGGGAAATAGCAACTCCGCCCAATAAAAAACGAAAGGCAATATGATCATCAACCACCCAAACTCCCCCCCCCCCCCCGCACAGAATGCAAAAAAAGGACATTGGCTCCCAAATGCCCCCACCTTACACAAAAAACTAACAAAAATACAGGAACATCCCCCCCCCCCCCGACTCCCTCCCGGCTGCACAAAAAAACGAGAAAGATTGGGCAAAAACACAGAATATAAAAACCGTAAGACTGAAAATGTCGATAGTCAAAATCCATAAACGCAGAACCTCGGTAGTCCTCCGAAGTCATCGGAAGGGAGAGACGCCACTTGATCGCAAAGGCCTAACCCCGTGTACAGTCACAGGCCACAGGCTCCTTCAGGAGCAGAGCGATCCCACCGGAGAATAAAAGGCAAGTGGTCTGGGAGGGGGAATTAAAGTGAGAAGTTGTGAGGTGATAGATGAAAGACCCAAAGGATTTAGTGAGGGTGGAGGGTGACTTGGAAACCCTGTGCTGGTTCATTATGTTAGCAATTACCCGTTTACAGTTCGTAATTTCAGCTGGATTTTCCCTCTGTCTTACTATGGAATGAAATATTGGAATCTTTTTATCAAATCTCAAAGTTCAAAATTCAGAATATATTATCAAAGAACATACACAGTTTGTCCTGCCAGAGGGGTTCAGCCTGAAACGTCAACTATACTTTTGTCAATAAATGCTGCCAGGCCAGCTGAGTTCCTCGAGTATTTTTGTGCGTGTCGCTCAAGATTTTCACCAGATACTACTCTGAGATTAATGTTCTTGTGGGCATTCACAATAAATACAAGAGATCACAACAGAGTCAACGTAAAACTGCACAGAACAAAGATGGACGAACAACCAGCGTGCCAAAGACAACATACTGTACAAATACAAAAAAGGGAAAAATAATAATTAATAAATGTACGTGGGTGTCGAGTGACAGAATAGCAAACGTAAACTAGCCCGATTCCGCAATGAAACCTCAAAAGACTGGTCTAAAATGAGAGCGCACACTCCGACAGCCCCGGCTCTCTGTGAGCTGAGCTGAACTCAAGGGAGCGCTGGCTGATACAAGCCGGTGCCTCCCAGCCTCGGGGCTGCGGAATGGTTTCAGCCTGAAACGTTGACTGTACTCTTTTCCATAGATGCTGCGGAGTTCCTCCAGCATTTTGTGTGTGTTGCTCGGATTTCCAGCATTTCCTCCTGTTTGGGAACGGCAGACTGGATCCCGCACAAGCGCATGCCTCCTGTGAACTGAACCCAGGCGTGGTCCGACACGCAGCAGGCAGCTTCGGAACCGCACGTCAGGGGCTGCTTCCATTTAAGGAAGATATGCACATAGCCAAGGCGAAAAGAAGTCATGTAACCTTAAAAAGTAACGCTAGGTTAGAAAGAGAATAAAAACAACAAATATAGCTGCATCTTCTTTATAGTCTATATGTGGGTACACAGTAGCAAAGTAACTGAGCTCGTGTTGATGTTAAGGAGTTGTGTCTCTCGTTGGCTCTCTGTGTGGGAGACTGGTTAAACATACTTACCTGGCAGGGAACTGTCGGTGATCAGGAGGGCCGAGGTTCCAGGATGAGGCTATCCCATTGCACTCCGGGTGTGCTGATGCCTGTGATATCCCCAAATGCGGGATACTCGGCTGCATAATTTGTGGTCGTGGGGGACTGTGTTGGCGCTCTCCCCTGATCATCAAATTAAAAAGAGGTTCAAAATGTTGTCACAGCCAAAGTTCCCACCATCGGGGACTGGTGTTGCGCTCCCGGGCGACCAACAGGCTAACGTTACGCCTTCTTTGGTAGAGACTAACCTCCACCCTGCTGCCCTAATGTTCCTATCTTCCTGTTTGCAATGATCTGGAAGTCCAGGCCCCCATGCTGCTGTTGTTGTTCATCCTTCGGAGTCGAAGACGACCACGACTTCTGTCGGGTGGAGGGTTTGTGACCGTGGGTCCGGAGGTGACTGGTGAGGCCAATCCGGGCCCTGAAAGCTCGCCCACATGTGGGACACATGAGGGTAGGTGCTGCAGTGGAAGTGGAGGTAGCTCGAGCCTTGCGCGCGGCGCGTTTCCTCTGAGCCTCTGCGGTGCGTCTGATTTCTGCTGCATACGCTCCTTTAGTGGTCCTGCTCCACCAGGTCGGGTGGTCCAGAGCAAGTGATTCCCAGCTACTGGGATTGATGTTGAGGTCTTTGAGGGACACTTTGAGGCAGTCTTTGAAACGTTTCTTCTGCCCTCCAACTGAGCGCTTGCCCTGGCTCAGCTCTCCATACAGCAGCTGTTTTGGTAGTCGACTGTCAGACATCCTGATGACATGGCCAGCCCATCTGGCTTGGGCTTTCTGTAGGAGGGTGTAGACGCTGTGGGTGCTAGCCCGTTCCAGGACCTCCGTGTCTGGGACTTTGTCCTGCCATCGTCCGTGGAGAAGTCTGCGGAGGCAGCTCAAGTGGAAGTGGTTGAGCTGTTTAGCGTGTCTGCTGTAGACAGTCCAGGTTTCGCTGGCATTGAGGAGGGTGGTGAGAACCATTGCTCGGTAGACCTTCAGCTTGGTGGTAAGATTGAGTCCTCTCCGCTCCCATACATTCTCACGGAGTCTCCCAAAGGCGGCACTGGCTTTGGCCATTCTGTTGCTGATCTCTGCATCTATGTTCACCGCTCATGATAGAGTACTGCCCAGATAAGTAAAGCTGTCTACTGCCAGTAGCTTCTGCCCCTTTACTGTGATGTGTGGTTCCTGGTAGGGCTTTCCGGGTGCGGGCTGGTACATAACTTTGGTCTTTTTGGTGCTGATTGTAAGTCCAAAGTTGTCACAGGCTCGTGAGAAGCAGTCCATTTCTCGCTGCATCTTCTGCTCTTGTGCTGGCGTTGAGGGCGCAATCATCAGCGAATAAGAGGTCTCTGACGACGGTCTCCTTTACCTTTGTAACAGCCTGTAGACGCCGGAGGTTGAATAGCCCACCGCCAGCCCTGTATCTGACGTGTATACCATCCTGACAATCGCGGAAGGTGTTATTCAGCACAGCAGAGAAGACCATGCTAAAGAGTGTAGGGGCGAGAACGCATCCTTGCTTCACACCGTTCGTCAATGGGAAGGCTTCTGACTCGTCACCATCATCCAAAACTTTCACCATCATGCCATCGTGGAACTGCCGAACAATCGTGATGAACCTGCTAGGCACTCTACCAGAGAAAGTCAAATAACTGGAGGTTGAGTCACTCGAAGCCCAGAGGTCAAACTTATGATTGGTGGTTTTCCAGAATCGGGCATATTATTACTGACGTATGTTGTGATTATTGTATTGAATTGACTTTGTTACTTATATCCTCCATGTACATGAGGAGGAAAAATCGTTACATCTACAGATGCGCTGGGCTGTCCGCACCACTCTCTGCAGAGTCCTGCAATTACAGACAGTGATGCAGCGAGTCAGGATGCTCTCAATTGTGGCCCTGTAGGTTAAAGTTCTTGGAATTTGGGGGCTATACTAAACTTCTTCAACCATCTGAGGTGAAAGAGGCCTTTTTTCACCACACAGCTGGTATATACAGTACAGACACACAAGTATACTGCAGATGCTGTGGTCAAAGCAACACGTACAACACGCTGGAGGAACTCAGCAGGTCGGGCAGCATCCGTGGAAACGAACAGTCAACGTTTCGGGCCAGTCCTGATGAACGGTCTCAGCGGGAAACATTGACTGTTCATCTCCACGGATGCTGCCCGACCTGCGGAGTTCCTCCAGCGTGTTGGTATATACAGACCACGTGAGATCCTCGGTGATGTGGATGCCGAGGAACTTAAACCTGTTCACTCTCTCAACCTCAGATCCATTGATGTCAATAGCCTGTCTCCATTCCTCCTGTGATCCAAGATGGCTGATTATCTGTTATTTGTGAAGCGGGGTGCCGTGCGCAATCATAATCGATTGAAAACGGACGTGGGAGCATGGAGGAACATCGGGAAATCTCCAGGAAGACCTTCTTCGTTGCTGCTGCTGCTGTGAGGTCCGGGTCTCTGCTGGGAAGAACAGGCCCCCAATCCTCGGGGTCGCGTTGCCGTTGGCCGTTGGCGGGGGCGTCTTAATACACTCGGCAGAGGATGGTGCTTGGAGAAGCTGTGCCGGAGGGGATGGTCGTCAGCTCGGAGGTTCGACGGACTCGGAGTCCGCAGCAGTCAGGTCACTTTTGGCCTGCGAGGCTGAGTCGGGCGGCACCGTGGAAGTCCATAGCCGGGGTATTCCCTTCTGCCGCTGGCGTGGGATGGCGAGTCTGTCGGGACCCTGAGGACTTGTGGAAACTGTGTGGTGATTTCTTTTGAACTTATAGTCCTTTAACATCTTTGGACTATTTTTACTGTGCCCATGATCTGTTTTTTTTTTATCAATTATGCTATTGTTTGCACTGTTGTAACTATATGTTGTAACTATGTGGTTTTTGTGCAGGTCTTGTAGCTTTAGTTTTTGGTCTTGTTTTGTCTGGTGGATTTGGAGCTCCTTTCCGTGGAACGCGCTTAGACGGTAGCACGATATTGATACGCAGCAGCCTCTCCAGACTCTGGATTGGGGATTGCCAAACGTTATGTGGACTTTCTGGTGTAGTCTGTTTTGTCATATGCTTTTGTGGTATCATTCTGGAGGAATGTTGTCTCATTTTTTAACTGCATTGCATTTGTGGTTTCTAAATGACAATAAACTGAATCTGAATCTGAATCCACAACCAGCTCCTTTGTTTTTGTGACATGGAGGGAGAGGTTGTTTTCTTGACACCACTGTGTCAGGGTCATGACTTCTTCTCTGTAGGCTCCCTCATTATTATTTGAGATAATGTAGTAACGTCAGTTTTGCGGCAGCAGTACTTTGCAATAAATAAAAATACATCCAAACATTAAATTAAATAAGCTACTGTATTCATAAATGTGTTGTGTTGTGCTGAACACTGGGCAAGCTATGTGTGCGTTGGAATATGCAACAACACTTGCAGGCTGCCCCCAGCACGTGGGTGGGCGTAAATGCAAATCACGTTTAACTATATCATGTGATGCTCACGTAATAAATAAAATAATTCTGGATGTCATTATTGCAACTCAGCGGTGAGAGGCTGAATTTATGTCACAAGAGAGACGGCCGATACGAGAAAGGTGGTGTAGTGGTTAGTGCCAGCCTTTACAGTACCAGCAACACGGTTCAATTCCCACCGCTGTCCGTAAGGACCCCGTGACCATGTGGGTTTCCTCTAGGAGCTCTGGTTTCCTCCCACAGTCCAAAGACGTACCGGTTGGTGGGTTAATTGGCCTTCGTATGTCCTGTGGTTAGGCTAGGGTTAAATCGGGCGCTGCTGACCTAGAAAGCCCGTTCTGTGCTGTATCTCAGTAAATCTTAAAGAATCTGGATCAACACACAGAAAATGCAGGAGGAACTCGGCAGGTCGGGCGGCATCTACGGAAAGAAGGTACAGTTGATGTTTTGGGCTTCGTCGGGACTGGAAAGGTAGGGGTAGCAGCTGGGATGAAAAGGGAGGGGGCTTGCAGGTGATAGGTGAATCAAGGTGAGGGGGGAAGGCAGGAGGGAGGGACAATGAAGTGAGAGTAATGTGAGAAGCTGGGAGATATCTGCAAGACAATGAATCTCAGTGTAGCACATGGTGACAGAGAAACCCAATGATAAATTTACATTGAACCTTGAACTTAGATAGGCAGAGGGCTGAAATGGAAGGAATCTGATAGGACAGTAGACCACGGAGTAATGGGAAGGGGAAGGAGGTGGGGACCCAGAGGGAGGAAGATGAAGTTGATAGACAGGTTGGGAGGGTGAGGAGAGGAAAGAAAGTGAGTGTCAGGGCCACTGTTAACCATGTTTTGGACTTGCTTCTCCTACTTGCAAATATTACGTTTTATTACCTTGTGTCTTATTTGTATCCACTACATCATCTTTAACAATCTCACAAACTCGTGTCAGACCTGATGCACCATCAATAACTCACTCTGAGACGTAAAAGCGAGGTATCGGCTTTTATTGACTGGAAGAAGGAACAAGCAGAGAGTGAGCACCATACTACATCCTGGAGACTGAGAGGCCGGGCTCAGACCTCCATCACCTTTATACAGGGGTCTGTGGGAGGAGCCACAGGAGCAGTCATCAGGGGGCGTGTCCAGACAGGTATATGTAGTTCACCACAAGACCCATCTAATGTAACTGCTGCAAGAGGTTAAAGTTATGTGCTGATGGCTTTGATTACATCATCTTCAGGAAACTTTTTTCTGTTCTTTGTTAGCCTGAAGTTATGTGCTAACAGTTTTGAAACTGTTATCCCAACCCCACCCCCAATGTGATTTGGAGTTATTTCTTCCCCTCACCTACTGCTGTCTCGATTGTCACCCGTATCCACCAGGAAGGAAGGAAGTTTCAAGGTCTGTGGAGCCCATCCTATCCCCAACGCAGCTCTTTCACTCTGTCTCAGTACATGTGGCAATAATAAACCAATTCCAGTTCTGTCCTGCTATGATAAAACTCTTGGATGTGGAAGACGGACTCTTTAACTCAATTTATCTCATTATGCTCCTTGTGCCTTATTGTCTGGCTGCCTGTGTACCACTTTGTGCTCCGTGATTTACCTTGTACTCCCTCAATGTACTTATCAGACACAGAACATTACAGCACAGCACAGGCCCTTCAGCCCATGACTTAGTAATCTACTCTCAGATCAATCTACCCCTTCCTTCCGATGGAGCCCTCCATGTTTTTATCATCCAAGTGCCTACCTCAAAGTTTCCTCTCCTATCGCTGAGCAGTCCTACCCTCACTCCAGCCATCCTCCTGTTTTTCACATGTGTAGAATGCCTTAGAGTTTACGTTAATCCTAGTCACCAAGGCCTTCACATGTCTATTTTTAGCTCTCCCAAATCCATTCGTAAGCACGTTCCTGGCTTCCTTGTAACTCAGTAGAGACCTGCCTGATCCTTGCTTCCCAAACCATAAATAAGCTGCTTTCTTCCTCTTGATTAGATGTTCTGCATCTCTTGTCAAGTTTTATGGAAATAGTTAAGATGTTATAAAAAAAGACAAGTTACCACTTAACTGAGTAACAAATTATGAATTTAAATAAAATACGGAAGAAATTTGAACACTACTGTCACAGTACTATAAACCTGTGTATTAGTCGCTAATAGCTATCGACAGAGGAATTCATTCTAAGTATGCTGCCGTGTTCTTCCGGTGAACTGTAATTGAATGAAATCTAATGCAGATAATGGACTGTCTTCATGCAATACCTTCGATGACTGCATTCTCCAATTCTTCATTTTCATTATAACATTCAAGATGGTTGTCGATACCTTCACATTTTTTGGTAGTTCTGAACCTGTTGAGGTAGTGAAATTGTTTAATTTTCACTCCCGAACATTTCAGGCATCTCCAAGCCTGAATGCTTGAAACAGCAGTGAGCAAAAGAGTTCTGAATTATCTTATTGCTTATTTCTCACCAACTATCAGTGTTAAAAATCACTGATGCAACCGCCACATGCAATTGACACTATTTAAAAACTGTTCACTCTAAGCACGGTGTAGTGTCTGATTGCCACGCAATCGCACGTGACTGATGCTAGTTAGAAACTGTTCAATGTCTCCTGTCCTAATTCAGTGGCATAATGTCCCAAATAAATGAAGGGAATCCCAGCTATTTTCTTCATTAGTGTTTGCCCTTTAAGAGCTGTCCCAAATAAGTGGTTGCTCTGATTAACTGATGATATAATTAACCAGAATCCACTGTATTTGTTATTGAGAGCAGCCACAAGGGTACTCTCCACAGTCTGTCTATTCCCTTTCCATCTCCTGACAGTCACCCAGCTACCTGCCTCCTGCAGCTTGGGTGTGACTGCCTCCCTGTAGCCTCTATCTTCATTCTCCTGAATGATCTATAGGTCATCCAGCTCCGGCTCCAGTTGCCCAACGTGATCTGTAAGCAGTGGCACCCAGATACACGTCTCACAGGCGGAGCAATCGGAGAGAATGGAGGTGTTCCAGATCTCCCATTTCTTGCATAAGGAGAGGACCACTTCCCTGGGATCCATTCTCACTACTCCAGCTGGGCACGAATACCCGAAGAAAGAAAAACCTGACAGAAACTTCAACTTAGCCTTTACTCACCTCTTTGAAGCCTCTTGAACCAAAGCTTCAGCTCTCCACTCTAACCCTAAAGTATCATTAGAAAGATTAGAAGTAGAAGCATTACTTTGTCAGTTTGTGACACAGAAAGGGTTTACGTGGAAAGCCTACAGCACAATACAGGTCCTTCAGCCCACAAAGCTGTGCCGAACATGTCCCTACCTTAGAAATTAGCTAGGGTTACCATAGCCCTTTATTTTTCTGAGCTCCATGTACCTGTCCAGGAGTCTCTTAAAAGACGCTATTGTATCCTCCTGTTTACACAGACCTTCATTCAAGACACAGGAATGGTTTATATCAACATTCAGTCAGGAGTCATAAATGGTTTACACCAACGTTCATTCAGGACCCAGGAAAAGTTTACACTGACACTCTGTCAGGGAACAGGAATGGTTTACACTGAAATCCAGACAAGATATTCTCGCCCCACTCGTGGTCAAAATGACATCCACCCATCATCTCCTCGACAGACTGTCCAGGCAGCCTCCTCTACTGTCATGTGGAGGCTCGACATAGATTCGAGGAACAGGCCTTCATATTTGTCTTGATAGTTACCAGCCTGATGGCGTCAATATTGATTTTTCTACCTGCTTGTCACCACCCCTCTGGGTTTTTTTAAATGGGATGGGGTTGCAAGCCCCATGCCAAACCCCTCCTTTTGCAGTCCGAGCTTGGGATCATCCACGGCAGAGTTTCCTGAAGGATTCAGCTCAGATCTGTGTCTGTATTTACACCACTTGTCTTTTGCACTTTAGTTGTTTGTCAGTCTTGGTTGCTGTAGAGTTTCTCATTGATCCTGCTGTATTTCTTTGTTCTATTGTGAATGCTTGTTGGAAAATGAACCTGAGGATATAAACCTTGTGTCCTTCCCCCCCCACCCCCAAACAAAACAATAAACCCGAAATAGCAACAGGCAAATTTCACGGGCTGACTTTGTCTCTTTTAATTGGAATTTTCTTTTTTTTGTTCTAATTGTGTTCTTTCTTTTGTGTAAAGATGATGTTTATGTTTAATATATTTTCTCCTTCTGAATGCTGCTTATATTAGGCAGTGCTGTTGCAGATAAGTTTTTCATTGCAGCTGTGCACAGAGATACATGCACAGTTGATAATCAAATGGGTGGGAGCTCGGAGTGCGGGTGAAGATATGAAGAAGCAAATGGCTGAAAGCATTGATAAGGGCCACTGGGGAACAGGGGAAAAAATTATAGGAACTGTAGTTGGCCATTCAGCCTGTGAAACTTACCATCATTTAACTTGACCATGGCTGATAGGCCTCAGGCTGCATCTGACATTTTGCATATTCTTCAATTCCCTGATCATTCAGAAAATCATCCATTTCCTCTTTAAAAGGCAGAGTCTCCATTACCCTTTGGTAATGGGTCGAGTATTCCAGAGAGTCTCTGCCTTCTGTGAGAAGAAATTCCTGTATAACTCAGTTTTAAATCAGTGGCCCCTAAACTTTTAACAGTGTCACTCTGTTTGAGATTCTGTCACCAGAGGAAATATCTTAACATTTTCCTTGACATGCCCAGTTCTTCTACCTGCAAGGAATATATAAGCTCTGTCCACAACCGGTAGGAATTCTGGGTGGCCAGACATTTTAATTCCACTCCCCATTCCCATTCTGACATGTCAGTCCGAGGCCTCCTGTACTGCCATGATGAGGGCACTCTCCAGTTGGAGGAGCAACACATCATATTCCATCTGGGTTGCCTCTAACATGGGGGCATAAGTATTGGTTTCAATAACTTCTTTTAATTTCTCCTCCTTCCACCTACTTTCTCTTTCCATTCACCATTCTGGCCCATCTCTTCTCTTCACCTACAGCCTCCCTCTCGTGCCCCCTCTTCTTCCCTTTCTCCCGTGGCCCACTCTCCTCTCCTGTCAGATTTCTTCAGCCCTTTATCATTTCCACATATCACCTCCCAGCTTCTCACTTCATCCCACCTTCTCCACCCACCTAACTTCCCCTCACCTGCCTTTGCAAGTTACCTGTCAGCTTGTACACTTCCCTTCCCCCACCTTCTTCTTCTGGCTTCTTCCTCCTTCCTTTTCATTCCCGATGAGAGTTCTCAGCCCAAAATGTCGACAGTTCATTCCTCTCTATAGATGCTGCCTGACCTGTTGAGTTCCTCTAACACTTTATGTGTATTGCTGAGGATTTCCAGCGCCTGCAGAATCTCATATGTTTAGAATATGGATGCAATATACAGGTTTTAGCCATTGGTGATAGGATAGCCAACTCCTGTCAGGCATTAACTTAGTGAATCCATTTTGGAATGCCTGCTATTCTGAAAGTGGAGTCACAGTGTAAGTGAAAGTGTCACATGCAAATGTTCATGATGATGAAATTTCCCACTGTCATCAATAGAGAGACGAGTGGAGACTGAATCACTGGGACATTCAAAGAAGTGGTAGATGATTTTTGAAAAATCAGAGAATTTAGCAAAACTGTCGAAGAAGAAGAGATCGGAGATAGATCAAGCATAATCATGTTTAACACTGGGGTAGGCTTGCAGGGTTGAGTGGCCTACTCCTGCTCCCATATTCTTGTTAATCATTCACTTGAAAGGTTGGGCAGAGCCACTGAAGTGTCTGGAGTGGGATTCGAACCAACACTGACCAAAAGGGATAAAACTGGTGCCTATGAGGGGGTTGCAGATTGTCAGTGAGTGAACACCAACCCCGTCACCCAGGAATCCCATAAAGGTTTAAGCTCCCTCTTCTGCCGAACATTTCAAATACGAAGGAGGCCATTCAGCCCATCAGTTTCATGATAAAGCAATTCTATCAGTTCCATTCTATGACACATTTTCCTTGTAACTTATACCCTCTTACATGCTCCATCAACTCCCATTTGAATCTGTTGCTAATTACCTACACTAGGGTCTATTTACAGTAGCCAATTACCTATGATACAGAAGGAAATCAAAACACCCTACAGTCACAGGAAGAACGTGCAGACTCCACACTGACAGCACCAATAGTCAGTATCAAACTCAGGTCCCTCAGACTGAGGCACAGCACCAAATGCTTCTCCACCATCTTCATAACCCACTGTTTAAACTCACGGACCATTATTCTTTGTTTCCTCTCTGTTACTGTCAAGGGACCTTCTCTGCTTAATTAGGTGATACTTCAGAGTCAGAAACAGGTCCTTCAGCCCATCTAGTCTGTGCTTTACTGTTATTCTGCCTAGTTTTATTGACTCTCGTCTTTCATACCCCATTGTCCATGTACTTATCCAAACTTCTCTTAAATGTTGCAATTGAACTTGCATCTACCATTTCCATTGGCAGCTCCTTCACTCTCACCACCCTCGGAGTAAAGAATTTTGCCTTAAATAGTTCACCTTTCATTCTTAACCTATGACCCCTAGTTCTTGTCTCAGCCAAGAGAAAAAGCGTGCTTGCATTAATCCGACCTATACCTGTCATAATTTTGAATTACCAACATCATTATGTGTTGTGGGATGTGGGCGACCATGGTCTACGTGACCATGATTATTCTCGGCGAACGTTTGTACAGAAGTGGTTTGTTATCGTCCTCTTCTGAGCATTGTCCTTTACAAGATGGGTGACCCCAGCCAATCTCTCTTCGGAGATCGTCTGCCTGGCGTCAGTGGTTGCAAATCAGGATTTGTGATACTGTATGTACCTGCTACTCATACGACCACCCACCACCTGCTCCCATGTCTTCGAGCCTGGGGGTGGGAGGGGAGGCTAAGCAGGTGCAGCACCTAGCTCAAGGGTGACCTGTGGGTTAGTGGAGGGAAGGAGCTCCTTACACCTCCTTTGGTAGAGACGTATCGCTACCCTGCTTGGCAACCTCAGACTCGGGAGCAATCTCTCAGTAGATTGGGGGTTTCGGCGCTCGGACATGTTGTGGCTCTCAATCCATTTTGCACTTACTGTATTTAACTTGAAAGGTGAGGGGTCAAGATGCGGACATGGTTCACATGGATACGGCAAAAGAGACATGGACATAAAGCTTTCTTTATGACATGTGCAACCACTTTCAAGGAATTATGGATCTGTATTTATAGAAGCTTGTTCGATTGCACTCCTCAGAGCCCTACCATTCACCGTGCAGGTCCTGGATGGTCCTCACAAAGTGCAACACCTCATACTTGTCTACATTAAATTCCATCTGGCATTTTTCAGCCATTTTCCTGCTGGTCCACATCTAGCTGCAAGTTCTGATAGTCTTCCATACAGTCCACATCACCCCCAATCTTTGTGTCATCCATAAAATTGTTGATCCAGTTAACCACATTATCATCCAGATCGTTGATATAGATGACGAACAATAACGGATTCAGTTCTGATCCCTGCAGAACACTACTAGTCACTGTCACAGAAGCAACCATCTACTACCACTCACTGGCTTCTCCCATGACGCTAATATCTAATCTAATATCCTACCTCATCTTGGATGCCAAGTGACAATCTTCTTGACCAACCTCCCATGGGGGTCCTTGTCAAATACCTTGTCAAACCCACAACCGAGAGGAGATGTGAGCCTGTACCTCAACTCAGAATAAGGCAGAGATTGCTGTATTTCTGGCCTGGATATTTTACTTTGGGATGCTATCACTGAAGTCAAGAAAGTGGTTGGAGGATGTCTCTTTATGGCACATATAAGATACAGAAATGTCCTGCCTCGAAAGGACCAATAACTGGCTATCCTTCAGCAGCTCCCACCACTGCTGAAGGACACAGAGAAGTTTGGTGTAGGAAATTATTAAAACCCATTGACTTGATATTTTATATGTACATATTCTAGAATAGCTCCTGCAGACAGAATGGAAACAGACATGATCTACTTACAGAGTAGTTACTGGCATGGTTAGAGCATTGGCGGATTGGTAGGACGCAGTGAGTGGGAATAAAATGATCCTTTTCTGATTGGCTGCCAGTGACCAATGGGGTTCCACAGAGGCTGGTGTTGGGTCCGCTTCTTTATGCAATGATTTAGATGATGGATTAGATAACTTTGTTACCAAGTTTGCAGATGATATGAAGATTGATGGAGGGGCAGGTGGTGTTGAAGAAACAGGTAGGATGCAGAAGGACTTGGATTAGCAGAATAGGCAAGAGAGTGACGAGTGAAATACACTGTTGGGGAATGTATGGTCATGCACTTTGGTAGTAGAAATAAATGTAAATAAAAGCTTTTGAATGTTTAAAGGACTAGACAGAATAGATGCGGAAAGAATGTTTACCTTATGGGGAGTCTAGGACAAGAGAACACAGCCTCAGGATAGAGGGGTATCCATTTAAAACAGATGCGGAAAAATTTCTTTAGCCAGAAGATGGGGAATTTGTGGAGTTTATTACCACAGACAGCTGTGGAGACCATGTCATTGGGTATATTTAAGGTAGAGCTTGATAGGTTCTTGTTTGAACTGTGACATATCCCGTGAGCTTGATGTAATTATCTTCTGAGCATTATGTCATTATCTCGTGATGGGCATGATGCAATTGTCTCATGATAGCGGGGTGATGTGATGTCACATGATGGCATGGAATAAAGAAAAGCCCGCCACTGTGACGCAGTTCTCTTTTTTATTTTTGGTGCAACATTGTTGTTGCCGGTCAGATGTTTTGGAGACGCCACCGGTTTTGTTTGTTGCACGTTTATTTTCCCCTTACAGTCCGGTATTAGAGAGTGAAGACATTACCAGCGTTATCCGACCCCAGAGGATTGGGTAAAGTTAATGTCGTTTGGCGTCTTGGGAATGATCGACCTTTTTGAATTTTTCTTTGGGAATTGTGGCATGCACATTTGAGTGAAGCCCCTGCAAGGTCAGGAAGGTTAGTGCAGTGACCACCCTCCAGCCGTACTTCGAAGGAATCGTTCTTTTGGGGAAATCTCTCCTTACTGACTGTATAAATCACTTGGACTTTTGTATTTATCACTTTAAGTCTGTGCTTGGATGAGAACTCGTTAAGAACAGTTTCTAAGTTTGACTGTTTGTTCGATATAGCTGCCTAACTGTTAACTTCCGTTTAAGTTAGTTGTTCGTTTATTTTTCGATGTTTTGAGTAGAGGTTAATATATTTTGTTGTTTATTTATAAAAACCTGACTCAATTTCATCTCCATTGCTGCTGGTGCATAACAGGACACAGCATCAAAAGTAAGGGGGAGAAGTCCGGGGCGTGGGGCTGAGGAGGGGATACAAGTATCAGCCATGATTGAATGGTGGAGCAGACCCTACAGGCCAAATGTCCTAAGTCTGCTCCTATGTCTTAGGGTGGTGTTATTTAAGTGAGACGGAAAGAAAGGAAGTCCTGAATTGTGAACTTGACATCAGAATTTTGGAAAATGATGGGAGATATCATGTACACAATATTAACATGTTGGAATTCTGTTTCCTGCATTAAATTGTGAATTTTCTAGATATTAGTCAAGTCACTTTTATTGTCATTTCGACCATAACTGCTGGTACAGTACACAGTAAAAATGAGACAATGTTTTTTCAGTTTTTACGTGTTACATGACACAGTACAAAAACTAGACTGAACTACCTAAAAAACAACACAGAAAAAAACAACACTAGACTACAGACCTACCCAGGACTGCATAACGTGCACAAAACAGTGCAGACAATTACGATAAATAATAAACAGGACAATAGGGCAAGGTGTCAGTCCGGGATCTGGGTATTGAGGAGTCTGATAGCTTGGGGGAAGAAACTGTTACATAGTCTAGTCGTGAGAGCCCGAATTAAAGGGAACTAAACGATGTGTGGGCCACGGGTACATCAGGCATGATGTAACTGAATGGCAGAGCAGGGTCGCGATCTTATTTTTTTAAAATATCACTAATATACAGCATATTGGCCCTATAAGACTGATTTAGTGTGAACCACACCCTGAGTTTGACGTTCACCATTTCTTGTTGCTGTTGATTCCGGTCAGCTCGATCTCCGTCAGTCGGTGTCCCGGTCCTGGAGGGTTGAGGATCCCGGCATGTTCGAGGTACCAGTCGGAGTAACCTGAGATTCTGGAAACGTCCCTCAATACACTGGGAGTTTCGGCACTCGGACATGTTGTCACTCGTTCTCCAGTTCGTGCTTGTTGTGGTGAACGCGGAAGGTGAGGGGCCGGGATTCGGGATGGTTCACAGAGAGTGGGAAACCGGGACTTGGGATGGTTCACAGAGAGGTGGGAAACCGGGACTCGGGATGGTTCATAGAAACATGGGAAACCGGGATTCAGGGACGATTCACAGAGAGGTGGGAAACCGGGACTCGGGACGGTTCATAGAAACATGGGAAACCGGGATTCAGGGACGATTCACAGAGAGGTGGGAAGCCGGGACTCGGGACGGTTCATAGAAACATGGGAAACCGGGATTCGGGGACGATTCCTTGATCCAGCGCTCGGAACCGTTAGCTTCGGCGAACCCAGTGCAGTGCGCATGCTCCAGACCGCGCCAGTCCCGGGTCTGCGGGACACAAACAAAGTGTTGGGAATGTGAAGGAGGGTCTCGGCCATGTGGGACTGGCTGTGAATGGAGTGGGGATGTTGGGGAATAGAGTCGGTTCAGGTAGTGGGGATGTTGGGGAATAGAGTCGGTTCAGGTAGTGGGGATGTTGGGGAATAGAGTCGGTTCAGGTAGTGGGGATGTTGGGGAATAGAGTCGGTTCAGGTAGTGGGGAGGATAGGGAAAAGGGATCGGAAAGGAGGGTTCGGGTGAGAGGGATGGCGGCAGAAGGTCGGAATGAAGTTGAATTTAGAAATGGAAAACGGAAAATAAGTTACATAAGATTGGAATGATTTCAAGTGGTGGAGAGGAATGGCGGGATATTTTGGAAAATAAAGGAAAGAATACTTCAGGGTATTGTTTAAATTTGACCCGGAATAGCCTTCTGTCAATCCCATTAAATTTAACTGAAAAGTTTAAATCGGCCCAAAGGGGACACAGGCCAGTCTGAAGCCGTTCAGCAGCACTCTGCACTTTTCCATCGATGCCGATGCCTTGCAAAAAGTTAAACCAAACTGTGGTAAAGTATTACCAGTCAGAACAGGATGTGAAGTCAGAAGCCATACGTCGGCATCATATTTCTCTTACTAAAGATACTTTAATTGATAAAATGAAGTTAGTGATGTTCATAACAAATTTGGTGAATTGTACTGCTCAGACATCTCGTCGCACTGAGAAAATTAAACTTACCGTGGAAGCCTCTGAAAATATCTGATAACGGGTGTTATGCGGGAAGCTAAATAAAGCTCTGATGGGTGGGGTATCTGTATTTCTCTCCTTGTGAAGTTACATAATGGGTTTATAATATTGCAGTGGAATGCGAGAAACCTGATTTCGAATAGTTAGGACTTTAAGACATTTATTTGATTTATCAAATTCACCTGATTATATTTATTCAGGAAACGTGAATAGAAACATAGAAAACCTACAGCACAACACAGGCCCTTCCGCCACAAAGTTGTGTGAACATGTCCCTACCTTAGCAATTACTAGGGTTACCCATAGCCCTCTATTTTTCTAAGCTCCATGTACCTATCCACCGTTGCTGGCAGCCCAATCTACACTCTCACCACTCTCTATGTTAAAAACTTACCCCTGACATCTCCTCTGTACCTGCTCCACAGCACCTTAAACCTGTGTCCTCTTGCAGCAACCATTTCAGCCCTGGGAAAAAGCCTCTGACTAGCCACACGATCAATGCCTCTCATCATCTTGTACACCTCTATCAGGTCACCTCTCACCCTCGATTGCTCTAAGGAGAAAAGGCCGAGTTCACTCAACCTGTTTTCATAAGGCATACTCCCCAATCCAGGCAACATCCTTGTAAATCTCCACTGCATCCTTTCTATGGTTTCCACATCCTTCCTGTAGTGAGGCAACCTGAACTGAGCACAGTACTTCAAGTGGAGTCTGACCAGGGTACTACATAGCTGCAACATTACCTCTTGGCTCTTGAAGGCCAAATCATCGTATGCCTTCTTAACCACAGAGTTAGCCTGTGCAGCTGCTTTGAGTGTCCTATGGACTCAGACCCCAAGATCCCTCTGATCCTCCATACTACCAAGAGTCTTGCCATTAATGCTATATTCTGCCATCATATTTGACCTACCAAAATGAACCACCTCACACTTATCTGGGTTTAACTCCATCTACCACTTCTCAGCCCAGTTTTGCATCCTATCAATGTCCCTGCTATGTAAGCTCTGACAGCCCTCCACAATATCCACAACACCTCTAACCTTTGTGTCATCAGCAAACTTACTAACCCATCCCTCCACTTCCTCATCCAGGTCATTTATAAAAATCACGAAGAGTAAAGGTCCCAGAACAGATCCCTGAGGCACACCACTGGTCACTGACCTCCATGAGAGTATGACCTGTCTAAAACCACTCTTTGCCTTCTATGGGCAAGCCATTTGTGGATCCACAAAGCAATGTCCCCTTGGATCCCATGCCTCCTTACTTTCTCAATAAGACTTGCATGGGGTACCTTATCAAATGCCTTGCTGAAATCCATATGCACTACATCTACTGCTCTACCCTCATCAATGTGTTTAGTCACATCCTGAAAAAATTCAATCAGGCTCGTAAGGCACAACTTGCCCTTGACAAAGCAATGCTGACTATTCCTAATCATGTTATACCTCTCCAAGTGTTCATAAATCTTGCCTCTCAGGATCTTCTCCATCAACTTACCAACCACTGAAGTAAGGCTCACTCATCTATAATTTCCTGGGCTATCTCTACTCGCTTTCTTGAATAAAGGAACAACATCTGCAACCCTCCAATCCTCCGGAACCTCTCCTGTCCCCATTGATGATGCAAAGATCATTGCCAGAGGCTCATCAATCTCCTCCCTCGCCTCCCACAGTAGCCTGGGGTACATCTCATCCAGTCCCAGTGACTTATCCAACTTGATGCTTTCCAAAAGCTCCAGCACATCCTCTTTCTTAATATCTACATGCTCAAATTTTTCAGTCTGCTTCAAGTCAGCACTACAATCACCCAGATCCTTTTCCATAGTAAATACTGAAGTAAAGTATTCATTAGGTACCTCTGCTATTTCCTCCAGTTCCATACACACTTTCCCACGGTCACACTTGATAGGTCCTATACTTTTGCATCTTATCCCCTTGCTCTTCACATACTTGTAGAATGCCTTGGGGGTTTCCTTAATCCTGTCCGCCAAAGCCTTCTTATGGCCCCTTCTGGCTCTCCTAATTTCCTTCTTAAGCTCCTTCCTGTTAGCCTTATAATCTTCTAGATCTCTAACATTACCTAACTCTCTGAACCTTTTGTATCCTTTTCTTCTTGACTAGATTTATTATAGACTTTGTACACTACGGTTCCTGTACCCTGGTACAACTTCCCTGTCTCATTGGAACGTACCTATGCAGAACTCTACACAAATATCCTCTGAACATTTGCCACATTTCTTCTGTACTTTTCCCTGAGAACATCTGCTCCCAATTTAAGCTTCCAGTTTCCTGCCTGATAGCCTCATAATTCCCCTTACTCCAGTTAAGAGCATTTCTACCTTGTCTGTTCCTATCTCTCTCCAATGGTAAAGGAGATAGAATCATGATCACTATCTCCAAAATGCTCTCCCACTGAGAGATCTGACACCTGACCAAATCAAGTACAGTTTCTTCTCTTGTAGGCTTATCGACATATTGTGTCAAGAAACCTTCCTGAGAACTCCAAACAAACTCCACCCCATCTAAACACCTTGCTCTGGGGAGATGCCAATTGATATTTGAGAAATTAACATCTCCCACCACGACAACCCTGTTATTATTACACCTTTCCAGGATCTGTTTCCCTATCTGCTCCTTGATATCCCTGTTACTATTGTGCGGCCTATAAAAAAACACCCAGTGAAGTTATTGACCCCTTCCTGTTCCTATCTTCCACCCACAGAGACTCTGTAGAAAATCCATCTGGGAATGGTACCATATTTAAGTTTTTCCTTGCAGGGTTATATTGTAACATACGGAAGTGATCATTTTCCTATATTTATAAGCTTGGGTTTGGATCTATATAGGGGACAGAAAGTCAGTTTTAGGAGGTGGAGTTTTGGTAAAGTAAATTGGGAAAAGTTTAAGGTTTTATGTGATGAAGGTCTGTCAGGGCTGAATATTGAGGATGATGTGGATTGCTGCAAAGATAGGTTACGTCATCAGACTGCAGTGGAAGTGATTCCGATTAAAAAGGGCATTAATAGGAGTAAGGCTGTACCATGGTGGACTAGGGGTGTGCAGAGGCAATTAGGGAGAGATATAATATATTTAAGAAAGATAAGTAGTATCACTCTTCAAGTGACCTTATTAAGTATAAATGGACACAGGCTGCGGTGAGGAAAGTAGTGAAGGTTGTGAAAAAGGTTTACTTGAGGTTTTATTGTGATAGTATTGGAAGGGATATTAAACTTGGAGATGTCTGGGGAATGATTAAAAAATGGGCCTGATTCATAGGGCTAATAACATTCCAGTATTGATTAAAGAAAGTAATATGATCGTTACTGAAACAGAGAATAGAATTATGGCTCAGTCATTTGCTGCAATTCATAATCAAGATAATTTAAGGAAGAGACCAAATAATGTAGGGAGGTTCTAAGTGAACACCCTGATGTGTTGGAAGCGAGCTGTAACAATGATAGTATTAGTGATGTTGTTTTCTTTGTGTGAATTTAAGAAAGCTATTAATAGTACAGGTCTGACAGCTCCCAGAAAGGATGATATATATTATTGTATGTTTAAACATATGCCTGACAACTCTCAAGATAATATTAAAAATAATGAATCACATTTGGAATTTAGGCCATTTTTCCTCCTCATGGAAAATGGCGGTAATACCTATTCTAAAGCCTGGAAAACACCTGCTGGATCCTTTAGTTATAAAACAATACCACTTACATCCCATTTGTACAAACTTATGGAATGTATGGTAATATACTTTGGAAAAAAGGTGGTACAGCATTTTGTCAGTGCAGATTTCGGAAGGGTAGAATGATATTGGATTCAGTTTTATGTTTGGAGGATGATATTGGGAAAGCACAGGTGAATAAAGAAGTTGTAATAGTATTTTTGATATAGTAAAAGCATATGATATGTTATGGAGACAAAGGCATTTTGATTAAATTATGGAAGTCAGGAGTTAGAGGAAGGCTATAATTTTTTGAGTTTTATATTTGGACAGTCTATGCAGGAAAGGGTAGGGAAGTGTAATGTTGAATTAGGTTCGTGGGTCCAGCAAGTGAGACAGGAAATGCACTGAATAGGTATATTAATCATTTATTTACAAACTGTAAAAATTCAACCAAACATTCATGTTCCCCAAGTTACAGACACTGCCAACCACAATACTCAACAAGCATATTTAATTAAAAGTTCACGTAGAGTATACCTTCTCAAACATTGTGTGCACCTTTGCCGAAAACAAAGGAAGAAGAGGGAAAGTCCTTTTCACGTGCCCAGGATATTTGAAACTGGATACCAGGCATCCAATGGGAAAAGCAGCTTCTGAACTAACCAATCACAACAGAAGCGACTTTCGACAGTCAGATTGAGGCGCACCCCCACAGGACACTCCACCCCTCGAAAGTTGCAAACGTGATGATCCAACCCTCAGACTAGTAATACTCTCTCAAACTCACAACTAAGTTATACATAAAACACAAGACCCAGCACTGTAAACCAAGTAATCACCTCCCAGTGACCATCATCATCCACCAGCTCCCTGTGCTGCAAAAGGGCACCAGCCCCACCCTGGGGTGTAATAGCCAATGAGCTGCTCCCCCACTTAATTTAACACACTGACTCTGCGATACGATCACCCAGGTGAGCGATGTTCAACCCATCAGGAATGTAGGTGTCGCATTCTTCACCAGTAATGGTACAAGTGGCACCCTCCTTTGTGAGCACGTAATCCAAGTCATCAGTTCCCTGGACAGTCTAGCTGTACCATGCTGAGAAATGCTCTCATCCAGAACATCCTTCCTTTGTAATAGCCCCCTTACAAACTAGCATGGGCAAGGCTCATCCAGGTCATACATACAGCACCACCCTGTGGGAACAATGGCTAGGCCTAGGAACTGTATGTCCAGTGAGTGCCATTCAACATCCAACAAGTGTGCAGCTTCACAACACCAGTTGGCATGGACACAGCCGTCCCAGGATGCTGCTCCTGCTCACACCTGCCATCCACCTTGCACATGGTAGCTGTACGCAACACACCACCTGCACCAACACTCCCTGTCTGCTGGGAAAATCCCTTTCAGAGTCAGGAAACTCCAATTATAGAAATAGTACACAGGGAAATACCAGCCCTTAAAGCACTCACCCCACCAGGGCTTTAAGGCTCAAGTCCCTGAAGGATGTTACCATACTCTAGGCTGAGGTTGGCTGGAATCGACTATCCCCTCCCAGTTCCCCCAAAACAATGCAAAAACCCAAGAGGCCAGATAATTTCCCCCAACAGTCTGTCTTTGGTGTCAAAGTGATCGATATTAGTGGCATTTCTTCTGTAAGGTAGTAAAGAGTCTTCACACAAATTCAGCAATCTGACCCGTTGGTCCAGTGAGCAAATTCAAACCCCTCCACAGGAATGTATAACAGGATCTCCCACCACAAATCAGCATCCACACTTTATCATTCTGTAATGCAGGGAGATCCAAATGCACTCACTCCTGATAACTGGGATCTGTTTTGGGGTAAGGATGAATTGTACAAAGGAGACGGGTTGCACCTTAACAGGCGGGGGACCAACATTCTGGCTTGCCACTGCTACACGGGTGTGTTTAAACTAATAAGTGGGGGGGGGGGAGGAGACGAACTGGAAATATAAGGATGGAGTTAAAGGGAAAGAGAGAATAAGAAAAGTTAAGAAAGACAACAGAATTAAAGGGGCAGAAAGCTCAGGAAGGGATCGGGGAGTATGGCCAAGTGCACTAGGGATCGATGTGAGAAGCGAGGGGAGTAATGGATTAAAAGTATTATATTTGAATGCACAAAGTATAAGAAATAAAGTGGATGAGCTTGAGGCTCAGTTGGAAATTGGCACGTATGATGTTGTAGGAATAACAGAGACATGGCTGCAAGAGGACCAGGGCTGGGAAATGAATATTCAAGGATATACATCCTATCGAAAGGACAGACAGGTGGGCATGAGGGGGTGGGGTGGTTTGTTGGTGAGGAATGAAATTCAGCCCCTTGCGAGGAGTGACATAAAATCAGGAGATGTAGAGTCAGTATGGATAGAACGGAGAAGTTGTAAGGACAAAAAGACCCTAATGGGAGTTATCTACAGGCCCCCAAATAGTAGACTGGATATAGGGTGCAAGTTGAATCGAGAGCTAAAATTAGCATGTCACAAAGGTAATACTACGGTTGTAATGGGGGATTTCAACATGCAGGTAGACTGGGAAAATCAGGTTGGTACTGGACCCCATGAAAGGGAGTTTGTGGAGTGCCTCCGAGATGGATTCTTAGAGCAGCTTGTACTGGAGCCTACCAGGGAGAAAGCAATTCTGGATCTAGTGTTGTGTAATGAACTGGATTTGATAAGGGAACTCAAGGTAAGGGGGCCATTAGGAAGTAGTGACCATAATATGATAAGTTTTAATCTACAATTTGAGAGGGAGAAGGGAAAATCGGAAGTGTCAGTATTACAGTTGAACAAAGGGGACTATGGAGCCATGAGGAGGAGCTAACCAAAGTTGACTGGAAGGATACTCTCGCAGGGATGACAGTGGAACAACAATGGCAGGTATTTCTGGGAATAATTCAGAAGGTGCAGGATCAGTTTATTCCAAAGAGGAAGAAAGATTCAAAGGGGAGTAGGGGGTGACCGTGGCTGACAAGGGAAGTCAAGGACAGTATAAAGATATAAGAGAAGTATAACATAGCAAAGATGAGTGGGAAGCCAGAGGACTGGGATATTTTTAAAGAGCAACAGAAGATTACTAAAAAGGCAATACGGGGAGAAAAGATGAGGTACAAAGGTAAGCTAGCCAAGAATATAAAGGAGGATAGTAAAAGCTTCTTTAGGTATGTGAAGAGGAAAAAATTAGTTAAGACCAAACTTGGTCCCTTGAAGGCAGAAACGGGTGAATTTATTATGGGGAACAAGGAAATGGCAGACGAGTTGAACAGGTACTTTGGATCTGTCTTCACTAGAGCAGACACAGACAATCTCCCAGATGTAATAGTGGCCAGAGGACCTAGGGTAACGGAGGAACTGAAGGAAATTTACATTAGGCAGAAAATGGAGTTGGGTAGACTGATGGGGCTGAAGGCCGATAAATCCCCAGGGCCTGATGGTCTGCATCCCAGGGTACTTAAAGAGGTGGCTCTAGAAATCGTGGAAGCAGTGGGAATCATTTTCCAATGGTCTATAGATTCTGGATCAGTTCCTGAGGATTGGAGGATAGCTAATGCTATCCCACTTTTTAAGAAAGGAGGGAGAGAGAAAACAGGCAATTATAGACCAGTTAGCCTGACATCAGTGGTGGGGAAGATGCTGGAGTCAATTATAAAAGATGAAGTAACGGCACATTTGGATAGCAGTAACACGATGGGTCGGAGTCAGCATGGATTTACGAAGGGGAAATCATGCTTGACTAATCTTCTGGAATTTTTTGAGGATGTAACCATGAAAATGGACAAGGGTGAGCCAGTGGAGGTAGTGTACCTGGACTTTCAGAAAGCCTTTGATAAATTCCCACATAGGAGATTAGTGGGCAAAATTAGAGCATATGGTATTGGGGGTAGGGTACTCACATGGATAGAAAATTGGTTGGCAGACTGGAAACAAAGAGTAGGGATTAACTGGTACTTTTCAGAATGGCAGGCAGTGGCTAGTGGGGTACCACAAGGCTGGGTGCTGGGACTGCAGCTATTTACAATATACATTAATGATTTAGATGAAGGGATTAAAAGTAACATTAGCAAATTTGCAGATGACACAAAGCTGGGTAGTAGTGTGAAATATGAGGAGGATGTTAGGAGAATGCAGGGTGACTTGGACAGGTTGAGTGAGTGGGCAGATGCAGTTTAATGTGGATAAATGTGAGGTTATCCACTTTGGTGGCAAGAACAGGAAGGCAGATTACTATCTGAATGTTGTCAATTTAGGAAAAGGGGAAGGACAATGAGATCTAGGTGTCTTTGTTCATCAGTCACTGAAAGTAAGCATGCAGCTACACCAGGCAGTGAAGAAAGCTAATGGCATGTTGGCCTTCATAACAAGGAGAGTTGAGTATAGGAGCAAAGAGGTCCTTCTGCAGTTGTACAGGGCCTGGTGAGACCACACCTGGAGTATAGTGTTCAGTTTTGGTCTCCAAATTTGAGGAAGGACATTCTTGCTATTGAGGGACTGCAGCGTAGGCTCACGAGGTTAATTCCTGGGATGGTGACACTGTCATGTTGAAAGATTGGAGCGACTGGACTTGTATACACTGGAATTTAGAAGGATGAGAGTGGATCTGATTGAAACATATAAGATTATTAAGGGATTGGACATGCTAGAGGCAGGAAACATGTTCCCAATGTTGGGGGAGTCCAGAACCAGAGGCCACAGTTTAAGAATAAGGGGTAGGCCATTTAGAACAGAGTTGAGGAAAAAAATTTTCACCCAGAGAGTTGTGGATCTATGGAATGCTCTGCCTCAGAAGGCAGTGGAGGCCAATTCTCAGGATGCTTTCATGAAAGAGTTAGATAGAGCTCTTAAAGATAGCAGAGTCAAGGGATATGGGGAGAAGGCAGGAACGGGGTACTGATTGTGGATGATCAGCCATGACCACATTGAATGGCGGTGCTGGCTCAAAGGGCCGAATGGTCTACTCCTGCACCTATTGTCTACTGTCTATTGTCTCTCGGAGGAAACGCATGTTGTCACGGGTGAATGTACAAATTCCTTACAGATAGCAGTGGGTGGGTGTTGCTGTGGCTTTATTTATTGATTTACTCAAGCAAGACTTGTTCACTGCATCTGATTGACATTTTGAGGGTAAGAGGGTGAGGTGAGGAGAGTTGAGGGTCAGTTCCATTGTGTCAGAAAAGGATAGGACACAGGTGTTCCAGAATTGACCAGGAGAGGGATCTCCAGGACAATATGGATGTGTTAATCCTAAAGAGAAGACATGCAGGAATCTGGACTTTAATCCTTACCTTTCACACAGTGCTTGTCTTTGAATTATCCCTCTCCCTACCCACACCAAGTTCCCTCTGCCCGTCAGTCCCCATCTCTTATCTGTCAGACCATGTCTCATCCCTCCCTCTCAACCCTCTGCACAATCTTCCCTCCACATTCTCTGTCCTGATGCAAGATCATGGTTAGAAACCTCGACCATTCCTTTGTCTCCACAAATGCTGCTTTCTCCGGCAATCTTTTTTTAATACTTGCCTCCATCCACAATGTTTCAGAGGGACATTTGCTCATCTGATTCTCCAGAATCCAGATGATTTCAATTCAAAGTAAATTTATTATCAAAGTATGTATATCTCACCATATACGACCCTGAGATTAATTTTTCTCAGCCATTATGAAATTGTCATTATCCTGTTTTGATCCATCCACATATGTGTATCTGTCAGGAGTTTGTATGTTCTCCCTGTCACCACATGGGTTTCCTCCAGGTGGTCCAGTTTCCTCCCACAGTTCCAAGACATACCCATTGATCGGTTAACTGGTCATTGTAAATTGTCCCATATCAGGCCAGGGTTAAATCCAGGGCTTGCTGGGTGGTGCAACTCGAAGGGCCGTAAGGGACTATTCTGTGCTGTATCTCAGTGAATCAATAACACGTAATGTTGAGGCATTGGTCAGATTGCACTTGGACTATTATGAGCAGTTTTGGACCCTGATCTAAGAAAGGATGAGCTGGCAGTGGAGAGGTTTCTGAGGAGGTTCACAAAAATGAGCCCAGGAATGAAAGGATTCATGGATGAAGAGTGTTTGATGGATGTGGGCCTATACTTGGTTTGGAAGCATAAAGGGGGTATCTCATTGAATATTGAAAGTCTGAAATAGAATGGATGCCGAGAGAATGTTTCCTATAGTGGTGGTGTCTAGGAATAGAGGGCACAGCCTCAGATACAAGGACACCACTTTAGAACAGAAATGAGAAGGAATTTCAGTGTTTCTCTACAGACTGAGTTATTTAATAATCCGTTGTCCTGTTTGATGTGAGGTTGAGGAGAGTGCTGAGGTCTGAAAGCAATTCAATACAATATCCGTCATAGCATCATTTGGGGAATTATTGAGTGAGCAGAGGCCAGCATTCAATACCATTTCCCTAACCTTGTTTTGTATCTGCTGGGCACAGGGTCAGACCACCCCACCATTTGGTATTTATGCAACACTCAAACTTTGGTATATTCAGTATCACCTCAGTGTCTGCAGGTGATGTGAAATCAGAGATGAAGTCAGCAGTGAGGTGAGTGGAAAAACGATGTAATCCATTTGAATGATACCATACAGCTTTGTGATCCTTTCATTTATTAATAGACAGAGAATGGAATAATAAGGATATTGAGGGACGCTGACACATCTTATAGTACAGATTCAGGTTCAGCTGGAATATTGTGCTCAGTTATGTGTAGCTCACTGTATGAAGGATGTTAGACAGGATGCAGAAGAGACTTAATTGAATGGTCACAGTGTTGGGGGAACATCAATTCCATTAGGACAATGGAGAATTTGAGGGCCGCTCCCATGGAGAGGGAAGATTATGAGAGGATTTGATGGAGATGTTCCAACTCTTGAAGGATTTCATAGAGCGACTGTTTCCTGGTAGTGAAATTGAAGCTTCCAGGTCAAGAGGTGAGAGTAGGTGAAGAGGGCAAATTGGACAATATCACCAAACAAATGAGAAGAAAAGGTTTCAACTCTGTTGCTCTCTCCCAACTTCCCAAAGTACCTTCTATCCAGAGAAGAGCATTTAGATCTGTGGCCAATGATGTAATACAGGAAGTACAGGAATCAATGTCCAGCCAGCAAGCTCCAACTCACGGCAACGTAACCAGATCATCTGCTTTAGTGAAGTTGATCCAGAGCTGGTTTCATTGTGCTGTCTTCCTCAAGATGCACCATTGGCTCTTTCAATTCGACCGGAAAGGACGCAAGACCTCGGGTTATGTCAGATCTGAGAGTCAGCACATACAATTAGCAACACACCCTTTCTGCACAATTGAAACCATTGGGCCTGGACTTCATGCTCATCCCTGGTGTCGGACTTGAACCCAGAGCTGAGTCACCCATTGAGCCACAGGTGTCAGTAGCACCATCTTCATCTGTACCAAGAAGTGAAACTGTGCAGCTGGGATAGGCAGATTCATGCAAAAGGTCTCCAGCTTAGAACAGATCATCCCACGCTGGAGATGGAGCTTGTGGAGAGATATCATGAAATAAAAACTGACAAGCATCTGGTAGGTCAGGCAGCATTTATGGAAGGTGAAATAGTTAAAGTTTCAATTGTGAGACCCTTAAACAGACTGAGAATGGGAAGGAAACCAAAAGAAGGGTCTCAACCCCAAAGTTCAAAGTTGAAAGTAAATTTGTTATCAAAGTACCTGTACGTCACCATATGCAATGCTGAGATTTGCTTTCTTGCGGGCATACTCAGTAAATACAAGAAACACAACAGAGTCATGAGAGACTCCAGCCGACAGGACAAGCAAACGACAACAAATTCTGCAAAAAAATAAATAAATAAACAAACAAACAAACAAATAAATACACAATAAATATTGTGAATATGAGATATTCTCCACCACACATCTATACAAGTTTGTCAAAGTTTTAGTTACCACACTGAATCTCCATTTACTTCTAAGGAAGTAGAGGCACTGCCTAGCTTTCTTCATAGTTACCTTACGTGCTGGGCCTAGGACAGGTTCTCTGAAATGCTATCAGGAATTTAACGTGGCTGCCTCTCTCCACCTCTGATCCTCCAATGAGGATTGGCTCATGGATCTCTGGTTTCCTCCTCCTGAAGTCACCAGTCATCTCCTTGATCTTGCTGACATTGGTTCCCAAATGTGCTGGCACCTGTGCTCAGGCAATAAGGGGCAGTTGTCACCAATAATGACCAGAAAATGCTGATGTGCCACCACCAGCACAAAAGCCACAGGCAGCACTGAAACGAGACTGGCACTGAGGAAAGGGTGACCACCTCTATCTCCCAACCCCTCCCCCAGCTGAGACCGATGATAAAGGCAGTGGAAATGCCAAACAGGAGAGGTTAAATTGGAAGGGAGCCTACAGGCAAATATGGATAAGGAAGGAATTCTGCTGAATACCCCTGCCTTGGGAGATGCCATAGGCATCCAATTCCATTAGAGTGTGAACAATACAGTGTCCAGTACATACCAGCTTTGGGAAACCGGGGGTTGTAGAAAGGACAGTAGACCCCCACCCCCACCCCACACCTGGAGTCTGAGAGTAAACTAGTGTCCGGCGCCCCCCTGTTCACAGAGGTGGAGGGTGTGGGTCAACTGGAGCAGGATGATGGAGGAGGAACAGTGACCAGTCTCCCCCCCAGACACACCACCACATCACCTCACACATTGGGGGACCACCTGCAGTACCTCAGGCAGATTACCGAGGCTGTGGGCGTGACAGTTCAGACTGAGACCTGTGATTCCAGAACTCAAGCATGGAGATACAAACAGGCTCTTTGGACATGCACAGTGTGAAGAAAATTGTGACGTGTGTTGCCAAGGTCAAGGCTGATGTGACTTTGTCAAAAGAGTGTGGGTTACTACATCTCCAGAACTACTGCAGGAGGTCACAATGGTGTCCCATGGTTTGTCTGTGTGGTTGGGTGAAGAGTGTCTACAAAGGGGGTCAGAGAGCAGGACAGGATCAGAGGGAACTGTGCAAACTCCAGACAGAGTTGGAGCAACTTCTGCTGCAGTCAAAGGGGATGGACGTGAGGGGAGGAGATACAGGAGGTGAAAGGCAGGCAACCCCAGCTCTTCCTGCTGAATCCTCCAAGGTCACCTTCTAACCCAGGGTCCACACCATGGAACAGTGTGAGGAATGCTCACTCTACTTGTTCTAAAAGTCTCACAGTGGGTATCTGTGACCCTCAGCCCTGAGGAAGAGGAGGGCTCAGTTGCGTCCTCACAGGTGGACATGTCGAGGGTCTGCAGATGCCAGTCATTATGACGGAGAGGTCACGGACAGCACAGCTTCCCAGAACTTCCTGCCCTCTACCACTAGCAGTAAATGGGAGAGTCTGGACTAACCACTGACCGTGGAGAAGCTGATGGGCTCCATCCATTTCTTCCACACAGATAAAATTCCCAGGTGCGAGGGCTTACCGGCTGAGTTATACTCGGCTCTGTGGGACTGAAAGAGATGTCATCAGAAGCTGGCAGCCCATCTGTTGAATGTAGATTACAAGATCATGTCCAAGGCCAGGCCAGTGTTATCTCTGCTCTGGGACAGGTGTCCACCCAGTCCAAAGCTGTGCTGTACCTACAGGAGGATCTTTGACAGCCTTGCCCTTGTCAGACATACCATGCCTATGTGTCGGATGGGGGAAGTAGATGCCTGCCTGATCATTCTGGACCTGCAGAAAGGCTGTCCTCAGAATATCAAATTCACAAGTGATGAACATACTCTCCAAAATAAGCTTTGAGGCAGCATTCAGGAATTGTATCCAGCTGCTCTAAACAGATGTCTGTACTACAGTACAAATCAATGGTTGGGAAGGAGAGGCAGGGAACAAGTGTGGAGTCAGACTGGTTTTCCATTCCTCCTTCTCTTGTGTGCTGTATAAAGCCCCTTGCCAAAGTTATCATGATGAAGAGGGTGACGTTGCTGGTCAGTGGATTGGATCCAGGTAAAAACCTTGTACATGGAGAACATCAGCATCCTCTGCTTGGATCCAAGGGTTAGTTTTCAGGCTGATCAGCATCTGCAACCAGCTGAAGTTGGCATCAGGGGCCAAGGCTGACCACACGAAGAGCGAGGCCATGCTCTTTGAAACTGGCCCGACCAATCCAGTGTCCTTTTCACCAAAAAGCCTGAATACATGAAGGTGCTGGGGATCTGGTTTGTAGGGGCCAAGGTGTAAACAAGAATTGTCTGGAGTAGTGACAATTGCCAGGTCTTTAACATTTAATATATATGATATATTACAAGTCCTCTTTTCCCAACTTCTGAGCTTGATGCTATTCAAGGTTCAGTTTATTTACTAAGGAAAATAATTGTGAACCTTATTCAAACTTTGGTGCTATTATAAAATATAATTAGAAGAAGGATGGTATGGTAGCGTAGCACTATTACTGCGCCAGCAACCTAGGTTCAATTCCGCCAATGTCTGTAAGGAGCCTTTATGTTCTCCCCATGACCGTGTGGGTTTCATCCAGGTGTTCCGTTTCCTCCCTCCTTCTGAAGACATTTGGATTAGTAGGTTAATTGATCACATGGGTGTAATTTGGCAGCACCATTTTGTTGGGCAGAAAGTGCCTGTTACTGTGCTGTATCTCTAAATATATATATATAGTGTATAGAGAGAGAAAGAGAAAGATAGGCTTGGAGATAAGATGGAGATAAAGAGAGATATTATGTTTGAAATTTATAAAAGGAATTCCTGGGCAAACCAGTTCTTGTCTGCTCTGTCAATCCCTCACTCCTCTTCTTTGTCAAAACAACGTCGCAGAGGAATTGTTAAACCCGGAACAGAAATTAATAATCCTTACCGAACAGGCTAAACGTGATGTATTCACCTGGGATAGTTCAGCCCGTGTAGAGTCTTGGTTGATGTTGAAGCGTTATGAGTTCACTCCACATCATTCTGCAACTCCACTCCCCGTTGGGAAGCTCCGTGACCCGGTGTGTGGACACTTCTCTGCTCTCTGTGTGACAGTGAACAGGGTCAGTATCCCAGAGCAGGTCCGGCACCGATCATCTGGGAACGGGCATGGATCGGATGAGCTTCAGAACCAGAAAACTACATTCCCGGGTGGAGAAACCTGGATCACCCCTCAGTCTCCGGATATTTTCACTCATTCACCTTTTCTCGCTTCTGCTCCAGCCTGGTGTGATCAGTGCTGAAGGTTAAGGGAATGACTTCATTGTGAATCCGAGAGCCACAGTCTCCATTTCCGCGCTCGGAGACTGTGGTGTCACCACAACAGATTGCTGACTGAACAAGCTTTTTCTTTTGGGAAACTGCAGCTTTGCAAGCTGAAGTCTGTTGTCCGAGGCATAAGTATACAGAGTATAAAGAAATGACATGGCCATTCGCTTTTTTAACAGCACAATATATTACAAACATGATGATGCACCATCAATAACTCACTCTGAGACGTAAAAGCGAGATATCAACTTTTATTGACTGGAAGAATGAACAAGCAGTGAGTGACCACCATACTACATCCTGGAGACTGAGAGGCCAGGCCCAGGCCTCAATCGTCTTTATACAGGGGTCTGTGGGAGGAGCCACAGGAGCAGTCAGCGGGGGGGGGGGGGGGTGTCCAGACAGGTATATGTAGTTCACCACACATGACAAAGATCTTTAAACTTTGTTGACGTGACTGAAATGAGACACAATTTACATGAACAAATAAACACAACACACCGGTGCCAGCTGAGAGAGAGAAGGAGGTAGTGTTCGGGGTTTTCAGTTCAATTCCAGACCCTGACTGTAACGGTAAATTGGAGGGACATGTAAAACTTTTCTTTTACATGTCATACAGAACTCCCGCGACATCAGTACATTGAGGTGGTACAAAGGAATATGTACAACAACGGAATGAGGTATGAAGTGTTACAGTTCCCCAGAAAGCTCAGTGCAAGCAGACTATGAGGTGAAAGGGCATGATGAGGTCAATTGTGAGGTCAAGTCTCCATCTTATCGTACTAGAGAACCATTCAAGGATCCTGGAGAAAATTTATTTGCCATAAATATTAACATGTATTCGGAATTTGCTGTAAGCACAAAAGGTCTCAGCCCAAAATGTCTATTGCTCATTAATTTCCGGAGCTGCTGCCTGACCTGCTGAGTTTCTCCACCATTTTGTGTGTGTTGCTGTGAATTTGCTGTTTCTGTGCTGGTGAGACATGAACATTGGCCTTCAGAGATCAAAGTATTGAGTACAGGAATTGGGATGTTACGTTGAAGTTGTATAAGACATTGGTCAGCCTAATTTGAAGTATTGTGTGCAAGTTTTGGTCACTTACCTACAGAAAGGATGTAAAAGATTGAAAGAGAAAATTTACAAGGATGTTGCTGGGACTCGAGGACCTGTGTTATAAGGAATGATTGAATAGGTTAGAACTTTATTCCCCAGAATTTGGAAGATTGAGAGTAGATTTGATAAAGGTATATAAAATTATGAGGGGTACATGGATGGGAGTGGTATGCAGAGCTATGGTTTTGGTTTAGGTCGATGAGACGCTAAGGTTTCAATGGTTCTGTATGGACTGGATGGGCCAAAGGGCCTGTTTCTGTTGTTTTCCAGGACTAGGACTTCTAATAAACAGCATTCAATAATTATAAAGAATAATAAATTATATAAAATAAATTTAGAGTTTAAAGGACAGATATAGAACATAAATACATAGAAGTATAAATGTAAAGTGTATAAATACATAAATACCTGTCTCTATTCACAATGTAAACATCTTTATGAAAAGTAGTTTACAGTGCAGTCCAGTGACTGAGGTAATATATGGAGGTGGGTCTAACTGAAATAATTGATCAGATTAATTACCTGGTGAAGAAACTTTTAAGATATGAAGTTTTTGTTTCAATGGTCCCATAATAGGTGGGCAGAAGTTGTCCTTGAGCCTGATGGGATGTGCTTTCAGGCTTTTGTATCTATTGCCCAATGGGAGAGTGGAGAAGAGAGAGTGACCGGGGTAGATGGGTCTTTCATCGTCCTGACTACTTTTCTGAGACAGCGAGAAGTATAAACAAAGTCCAGAGATTGTTATGGAACTTTTGAGGTGCAGGTTTCTGGGCTCCATTACCTCTTGCCTGATGCCAGCATCAAGAAGAGGGCATGGCTGGGACAGTCAGGGTCCTTGATCATGGAATTCACAGAAGTTTTGTTTTGACTTTTTACACATGTGGAAATAAGATGCTAAGACATAATCTGATTAGGGATAGTCAGTATGGCTTTGTCAAGGGCAGGTTGTGCCTTACGAACCTGATTGAATTCTTTGAGGATGTATCAAAACACATTGATGAAGGTAGAGCAGTTCATGTAGTGTGTATTGATTTCAGTAAGGTTCCCCATGCAAGGCTCATTCAGAAAGTAATGAAGCATGGGATCCAAGGACACCTTGCTTTGTGGATCCAAAAATTGGCTTGACTTCAGAAAGCAAAGGGTGATTGTGGATGGTTCATATTCTGCATGGAGGACGGTGACCAGTGGTGTTCCACGGGGATCTGTTCTGGGACCCCTACTCTTAGTGATTTTTATAAATGACCTGGATGAAGAAGTAGAAGGGTGGATTAGTAAGTTTACTGATGACACAAAGGTTGAGGGTGTTGTGGATAGTATGGAGGGCTGTCAGAGGTTACAGTGGGACAGTGATAGGATGCACAGCTGGGCTGAGAGGTGGCAGATAGAGTTCAACCCAGATAAGTGTCAAATGGTTCACTTTGGTAGGTCAAATTGGAAGACTGAATATAATATAATTTAATATAATTGGAAGATTGTTTATATTATAAACACTTTTGGCAGTGTGAAGGATTAGAGAGATATTGGGGTGAATGTCCATAGAACACTCAAAGCTGCTGCACAGGTTGACAGTGTTGTAATGAAAGCGTTTGGTGTGTTGGCCTTCATCAACAATGGGATTCAGTTTGAGCCGTGAGGTAATGTTAAAGCTATGTAAGACCTCAGTTAGACCCCAGTCAGAGTACTGTGTTTAGTTCTGGTCACCTCACTATAGGAAGTACAAGGATGCTATGGGTAGAATGCAGAGGAAATTTACATGGATATTTCCTGGATTGGGCAGCATGCCTTATGAGAATCAATTGAGTGAACTTGGCCTTCTCTCCTTGGAGCGATGGTAGATGAGAGGTGTCCTGATAGAGTTGTATAAGATGATGAGAAGCATAGATCGTGTGGATAGTCAGAGGCTTTTTCCCAGGGCTGGGGCTAACATGAAACATCGAAGCATAGAACATATAAACCTAGAAAACTTACAGCACAATACAGGCCCTTCGGCTCACAATGTTGTGCTGAAAATTAGCACCTTTCAAAACCTTTGAACTAGCTAGGCTTACCCATAGTCCTCTATTTTTCTAAGCTCCACATACCTATCCAGGAGTCTCTTAAAAGTCCTTATCATTTCCGCCTCCCCAGCCACCGCCAGCAGCCCTTTCCACGCACTCACCTCTCTGCGTAAAAAAAACTTACCCCTGACATCTCCACTGTACCTACTTCCAAGCACCTTAAAACTATGCCCTCTTGTGTTAGCCATTTCAGCCCTGGGAAAAAGCCTCTGACAATCCACACAATCAATGCCTCTCATTATCTTGTACACCTCTATCAGGTCACCTCTCATCCTCTGTCACTCCAAGGAGAAAAGGCTGAGTTCACTCAACCTGTTCTCATAAGGCATGCTCCCCAATTCAGGCAACATCCGTGTAAATCTCCTCTGCACCCTTTCTGTTGCTTCCACATCCTTGCTGTACTGAGGCGACCAGAACTGAGCACAGTACTCCAAGTGGGGTCTGACCAGGGTCCGATATAGCTGTAACATTACCTCTTGGTTCTTAAACTCAATCCCATAGTTGATGAAGGCCAATGCACTGTATGCCTTCTTACCACAGAGTCAAGCTGCATAGCAGCTTTGAGTGTCCTATGGACTCGGACCCCAAGATCCCTCTGATCCTCCACACTGCCAAGAGTCTTACCATTAAATGCTATATTCTGCCATCATATTTGACCTACCAAAATTAACCACCTCACATTTATTTGGGTTGAACTAATGTCCCGCTGTAACCTCAGACAGCCCTCCACACTATCCACAACACCCCCAAACTTTGTGTCATCAGCAAATTTATTAATTCATCCCTCCACTTCCTCACTCAGGTCATTTATAAAAATCACGAATTGGAGGGGTCCCAGAACAGATCCCTGAGGCACACCACTGATGACTGACCTAGATCTATAGATTTTCAATGTTCTAATAACCAATGAGATGAGCGTGGAATTGGTGTAAGTGAGTGGTGGGTTGTTGGTGGAGACTTGCTGGGCTGAAGGTCAATGCTGTGTCTCTGTCTTACAATGACTAACTGCGATCACATTGCAACTCAAATGCAGGGCATGAATTTGCAGGAAGTGCAAGTTAGTCACTGCTTCACCTGTCAAGACAGTTTGGTTACGTGGGTGGCGGGAAGGCGAGCGTTTAAAGGACAGATGTTGCATCTGAAAACTGCAGATACTGAAAATCTGACAGATAAACAGGAAATTCCAGGAAAACCTCCAACGGATCAGGCAGTATCTGAGAAAAGAAAAACATTTATTGTTTTCTGTCTTCAAAACATCATCAGTAACTGTTCAGTGTTCCCAGCATTGTCTGTGTTCCATTTTGGGCATTGCATCTCCTGTGGTTGTATGGGGAAGCACCTTATGATACGGAAGTGTTGATGGGAATGGAAGAGTGGATCAGGGATTCACAAAGGGAGTGATTCATTTAAAAACTGGATAGGAGATGGGATGGGAGTATGAGTCTGCCAAAATCCTGGCATCAATTGTGAAGACTAGGCTCATAAAGCCTGATGGAGGAGAAGGTGAGGAGCAGTGGATCTTTGTTAATGTCCAGGAGGAGAACAGGGTGAAAACAGATGTGTGTGATTCAGTCAAGGCCCTTGCCTGTTGAGGAGAAGCCACTGTTTGGGAGGAAGGAAGACCCTTCTGAGGCAACTGCAGAATGATCATCACCAATGAGGCCTGTCATATGGAGAAGGCAGCTGAAGGAGAAAGTGTTCAATGTTAGGATGAATCTGATCATCAGACCCTCCTGATCTGAGACACCAGTGCAGATGGATTGCATATCCATGGTGAAGATAAACTGACAGGAACAAAGGAATTGTCAATATTCTGATAAAATTCTGATTAAATTGGGCAGATTTCCAGGGAAGGTGGGACCTGTTCCGGCAGGATGGTTTACATCTGAACTGGAGGGGGACAAAGGTAGGTTTGCTAGAGAGGCTCCAGTGTATTTAAACGAGTATAAAAATATATAGTGTATAAAAATACGAGGGGGGAGGGGAACCAGAGTGTAGGAAGAGATGTGTGGGAGAAGGAAGAAAAAGAAGACAGTAAAGTTCTTTGTACTGTTAGAGATAAACAGAGAGGAAGAGGTGAAGAATTTCTTAAATGCATTTATTTTAATGCTAGGAGCATTGTAAGAAAGGTGGATGAGCTTAGAGCATGGATTGATACCTGGAAATATGATGTTGTAACTATTAGTGAAACATGGTTGCAGGAGGGGTGTGATTGGCAGCTAAATATTCCTGGATTTCATTGCTTCAGGTGTGATAGAATCGGAAGGACAAGAGGGGGAGGTGTTGCATTGCTTGTCAGAGAAAATATTACAGCAGTGCTCCAGCAGGATAGATTAGAGGGCTTGTCTAGGGAAGCTATTTGGATCATATCGAGGAATGGGAAAGGTGAAGTAACACTTGTAGGAGTGTAATATAGACCACCTGATGGGGAGCGAGAATTGGAGGAGCAAATTTGCAAGGAGATAGCAGATGTTTGTAGTAAGCATAGGGTGGTGATTGTGGGAGAATTAAATTTTCCACACATAGATTGGGAAGCTCATACTGTAAAAGGAATGGATGGTTTGGAGTTTGTAAAATGTGTGCAGGATAGTAGTAGGTACCAACTAGAGAATGGGCAGTGTTAGATCTTCTGTTAGGGAATGAAATAGGTCAGGTGACAGAGGTCTGTGTTCGGGAGCACTTCGGGTCCAGTGATCACAATGCCATTAGTTTCAATATAATAATGTAGAAGAAAAGGTCTGGACCCAGGGTTGAGATTTTTGATTGGAGAAAGGCTAACTTTGAGGAGATGCAAAAAGATTTAGAAGGAGTGGATTGGGACAATTTGTTTTATGGGAAGGATGTAATAGAGAAATGGAGGTCATTTAAAGGTGAAATTTTTAGGGTGCAGAATCTTTATGTTCCTGTTAGGTTGAAAGGAAAGGTTAAAAGTTTCAGAGAGCCATGGTTTTCAAGGGATATTGGAAACTTGGTTCAGAAAAAGAGAGATAGCTACAATAAATATAGGCAGTGTGCTGCCTTTATGGTAGTTATTTAGTTTATAATATTTTCGCTTAGTAATTCGTGTGTTAGCATTTTTCAGTTAAAGTTAGGATTGTTTAAGTAAATTCGTTGTCTGTAATATATCGCGGCATGCGATGACGTCACATCCGGTTTTGCCGCGTCCTGTGGGAAAATACCGGTTTGGGAAAGACGGGAAGGTGGGGGCCACACATGTGCCAGTCCAGCGCAAGAAAGGTTGTCTTCTACGCACCAGAAACATAGTGAAAGCAACGCTGTAAGTCATAGATAATCGATATGTTGAATTAAAATGTTAATGCTGATTCCGTTAAAAGTAACCACGGTCGATAAGGTTTATGTTTTTGTTAGTTAAAGAGTCGGGATAGTTTGTGTTGAAGTGTATTTAAAGCAGTCAATGGCGTAGATAGATTCTGACTGTATGCTGCACTTTAATGTAATGTAGTTGTTGTAGTTTTACCTTTGCAAGTATTCACGATGTAAATGTGATATCTAGAAGGAAACAAATACTGTACCAATCTTGTATTGTTTTATCAACAGTTTTCACCATATGTTAATGTGGAAGAGTGAACTTACTTAATCTTACTGGTTAATCTTACTGCGACCTTGTTTTCATTGACTACGGTTTACCTCGGCGTTTAACTCGGGTTCCGTTACACCCGAGCGAGAACGTTACAGTGAAAAAGCGTCATTATCAGGTGTTTCAAGTGCAGCAATGACAACTCGGTCCAGCATCAAGTCATTGCCATCCAGCGACAGGGGCAGTAGGGCATCAAGTAAGGCCGCCCAAGTAAGAGCTAAAGCAGAAGCCGCCAAGGTGCGAGTGCGCTACGCCAAACAAGAAGTAGAAATCAAAAAGGAAGCGGCTGCCAGAGAAGCCAAAAACCAGAGGGAAAGAGCAAGGATAGCAGCCGAGTTAGAACTGCTGACGCTAGAACGAGAAGAAGAAGCTGCCAGGGTGGAAGCAGATTACATAGAAGAGGCTGAAGGTATGCATGATCCAGTTGACGGAAAATCTACTTCAGAAATGATCAGGTTGGAACGCACAAGCGACTATGTCCAATCTCAAATAGACTGGAAGATTCGTTCTTCCTCTCCACGCTCATTTGATAACGTCCCACTTCATGAGGAGTCTCAGAGAGGCCTGATCGCATCACATCCATCCGAGGAAATCAATTTACGCTCGCAACTCCGCGACGAACTCAAGAGTGAAAGGGCTCACGACAAGTACTTCTCGACACCAAACTTACCAGATTTGGGGAGAAGAGAGGCAAAGACCGAATTCAGAACAGCAAATTCCATAACAGATGTACGCCCTCAGTTGTATACCCGCCGACATGTTTCCCCAGCCCACATGCCACTTGCAGTCGAACCCATAGCACAGTATTTAGCACAACGGGATCTCGTCACTTCAGGACTATACCAGTTCGACGATAAACCTGAAAATTACCGTGCATGGCACTCCACATTCACCAACGCTATCAACGGAGTCCAGCTCAGAGCAACCCAGGAGTTGGATCTTATGGCGAAATGGCTGGGAAAAGAATCATGCGAACAGGTGAGACGCTTACGTTCAGTGTACATCAACAAACCCGAGCTAGCCTTGAGCAAAGCATGGGAGAGACTTCGGGAGGGCTATGGGGCCCCCGAAATTATTGAATCGGCGCTATGCCGACGTCTGGAAAATTTTCCTAAGGTGTCAGCCAAGGACCACATTAAGTTAAGGGAGCTCGGAGATTTACTCATGGAGATTCAAGGCGCCAAAGAAGACGGCTACTCAACTGGTCTAGTATACCTAGATACTCCATCCGGGATTAGACCAATTGTGGACAAACTTCCATTTGGGCTGCAGGACAGGTGGGTGTCTGTTGCCTCAGAGTACAAGGAAGATCGCAGAGGTCGATTTCCTCCCTTTGAGTATTTCACAAGGTTTGAGTACAAGGAGGCGAAGAAGCGAAACGACCCTAGCCTCATGGGTCCAGGAAGCAGTACAATTTACACCAAGCCAGATAAATCCTCTTCGAATAATTTCAACATTAATAAACCAGTCTCAGTGCTTAAGACTGAAGCCTTTACAACTAACAACGACCCTAGCAAGAATTGTCCATTGCATAACAAACCCCACCCCCTCAAGAAATGCAGGACGTTTAGGGAAAAATCCCTCGAAGAGAGGAAGGCCCTTCTCAAGGAGAAAAGAATATGTTTTAAATGCTGTTCCTCAACCTCTCACTGTGCTAGAGAGTGTACGATCACCGTGAAGTGCCCGGAATGTAATAGCACTAAACACAATGGGACCATGCATCCCGGCCCGTTACCGCGAACCGACAATGCTCCTTCACCCCCACAACAGGACGGCGGGGAGGGAGAAGCTCACTCCAGGACAACTATTGTCAGCTCAAGCTGTACAGAAGTTTGCGGTCAAGCTCAGTCAAGCCGTTCTTGTTCAAAGATCTGCCTCACTAAGGTGTACCCTAAGGGAGCCAAAGACAAGGCCATCAAAGCCTATGTAATTCTGGACGATCAGAGCAATCGCTCGCTAGTCAGTCCAGAGTTCTTTAACTTGTTCAACATTGAGAGTGAGCAGTTCCCATACTACCTTAGAACTTGCTCAGGCAACATGGAAACTTACGGAAGGAAGGCTGAAGGCTTCCAGATCGAGTCCCTGGATGGTAAAGTCGTTATCTGTCTCCCTCCACTCTTAGAGTGCAATGAAATCTTGAATAACCGCACTGAGATCCCGACGCCAAGTGCGGTGCTACACCAGCCACATCTCCACCACATCGCCAAACACATCCCAGAACTGGATCCAAAAGCAGAAATACTCCTGCTATTAGGAAGAGATGTTCTCCAGGTGCACAAGGTTAGGCAGCAGGTCAATGGACCACACGACGCCCCCTTTGCGCAACGCCTGGATCTGGGCTGGGTGGTGATAGGAGAGGTGTGTCTCGGCAATGTACACAAACAGACTGGTAACACACTCAAGACCAATGTGCTAGAGAGTGGCCGCCATTCAATTTTTCAACCCTGCACAAGTTTCATGCGTATCAAGGAAGCACAACAAGGCTTTAACAAATGTAAAGTAACCGACAAGACTCTGGGTCAGTCAGTCTTCGTTCAAACGGAGCATGATAATAAACTTGCTTCGTCAGCTCAAGACGCCATTTTCTTAGAAATAATGGACACCGAGGTCTTCAGAGATGAAGCAAATAATTGGGTCGCCCCACTACCTTTCAGAGAACCACGCCAGCGCTTGCCAAACAACAAAGAGCAGGCAGTCAAGCGGTTCACGTCCTTGCAAAAAACCCTAAAAAGGAAACCTGAGATGCAGCAACAATACGTAGCATTTATGGAGAAGATCTTCGCTAACGGACATGCTGAAGTAGCACCACCACTGAGGGAAGGCGGGGAGTGCTGGTACCTCCCAACATTTGGGGTTTACCACCCACAAAAGCCCAATCAGATCAGGGTGGTCTTTGACTCCAGTGCTCAGTGCGCTGGTGTCTCCCTTAATGACGTGCTCCTTACAGGTCCCGACCTAAACAATACCCTTCTCGGGGTCCTGCTGTGCTTCCGGAAAGAGAAGGTCGCAATCTTAGCGGACATCCAGCAGATGTTCCATTGTTTCTTAGTAAAGGAGGATTATCGCAATTTCCTCCGTTTCTTATGGTACAAGGACAATGACATTAACAAGAAAGTCATTGAGTACCGGATGAAAGTCCACGTTTTCGGCAACAGTCCATCACCTGCCGTGGCCATCTATGGGCTGCGAAGAGCCATCGGGGGGGCGCACAGGAGCACGGTGACGACACCGTTCAGTTTGTAGAAAGGCACTTCTATGTCGACGACGGCTTGATATCACTACAGAAAGAAAACGAAGCAATCGATCTGCTCGGACGTACACAAGCCTCACTCGCTGAGTCAAACCTCCGCTTGCACAAGTTCGCATCAAACTGTCAGGCAGTAATGGAGGCCTTTCCACACGATGACTGTGCTCTGGCAATCAAAGACCTAGATTTAGATGGAGAAACCATACCCACACAAAGGAGCTTGGGTCTCCTTTGGGAGATTACGACTGACACATTCACATTCTCCGTGCCGACTGTGGTCAAGCCATTTACCTGCCGTGGAGTTCTCTCCACTGTCAACAGTGTTTTCGATCCCTTGGGTCTACTGGCACCAGTTACGATCCAAGGAAGAGTCCTTCTCAGAGAACTTACCTCTGAGCTCTCTGACTGGGATACTCCCTTACCAGAAGACAAGCTAAGCAAATGGGAGGCTTGGAGAGATTCACTTCAAGACCTAAAACAGCTTCATATCCAACGTATGTACACTGCGACCTCACCCACCGAGGCAGCGCACACAGAATTGTGTGTTTTTTCGGATGCGTCTACCAAGGCCATCGGTGCTGTGGCTTACTTGAAAGTGGTCAGGAAGGGTGGTCAAGTCGAAGTAGGATGGTCAAGTTGAAGTAGGATTTGTAACCGGTAAGGCGAAGCTCACTTCCCAGTCCGAGCCGACAATTCCAAGGCTTGAACTGTGCGCAGCTGTCCTGGCTGTGGAAATAGCAGAGCTTATCCAGGACGAGCTAGACCTAGAGTTCGACGAGGTCAAGTTCTACACAGATAGCAAAGTAGTGCTTGGTTATATTTATAACGAATCAAAACGCTTCTACGTGTACGTTCATAATAGAGTTCAATGTATCCGCCTGTCTTCAAAGCCCGAACAATGGCATTATGTACGTACCGAGGATAACCCTGCAGACCATGCGTCGAGATCCTTACCTGCATCCCGCCTGGCTCAGACATCCTGATTCACCTGACCCCCCTTTCTGTATCAGCCACCAACGGAAAAGACTCAAATGAGCGAGACATTTGAGCTGATCGAATCCGAAAGAGACTCGGAAATTCGCCCGCAAATACAAACAGGAGCCACCTACCTCGAAGAATCGATACGTACTAACGAACGCTTTCAACGGTTCTCCACTTTGCATTCTTTAGTGAGAGGACTTGCGTTCCTCATTCACATGGCCAGATCACACAAACGGTCATCCCGAAACAGTAAATGTAGGGGATGGCACAAATGTAACTTACCTCGCACTGCGGACGAATTGGCCCAGGCAAAGGACGTCATCTTTAAAGCAACTCAAAGAGCGGCTTTTGCAGGGGAGTTTTCAGCTATCCAAGTTAATAAACCAATACCAAAGGACAGCCCCTTGAGGAAATTCAGCCCGATCCTGAAGAACGCTATCATCTGCATCGGAGGCCGGTTAATCCACTCCCAACTTCCAGCTGCAGAAAAGAGTCCAGTAATCCTGCCCAAAGACAGCCACGTGTCCTTACTGCTCACTCGCCATCACCATGAACAGGTAAAGCATCAAGGCCATCACCTGACGGAAGGAGCAATCAGGGCAGCGGGACTGTGGATCTTGGGTGGTAAAACACTGATCAATGCAGTACTTCATAAATGTGTAACCTGCAGGAAACTGCGAGGCAGGTTGGAAGTTCAACGTATGGCGGACATCCCACCAGAACGCCTCGAAGCCTGTCCTCCTTTTACATATGTGGGGCTCGACGTATTTGGTCCCTGGACTATCACTACAGGATGCACCAGAGGAGGACAAGCAGAGAGCAAGCGGTGGGCCATCATGTTTAGCTGCATGAGTTCAAGAGCGGTACACATTGAGGTCATCGAATCTTTAGATACATCCAGCTGCATTAACGCTCTCAGGCGCTTCTTCACGCTAAGAGGCCCTGCAAAACAGTTAAGGTCTGATTGCGGCACGAACTTTGTTGGAGCATCAAAGGAGCTGGGGATGGACAAAACAGTGCAAAAATACCTCAGTCAGCAGGGATGCAACTGGGAGTTCAACACACCACATGCCTCTCACTTGGGAGGCGCATGGGAGCGGATGATTGGTATCGCCAGAAGAATTCTTGATTCAATGTTTCTGCAGCAACGCACCCGATTGACCCACGAGGTACTGTGCACACTAATGGCAGAGGTCACAGCCATTATAAATGCACGACCACTCCTACCCGTGTCTTCTGACCCGGAAAACCCCTTCATACTCTTGCCATCAATGGTCCTTACGCAGAAGGCAGGAGCTCCCCCTCCACCAGGGGACTTCTCTGATAAGGATTTGTACACAAAGCAATGGAGGCAAGTCCAGGCTCTGGCAAATCAGTTCTGGTCTCGTTGGAGACAGGAATATCTACCTTTGTTGCAACACAGACAAAAGTGGACAGAACCCGGCAGGAATATTCAAGTTGGAGATTTAGTCCTGCTCAGGGACAAGCAAATCTCCTGCAACTGCTGGCCAATGGCCAGAATCACTGCCACATTCCCTAGTTGGGATGGACATGTCAGGAAAATCGAGTTGAAAACTACCGACCAAGGCAATGTGAAAATTTACCAAAGGCCAGTTACAGAAGTCATTCTACTTCTACCTAATGACTGATTTAGAGACTAAGTTTTGTATTATGTTCATCGTGACCTTACGAAGGTCAAGCGGGGAGTGTGCTGCCTTTATGGCAGTTATTTAGTTTATAATATTTTTGCTTAGTAATTCATGTGTTAGCATTTTTTAGTTAAAGTTAGGATTGTTTAAGTAAATTCGTTGTCTGTAATATATCGCGGCATGCGATGACGTCACATCCGGTTTTGCCACGTCCTGTGGGAAAATACCGGTTTGGGAAAGACGGGAAGGTGGGGGCCACACATGTGCCAGTCCAGCGCAAGAAAGGTTGTCTTCTACGCACCAGAAACATAGTGAAAGCAACGCTGTAAGTCATAGATAATCGATATGTTGAATTAAAATGTTAACGCTGATTCCGTTAAAAGTAACCACGGTCGATAAGGTTTATGTTTTTGTTAGTTAAAGAGTCGGGATAGTTTGTGTTGAAGTGTATTTAAAGCAGTCAATGGTGTAGATAGATTCTGACTGTATGCTGCACTTTAATGTAATGCAGTTGTTGTAGTTTTACCTTTGCAAGTATTCACGATGTAAATGTGATATCTAGAAGGAAACAAATACTGTACCAATCTTGTATTGTTTTATCAACAGTTTTCACCATACGTTAATGTGGAAGAGTGAACTTACTTAATCTTACTGGTTAATCTTACTGCGACCTTGTTTTCATTGACTACGGTTTACCTCGGCGTTTAACTCGGGTTCCGTTACACCCAAGCGAGAACGTTACAGGCAGCATGGAGTAAATGAGGTGCTCGGGGAATATAAAGAATGGAAGAAAGGATTTAAGAAAGAATTAGAAAAGCTAAAAGAAGATATGAGGTTGCTTTGGCAAGTAAGATGAAAATAAATCTGAAGGGGTTCTACAGTTATATTTAATAGCAAAAGGATAGTGAGGGATAAAATTGGTCCCTTAGAGAATCAGAGTGGGCAGCTATGTGTGGAGCTGAAAGAGATGGGGGAGATTCACCAAGGAGAAGGATATTGAATTGTGTAAGGTAAGGGAAACAAGTAGGGAAGTTATGGAAACTGTGATGATTAAAGAGGAGGAAGTGCTGGTGCTTTTAAGGAATATAAAAGTGGATAAATCTCCGGTTCCTGACAGAATATTCCCTAGGACCTTGAAGGATGTTGGTGTAGAAATAGCAGGGGCTCTAACAGAAATATTTCAAATGTCATTAGAAATGGGGATGGGGCTAGAGGATCAGCGTATTGCTCATGTGGTTCCATTGTTTAAAAATGGTTCTAAGAGTAAACCTAGCAATTATAGGCCTGTCAGTTTGACGTCAGTGGAGGGTAAATTAATGGAAAGTATTCTTAGAGATGGTATATATAATTATCTGGATAGACAGGGTCTGATTAGGAACAGTCAGCATGGATTTGTGCGTGGAAGGTCATGTTTGACAAATCTTATTGAATTTTCTGAAGAGGTTACAAGGAAAGTTGACAAGGGTAAAGCAGTGAATGTTGTCTACATGGACTTCAGTAAGGCCTTTGACAAGGTTCCACATGGAAGGTTAATTAGGAAGGTTCAATTGTTAGGTATTAATATTGAAGTAGTAAAATGGATTCAACAGTGGCTGGATGGATGATGCCCGAGAGTAGTGGTGGATAACTGTTTGTCAGGTGGAGGCCAGTGTCTAGTGGTGTGCCTCAGGAATCCGTACTGGGTCCAATTTTGTTTGTCATATACATTAATGATCTGGATGATGGGGTGGTAAATTGGATTAGTAAGTATGCAGATGATACTAAGGTAGGTGGCGTTTGTGGATAATGAAGTAGATTTTCAAAGCTTGCAGAGAGATTTAGGCCAGTTAGAAGAGTGGGCTGAATGATGGCAGATGGAGTTTAATGCTGATAAGTGTGAGGTGCTACATTTTGGTAGGAATAATCCAAATAGGATATACATGGTACATGGTAGGGCATTGAAGAATGCAGTAGAACAGTGTGATCTAGGAATAATGGTGCATAGTTCCCTGAAGGTGGAATCTCATGTAGATAGGGTGGTGAAGAAAGCTTTTGGTATGCTGGCCTTTATAAATCAGAGCATTGAGTATAGCAGTTGGGATGTAATGTTAAAATTGTACAAGGCATTGGTAAGGCCAAATTTGAAATATTGTGTACAGTTCTAGTCACCGAATTATAGGAAAGATGTCAACAAAATAGAGAGAGTACAGAGAAGATTAACTAGAATGTTACCTAGGTTTCAGCACCTAAGTTACAGAGAAAGTTTAAACAAGTTAGGTCTTTATTCTTTAGAGTGTGGAAGGTTGAGGGGGGACTTGATAGAGGTATTTAAAATTATGAGGGGGGATAGATAGAGTTAATGTGGATAGGCTTTTTCCATCGAGAGTAGGGGAGGTTCAAACAAAAGGACATGAGTTGAGAGTTAGGGGGCAAAGGTTTAAGGGCAACACAAGGGGGAATTTCTTTGATCAGAGATTGGTAGCTGTGTGGAACGAGCTTCCAGTAGAAGTGGTAGAGGCAGGTTTGGTATTGTCATTTAAAGTAAAATTGGATAGGTATATGGACAGGAAAGGAATGGAGGGTTATGGGCTGAGTGTGGGTCAGTGGGACTAGGTGAGAGTAAGCGTTCAGCATGGACTAGAAGTGCCGAGATGGCTTGTTTCCGTGCTGTAATTGTTATATAGTTATATCGTTATATAAAATTCAAAGGTCAAAGTACATTTTTACTTGGCTTATGCTCAGTTTCTATTAACTTTCAGCTGTTTTATTTAGTGATACAACACGGAGCCAGCCCTTCTGGGCCTTAGAGCCACGTCACCCCAGCAACCCCAAACAAACCCAATTAACCCTAACCTAGTCACCAGACAATTTACAATGACCAATTAGCCTCTTTGGAGGAAATTCTGAGGAAATCAGAGGAACTGGAGGAAACACCTGCATTCCACAGGGAGGATGGAGAGAGACTCATTACAAATTGGTGCAGGAATTGAACACCAAATGTCAGAATGGTGAGATTTGTAATGGCATCATTCTAACCACTGCACCACTGTAGCACTTGCTGTGTGCAACATCACAGGTAAACTAGTTGCAGGGAAGATGTGTGAGAATCTTGTTGTGTATATTATGGATGAGAGGAGGTAATTTCAAAGGATATGAATGGGCAGGTTTTTAACACCAAGAGTGGTTGCTACCTGGGTGGTGGGACAGGCAGAAACATTAGAGACTTTTAAGAGACCTTTAGATCGACCGATGAATGTGAGGAAAATGGAAAGATATGGACAGTGTGTAGACAAAGAAGATTAGCTTTGTTAGCTATTTTACTACAATTAAATTGGTTCAGCACAACATTGTGGGCTGAAGGGCCTGTTCCTGTACTGTATGGATCCATGGTGGAAGTTGAGAGAAAAACGGGGTTCAGTGTTTCTGTTGAGGATGACAAGAGATTGTGACAAGCCATCTGCATTGATTCCTGATGAAGGGTCTCGGCCCGAAACGTCAACAGTGCTTCTCCTATAGATGCTGCCTGGCCTGCTGTGTTCCACCAGCATTTTGTGTATGTTGCATTGCTGTTTTGTTTGGTATCCTTGAACAATCTGAGAATTGTTGCATTCCACAATCATCAGTGATCTTGAGGCAAACACAATCAGACGTTCAGATCCACTTTTCAAAGTGTGTGACAAAATGGCTCCAATGGCATAAGGGGATGCATCACATGCCAGTATGATGGGCGGAGATGGGTCATAATGTGTGAGCAGTACATCAGATGTTAATAGTCTCTGTTTCCTTGAATGCTCTTTCACATCTTTCTGACCATTCCCCCTTAGCTGCTGTTTACAACAATGCATACACTGGGTGCAGCACTGTAGCAATGTTGGGGACTAACCAAAGTAGTAGTTTACAAGACCTGAGTGGTAACATATTTCTGGTTTGAGTGCCTGCAGCACTGCTTCAAGCTTCTCTTGTAAGCCACGCTTGACAATGACATGTCCACAATATAAGATTTCGTTTTTGAAAAACTCACATTTCTCTCTCTTTGCATGCAGACCACACTCACTCAGCCTGTAAGCACTTTACCAAGGTTCTGAAGGTGCTCTTCATTATTCTTGCCAGTTATGATGTCCTCAAGGTAACATTGTGTTGCTCGGGTATTTTGGAGAACTTGGTCCATTGTTCTTTAACAAGGTGCTGATGTGATGTCAAAAACGAAGTGATTAGATTGAAAGAGTTCCTTGTGAGAGTTGATTGTGAGGAACTTCCTGCTTTTTGCCTCAATCTCCATTTGCAGATAGGCAGTCTCTTGTTAGTGGTACTGTTTGGGCTGCAGTTGCATGTTGATGATACATTGAGAGCTTTGATTGAATGCCAATCTAGTTGGATTTTTCTCAACCATTCAAGTCCCAAAAGTGCTGGCCCTCCACCATTCAACATAAAGCTCTAACTGCTGTGTTTGGCCTCCATACATCATATTCACTTTCAGTTTGCTTTTGGGAGACACTTTTTCACCTGTGTGGGACGTTAGCATCACTGAGGTCTTCTCTAATGTTATCTCTGAAAACAGTCCGTTGTAGTCAGCCTCTGAAATTATAGACAAAGCTGACCCTATGTCCCTGCATCCTCTCCTGATGAAGGGTTTCGGCCCAAAGTGTCATCACTACCTCCTCCCATAGATGCTGTCTGGCCTGCTGAGTTCTACCAGTATTTTATGTTTTTATTTATTTCCAGCATCTGCAGATTCACTCGTGTTGCCCTGTATCCAGCTCCATTTTTACTTTTACACCAGTCACACCTGTTGAGATCCATATGATTTTGTAAGCTGTTTCAGTAACACTGTGCAGTTCTGAGCATGACAGCTCACCTCCATCAGACTCTGTGTTGTCTGCTTTTTTTTTCTGTTCAGTCACTTTATGCATTTGATTAATTTTGTGTTTGAAACTTTTCACTTGGTGTATTTTTTTTTGTTTGTGCTTTTTGTCAGCCTTGCACACTCTCTCTGTGTGACTTTGTCTGTGACACTTTCTGCAAACATTTTCTTAGAACCAACAATCATTTGCATCATAGGAGGATTTGCCACATCATAAAGTTTTTGCTATTTGCACCATTCAAGGACATTTTCTGCATTTCACATATTAACCTCTTTTTCTTTAGTTCTGCTATATCATTTGCTGTTGTCTCCAATGGTGTTGCAATGACCAATGCCTTAGGTCTCTTTCTGACTGTAGTCTCTTCTGAGTGCTTTGACTATGCATGCCACATCCAAGCCTGTCCCTTAATGCATCAGAAAATCCATCTCTAAGGTCACAGTGCTGAGAAAGTTTGCACAGTTCTGCAATGTATTCAGATATGCTTTCATCCTTTGAATGTTTTTTTTTGTAAAATCTAAATCTCTCAGCTATTACCAGTGGTTTAGGGCTCAAGTGATTTTGTAACATTGTAACAATTTTGTCAAACATCTTGCTTGCTGGCTGGCTTATCAGGGGTTACAACCTTGTATAAGAGACTGCCTGTCCTAGCACCCCAGTTGAAACACCCTGGTTTCCGTGGCTGTGTAAGTTGAGTGAAGACAAGCTCTGGTCCTGCCAAACTCATGAGATTAAGGGATGCTTGTTCCCACCCCAAACCCTTGTTTGCATGGATGCTGTGTCATTTACTACCCTGTTACAAATTAATGCCATGAAATAACAGAGAGTACACTGTATACAATTAAAGGAAACATGTTTATGAATCTGAACTAAAGGGTTAGTGGAGAATAACAAAAAGAAAAGGGCCCATTTTAATTAAACAGTCAAATGTGCACAAGTTGGAGCTCATCTTGAACTCCTCTGTCACTTACATTCTGGGCCCTCGGTCAACGTGAATGCACAGAGCACTTTCCAACTTCTCACAATCCACCTCGAACAAAAGGGTCTGCTACCAGATTTTATGCCATGACCGGTTCTCCTCAGCGTCTTCTCTCTTCATCTCCTCTTGAACGAAAGCTCTAAGCCCAACCTTGGTGTCCCTCACCAGAGAAACCTCTCTTTAATCTGATTATCCTATTCAGATGCTACACATTTCTCCTCTTATCTTCAACAGTAACCCGAACAAGTGTGAAAACAGAACAGACTGCTCTTACAGAGCTGCCAAAATGAAATACATTCAGCATAACAGTAAAAAATATGAAGCAGTGCATTACACTCTCCCCACACCAAAATAGTCACGTCCTCCTGACTTTGAAATTATTTGCCATCCCCATCATTAATAACACCACTTTCAGAAGAATTTCATAATGTCCGAACCTCCAACCCATTTGTAAATGATAGTGACTTATCTCACTAAGGGGATAGTCGCAAGCCTCTGTACCCCGAAGCCACGTAGGCCGGCCTATCTGGGGGTCCCCTGACTCTTTGAACTGCCATATCCCATCATCTACATCTTCAGTTTCAGACATTCCTTGGGATACTTCTGGTCTACATGACAAGACCTCCCCTGCTCTATCACTCGTGCCTTCCTGCATCTGAGATCCCTCTGCCACTTGGCTGAGTTCAGTTTCATTCCCAGTTACTTCAGAGCCCAGCCCTCCTTCGTGGTCCAGCTGCAAACCTGCCTGTCCACAGACAGTTCCCCCAATTTCACCTGGCTCAGCGTGAGAAAGGTTGTGAACCTCTTCCTCAATTATGGGGGAGTTGACAAAAGGCAGCATACACCACACCCCCGTTCCCTCATCCTCCAAATCTGTATCCCATTCAGGGGCAGAGGCCGGTCTAATATTTCCTGCTGCTGATCCTTCAGTCTCTCCATGTCAACACAGTGTCCTCTTCCTAGGTGTATGGTCCAGGTCAGGCTCTGGGTCAACACACACCTCTTGTCCCAGAGGTAGAAGGTGGTTCCAATGAAGAGTCTTGATAGGCCCATTCCCATCCTCTGGATTCACCTGGAAAACTGGTACATTTGACATCTGACTCTCCACTATGTAGGGTGTAGCCACCCAGTGGTCAGCCAGCTTATGCTTCCCAGGTAGCGCTAAATTCTTTATAAGGAATCGGTCTCCAGACATGAGTTGGGAGAACCTGATTGTTTGATTATACTTCCTCTTATTTCCTCGATTCTGCTTTTCCAAAACTGCAGCTAATTCATAAGCCTTTTTCAGCTCCCTTCTCATATCAGACACATATTTCAGATAAGTATTTACAGACAGGCAGACATACTTTATTGATCCCGAGGGAAATTGGGTTTCATTACAGCTGCACCACCAAGAATAGTGAAGAAATATAGCAATATAAACCATAAATAATTAAATAATAATAAGTTAATCATGCCAAGTGGAAAAAATAAGTCCAGGACCAGCCTATTGGCTCAGGGTGTCTGACACTCCAAGGGAGGAGTTGTAAAGTTTGATGGCCACAGGTAGGAATGACTTCCTATGACGTTCAGTGTTACATCTCGGTGGAATGAGTCTCTGGCTGAATGTACTCCTGTGCCTAACCAGTACATTATGGAGTGGATGGGAGTCGTTGTCCAAGATGGCATGCAACTTGGACAGCATCCTCTTTTCAGACACCACCATAATTTTCTTTATTGGACTCAGTCATGGGGATCTGGTAATACCCACTCCTCAAGTCCAGCACACTGAACCACAGTGCACCATTCAGGCAGGCCAGCACATTCTCGACTCTCGGTACTATATACTGATCGGGGACTGTATGCCTGTTCAGGGTCCGAAAGTCCACACTCATCCATACCTTCCCATTCTTCTTCCTGGCCACCATGACTGGAGACACGTAAGGGCTTCTGGACTCAGTGATGATCCCAGCTTCCTTTAACTTCCGCAGATGCTGCCAAATGTCCTCCACCTCTACAAGTGCCAGTTGCCATGATCTTTCTGTGAATAGGGTGTTGTCTGTTACCCAGATGGTGTTGTGAATGCTCTTTGAACAATGCATATCAAACTCATCAGTAGAAAAGACATCTTACAGCTTGAACATTTTCTCTATCAACCTCTTCTTCCAACCTCCAGGTACTGGGGAGTCCCCAAATTTTAATGACTCAGCAGTCATCTTTTCTCTTTTCGGAGAGAGATTCTCCCTGGCTTTTCTCAAAGGGACACAAGACATTACCATCACTGGGAACAGGTGCATCATTGGCATCCCCTACCTGAGGGTGACCTCCCTATCCAAGGCGTTCCTGGCACTCACTGTTGTCCTGTTCACCCGTACAACTGAGGACTTCTCAGAATCAGAATCAGGTTTGCTATCACTGACATTGTAAAATTTGTTAACTTAGCAGCAGTAGTTCAATGCAATACATAATATAAAATAACAGGAAAATCAATCAATCAATCAATCAGTTACAGTATACATATATTGAATAGATTAAAAATCATATAAAAACAGAAATAATATATATTAAAAAGTGAGGTCAATGTCCATTTAGGAATCGGATCGCAGAGGGGAAGAAGCTGTTCCTGAATCGTTGAGTTTGTGCCTTCAGGCTTCTGTACCTCCTACCTGTGAAAAAAGGACATGCCCTGGGTGCTCAAGGTCCTTAATTATGTACACTGCCTTTTTGAGACACCACTCCTTGAAGATGTCCTGGGTACTTTGAACTTCTGCAGTTTACTTTGGTCCTGTGCAGTTGCTCCACCCCCATGCCAGACAGTGATGCAGCCTGTCAGAATGCTCTCCATGGTACATCTATAGAAGTTTTTGTGTGTATTTGTTGACATACCAACTCTCTTCAAACTTGTAATAAAGTATAGTCACTGTCTTGCCTTCTTTGTAACTGCATCGATATGTTGGGACCAGGTTAAGTTCTCAGATATCTTGACACCCAGGAACATGAAACTGCTCACTTTTTCCACTTCTGATCCCTCTATGTGGATTTGTATGTGTTCCTTCATCTTACCCTTCCTCAGAGCTACAATCAGCTCTTTTATCTTACTGACATTGAGTGCAAGGTTGTTGCTGCGACATCACTCCACTAGTTGGCATATTTCCCTCCTTTACGCCCTCTCGGCTCCATCTCAGATTCTACCAACAATGGTTGTATCATCAGCAAATTTATAGATGGTATTTGAGCTAGGCCTAGCCACACAGTCATGGGTATAGAGAGAGTAGAGCAGTGGGCTAAGCACACTCCCCTGAGGTTCACCAGTGTTGATAATCAGATTGTGGTCTTCTGGTTAGGAAGTCAAGGGTCCAGTTGCAGAGGGAGGTACAGAGGTAACTTCTCAATCAGGATTGGGGGAATATTGAGCTATAGTCAAAGAAAAGCATTCTGACATAGGTGTTTGTATTTTCCAGTTGGTCTAAGGCCGTGTGAAGAGCCATTAAGATTGCATCTGCTGTTGACCTTTTGCGGCGATAAGCAAATTGCAATGGGTCCAAGTCGCTGCTGATTCAGGAATTCACTCTAGTCATGACCAACCTCTCAAAGCACTTCATCACTGTAGATGTGAGCGCTACTAGGCGATAGTCCTTAATGCAGCTCACGTTATTCTTCTTAGGCACTTGTATAATGATTGCCTTTTTGAAGCAAGTGGGAACTTCTGCCCGTAGCAGTAGGAGGTTAAAAATATCCTTGAATACTCCCACCAGTTCATTGGCACAACTTTTCAGAGCTTTACCTGGTACTCCATTGGGACCTTTGCCTTGCAAGGGTTCATTCTCTTTAAAGACAGCCTAACATCAGCCTCTGAGACGGAGATCATTGGGTCACCGGGTGCAGCAGGGATCTTCACAGCTGTAGTTATATTCTTCCTTTCTGCAGTTCAGGGCTCAACAGTGCCTCATCAGGTAAGCCCGACACCTCTTCATGGTCTTCCAGAGTATCCACCAAGAGGGCCTTGGCCACAGGCGTTCCTGGAAATTTGGAATTCACTCTTGGTACTTCCCCAGACTGTAACACGACTGGTTTTGAGTGGGTGAATCACAGTCCCTCGTTTATGCTCATCATCCAGTCCAGAGCAGCCATGCGCTTCCTCAAAAGCAGCTCCAAACACAGGATGAATGGACAATGTTTTCAGACAGTTCTCTCCAACTCCAACTCTCCTTCCAGGCTCCCACTAGCCTCCTCACAGTAGGAGTATTCGTCCCCATGAGAATTGAAGCTACGTCCTTCTCAACTGGGTCCGGACAAACCAGAACTAATGTATCAAGGGCCTCAGCTACTCCCACATCTGCCTCCGAAAACTCCAGCTTCAATGGCAAGTAACCATCGTACGGATAGTCTTCCGTACTAAGATCCCAGATCTCTCACGCACTGAGTGGAGTCAATGGTAAATGTGTCAAATACTGGTTGTAAAATGAACAGTGCAGTAACCTGAGAGCTGGTGACAAGTGAGACCCTCACTGGGTCTCTCCACTTAGGTACCCAGGGGTTCACTCTCCGAGGGGATTCCGGGCATTCACACTCCTGCCTGAAGTGTCCCTCTTCAACACAGTTATAACAGAAAATACCTGCCGCTGCCCTTCTCGCGGGACCCCAACCTCTGGCAGCCCTCTCTGTAGTCTATCCCCTTGGAGAGTCCGCTTCCCTAAACTCTGCCAAAAGCTCCTTCACCACTCCACAGGGTGGGTTATCAGTGGTCACCTCAGCCAAGGGGACCACTACTGAGGACTGTACCTTGAGGACGTAGGCCTCCCACATTCTCCTCCTCTCTTACTTCTCTGATCAGCTTAACAAGCGAGGGAGGTTGGTGCATCTTACAAGATATTCTTAGACCCTAAGTGATCAGGTCCGGTGAATGGGAACTGTTCACCATTTGGTCCATTCTTAACTGACTCACCTCCGCTGTTTGAACGGCCCCTCTACGTCACAAGCAATTTAGCTGCCTCTGTAACCTAAAAATGTATGCAGAAAGCTTCTCTCCCTTCTCCTGAAACATATTCTGAAACCCCGTTGTAAGCTCCAATGGGCTTCCCATCACGCCAAACACCTTTTCTAGCACAGGCATGTTGGCTGCAGAGGTAACAAAGGGGTTCTGTTTCTTTACAGATCTCACTACATCAACAGCTGGCCCCTTCAAACTTCCAACCAATCTCTGTCTCTCTTGCTCATCAGAGCACTGCCCCTCAGTTACTCACGCGTCCCTTTGTGTGCATCCATGACAGCCTACTCCATACTGTTCAACTCCTTCCTCTCACTGTCTCATCCCAGAACTGTTGGCGATATTCTCTGACATTCAGGTTCGTACTTGCTATCAATTTGTTGTGTCTGTGCAATTACATATCAATTAAATAAAGGCATGCACATGGGAGATGGCTTTAACTGGTGTATTCTCACTACAGTGTGAGAGAGAGAGAGAGAGAGAGGGGCAATGTGCATGTGTAGACAACAGTCCATACATAGTGCTAAGGGTGGGTCATTGCTCTAAAAGAAATAGATTGGCAAGATAGACAAAGGAGAATCAGTTGAAGTTGTGAACTTGGATTTTCAGAAGGCATTTGACAAGATGCCACACAAGGCTGTTTAATAAGCTACGAGCCCGTGGTATTACAGGAAAGATTGTAGCATGGATAAAGCAGTGGCTGATGACAGGAGTCAAAGAGTGGGACTGAAGGAAGCCTTTTCTGATTGGCTGCCAGAGACTAGTGGTGTTCCACAGGGGTCTGTGTAGGGACCAATTCTTTTTATGTTATATATCAATCAATTGGCTGATGGAATTGATGGCATAGTTGAAAAGTTTGCAGATGACATGAAAATAGGTGTAGAGACAGGTGGTTTTTAGGAAGTAGGCTACTGAAGTAATTAGATTAGGAGAATGGGCAAAGAAATGGCAGATGGAATACAGTGTCAGGAAGTGTATGGTCATGCAATTTGGTAGAAGAAATGAAATGGTTGAATATTTTCTAAATGGGGAGAAAATACAAAAAACTGAGGTGCAAACAGACTTGGAAGACCTTGTGCAGAATTACCTAAAACCTAATTGGCAGGTTGTATCTGTGGTGAGGAAGGCAAATGCAATGTTAGCATTCATTTCAAGAAGACTAGAATATTAAAGCAAGTATGTAATGTTGAAACTTTATAAAGCACTGGTCAGGCCTCACTTCGAGTACTGTGAGCAGTACTGGGCCATGTATCTTAGAAAGGATGTTCTGAAGCTGGAGAGAGTTCAAAGGAGATTCACAAAAGTGATTCCCAGATTGAATGTCTGGTCATATGAAGAGCATTAGATGGCTCTGGGCCTGTATTCACTAGAATTCGGAAGAATGAGGGATGACCTCATTGAAACATATGGAATGGTGAAAGGCCTTGATGGACTGGATATGGAGAGGATGTTTCCTATAGTGGAGGAGTCTAAGCGGACCAGCATAGACCAGCGGAAGCAACCTCAGAATAGAGGGGCATCCTTTTAGAATGCAGATGAGGAGGAATTTCTGTGGAATCTGGGGAACAGGCAGTTGTGGAGACCAAGTATTTATGTATATTTAAGGCAGAGTTTGATAGATTCTTGTTTGGTCAGGGCATGAAGGAATACTGGGAGAAAGCAGGAGATTGGGGCTGATAGGACAATGGGATCAGCCATGACAGAATGGCGGAGCAGATTTGATGGGCCAAATGGCATAATTCTGCTCCTATCTGCTCTTATACACCTGCCGTGTGAGAGAGAACAGCTGTCAACAGTTGATAGAATGACCCTGTGTCAGGGATGAGGAGATCAGATCTGGATATTTAAATGTTATGTATCCAATCTGTTGTTGTGTACAGATAGGGTCCTAACTAATTAGATTTAGTGGTCTTTGTTATTATTACTGAGAATACATGTGTATTAAGAGATGGAAAAGAAATGTTTCAATATCATTTTTTTATTCTGACTCTATCTGCCCACTGAGTGTATAAGAGAAGGCAGCAGTCAGTAATCAATGAATTAGTTGGGATGGTATTCTTCACAATTCATTCTTCAGAGGTATCCTCAGTATTGTACCTGCTCAGGGATGGCAGATAATAGGAATGAAAAGCTGCAGTGAAAACAAGATGATAAATGAAAGGTAGAAATAAAATATTAAGAAAAGCGTCAGTACCACAAGCTGAGTTCTTGAAGAAATAAGCATGAATCTGCATAAGAAAGCAGAAAATCCTTCAGGGAGGGAGGGATAGCAGAGATAGAAAAATACAGCTGAAAATACACTCAGCGAACACTTTGTGAAACTAGATGCATGCTAAAGAAATGTTTCCAAATTCAGGAACTTATTTAACTAACCCCGCCTCCAGAAAAAGAAAACCTGTTCTCAGCAGTGAAGGAATCATCTGCCCTATCTGATTTCACATTCTTCAGAGCATTCCTACCTGGGGCGAGGTGGGGGGAGGTGCCCCTGAGTTTGGAGCAGCACGTACTGGTTGTTAAACAAGTGTAGAAAAACACAGATGCCATAGTATGAGTAACAAATGTTTCAAAAGTATCATTTGTACCAAAACTATATGTTGTGGTGGTGGTGGGGGGGGGGGGGGGGTGTTGATCAGAGTCAGGAAAACAGACCCCTTTCAAAATTTTTCACAGATGGATGATGTCTGAAGTGGATAAGTGACCAGGATGAAAGTGTGGATGGGTGGGTTAGTCGGTTTGCTGATGATATGAAGATTGTTTGCATCGTGCATAGTGTAGAGGACTGGCAAAGAAGAGATCAGTTGCAAATCTGGGCAGAGAAATGTCAGACTGTGTTTAAACCAGTGAAATATGAAGTGTAAAATGTAAAAAACAAGATCCTTCGCAGTGTTGATGAGCAAGTGGATCTTGGGGTCAATGCTCATTGATAATGTTGACATAGATTGTAGGGTGGTTAAGAAGGCAGATGGCATTTAGCCTTTATTAGTCAAGGCATTGAGTTCAAAAGTTAGAAAGTTTTGTTGCAGCTTTATAAATCTCTCCCTGCCAGCAGGTGGCGTAGTGGCATCAGCCCCAGACTTCGGAGCGAAGATTCCAGAGTTCAAGTCCAGCCAGGTCCCGAGCTGAGCATCAAGCTAGCAACTCAACCTCTTAAAAATCAGAAGGCCTGCAAAAAAAGTGCTTTCACAATGGCATCCAGATGACTTCACTCGGAGTTAAGGGCTTTCTTCTTTTTCTTCTTTATAAATCTTTAGCTTGGCCACATCTGGAGTATTGCATAGAGTTCTGGTCAACCATTATAGGAAGGACGCCTTGGATTTGGAGAGAGTAGAGAAGAGATTTACCAGGATGGCATCTGGATTAGAGGACATAGGCAATAACGAGAGGTTGTTTTCTTTGGAGCGTTGGAGTCTGAAGGGAGATCTGATAGAGGTTTATAAGATTATGTGAGGCATAGATAGAGTAGACAGAGAGTATATTTTTTCCAGGGATGAAATGTCTAATACCAGAGGAGTATTTAAGGAGAAGAGGGTAATTTCAAAGGAGAAATGAAGGGCAGTTTTTTTACACAGTGTGGTGGCTACCTGGTGTGATGGTAGAGAATGGAAGCATATGGACAGTGTGTAAACTAAAGAGATTAACTTCATTAGCCATTTGATTACAATTGAATTGGTTCAGCACAACATTGTGGGCTGAAGGGCCTGTTCCTGTACTGTACTGTTCCATGTTCTATGGATCATCTACGGTGGAAGCTGAGAGGAAAACGGGGTTCAGTGTTTCTGTTCAGGATGACAGCAGACAAGAAATTATGACAGCAGCTCTTAAACTATCAGAAACCACGAGCGCACAACACACTGAATTAGTGACGGTGACATGGGCAGTTAGTGATTCAGAATAATTGGGGAGTCATAGAATCATTGAGCACTACACCACAGAAACAGGATCTCCAGCACATCTAGTCTGTGCTGAACTGGTATTCTGTCCAGTCCCATTGACCTGCACCTAGAACACAGCCCTCCATACCCCTCCAATCCATGTACGTATCCAAACCTGTCTTAAACGTTCCAGTCAAACCCTCATCCACCACTTCTGCTGGCAGCTCGTCCCATGCTCACACCACCCACTGAGTGAAGAAGTTCCCTTTCAGGTTCCACTTCAATATTTCACCTTTCACCCTTAACCTATGGCCTTGCTCCTTACTGTCTGCATCACCCAGGACATGTCCTCTTCTCATTGCTACCATCAGGGAAGAGGTAGAGGAGCCTGAAGGTTTCTGATTCAGCAACAGCTTCTCTCCCTCCATCATCAGAACTCTGAGTGGACATTGAACCATAAACACGACCTCACTACTTTTTTTTCTCTCTTTTAGCACAACTTCTTTAATTTAACTGTTTTACATAAATATATATATACGCCGTAATTTACAGTTTTTTTGTTATTTATTGCAAGGTACTGCAATGTACTACTGCAGCATGACAACAAATTTCATGACAAATGCCAGTGATATTAAACCTGACTCTGATTCTGCTCTTCACTTTGTTTGTCACTGTGACACTTTATTCTGCATTGTTATTGTTTTCCCTTATACTGCCTCGACGTACTGATGTGATGAATTGCTCTGGTGTTTAATTTGCTCTTCAATGGGAGTTCAGTGAAACCCTCTCTCACTGCTTCTCCTCTGCGATGTCTGCTGTTCTCTGACTCTTCCACCATGTGCTCACCAAGACCCTCTACCAGAACCACGTAACCTTCTTGGGAGCTTGTCTATGCCACCATCTTGTGCCACATGGCTTCCAGCTGCGTTTTCAGGTCTCTAGGTCTGGACCCACTGAGGATTCCAGGTACTCGTGTTTAATTGACTGCTTCTCCCTCCACATTCCTCACGTCACTCTTTCTGCCATTCAGAGTTACCTGGTGACTCTGTCTCAGTATCTGCCACAGCTCTGGGCCTTTCTCTCTCCAGCCTGTCATGGGCCTCTTCGATATTTTATCCTGAATTAGATCCATGCCTTCACCTGCCAGATCTTCACCTTCTGCACGTCCAGCAAAGGTTGAAAGATTGTCCATCTCCAGAACACTCTACAACCCCATGTCTCTCACTTCGCCACCTTCCCTGAACACTCTAAACCTCGTCCCTCCTGTAACACCATCAGTTCTCTTCTCCTCTCTGATCTCAGCTTTGATCCTTGCTATGTCGTCTCAATTTCCTCCGACCTTCCCCTCTTTGAGGCTGAAGGTTTTTTCCTCAATGAGGGCCTCACCTTTGTACCCCTTTGCTCACACCTCCATGAGTTCCATGCCCACTACAGCATTGAGCTCTTCTTCCATCACCACTATCTCCAGGCCCACCTCTTCGGCAAGGATTTCACACCCTGTGCTGATGACCCCTTCTCCTGTCTCCTATCTCTCATCAATGAGGCCTCTGCACTTCTTTCTTGACGAAGAACTAACCATTTCCCCTTCACCACCATACTCCTTCGTCTGGCAGAACCGGACCTCACCCTCAAAAATTTTTCAAATTTGGCTTCCTTCCTTTTTCTCCAAACTCGAGGTGTAGCCATTGGAACTCGAATGGGCCCTAGCTACGCCTGCCTCTTCATTGGCAATGTAGAACAGTCCATGTTTGGCCTTCCCCAGTTATACTCCCCAACTCTTCCACTGCTACAATGACAACTGCATTGGTGCTACTTCATACACCCATGCTGAGCTCATCAATTTTATCAGCTTTGTCTCGAACTTCCACCCTTTCCTTAAATTCAGTTGTTCCACCTCTGACATCTCCCTCCCCTTTCTCGATCTCCCTGTCTCCAACTCTGGAGATAAACTGTCAACCAGCATCTTTTATAAACCTCTGATTTCTACAATTATGTCGACTAACCTCTTCCCTGTCTCTTGTAAAAATGTTATTCCCTTTTCTCTGTTTCTTCGCCTCCGCTGCATCTGTTTGTGATGCAACGCAAAGTTTCTAAAGAGCTCAGGGGAGTCAGTTTTCTTTCTGCTGGCTGAAATCAGCTTTGGATCAATAAAAAGAAAGGAGGTGTAAGCACAGTGGCCATTGTAGGAGTGGGCCAGCGTTAGTGGTCCAGATTTGGCTCAACAGTCTTGGGCAAACATATTTGGAGGTTCTAAGTAAGTAAGTAAGAAAGTTTCTGGTAATATTTTTTCATTTAGTACATAGCTAGTGTGTTGAGACTGGGTCCGGAGTTAGTGTGTGTTACTTGTAGAGATGTGGGAACTCTGGGAGACCTGCAGTCTCACTGTGCACTGAGTTACATCTCCTCAGAGACTGTGTTAAAGAACTGGAGCTGCAGCTGGATGACCTTCAGCTCATACAGGAAAATGAGGAGGTGACAGACAGGAGATACGGGGAGGTAGTCACCCCTCAGGTACAGGATGCAGTTACCTGGGTGACTGTCAGGAGAGGGAGAGGGAATAGGCAGCCAGTGCAGAGTACCCCTGTGGCCGTTTCCCACAATAATAAGTATAACACTTTGGATACTGTTGAGCAGCGGCTGGGTCTCTGGCACTGATTCTGGCTCTGCAGCTTCGAAGGGAATGAGGAGAAGAGGAGTCCGTAATGACAGGGGATTCCATGATTAGAGGATCAGAAAGCAGATTCTGTGGACATGAAAGAGAAACCCGGATGGTGTGTACCTCCCAGATCCCAGGGTTAGAGTTGTCTTGAATCGAGTCCATGGCATTCTAAAGGGGAGGGTGAACAGCTGTAAGATGTGGCACATATTGGAACCAATGACATAGGTAGGAAAAGGGAGGAGCTCCTGAAGAGAGAATCTAGGGAGTTAGACAGTCAGCTGAAAAGCTGGACCATCAGGGTAGTAATCACTGGATTATCACCTGTACCACGGGCCAGTGAGGGTAAGAATAGGATGATCTGGCTGAGGAATTGGTGCAGGGGGCAGGGTTTCAGATTTCTGGATCACTGGGATCTCTTCTGGGGAAGGAACCACCTGTACAAAAGGACAGGTTACACCTGAACCTGAGGGTTCAATATTCTTGCAGGTATGTTTGCTAGAGTTGTTGGGGAGGGTTTAAAGTAATTTGGCAGCGGGATGGGAACCGCAGTGATAGGGCTGAGGATGGGCAGTTGGTATACAACTAGTTGCAGTGTGCAGTGAGGCTGTGAGGACAGACAGACAAACGATAGGGCAAAATTGCAGTCAGTGGGATGAGTTAAATTGTAACAGGGGGCCAGAAACAAAAAGGGTGATGAAGGTGTTATATTTCAATGTCCACAGTAGATGGAATAAGGGAGTTGATCCTGTGGAGCAGTTAGAGATTGGCAGGTATGATGTTGTGGGCATCTGAGTTGTGGCTGAAAGAAGATTAGAGTTGGGAGCTTAATATCCAAGTGTACACATTGTATGGAAAAGGTAGGCAGGTAGGCAGAGGGGTTGGGGTGGCTCTATTGGTAAATATTCAATTAAATCCTTGGAAAGAGATCGACATCAGAAGATGTAGAAACCTTGTGGGTAGAGTTAAGAAACTACAAGGGTTAAAAAAAAGATGCTGACGGGAATTATATACAGGCCTCCAAACAGTAGCCAGAATGTGGTCTACAAATTACAGAGGGATATAGAAAATGCATGTAAAAAGGGCAATATTTTGATAATTATGGGGTATTTAAATATTTAGGAGATTGGGAAAATTGGATTGGAAGTTAGGTTTCAGCAGAGTTGTCATTGTGTGAGTGGGCCAGTGTTAGAGTGGTATTTGAGGGTTTGCCTCATCGAGGCTTAGGGGAGGATTAGTCCGTAGGCAGATTTTTCTTTGCCATTTATTCTTTCATTCTGTCTTTTTGAAAATTTAGAGCAGTGGGGGTGCCAGGCAGGGCAGTGGAATGCTCTTCTTGCAGGATGTGGGAAGGCAGGGAGACCTTCAGTGTCCCTGACGACAAAACCTACAAGAAGTGCATCCAGCTGCAGCTTCTAATAGACTGTGTGAAGGAGTTGGAGCTGGAACTGGATGAACTCTGGATCATTCAGGAGGCTGAGATCATTTGATAGACAGCACACAGGTAGTTCCACACACTGTGCAGGACACGGGTAAATGGGTGACTGTCAGGTGGAGAAGGTGAGAGGCAGCCAGTACAGAGTACCCCTGTGGCCTTTCCCCTCAACAGCAGGTAGGATGTGTTCGATACTGTTGAGGCGGGGTATCACCTAGCAGAGGAAAGCCACAGCAGTCGGGTATCTGGTACTGAGTCTGGCTCTGTGCCTCAGAAGGGAAGAGGGAGAAAAGGCAAACGGCAGTGACAGGGGATTCAGATTGATGAGGGTAACAGAAAGGAGCTTCTGTGGCTGAGAGTGAGATTCCCAGATGATATGTTGCCTCCTGGGTGCCAGGATCAGGGACATCTCAGATGAAGTCCACAGTATTGTTAAGTGGGTGGGTGAGCGGCCAGAGGTCGTGGCCTACGTCAGTATCAATGACATGGGTAAGAGGTGACGAGATCCAGCAAAGTGAGTCCAGGGAATTAGGTGCCCAGTTAGAGGGCAGGATCTCCAGGGCAAAATTAATAATAGCAAAATTTTATCTAGTAGATTATCTAAATATTTACCAAAATTAATACATATGGATCAAACATAATTTATTAACAATAGACAATCGGCAGATAATGTAACCCGGTTATTTAGTATAATTCATTTGGCACAAAAGAGGGAGGAAATAAGTGTGGCAGTAGATTTGGATGCAGAAAAAGCATTTGATAGATTGGAATGGGATTTTTTATTTAAGGTATTGGAAAAATATGACTTAGGAGTATCTTTTATAAACTGGATTAAAACCTTAAATACTAATCCCAATGCTAAAGTAGTGACAAATAGCCAAATTTCAACACCATTCCAGTTAACAAGGTCAACTAGACAAGGTTGTCCATTATCACCTGCTTTATTTGTGTTGGCGATAGAACCATTAGTTGAATTAATTAGAACTGACTCAGATATTACGGGTTTTAGAGTTAATTTGGAGGAATATAAGATTAATTTATTTGCTGATGATGTTTTGATTTATTTAACAAACCCATTGTATTCATTGTGTAAATTATCTTCTAAGAATATAACTGGAAGATATATTGGAATATATATATAACTGGAAGATATAACTGGAAATATAACTGGATAACTGGAAGAATATGGGAAAGTATCAGGGTATAAAATAAATTGGGATAAAAGTGAAATTTTACCTCTTACTAAAGGAGATTATAGTCAATGTCGATTAGCAGGTCTATAATTTCCTGAGCTATCTCTACTCCCTTATATAATAAGAGAACAACACCTGCAAACCTCCAATCCTCTGGAACCTCTCCCATCCCCATTGATGATGCAAAGGTCTTTTCCAGAGTCTCAGCAATCTCCTCACACAGTAGCCTGGGGTATAACTTGTTCAGTCCTGGTGACTTATTTAACTTGATGCTTTCCAAAAGCTCAGCATATCCTCTTTTTGTTAATGTCTATATGCTCAAGTTTTTTAGTCAACTGTAAGTCAACCCTACAATTGCTAAAGACCTTTTCCATAGTGAATACTGAAGCAAAGTATTCATTAAGTACCTCCACTACCTCTATTGGTTCCATGCACACTTTTTATAACCATATAACCATCTAACAATTACAGCATGGAAACAGGCCATCTCGCCCTTTCTAGTCCGTGCCAAACGCTTACTCTCACCTAGTCCCACTGACCCGCACTCAGCCCATAACCCAACATTCCTTTCCTGTCCATATACCTATCCAATTTTACTTTAAATGACAATACCAAACCTGCCTCTACCACTTCTACTGGAAGCTCGCTCCACACAGCCACCAATCTCTGAGTAAAGAAATTCCCCCTCGTGTTACCCTGAAACTTTTGCCCCCTAACTCTCAACTCATGTCCTGTTGTTTGAATCTCCCCTACTCTCAATGGAAAAAGCCTATCCTCGTCAACTGTATCTATCCCCCTCATAATTTTCAATACCTCTATCAAGTCCCCCCTCAACCTTCTATGCTCCAAAGAATAAAGACCTAACTTGTTCAATCTTTCCCTGTAATTCAGGTGCTGAAACCCAGGTAACATTCTAGTAAACCTTCTCTGTACTCTCTCTATTCTGTTGACATCTTTCCTGTAATCCGGTGACCAGAACTGTACACAATACTCCAAATTCGGCCTTACCAATGCCTTGTACAATTTTAATATTACATGCCATCTCCTATACTCAATGCTCTGATTTATAAAGGCCAACATACCAATAGCTTTCTTCACCACCCTATCTACATGAGATTCCACCTTCAGGGAACTATGCACCATTATTCCTAGATCACTCTGTTCTACTGCATTCTTCAATGTCCTACCATTTACCATGTATAACTTGGTCCTGTCACACTTGATTGGTCCTGTACTCTCACATCTTATCCTCTTCTTCACATACCTGTAGAATGCCTGCTCACCAAGGCCTTCTCTTGGCCCCTTCTAGCTCTTGTAATTTCATTCTTAAGCTCCTTCCTGCTAGCGTTATAATCTTCTAGACCTCTATCATTACCTATTTTTTGAACTTTTCATAAGCTTTTCTTCTTGACAAGATTTTCAACTTCCTTTGTTCCTGTACGCCACTATCTTTTCTCTGTCTCATTGGAACGTACCTATGCAGAACACTACATAAATATCCCCTGAACATTTGCCACATTTTTGCCGTATATTTCCCTGAGAAAATGTTTCCAATTTATGCTTCCAAGTTCCTACCTGGTAGCTTCATATTTCCCTTTACTCCAATTAAACACTTTCCTAACTTGTCTGTTCCTATCCCTCTCCAATGCTCTGTTAAAGGAGATAGATTTGTGATCACTATCTCCAAAACACTCTACCACTGAGAGACCTGACCCCTGACCAGGTTCCTTTCCCAATACCAGATCTAGTACAGCTGCTCCTCTTGTAGGCTTATCTACATATTGTTTCAGGAAATCTTCCTGAACACACCTAACAAACTCCACCTCATCTAAACTCCTTGCTCTAGGAAGATGCCAATCAATATTTGGGAAATTAAAACCACCCATCACGACAACCCTGTTAGACCATAAGATATAGGAGCAGAAGTAGGCCATTTGGCCCATTGAGTCTACTCTGCCATTCATTCATGGGCTGATCCAATTCGTCCAGTCATCCCCACTCCCCTGCCTTCTCTGCATACCCCTTGATACCCTGGCTAATTAAGAACTGATCTATCTCTGCCTTAAGTGCATCCAATGATTTGGCCTCCACAGCCTTGTGGCAACAAATTCCACAGATTTACCACCCTCTGACTAAAGCAATTCCTCCACATCTTTGTTTTAAATGGACGTCCTTCAATCTGGAAGTCGTGTCCTAGACTCCCCTAGCATGGAAAAACACTTTGCCATATCTAATCTGTTCAGGCCTTTTAACATTCAAAACTGTTATTCAGATCATTCCAGAATCTGTCTCCCTATCAGCTTTTCAATGTCACTCTTGCTATTGGGTGGTCGTTAAATAACACCCAGTAGATAACTGACCCCTTCCTGTTTCTAAATTCCACCCATGACTTCCTCCTTTTCTGCAGCCATAACACTATCTCTGATTAGCAGTGCAACGCCCCCACCTCTTTAGTCTCGCTCCCTGTTCTTTCCGAAACACTTTGTACATGGAGCTTAGAAAATAGAGGGCTATTATAGGTAAGGCTGGTAATTTCTAACGTAGGGACATGTTCGGCACAACTTTGTGGGGCCTGTATTGTGCTGTAGGTTTTCTATGTTTCTATGTTTCTGTCTAAAGCCTGGCACTTTAAGTAGCCATTCCTGCCCCTGAGCCATCTAAGTCTCTGCAATGGCCACAACATCATAGGACCAAGTACTAGTCCACGCTCTAAGCTCATCCGCTTTGTTCATGATTCTCCTTGCATTAAAATAGACGCATCTCAAGCAATCAGTCTGAGTGCATCCCTCCTCTATCACCTGCCTATCCTCCCTCTCACACTGACTATTTCTGAGCCACTTCCTCTGTCTCTTCGGTTTGGTTCCCACTGCACAGCAATTCTAGTTTAAACTCTACCCAGTAGCCTTAGCAAACCTCCCAGCCAGGATATTGGTCCCCCTGGGATTCAAATGCAACCCCTTCCTTTTGGTACAGGTCACACCTGCCCCAAAAGATGTCCCAATGATCCAGAAATCTGAATCCCTACCCCCTGCTTCAATCCCTCAGCCATGCATTTATCCTCCACCTCATTCTATTCCTATACTCACTGTCGTGTGGCACAGGCAGTAATCCTGAGATTACTACCCTTGTGGTCCTGCTTCTCAGCTTCTTTCTTAACTCCCTGTAATCTGTTTTCAGGACCTCCTCCCTTTTCCTACCTATGTCGTTGGTACCGATATGTACCACGACTTCTGGCTGTTCACCTTCCCACTTCAGGATACTGTGGATGCAATCAGACACATCCTGGACCCTGGCACCTGGGAGGGAAACTACCATCTTTGGTATTTTTGCTGCATCCTGTGGCAAAGAATTCCATAGGTTCACCACTCTCTGGGTAAAGAATTTCCTTCTCATCATCCTTCAATCCATGGTTGAAGAAGTTTGGTATGGATCTCCAAAACCTAAGGACTTTCTACAGGGGCACAATTCAGAGCATCCTGACTGGCTGCATCACTGCCTAGTTGAACTGTACTTCCCTGAATCACCAGAGTAAGTCTTGCGGACAGCCTGGTGCATCTGTAGATGTGGAGGGCAGGTAGTTTTGATGAAATAGGCTACAGAAGGACTTAGACAGGTTAGGAAAATGGGCAAAGAAATGGCAGATGGAATGTGGTGTTGGGAAGTGTATGGTCATGCACTTCAGTGGAAGAAATGAAAGGGTTGATGATTTTCTAATTGGAGATAAAATGCAAACATCTGAGGCACACAGGGATTTGAGAGACCTTGTGCAGGATTCCCTGAAGTTTAATTTGCAGGTTGAGTCTGTGGTGAGGAAGGCAAATGTGATGTGAGCATTCATTTTGAGAGGACTAGAATATAAAAGCAAGGTTGTAATGTTTCCAGTCAGAACCGTGGGAATGATTGTATTAAACACTGAGCTGAGGCCAATAAACAACATCCTGACGTAAGTATTAGTATTGTCCAGGTGACCAAGGCTACAGATCAAGTCGCCCTACACAGCTTGGTCCTGAAACTGCAGTAAAATGTCCAATAACATCCGTTCATGTAATATTACTCCTGTGCTGTAGTTGTCTCACTCTCACCTGCTCTACAGTTTAAATGATTATATTTTCCTGTTATTCTAATCAGCTGAAAGGGAAGAAGTGGTTGGTGTCCTTGGTTCATCAGTTTTACTTGATCCTGAAATCACTGTTGATTCTAGCAAGAATGATATCCTTTGGACTTTCAAACCCAGAAACAAAAGCCATGATGTTATTTTGGATCACATCCCAGGTGACACCACATTGGAACCAAGTGAACAGTTCAAGGACCGTTTACAATTCAACGCTTTGAGTGGTGCACTGACGATAAGCAGATTAAATGCCTGTGACCAAGGAGATTACACCTTCACTGTTGATGGGAAAGAGTTGAAAGTAATGGAATTGCTTGTCATTGGTAAGAAGTTTCAGATATTTGTAATGTAGTGTGAGATTTATTAATGGCAGAATCTGCCGTAGAAACTATAATCTGTGATTTTTATTTCAATCAAAGTCTAAGCAGGATAACCTCTGCTGTGACTCATCAACTGAGTGATGGGAGAGACATTGAAGCTGGTGATATAAAAACAGCAGAATTTCTGCAGAGAATCTGATTCTCCTCTCATCACACACAGTCTTACATTTTTTAAACTTAAATAAAGTGATAAATGAGTCACCACAATTTCAATAGGTATAATTTCCTACCGACCTCTAACATTTTGAATATTTGTAGAATTACATATTTACAATAGTCATACATTCCAGCTAGAAGAAGTTGAAAGGCCAAGATGGAGTCAATGTGATGAGGATGTTTGCTTTTATGGGCCAATTGAGGACCAGAGGGCACTGCCTCAAAAGAGAGGGATATTCTTTACGGCTCAGGCTGAGTGATCTGGACAAGAAATGTAACTCAAGAACTAATCATAGTCACAAAATTGGCATCTTTGAATGTGAGCAGTGTAAAGAGAACAGTGTGATGTGTCAACGCCTTACAATAACTGGCCAAGGTCAAGGCCGATATGAGTTTTTTACAGGAGTGTAAAAACCAGAGTTGGTTGTGATGGTGGCCCCATGGTCTGTCTGTGTGGTTGGGGGCAACGATTGTCATCCTTCTGGCCTGGGAATTCTGTTACAGGGTGACAACTTCTCAATCACCCGTCAGAGAGGTGGTTGGGGTGTGGCTCCTTGTGGCATACATAATGTACTGAAACACTCTGCTCTGGTTAATGAACACGTACACCTCACCCGTGCGGAGCGAGCGGCTGGCCATCCTCGAGCCGCTCCCATCACTGCCGGTGACATCACAGCTGGTCATTCTGGTTGGTGACATCATCGATGCAGCCGGTAGTGCCGACAACAGGCTGGACAGCACCTCCAGATTCCTGATGGAAACAGTTAAAATAGACAAGCTGCACAATGCCCTCAGCACCCCTTCAGAAGGATGGTGATGGTTCACTGACTGAGTTGTACTCGGCTACATGGGACTGATGGGCCCTAACCTGCTGGGAGTGTACAATGCAATACTTCCAGCTGGCAGCATGTCAGACTCCATGAGGAAGGGCATCATTCCCCTTATATACAGGCAAAAGGGGCAAAGGGATGACATCATAAATTGCATATGCATTTTACTGTTGAATGTCAACCATTAGATCCTGTCCAAGGCCACCATCAATTGGGACAAGTCTGTTCTGATTCACCTGACCAAACCAGTGCTGTACCTGGCAGGAAGATCTCCTCCACAATCTCCATCAGCACAGGAGCACCACAGGATCTCTGTGCTTATTCCCCTGCTCTACTCGCTTTACGCTGATGAATGAGTGGCTGAGCACAGCTCCAATGACACTTTCAAGTTTGCTGACGTAGGCTGAGACAAATGTGATGAATCAGCCTCACTTCCTCAGGGGTTGGCAAAGGTTCAGCATGACATCCAAACTCTGACAAAACTCTATAGATGTATGGTGGAGGGTGTATTGACTGGTTGTGTCACAGCCAGGTCTGGAAACACCAATGCCTTTGAATGGTAAATCCTCCAAAAAGTATCGGATATGGTCCAGTCCATCATCAAGGAAAGCCCTCCCAACCACTGAGCACATCTACACAGAGTAATGTAGCAGCAAAGTAGCATTCATCATCAGGGACTCCCACCACCCAGGTTGTGCCCTCTTCTCACTGCTGTCATCAGGAAGAATTACAGGAGCCTCAGGACTCACACCACCAGGTTCAGGAACAGTTATTACCCCTCAACCATCACCAGGCTCTTGAACCAAAGGGGTAACTTCACTTGCCCCAACATTGTAATGTTTCCACAACCAATGGACTTGCTTTCAAAACTGTTCATCTCATGTTCTTGATACTTATTGTTTATTTATTACTACTATTATGTTATTTGTATTTCCACAGTTTGTTATCTTTTGCATATTGGATGGAGATGGTCATTCTTTGATTAATTTGTGTTTCTTGTAGTTACTGTGAATGCCTGCAGGAGAATAAATCTTATTGTTGTATATGGTTACATATATGTACTTTGATAATAAATTTACTTTGTATTTTGAACTTTGAATAATTGCCTGGACTGGACTGAGAGGATGAAACTGAAATTGGGACTGTGGGGAGGGCGCTCCCTATCGATATCTGGGAAGAACCTGGTCTACAAGTGAGAGGTTCTCTCAGGCTGCTGTACTTGGTGCAAGTGTTGCCCATGCCCCGCTCCTCCAGCTTGAGAATCACCCGAGCTGTTTTCAGGTTCATCTGGGGGTCCGAGATGGAGTAGGTGAGGCACAGATCACAACGCACAAATCCCTGTATAACGGGTGCAACAGTTTACCCAATGTGTCCCTCACCCTGATGACCAACTTCATGTGTGGCTGCATCAGGCTGTGTGTGGAACCTAAATACATGGGCACCAGGTACCACTACGTGCTGAGGTTCTGCCTGTCCCCTGTGTTGCCAAGGTGCTGAAACTGAGGGATGTTTCTGAAAAGGGGATGAATGAACCCCAGAGAAATCTGAAGGTGAGGCAATTTAACTTTCTGAGAGATGGAGAATAGAGAAATTTGAAGCCAGTGAATTGTCAGTTTTTGAGCCAGTGTAGATCAGAAGCACTGGGATCTGGCTTGAACAGATACAGTGTGAGAGTGTTGGATCAGCCAAAGTTGATGAGGGGTTTGAGGTGGGAGGTTGGGCAGGAAGAATTTTCACAACATTCTTGTCTGAAAGACAAGTTCCTGTAACCCCAGTAAAGAGTGGAACAATATCTATTCAGTAGTATGTTCTCATTTGCTGTAGTTTCACAAAGTTCTCTGTTTAAGTGTTTCACAGCCACCACATTTTAAATGAATACAAATATTTTTATTAACAGATACAGTTAAAGAAGAGGTTGGTCTCCTTGGCTCATCAGTTTTACTGGATCCTGAACTCAAAGTTGATCCCAGCAAGAGTGAAATAGTTTGGACCTTCATCGACAGGAGCATTTTGCATCATGTCCCAGGTCACAGCTTAGTGGAACCGAGTGACCAGTTCAAGTTTCGTCTGCACTTTAATACTTCTAATGGTGCTCTGACTGTGAATGGATCAGAACATGGTGACCAAGGAGATTACACCTTCATTGTGGATGGACAGGAGCTGAGAATAATACAACTACGCCTTGTTGGTAAGTAGCTTTATTTTTCATAGAACGTAGAACAGTACAACATAGTTCAGGCCATTTGGCCCACAATGTTATGCTGAACTTTTAACCCATTTCAAGATAAACCTAACCCTTCCCACACACGTAGACATCCATTTTTCTTTCATCCCTGTGTTTATACAGGATGTGATTGGGTACAGAACTCGCCATAGTTTTTGTGGTTGTATTTTCTAGCAGAGGCTAAGTTGGGTGACTCACCTGATAGAATAAACACTGAGGTGTCAGATATTGAATGCAGCTGTCATTCAAACACCATCTCTGTGAGTACCTGCCATCCCAAGGAGGAGCCCGTTCAGGATTTGATCCAACATTCATTGCTGCACTGGTGGGATGAGAGAAGAAGAACTGTTTGTCAAACCTGAGGCTTGGGTTTTCTGCTGGAGAGAACAGAAGGAAATGGTTGTGAAGTGAAAGTGTGGATGGATGGAAAAGGTGGAGAAATGGAAAAAGTAGCAAGAGAAGGAATGGGAGGGGAGGGAGGTACAAAATGCATTAGATCAGTGTGGGAAATGGGGAAAGGGGCATGACATGATGATGAAAGAAACTTTAATAACAATCATAAGTAAAAGAAGATGAAATTTATTTTTTCGAGTACTTTTCACACAGATGATGTGGTTCAAAGTTGTTAGCAATGGGATAAAAGTACAAATATTGAATCATAAAATAAAAATAAACTTAAATAAAAGACAAATCAATGTTTGTCAAAAGCAAGGTCAAATAAAAAGATTTTAAGCTGTCACTTAAAAGTTTCAACTGAGTCTGAGTCCCTTATAATTTTAGGTATTGAATTCCACAGTTTAGGAGCATAGTTTAAAAAAGCTGACCTGATTTTCTTCTGAGGGAGTTTTTTTTTTTAATTTAAGAGACCGGTGGCAGAAAACCTGAGAGTCTGAGCAGGATTATGAAAGGAAAGTGATTCTGTGATGTTCTCTGGTCACAAACCATTAGGAGTTTTAAAAACAGGGAAGACAGGGTTAGTATTAATTTTAAAAGATACAGAAAGCTCCTGGAGCTGCCAAATTTCATCCCACCAAATTTTTATTGGCGTATTTATGTGGGATAAAGCCATTCTCTGCACTGTGAAGTAAGAAATGTATTGTAATAAACTTTTCGATTCTGTTTGGTAAGTCCAGGTACTGAGATAAGGACTAGAATTTTGGGAAACTGACCAGGGAGGAAGATGGAGGATATAAAAAGAATTAAGATTGGTGTCACTGTTTATGTTTTTGAGATACATACAATGCTCACAATGATCACATTAATCTTGTTGTTTAAACCCTGCTTCTGACATAAACATTCAGCCCCTGGTGATCTGTGAGAAATATTTTGAGCCTGGCTGACAAAAAGGCAACAAACCTGAGGATGTTCTCTGAAATAACAAGACCAGAATCTTATTGAAAATGCTGAGGTGTCAGGGTATCGATGTTCCCTGTGTAGATGGGTCACCGGTGGGTCAAAATACACAAATGGAGTGTGAGGGAGGGGGTAATTCCACAGCGTATTAAATGTACACCTTCCCCTTCCTCCTGAGGTGCCGAGTCTGATGGTTTCCACGGCAGTGCCCGTTTCATTGATTTCAATGTCTGTTCCTCATGACAAAAGTCAGGAAAGCATTTCCATGTGTGAGGCTGCTCAGTCCCACTGGGAAAACAGCAAGAGTTCTTGGAGCTGGTGGTAATTCTGGGATGAAAGGTGGTGATGAATCAACATATAGGAGGGAGACTGAATATCTGTCTGAGTGGTGTCACAGCAATAGCCTCTTCCTCAATGTCAGCAAGACCAAGGACCTGATTACTGACTTCAGGAGGAAACCAGAGGTCCATGAGCCATTCCCATCAGAGGATCAGAGTCGGAGAGGGTCGGCAACTTTAAATTCCTTGGTGTTATCATTACAGAGGACTTGTGCTGGGCGCAGCAGTTAAGAGCAAAATGAAGAAAGCGCAGCAGTGCCTCTACTTCCTTCGAAATTTGCGGAGATTCAGCTTGACACCTGAAAATCTGACAGACTTCTGTAGATGTGTGGTGGAGAGTATATTGACTGGCTGCATCATTGGAACCACCAATGCCCTTCAACAGAAAATCCTACAAGGAGTAGTGGATACGGCCCAGTCCATCATGGGTAAAGCCCTCCCCACCATTGAGCACATCTACATGGAGAGTTGTTGCAGGAAAGCAGCCTCCATCATCAGGGACCCCCATCCAGGTTATGCTGTCTTCTCATTGCTGCTATCAGGATGAAGGTATGGGAGCCTTAGGATGCACCCACCACATTCAGAAACAGGTTTAACCCCTCAACCATCAGACACTTGAATCAAAGCGGAGTGAGTGGGAAGATGGATGATTGGGAATCGTTTAAAATCCAACAAAAGGCAACTGAAAAGCTATATGAAGGGAAAAAGATTAAATATGAGGGCAGACTAGCCAATAATATAAAGCAGGATACCAAAAGCTTTTTCTGTTATATAAGGAGTAAAAGGGAGGTGAGAGTTGATATTGGTCCACTGGAAAGTGATGCCGATGAAGTAGTAATGGGAGACAAAGAAATGGCAGATGAACTTAATCAGTACTTTTCATCTATCTTCACTGTGGAAGACACTAGCAGTGTGCCAGAAATCTGAGTGTCACTGCTATTACAAAGGAAAAAGTGTGCGGCAAAGTGAAAGGTCTTAAGTTGGATAAGTCACCTGGGACAGATGGACTACATCCCAGAGCCCTGAGAAAGGTTGCTGAAGAGATAACAGATGAATTGGTCATGATCTTTCAAGAATCACTTGATTCTGGCATGTCCCAGAGGATCAGAAGATTGCAAATGTCACTCTACTCTTTAAGACCATAAGATATAGGAGCAGGAGTAGGCCGTTTGGCCCCTCGAGTCTGCTTTGCCATTCAATCACCTACTGATACAATTTGTCCAGCCATCCCCACTCCCCTGCCTTCTCCACATACCCTTTGATGCCCTATTAAGAACCTATCTATCTCTGCCTTAAATACACCCAGTGACTTGGCCTCCACAATTGCTCGTGGCACAAAGTTCCACAAATTTACTCTATCTGACTAAAGTAACTTCTCCACAGCTCTGTTCTAAAAGGACATGCTTCAATCCTGGAGTCGTGCCCTTTGTCCTAGACTCCCCTACCATGGGAAATAACTTTGCCATATCTAATCTGTTCAGGCCCTTTAACATTTGGAATGTTTCTATGAGATCCCCCCTCATTCTCCTGAACTCCAGGGATACAGATCGAGCTGCCAGATGATCCTCATATGGTAACCCTTTCATTCCTGAAATTGTTCTCATGAATCTTGTCTGAACCCTCTCCAATCTCAGTATATCCTTTCTAAAATAAGGAGCCCAAAACTGAGCAAAATACTCCAAGTGTGGTCTCGTGAGTGACTTATATAGCCTCAGCATCATATCCCTGCTCTTATATTCTTTACCTCCAGAAATGAATGCCAATATTGCATTCGTTTTCTTCACCACCGACTCAACCTGGAGGTTAACCTTTGGGGTATCCTGCACAAGAACTCCCAAGTCTCTTTGCATCTCTGCATTTTGAATTCTCTCCTCATCTAAATAATAGTCTGCAAGTTTATTTCTTCCACCAAAGTGCATGACCATACACTTTCCAACATTGTATTTCATTTGCCACTTCTTTGCCCATTTCCCTAAATCTTCTAAGTTTCTCTGCAGGCTCTCTGTTTCCTCAACACTACGCAATCCTCCACCTATCTTTGTATCATCGGCAAATTTAGACACAAATCAATTCTCCCATTGTCCAAATCATTGACATACATCATAAAAAGCAGTGGTCCCAACAATGACCCCTGTGGAACTCCACTGGTAACCGGCAGCCAGTCAGAATAGGATACTTTAATTCCCACTCTCTGTTTTGTGCCAATCAGCCAATGCTCCACCCATGCTAGTAACTTCCCTGTAATTCCATGGGCTTCTATCTTGCTAAGCACCCTCATGTACGGCACCTTGTCAAAGGCCTTCTGAAAATCCAAGTACACCACCTCCACTTCATCTGCTTTGTCTACCCTGCTTGTAATTTCCTCAAAAAAATACAGTAGATCACTCAGGCAGGATTTTCCTTTCAGGAAACCATGCTGGCTTTTGCCTTTCTTGTCATGTGTCTCCAGATACTCTGAAACCTCATCCCTAACAATCGATTCCAACAACTTCCCAACCACTGATGTCAGACTAACAGGTCTGTAGTTTCCATTCTGCTGCCTGCCACCCTTCTTAAATAGCAGAGTAACATTTGCAATTCTCTAGTCATCCAGTACAATGCCAGAATCTATTGACTCCATCAGGTGCAGGAGTTCTATCCACCCTCAGACCATTAAGCTTCCAGAGCAGCTTCTCAATTGTAATTTTCACTGCACATACTTCACTTCCCTGACACTGTTGAATGTCTGATATACATCAGGTGTCTTCCACTGTGAAAACTGATGCAAAATACGCACTCAGTTCCTCTGCCATCTCTGTATCTATCATTGCAAGACCTGCAGCGTCATTTTCTATTGGTCCTATATCTACGCTCGACTCCTCTTTACCCTTTATAAACTTAAAAACAAGCTTTTAGTATTTTCTTTGATATTACTCGCCAGATTCCTTTCACAATTCATCTTTTCCTTCCTAATGACCTTCTTAGTTTCCTTCTGTAAGTTTTTAAGAGCTTCCCAATCCTCTATCTTCCCACTAGCTTTGGCTTCCTTGTATGCCCTCTCTTTTGCTTTTACTTTGCCTCTGACTTCACTTGTCAGCTACGGTAGTGTCCTTCATCCATTCTGATTTGGAATATATCTGCCTTGCACTTCCCTCATTTTTCACAGAAACTCCAGCCATTGCTGCTCTGCTGTCCTTTGTGCTAGTGTCCCTTTCCAGTCAATTTTGGCCAGTTCCCCTTAAGAAGGGAGGAAGAAGGCAAAAGAAAGGATATTGTAGTCTAGTTTGCCGAACCCCAGTGGTTGGGGACATGTTGGAGTCTATTATTAAGGATGAGGTTTCAAGGTATTTGCAGACTAATGGTAAAATAAGTCAAAATCAGTATGGTTTCTGTGAGGGGAAATCTTCCCTGACAATTTTGTTAGAGTTCTTCGAAGAAGTAACCAGCAATGTGGACAAAGGAGAGGCAGTGGATGTCATTTGCTTGGATTTTCAGAAGGCATTTGATAAGATACCAAAAATGAGGCTACAGGAGAGATTCAGCAATGGATAACAGAACGGCTGGCAGCCAGGAGGCAGCGAGTGGGAAAAGGGGCCTTTTCTGGTTGGCTGCTGGTGATGAGTGGTGTTCCTGGGGGGGAGGGGGTGTCGGTATTGGGACCACTACTTTTCACATTGTTTGTCAGTGATTTAGATAATGGAATTGATGGCTTAGTGACAAAGTTTGCAGATGATGCGAAGATAGTTGGAGGGGTCGGTAGTGCTGAAGAAGCAATGTGATTGCACCAGGACTTTGACAAATAGGAAGAATGGGCAAAAAAAGTGGGAAATAATGCATTTTGGTAAATGGAACAATAGTGTGGACGAGGAGAAGGTTCAAACATCACTCCCTGAGCCACTCATTCATCTGTACCATCATCCTATTCCTGCTCTGACTGGCACGTCTATGAACTTGCAAATGAACGTCTAAAACAGAGATGAAACAGTTTTGAGTTTTTGCTTCCACAGCTCTGAAAAAGATGTTTTGAAATCTTTGAAAATTTCTCAGGCAGAGGTAGATAGATCCTGGATAAGCAGAGAGGTGAACTGTTATCGTGGGAGATGGGAATATCTACCGTTAGGTTAGCTATGATTTTGTGCAGTGACAGAGCAGGGTTGAGGGGTTAAATGGCTTTTATTTCCATTGTTGTGTATGTATTTGGTGTGTAGAACCGACTGTGCTTTCATTCCTTTGTACATATCTGGTACAATGTCACATGGTAAGATTGCATTCTACATCAAGATAGGAGTATCATGGTTTCATATTCTCTCCTTTAGATGAGCTGTCAGAAGCTTCCATATTTACCAACATCGAATCACTGGGTTTCACGGTCGAGCTCACCTGTGATGTCTTTGGAGATTCGAATGTGTATCAGTGGCAAAAGAATGGAGGGGAAATCTCCCAGCATCACCAACTAACAGATGAAAACAGAACACTTGTTATCCCAAGTGCTTCATCTGAAGACTGTGGAGTGTACACCTGCATCACAACCAATCCTGTCAGCTCCATCCAGACAAACTACACCTTAATGTTGCGAGGTGAGCTTCATTTATGAATGACATTTTGCAGTTAACATTTAGACCATATTGGTGGGCTATTGAATGCAGTCGATGCAAATCAGTGTTGCAGCAGAGAGAGGCAAAAGCTGAATTAATTGGGTTCATGGAATCCTAGAACAGTTATCGCAGAGAAGGAAGCCATTCAGCCTTTTAAGAATGGATTGGTTCTATCACTGAGCAAACAACTGAATCCTATTGTTCTGTCCTCTCCCCACAGCTCTGTAAATTCTTTCTTTCAGATAATTATCCAGCCCTCATATGAAATTACAGTTGAATATCACTTCACTATTCTTGACGATGAATTCTAGACCCTGTCCACTACTGTGCATAAAGAGAATCCCCAAGATATTTTCTGTTCTTCTCCCAATCACCTTCATTCCCACTCACTACTGGTTTTAGAAAGTTTCACTATGATTTTCTTCCACTTTATGCCTCTATTCATGAAGGCAAAGATCGTATCTTTGTCAAACTACTTTCGTAACCCTTTCCACAAATCTCTTGTTGGTGTAACCCTTTTAGAATTTGTTCCATAGAACCATAGCACATTACAGCACAGAAACAGGCCTTTTGGCCCTTCTTGGCTGTGCTGAACCATTTTCCAGCCTAGTCCCACTGACCTGCACCTGGCCCATATCCCTCCAAACCCCTCTCATCCATATACCTGTCCAAGTTTTTCTTAAATGTTAGAAGTGAGCCGGCATTCACCACTTTATCTGACAGCTCATTCCACACTCCCACCACTCTCTGCGTGAAGAAGCACCCCCCCCCCCAGTGTTCCCTTTAACCTTTTCCCCCTTCACCCTTAACCCATGACCTCTGTTTTTTTCTCCCCTGGCCTCAGTGGAAAAAGACTGCTTGCATTCACTCTATCTATACGCATCATATTTTATATACCTCTATCAAATCACCCCTCATTCTCCTACGCTCCAGGGAATGAAGTCCTAACCTATTCAACCTTTCTCTGTAACTCAGTTTCTCAACTCCAGCAACATCCTTGTAAACCTTCTCTGCACTCTTTCAACCTTATTAATATCCTTCATGTAATTAGGTGACCAAAACTGCACACAATACTCCAAATTTGGTCTCACCAATGTCTTATACAACCTGACCATTACATTCCAACTCTTCTACTCAATACTTTGATTTATAAAGGCCAATGTACCAAATGCTTTCTTTACAACCCTATCTACTTGTGACACCACTTTTAGGGAATTATGTACCTGTACTCCCAGATCCCTCTGTTCTACTGCACTCCTCAGTGTCCTACCATTTACCTTGTATGTTCTACCTTAGTTTGACCTTCCGAATTGCAATACCTCACACTTGTCTGCATTAAACTCCATCTGCTATTTTTCAGCCCATTCCTCCAACTGGTCCAAATCCCTCTGCAAGCTTTGAAAACCTTCCTCACTGTCCACTACACCTCCAACCTTTGTATCATCAGCAAATTTGCTGATCCAATTTGCCACATTATCATCCAGATCATTGATATAGATGACAGATAACAATGGACCCAGTACTGATCCCTGTGACACACCACTAGTCGCAGGCCTCCACTCAGAGTTGCAATCCTCCACTACCACTCTCTGGCTTCTTCCATTGAGCCAATGTCTAATCCAATTTACTACCTCTCCATGTATACCTAGCGAATGAATCTTCCTAACTAACCTCCCATGCAGGACCTTGTCAAAGGCCTTACTGAAGTCCTTGTATACAACATCCACTGCCTTCCCTTCATCCACTTCCCTGTTAACTTCCTCAAAAAACTCGAATAGATTGGTTAAACATGACCTACCACGTACAAAGCCATGCTGCCTTTTTCTAATAATTCCCTGTGTATCCAAATACTTGTAGATCCTATCTCTTAGTATTCCTACTAATAATTTACCTACTATTGATGTCAAACTTACCAGCCTATAATTTCCCGGCTTACTTTTTGAGCCTTTTTTAAATAACGGAACTACATGAGCTATCCTCCAATCCTCCGGCACCTGACCTGTGGATATCAACATTTTAAATATTTCTGCCAGGGACCCTGCAATTTCAACACTAGTCTCCCTCAAAGTCTGAGGGAATACCCTGTCAGGTCCTGGGGATTTATCTACTTTGATTTGCCTCAAGACAGCAAGCAACTCCTCCTCTTTAATTTGTATAAGTTCCATCACCTCCCTACTTGTTTGCCTTATTTCCATAGACTCCATTCCAGTTTCCTTAGTAAATACATATGCAAAAAAAAATTAATATCTCTCCCTTGAATTTCCTTGAGGTTCATTGAGATTGTATGCTCTCCTCATTCTTCCTATTCTTGGGATGGATCAATCAGCAGATAATGTACTTCACTGATCAATGAGAACAAACTGCCCACATGTGCATTTGTGTAGCAGCCCCTGACATCAGGTGGAAAGTAGCACCAGAGTGTGTGGTGACACTTGCAGGCTGCCCTGCCCACAGCACATCCTCAGCTTGTGTTGGTTGTTAATGCAAACAATACATTTCATTGTATGTTGTGATGTACATCTGATAAATAAATGAATCTGAATAATCCATTCTTGACGGGTATAACGATGCATTGTGATTAATGATTCTCAGAGTAGAGTCAGTTGGTGTCGGCCTGGGTCACAGATTGGTGAGATTAGACCGGGATTGGAACATTCCCTTCTCAGCAGGAAATTATAGTTGTTGCATCATTTGTCATCCACTGCTTGTTAGATGTTTAATAATTTGAATTTCATTTTATTTTCAGGGTTTTCACTCAAGGATGTTATCATGATTGCTGTATTGACTGCAGGACAGGTGATTTCTGTAGCATCTCTTCATTCAGCCGTGTTACCGGACCAGTGGAGGTGGAAAACCCTCGGAGGTATCTGTCATTGATTAATTTGCTCTTGCATGAACTGTCAGACACCACCCAGTAAACCTGAATGAACTTTAACATAATCAAGGGAAAATGTGGGAAATCAATTCACCACTGACCCCTCCCCCCACTTCCCCTCTGTCCCTGTGTCCTGTGGGATGCAATTGCCCATTTTTTCCCAGTTTTGAGGTGCTTTGCAGTGACACAGAATACCTGAAACTGTCCTGGAGTCTCCTCTGACAAAACTGCAGAAGATATTTGGGAGAAGTGGCCATGAGAGGAGCCGTCTTCATTCACTCATGTTTGCCGCATTGTGTTGTCTCATCTCACTGTGTCACCAAGTCTGTTCAGAGGTGGGACTGAGGGAAAGATGCCCTTTCATCCTGATGGTGGCCGTGCCTTTGGAAACAGTGGCCTCATTCACACAGAGGGCAGAGTTGTGAAGGGAGTTCTACTCCACATCTAGTGTCAGGGGGATTGAGCAGTTGTCTCTCAGACCTGCTGGTGAGCGTACAGTACATGTGGCTCTTTCTTTCAGACTTGGTGGCAATTTCTCTGGGATGTTTGCAAAAGTTTATTTTGAAAGAACCTCTCTTTCCAATGCAGTTTTCCACATGGGACACCTCTGTCTCCCCAAACCAAAGAAGATGCAACACCTGCTTTATTACCTCTTCCCTTTCCCTGTTCCTGGCACACATATAACCCCTCCAGGTAAAGCAGTGAGTGACTTGTACTTCCAATTCTGTGTCCTCACAGCAGTTTCCTGCACATTGGAGAAACCATTACAGGTTGTGTGACCACTTTGCAGAACACCGAGGGTAACAGTGAGCTTCCAGTTGCCCATCACTTTAGTTTTCTCTCTGATTTCCCATCTTTAACCTCTTCCCCAGTTCCAGCAAAGCCCATTGAGGAGCAGCATCCCTTATTCCACATTGAGTCCCAGGAGCTGCAATAATGAATTCATCAATTTCAGATAACCAGCCATTCCAGTTTATGTTAGAACTGACCACTTCTGATACAAGTTCAGAGTGTGTGACCAAAACTCTGTTTTCCACTCTCCACAGATGCAGAAATGGAAATCTGGAATTCTTTTTTATTCGAAATTTCCAGCAACTGCAGTGTATCATACTCCGTTGTTTTTCTTTCTCTTGTATTTCTCAGGATTTCACTCACTCTTCTCTGTGACTAGAAACATCAAATCTCTGCACAAATGCTGCTTCTACTGCAGTGTACCTCCAGCATTTTCTCTGATACACTCAGTGACCACTTTATCAGCTGCCTCCTGTACCTAATAAAGTGGCCACTGAGTGTGTGTTCATGGTCTTCTGCTGCTGTAGCCCATCCCCTTCAAGGTTCGATATGTTGTTTGTCTTTCCACGATGTTCTGCTGCACACCACTGTTGTAACACGTGGTTATTTGAATTACTGTCACCTTCCTGTCAGCTTGATACAGTCTGGCCATTCTCCTTCAAAACATTTTCAGCCACAGAACTGTCACTCACTGGATGTTTTATTTTGCTTTTTGGACCATTCTCTGTGAACTCTAGAGACTGTTGTGCATGACGATCTCAGTAGATCAGCAGTTTCTGAGATCCTCAAACCACCACATCTGTCACCAACAATCATTCCGCAGTCAAAGTCACTTAGATCACATTTCTGCCCCATTCTAGTGTTTGGTCTGAACAACAATTGAACCTCATGACAATGTTTGAATGTTATTATGCATTGAGTTGCTGCCACATATTTAGATATTTACATTAATGAGCAGGTGTACAGGTGTACCTAATAAAGTGGCCACTGAGTGTATTTCAGATTCTCAACACGTGGAGTTTTCCAGTCACTATATTGTTTTGGACACATTGTGTTCAGCTCCAGTCACCAGGCAACCGGATGGATTTGAATGACCAGTCAGTGATGTTGCCATGGCTGAGCTGTAGGATTTTGCTTTTATTTAAATACAGAGAGGTGACGATGGGAGATTTCAAAGTAGGAGGATCAATATCTGAGGAGAAGGAACCATTAACAATGTCAGTTAACATTTGCCCTGGAAGAGAAGTTGGCAGTGAAGAGGATCAATTGAACAAGAAGGGGCAGGATCAGAACAGGGATGGTACATCAGAGTTCAAAGCACATTTATTATCAAAGTATGTGTACGATATACAACATTGAGATCCGTCTCCTTACAGGCAGCCGCAAAACAAAGACACACAATAGAACCCATTAAAAAGATCGTCAAACACCCGATGTGTAGAAAAAAATACAAACAATAAAATTAAACAGATAATGTTCAGAGCTGAAGTTGATGAAAGTGAATCCAAGACACGAAGCCTGACACAGACACATGGTGGCTTTGTAGATAAACTGAAATTAGAACTGAGATGGGATAGAATCCAGTGAGAGAGAGATGCAATTTCAACACCAGGGCAACAGGAACATTTGGGAACATTGATCCAGTGGGCAAAGGGATGGGAGGGAACCACAGAGACAGGTGGACAGTCTCAGTCACACCCATCAATGGGCATCTAACATGTTGCTGGAAGCAAAATTATAGAGACAAGAGCAGATCAGGGATTATTCTTGTACTTCAGGTTAATCTTTGAACAAATAATTTAGCGATAAGGAGAAAGACCGATGATGCTGAATCTGGTGCAGCTGGATCTGAAGGTTTAAAACATTTCTCAACGAGGACATTTACTGTTATGTCTTTTACATTTGGGGAGATGAGATGGAGGGCTTGCCATTGGTAACCACTGGGATGAGAGAGTAACATTTAACGTGGGGTCAACGGTGGGATTGTGATTGCTTCCTGGGGAGCTAGCATTGATTGATGTCCAGAATGGCCTCCAGTGTCATAATCAGTCTGCATAGATTGTTATCGGCTTTCACATGCTTTTTTTATTTCTCCACAGGACATCTGGGATACAGATTTTATTTTCTAATCCTGTGGATCTGTAATACTTTGTCACTTATCGCCATGTACATTGTGTTAGTGTATTGGTCTGTGGTTGGAGGTACGTGACCAATACTCTTATCATTCACAATTGTTTAATTCAGAATTTTTTAATGTCGTTTCCTTGTACACAAATGTTAAGGAGAGCAAAATAATTATTATTCTGGAATGATGCAGCTAAATCATAATATTTAAATAATAATAATAATATTCACTTCAGAACCCATGGTACTGAGGTGGAGACAGATCAACCCTAATCCTGAGGGGCTGCTGATGTGCTGGATTTGATTGAGGTTTAATTGTGTTCATACAATGATATCACAGTGTCAGCACACAGAGACCAGTAGTTTATTGTCTCTGGGTTAGTTTCCTGGAGTCTCTACCCAGTTCCCATCATGAGAGATTCCAGTGGGATGCTCAATATCAGCCTCTCAGGACAAGCTGAGGGGAGTAACTACAGGACCCACATCCCCCAAACCAGTGCGAGGGAAGTGTTGCATTTTCAGAAGTCTGGTCTTGGCCATTTAAACAAGTGACAGGGACTTCAGACGGTGTTACTGAGGCTACATTTACTCACTGAGAGGAGACCATGGCAGGTAGTCAGGAGCATCTCCAAGTTCCAGTCTAATGACACTGCAGTTTCCCGACAGGAAGATGTTGCACAGGAAATGACATCACCAGTGTTCCGGATGTGGAAACCCCATTAGGGTGTGAGAATGACCACTGTACACAGCACACTATTGAATTTCTGTGGAGGGCATTTCCACTCTGGAAAAAGTAAATCCCAATTGTAAAACACTGAATCAAAATGGTGCTTTGAAAGGGAATTTCCATAGAATCATAGAACATTACAGCACAGAAACAGGCCTTTTGGCCCTTCTTGGCTGTGCCAAAACATTTTTCTGCCTAGTCCCACTGACCTGCACCTGGACCATATCCCTCAGTACATCTCTCATCCATGTACCTGTCCAAGTTTTTTTTAAATGTTAAAAGTGAGCCTCCATTTACTACTTCACCTGCCAGCTCATTCCACACTCCCACCACTCTCTGTGTGAAGAAGTCCCACCTAACGTTCCCTTTAAACTTTTCCCCCTTCACCCTTAACCCATGTCCTCTGGTTTTTTTCTCCCCTGGCCTCAGTGGAAAAAGCCTGCTTGCATTCACTCTATCTATACCCATCATAATTTTATATACCTCTATCAAATCATCCCTCATTCTCCAATGCTCCAGGGAATAAAGTCCTAACCTATTCAACCTTTCTCTGTAACTCAGTTTCTCAAGTCCCAGCAACATCCTTGTAAACCTTCTCTGCACTCTTTCAACCTTATTAATATCCTTCCTGTAATTCGGCGACCAAAACTGCACACAATACTCCAAATTCGGCCTCACCAATGCCTTATACAACCTCACTGTAACATTCCGACTATTATACTCAATACTTTGATTTATAAAGGCCAAAGTACCAAAAGCTCTTTTTACTACTCTATCTAACTGTGATGCCACTTATAGGAAATTTTGCATCTGTATTCCAAGAACCCTCTGTTCTACTGCACTCCTCAGTGTCCTACCATTTACCTTGTATGTTCTACCTTGGTTTAACATTCCGAAGTGCACATACCTCACACTTGTCTGTATTAAACTCCATCTGCCATTTTTCAGCCCATTCCTCCAAATGGTCCAAATCCTTCTGCAAGATTTGAAAACCTTCCTCACTGTCCACTACACCTCCAATCTTTGCATCATCAGCAAATATGCTGATCCAATTCACCACATTATCAACCAGATCATTGGTATAGATGACAAATAACAATGGACCCAGCACTGATCCCTGTGGCATATCACTAGTCACAGGCCTCCACTCAGAGAAGCAATCCTCCACTACCACTCTCTGACTTCTCCCATTGAGTCAATGTCTAATCCAGTTTACTACGTCTCCATGTATACCTAGTAACTGAATTTTCCTAACTAACCTCCCATGCAGGACCTTGTCAAAGGCCTTACTGAAGTCCATGTAGAAAACATCCACTGCCTTCCCTTCATTCACTTTCCTGGTAACCTCCTCGAAAAACTAATAGATTTGTTAAACAGGACCTACCACACACAAACCCGTGTTGAATCTCCCTAATAAGTCCCTGTCCATCTAAATACTTGTAGATCCTTTCTCTTAGTACTCCTCCCGATAATTTACCTACTACAGACGTCAAACTTACCGGCCTATACTTTCCTGGATTACTTTTAGAGCCTTTTTTAAACAACTGAACAACATGAGCTATCCTCCAATCCTCCAGCACCTCACCCGCAGATACTGACATTTTAAATATATCTGCCAGGGACCCTGCAATTTCAACACTAGTCTCCTTCAAGGTCCGAGGGAATACCCTGTCAGGTCCTGGGGATTTATCTGCTCTGATTTGCATCAAGGTAGCAAGCACAGGTTGTATAGGTTCTATGACCTCACTACCTGTTTGCCTTATTTCCATTGACTCCATGCCAGTTTCCTTAGTAAATACAGATGCAAAAAACCCATTTAAGATCTCCCCCATTTCTTTTGGTTCCCCAGTTCTGATCTTCAAGAGGATTAATTTTATCCCTTACTATCCTTTTGCTCTTAATATATCTGTAGAAGCTCTTTGGATTATCCTTCACCTTGACTACCAAAGCTACCTCATGTCTTCTTCTAGCCTTCCTGATTTCTTTCTTAAGTATCTTCTTTCACTTTTTATACTCCTCAAGTACCTTATTTGCTCCCTTTTTCCTATACATGTTATACATCTCTCTCTTCTTCTTTATCAGAGTACCAATATCCCTTGAGAACCAAGGTTCCTTATTCTTATTCGTTTTGCCTTTAATCCTGACAGGAACATACAAACTGTACTCTCAAAATTTCTCCTTTGAAGGCCTCCCACTTACCAACAACATTCTTGCCAGAGAACAACCTGTCCCAATCCATGCTTTTTAGATCCTTTCCCATTTCTTCAAATTTGGCCTTTTTCCAGTTTAGAACCTCAACCCGAGGACCAGATCTATCTTTATCCATGATCAAGTTGAAACTAATGGTGTTATTATCTCTGGAACCAAAGTGTTCCCCTGCACACACTTCCGTCACTTGTCCTAACTTGTTTCCTAATAGGAGATCTAATACTGCATCCTCTTTAGTCAGTACCTCTATATATTGATTTAGAAAACTTTCCTGAACACATTTTACAAACTCTAACCCCTCTAGACCTTTAACATTATGGGAGTCCCCGTCAATACATGGAAAATTAAAATCCCCTACTATCACAATTTTATGTTTTCTACAGTTGTTTGCCATCTCTCTGCAGATTTGTTCCTCCAATTCTCGCTGACTATTGGGTGTTCTATAATACAACCACATTAATGTGGTCATATCTTTCCTGTTTCTCAGCTCCACCCATATGGCCTTGGTAGACAAGCCCTCTAATCTGTCCTGCCTGAGTACTGCTGTAACATTTTCCCTGACTAGCAAAGCCACCCCACCATCCTTCATCCCTCTGCCTCTATCACGTCTGAAACATCGGAACCCTGGAACTTTAAGCTGCCAGTCCTGCCCCTCCTGTAGCCAAGTTTCACTAATAGCTACAATGTCATAATTCCATGTGTCAATCCACGCCCTCAGCTCGTCAGCCTTCCCCACAATACTCCTCACATTAAAATAGACACACCTCAGAAGATTATTACCACCACACACAACCCTTTTATTTGTAACTTTGCATGAACCTTTAACATCATTTATTTTCAGCCCCGCTCCACTGTCTACTCTGGCACTCTGGTTTCCACCCTCCTGCAAATCTAGTTTAAACCCCCCCCCCCCAATCGCACTAACAAACCTCTCTCCAAGGATATTGGTTCCCCTGTAGTTCAAGTGTAACCTGTCCCACTTGTACAGGTCCCACCTGCCCCAGAAGAGGTCCCAATGATCCTGAAATCTGAAACCCTGCCCCCTACACCAGTTCCTCAGCCACATACTCATCCTCCAGAGCATCCTATTCTTACTCTCACTGGCACGTGGTACAGGTAGCAATCCTGAGATTACCACCCTCGGGGTCCTGCTTTTTAACTTCCTACCAAGCTCTCTACACTCACTCTTTAGGACCTCCTCAATCTTTCTACCTATCTCATTCATACCAATGTGTACCATAACATCTGTCTGCTCACTCTCCCATTTCAGAATGCTGTGCACACGATCAGAGACATCCCTGACCCTGGCACCCAAGAGACAACAAACCATCTCTGTCTCTTTCTCTGTCGCGATGACAGAACCTCCTATCTGTACCCCTGACTATGGAGTCCCCTATCACTACCACTCTCCTCTTCTTCCCCCCTCCCTTCTGCACTGCAGAACCAGACTCAGTGCCAGAGATCCGGCTGCCGCAGCTTGTCCCAGTTAAGTCATCCCCCCCCCAACTGCATCCAAATCGGTATACTTGTTGTTGAGGCGAATGGCCACAGGGGAGCCCTGGTCTGCCTGCCCTTTCCCCTTCCCTCGCCTGACGGTAACCCAATTACCTGTGCGCTGTTCCTTTGGCGTAACTGCTTCCCTGTAGCTACTATCTATAAACATCTCATTCTCCCGACTGATCCGGAGGTCATCCAACTTCTGCTCCAGTTCCATAACGCGGTTTGTTCGGAGCTGCAGCTGGATGCACTTCTTGCAAGTGTTGCTGTCAGGGACACTAGAGGTCTCCCTGACTTCCCACATCCTGCCTGGCATTTGAGCCAAAGACGTCCCACTCTGACTCAGTCCGCTCTGATGATGGCCGCTGTATATGGTGTTCTCTTTTTAAACCTTTGGCGTGTATATCATGCGCCTGCGCAGTCTAGCCTCTTTTCACCGATCAGTGAAAAAAAAGGCTTTTCTCCGAGATGTCTTTAGTCCTTCACTCTCAGCCTCTTGCTTCGATTTCCATGGTAATGTTTCTCAGTCCCAACATGTGGAAATAGCTTCCATCTACCATTAATATCTTGAAAATTCCAATTACACCTGAGTAAACTGCAGGGAATGCAGTCCTGGTCTGTGTAATCTCTGATAATTTAACACTCCAGTACACCTCTGCCTTTGGATGAGACATGAAAACAAGGAACCATTTATGTTCCCTAGGAGAATGTAACGGATTACCTGGTGCTATTTCCTAAAGAGAAACAAAGTTCTCACCAGTGTCCAAGAAAATAATTCTCCCAACCAGCATCACTACAGCAGATTTAGCTTGGTTGTCAGAGGCAGAGATGGTAATGGATGACAAATAGTGTACTGCAGTGATTGGTGCTCAGTCCCCTGTTGTTTGTCATTGACGTTAACGATTTGGACAAAAATGTAGGTGACATGATCAGTAAATCCATGGACAATAGCAAAATTGATGTGATTGTGGACAGTGAAGAAAGTTGTCTAAGTGTACAACAAGACCAAGACCATCTTTGTAAGTGGAGATAGGAATGGCAGATGGTAATTAATTGAGGACAAGTACATAGTTCCCTGGAAGTGATGACACAGACAGACAGGATTGTAAAGAAGGTGCGTGGTGTGCTTGCCTTCATCGGTAGGGCATTGAGTACAAGGTTGGGACGTCACGTTACAACTGTACAATCTTTAGTCAGGCCACACCTGGAGTGTTCTGTTCCAATCTTGCAGACATAAATAAATATTACATAAGTAAATGTAATCATAAGTGAATATTACATAATCAGAATTAGGTTTATTAGCACCAGCATGTGTCGTGAAATTTGTTAACAGCAGCAGCAGATCAATGCAATACATAATATAGAGGAAAATAATAATAAATAACTAACTAAATCAATTACAGTATATGCATATTGAATAGAATAAAATTTGTGAAAAAAACAGAAATAATATATATTTTAAAAATTAGGTCGTGTTCAATGGCTCAATGTCCATTTAGAAATCAGATGGCAGAGGGGAAGAAGCTGTTCCTGAATCACTGAGTGTGTGCCTTCAGGCTTCTGTATCTCCTACCTGATGGTAACAGTGAGAAAAGGGCATGGTCTAGGTGCTGGGGTTCCTTAATAATGGACGCTGCCTTTCTGAGACACTGCTTCTTGAAGATGTCCTGGGTACTTTGTAGGCTAGTACTCAGGATGGAGCTGACTAAATTTACAACCCTCCGCAGCTTCTTCAGTCCTTTGCGGTAGCTCACCCCCTCCCCCCCCCCCCACCCCGTACCAGACAGTGATGCAGCCTGTCAGAATGTGATTAGACTAGAAAGAGTGCAGAAAAGATTCACCAAGATGGTGGGCAGAGTTAAAGTAGATTTTCACTGTGGCTCCCATTCACAGAATTTGTCTGAATTGTTCAATCTATGTACATCAGTGAATAGATATGCAGAGTCAAAGCAGCTGTCAGAAACACTCCTGTTCCCTTCCTCTGTTCACCATCTGACATTCCAACACAAACATCTGGAGTGATGGAGCTGGTGACAGTGACTGACATGTCTGAGTGTTCGATGAATGCCATGTACAGCTTTTTCTTCTCCGATGGACTGTTGACCACATCATGAAATAAGGGTAATTAGGTTGCAATCACACTGAATGCAGCCAGTGAGGAATTTCCACCAGTGAAGAACTGGCATCGAGCTCCAGTTATGAACAGCAGTTGGTACAGAAACTGGTCAGAATTGGAATGGAAGTTTCAGCAACTTTCTGGGAAATATATGTGTTTCTCCATAATCAACTGTGGTGGATGTTGGGAGAAAGAAACTATGGACCTTAATGAACTCCGCTATTGGAATCAGCAGGAGCAGCCAGTGCAGAAAGTGGCAGCAGGTGACATTTAAAAACTAAGCTGGAGACCCATGTGGAAAACAGAGTGGGCACCGTGTTATTCATTCTTGCCTGGCACTGCAGTTCAGCGTCTTGTTAATCTATACAGGGTCTGCTGGTGCAGGTCTGGGTCACAGGTTGGCACACTGGGTGGGAATTGGCATGTTCCCTTCACTGGGACATCAGTGTAAGAGTTTGGTTGTTGCAACAACTGAAAGTTTTCATTGATATTTCTCTGGAGCTTTGTTACATGTTTGCTTATTTGATTTATTTTTAATTGCAGGCCTTTCACTGTTGGACTTTGTAGTGGTTGGTGTGATGATTGTAGGATTGCAGCTTTCTTCATTTTATATCAATGAACTTCAGTATGTGACCGAGATCTGGGAATTACTGGAAGGTATCTTTTATTGTTTAATACACACTTGTATACAAATTTGCAATCAAGTGAAATGTGACATATTTTCAAAAAAATGTCAAATTATATATCAATATATCAAATTAAATATCGTCTGAATTATCAACACCCTGTCCCAATTCTTCCAGTCCTCTACATTTGGTTGAAGTTGCCCTGTTCATTCCAGTTATGAGCTGATGGTTTGCAGTGACAGAGAATGCCTGGAAATATTTGTGAATTGTCTCTGAACTGACTCCGGAGGGTCTTTAATAGAAGGGATCCTGAGAGAACCTGAATCAATTCATTTGTGTTTCACATGGTGTTAAACTTCAATGTAATACAAAACCAGTTTGGAGCTGAGGACCGAGGGAAAGGTCCCCCCATGATCCTGACAGTGGCAAGGTTGGGAAGGGATAGGATTCTCTCCCTTGTGTCTCAATTGGATACTTAGAGCAACATTTTCATTCAAGAGCAGCTTTCAGCTCTGTGTCTTTTACCAGTTAAATGAAGTGACATGGGAGACAGCAGAGCTTCACTTCCAGATGAGCTCAATGTTTTCTCTGCTCACGTTGACTATCAGAACATGGAGGATCCATCGCAAACTCCCACATCCCCCGATGATCCGATGATCTGAAGTGCGGGTTATCTTCAGGAGGGTGAATCCCAGGAAAGCGTCTGGACCGGACTGGGTAACCGGCCACGTACTAAAATACTGATCAACTGTCTGGTGTGTTCACTGAGATCTTTAACCTCTTGCTTCGGCAGAGTGTGGTACCACCTGCATCAAGCAGGCTTCATTCATATTGGTGTTCAGGATGAGCGTGGTGACCTGCTTCAGTGACTATCGCCCAGTTACATTGAGGTACATCGACAGTGATGACGTGTTTTGACAGGTTGGTGATAAAACATATCAGCTCCTGCCTGAGAGGCGACTTGGATCCTCTCCAATTTGCATCCGGAGCAACAGGTCTACAGCAGATGCCATCTCATTGGCTCCTCACTTAATCCTGGAACATCTGGACAGCAAAGATTCATCAGGATGTTCGTTATTATCTACAGCTCAGCATTCAATACCATCGTCCCCTCAAATGTAATCAATAAGCCACAAGACCTTGGTCTCAATATCTCCCTGTGCAATTGGATCCTGAATTTCCTCACTTGTAAACCCCAGTCAGTTCGGATTGGCAACAACATCTCCTCGACGATCTCCATCAGCACAGGTGTACCACAGGGCTGTGAGCTTAGACCCTGCTCTACTTGCTTTACACTTATGACTGTGTGGCTGAGCACAGTTCCAATGCCACATTCAGGTTTGCTGACAACACCACTGTCACAGGCCAAATCAAAGTGTTGATGAATCAGCACACAGGAGGGAGATTGAATATCTGGCCTAGTAGTGAACATAGAACATAGAATAGTACAGCACATTACAGGCCCTTTGGCCCACAATGTTGTCCCGACCCTCAAACCCTGCCTCCCATATAACCCCCCAACTTAAATTCCCCCATATACCTGTCTCGTACTCTCTTAAACTTCACTAGTGTATCTGCCTCCACCACAGACTCAGGCAGTGCATTCCACACACCAACCACTCTGAGTGAAAAACCTTCCTCTAACATCCCCCTTGAACTTCCCTCCCCTTACCTTAAAGCCATGTCCTCTTATACTGAACAGTGGTGCCCTGGGGAACAGGCACTGGCTGTCCAATCTATCTATTCCTCTTAATACCTTGTACAACTCTATCATATCTCCTCTCATCCTCCTTCTATCCAAAGAGTAAAGCCCTAGCTCCCTTAATCTCTGATCATAATCCATACTCTCTAAACCAGGCAGCATCCTGGTAAATCTCCTCTGTACCCTTTCCAATGCTTCCACATCCTTCCTATAGTGAGGTGACCAGGACTGGACACAGTACTCCTAGTGTGGCCTAACCAGAGTTTTATAGAGCTGCATCATTACATCGTGACTCTTAAACTCTATCTCTCGACTTATGAAAGCTAACACCCCATAAGCTTTCTTAACTACCCTATCTACCTGTGAGGCAACTTTCAGTGATCTGTGGACATGTACCCCCAGATCCCTCTGCTCCTCCACACTTCTAAGTATCCTGCCATTTACTTTGTACTCTGCCTTGGAGTTTGCCCTTCCAAAGTGTACCACCTCACACTTCTCCGGGTTGAACTCCATTGCCACTTCTCAGCCCACTTCTGCATCCTATCAATGTCTCTCTGCAATCTTCGAATATCCTCTACACTATCTACAACACCACCAACCTTTGTGTTGTCTGCAAACTTGCCAACCCACCTTTCTACCCCCACATCCAGGTCGTTAATAAAAATAGCAAAAAGTAGAGTTTCCAGAACAGATTCTTGTGGGACACCACTAGTTACAACCCTCCAGTCTGAATGTACTCCCTCCACCACAACCCTCTGCCTTCTGCAGGCAAGCCAATTCTGAATCCACTGGCCAAACTTCCCTGGATCCCATGCCTTCTGACTTTCTGAATAAGCCTACCATGTGGAACATTGTCAAATGCCTTACTAAAATCCATGTAGATCACATCCACTGCACTACCCTCATCTATATGCCTGGTCACCTCCTCAAAGAACTCTATCAGGCTTGTGAGACACAATCTGCCCTTCACAAAGCCATGCTGACTGTCCCTGATCAGACCATGATTCTCTAAATGCCCATAGATCCTATCTCTAAGAATCTTTTCCAACAGCTTTCCCACCACAGATGCAATGCTCACTGGTCTATAATTACCTGGGCTATCCCTACTACCTTTTTTGAACAAGGGGCCAACATTCGCCTCCCTCCAATCCTCCGTTACCATTCCCGTGGACAACAGGGACATAAAGTTCCTAGCCAGAGGCTCAGCAATCTCTTCCCTCACCTCGTGGAGCAGCCTTGGGAATATCCCGTTAGGCCCCGGGGACTTATGCATCCTAATATATTTTAACAACTCCAACACCTCCTCTCCCTTAATATTAACATGCTCCAGAACATCAACCTCACTGATATTATCCTCACCATCATCAAGTTCCCTCTCATTGGTGAATACCGAAGAGAAGTATTCATTGAGGACCTCGCTCACTTCCACAGCCTCCAGGCACATCTTCCCACCTTTATCTCTAATCGGTCCTACCTTCACTCCTGTCATCCTTTTGTTCTTCACATAATTGAAGAATGCCTTGGGGTTTTCCTTTACCCTACTCACCAAGGCCTTCTCATGTCCCCTTCTTGCTCTTCTCAGCCCCTTCTTAAGCCCCTTTCTTGCTACCCTATATTCCTCAATAGACCCATCTGATCCTTGCTTCCTAAACCTCATTTATGCTGCCTTCTTCCACCTGACTAGATTTTCCATCTCACTCGTCACCCATGGTTCCTTCACTCTACCATTCTTTATCTCCCCCACCGGTACAAATTTATCCCCAACATCCTACAAGAGATCCTTAAACATCGACCACATGTCCATTGTACGTTTCCCTGCAAAAACATCATCACAATTCACACCCGCAAGTTCTAGCCTTATAGCCTCATAATTTGCCCTTCCCTAATTAAAAATTTTCCTGTCCTCTCTGATTCTATCCTTTTCCATGATAATGCTGAAGGCCAGGGTGCGGTAATCACCGTCTCCCAGATGCTCACTCACTGAGAGATATGTGACCTGACCCAGTTCGTTACCTAATACTAGATCTAGTATGGCATTTCCCTCAGTTGGCCTGTCAACATACTGTGACAGGAATCAGTCCTGGACACACTTAACAAACTCTGCTCCATCTAAACCCTTGGAACTAATCAGGTGCCAATCAATATTAGGGAAGTTAAAGTCACCCATGATAACAACCCTGTTATTTTTGCACATTTCCAAAATCTGCCTCCCAATCTGCTCCTCGGTATCTCTGCTGCCACCAGGCGCCTTATAGAATACCCGCAATGGAGTAACTGCTCCCTTCCTGTTCCTGACTTCCACCCATACTGACCTCGAAAGAGGATCCTGCTACATTACCCACCCTTTCTGTAGCTGTAATAGTATCCCTGACCAGTAATGACACCCCTCCTCCCCTTTTCCCCACTCGCTATCCCTTTTAAAGCACTGAAATCCAGGAATATTGAGAATCCATTCCTGCCCTGGTGTCAGCCAAGTCTCTGTAATGGCCACTACATCATAATTCCATGTATGTATCCAGGCTCTCAGTTCATCACCTTTGTTCCTGATGCTTCTTGCATTGAAGTACATGCACTTTAGCCCTTCTACCTTACTACCTTTCTACCTTTACACCCTTTATTCTGCTTCTCTTTCCTCAAAGCCTCTCTATATGTTAGATCTGACTTTACTCCATGCACTTCTTTCACTGCTCTATCGCTCTGGGTCCCATCCCCCTTGCAAATTAGTTTAAACCTTCCCGAACCATGTTAGCAAACCTACCTGCAAGGATATTGCTCCCCCTCGAGTTCAGGTGCAACCCATCCAATCTGTACAGGTCCCACCTTCCCCAGAAGAGGATTCCAATGGTCCAAACATCTAAAACCCTGCCCCCTACACCAACTCCTCAGCCACACATTCAACTGCCATCTCCTCCAATTCTTACCATCACTATCACGTAGTACTGGCAGCAATCCTGAGAATGCCACCCTTGAGGTCCTGTTCTTCAGCCTTCTGCCTAGTTCCCGAAACTCACACTTCAGCACCTCATCCCGCTTCCTACCTACGTCATTGGTACCAACATGTATCACAACTTCTGGTTGCTTACCCTCTCATACCAGGATGTCATGCACCCGGTCAGAGACATCCCAGACCCTGGCACACGGGAGGCAAAAAACCATATGGGTTTCCTTCTCACATCCACAAAATCTCCTTTCTGCTCCCCAACTATAGAGTCTCCAATGACGACAGCTCTCCTCTTCTCCGTCCCAGCCTTCTGCACCACAGGGTCAGAATCGGTGCCAGAGTCCCTGCCACCATGGCTCACACCTGGTCAGTCGTCCTCACCAACAGCATCCAGGACGGTAAACTTATTATTCAGGGGAATGGCTACAGAGGTGCTCTGCACTACCTGTCTACTCACCTTCGCTTTCCCCCCTCGGACTGTCACCTAACGACCTGCTTCCTGCAGCCTAGGTGTGACTACCTCCCTGTAGCTCTCATCTATGACTGCCTCATTCTCCCTTATGAGTCGAAGGTCATCCAGTTGCTGCTCCAGATTCCTCACACGGTCTTCCAGATCGCCCAGCCGCAAGTACTTCTGGCAGCTGTGACTCTGTGGGAGAGGGGAGTTCCCACAAGACTGCCACATCTCACAGGAGAGGTACGTCATCATCTCAGGAGGCATTGTAAAGACTAACTGGGAACAATCTCATCCTTCACCTCTACTCATCAATGCCTCTCAAGTCAAAGCTCCACTCCTTCACTGGCCGCTTTCCACAGGCCGCTCTGTTTGAGCTACCCCTCTATCTATTTGTCACAACAACAACCTCTCACTCAATGTCAGAAAGAGCAAGGAATTGATTACAGATTTCAGGAGAAGGAAACCAGAGGTCCATGAGCCAGTCCTCATCGGAGGATCAGAGGCGGAGAGGGTCAGTGGGTTTAACTTCCTGGGTGCTACTATTTCAGAGGACCTGTCCTGGCCACGGAAATGCAATTCTGAAGAAAGCATGGCAGTGCCTGTACCATTTCCTGAGCAGTTGGCAGAGATTCAGCATGACATCTAAAACTTTGACAAACTTCTATTTCTAACTTCTACACTTCAAAAGATATGTAGCGGAGACTATATTGATTGACTGCATCATAGCCTGGTATGGAAATACTAATGACTTTGAACAGAAAACCCGACACAAAATAACAGATTCATCCCAGTACATCACGGGTAAAGCCCTCTGAACCATTGAGCACATCTACATGAAACACTGTCGTAGGAAAGCAGCACCCATCATCAGGGATTCCCACCAACCAGGTCATGCTCTCTTCTCACTGTGGCCATCAGGTAGAAGGTACAAGAGCCTCAGGACTCACACCACCAGGTTCAAGAACAGCTACTACCCCTCAACCATCAGACTCTTGAACAAAAGAGGATAACTACACTTAACTCCACTTGTCCCATCCTTGAAATGTTCCCACAACCAATGATCTCACTTTCAAGGACTCTGTCTCATTATCTCATGTACTTGTTATTTATTTGCATTTGCGCAGTTGTTGTCTTCTGCACTCTGGTTGATCTTTCATTGATCCTGTTATCATTACTATTCTAGAGATTTGCAGGGCAGCACACAAGAAAGTGAATCTCAGGGTTGTATATGGTGATATTTATGTACTTTGATAATGAAATTGACTTTGAACTTTGAACAATTGACATTCTGTCAAGACCCTCAGGATTTTCATGTAGAACAGTACAGCACAGGAACCAGCCCTGAGGCAGAGTGTCTGTGCTGAACATGATACCAAATCAAACTCATCCCTTCTGCCTGAACACGATCCATATCCCTCCATCCCCTGCAGATTCTTCTGCCTGAACATGATCCATCTCCCTCCATCCCCTGCAGATTCTTCTGCCTGAACACGATCCATATCCCTCCATCCCCAGCAGACTCTTCTGCCTTAACACGATCCATATCCCTCCATCCCCTGCAGATTCTTCTGCCTGAACACGATCCATATCCCTCCATCCCCTGCAGATTCTTCTGCCTGAACACGATCCATATCCCTCCATCCCCTGCAGATTCTTCTGTCTGAACACGATCCATATCCCTCCATCCCCAGCAGACTCTTCTGCCTGTCTGAATGCCTTTTAAATGTCTCTCCCACCCCTCGCAGCCTGGCTCTGTAAAATAATTATGAAAACAGGTTGAGTGAACTTGGCCTTTTCTCCTTGGAGCAACCGAGGATGAGAGGTGACCTAATAGAGGTGTACAAGATGATGAGAGGCATTGGTCGTGTGGATAGTCAGAGGCTTTATCCCAGAGCTGAAATGGTTGCCACAAGAGGACACAGGTTTAAGGTACTGGGGAGTAGGTCTGGTGGAGAAGTCAGAGGTAAGTTTTTTTACTCAGAGAGTGGTGAGTGCGTGAAATGGGCTGCCAGCAACGGTGGTGGAGGCGAATACGATAGAGTCTTTTAAGAGACTTCTGGATAGGTACATGGAGCTTAGAAAAATAGAGGGCAATGAGTAAGCATAGTAATTTCTAAGGTAGGGACATTTTCGGCACAACTTTGTGGGCTGAAGGGCCTGTATTGTGCTGTAGGTTTTCTATGTTTCTATAATTGGCCGAATTGAATACAGCTCAGTGGCACTGACCTCAACAATCATGAAGTGCTTTGAGCAGCTGGTAATGGATCATATGAAATCCCACCTTCCAGCTACATTGGACCCTTCCCAGATCACCCACCACTCAAACCACTCATGTCAGAGAGATAACCATAAAACACACACCTTCTCCTTTTGCCTTCCCTGAGTCAGCAGTTGGGTCCATTCTGTGAATTGTGAATCCCTCTGGTCTGTCTGCTGCATCCGGCGTGTCTGGAGAAAGCCACGTTTCCATAAAGCATACAATTGAGCCGACTCTCAGCTGCCTCTGATGCAGCAGTCTTGCCCTCAGATCCGTGATTTTGTTCTCCAGTGACGGCACATTTGCCAACAGGATGCCGGGTAGAGGAGGCCTCATCCCCCTGTGTTTCAGCCTGGCTTGGATTCCCCTCTCCGGCCTCACTTTCAGACATGGCGATGAGCCTTAAAGGCCCCACACCTGACTGGTCCGGGACCTTTTAAGTGTCATTGATGTTCCTGCCTCAAACACAATATACAGGTTGAGTAACCCTTCTCTGAAATGCTCGGGGCCAGAAGTGTTTCAGATTTTGGAATATGTAATGAGATAGTTTAGTATCGCCATCATTTCCAACTCTGAACTTATGTGCTACTGGTAAGTAGACTTTGTCTTATACTTGTTCATCACACATCTGTACATCACAGTAAAAAATATTACATAACATAAATATAAAGAAAATAGAAATGAACCCTCTTTTGTAACAAAGCACATTGTATCAGATGATGAAACACCAAATGACAATCCATCTGATTGTGAAAAACTAACTTCAAATATTGAGGACACAGATGATTTATATGTGATGTGGTGTGCAGGGTAACAAAAGCAGCCCAGCAGCATCAGAGAATTCCTGAATCAGCTGTTGATCAACAAACAACGGCAGGATTTCAGTCTCCAGCTACAATGTTGTGTTTTGATAAAAACATTACAGCACATTATAGACAATAGACAATAGGTGCAGGAGTAGGCCATTCAGCCCTTCAAGCCAGCACCGCCATTCAATGTGATCATGGCTGATCATCCACAATCAGTACCCCATTCCTGCCTTCTCCCCATATCCCTTGACTCTGCTATCTTTAAATACACACTGTATTTTTTTTTTTTTTTTGGTTTTAAGGTATAAAACAATCAGCATTGTAAACTTGTTCTGGTGTTAGACTTTCATCAATGACAATCTTTGTACTGAATTTCTCTGATCAGAAGATGCTTTATCATTGGGGATAGTCAGCTTGGCTTTGTTCATGATAGTTCATGTCTAACCAAAATTTTAGAGTTTCCTGAGAAAGTTACCCAGAGAATTGATGAAGACAAGGCTGTGGATGTTGTCTACATGGACTTTAGCAAGGCATTTGACATGGTCCCGCATGTGACATTTGTCAGAAAGTTTCAGTCGCTTGGCTTTCAGGATGAGATAGTAAACTGATTAGACATTGGCTTTGTGGGAGAACCCAGACAGTGGTTGCCTCTCTGACTGGAGGCCTGTGACTAGTGGAGTGTCACAGGATCAACACTGGGTCTGTTGTTTCTCATCAATATCACTGATCACGATGATAAAGTAGTTAACTGGATCAGTAGATATGTAGATTACAACAGGATAAGGAGTGCATGGTAGTGCACTGAGGAGTATGGCAGAACAAAGGGATTTGGGAATACAGGTTCATAATTCATTGAAAGTGGTGTGAGGTGTAGATAGGGTCATAAAGAAAGCTTTTGGCACATTGGTCTTCATAAATCAATGTATTGAGTACAGGAGATGCTTAGGTTGAAGTTGTCTAAAACTTTGGTAAGGTCTAATTTGGAGTACTGTGTGTAATTTTGGTCACCTACCTACAGGAAAGATGTAAATAATTTTGAGAGAGTACTTTTCATTATATTAATGCTAGGAGCTGGAGGTTTTGCTGCTATTCTTGAACTGTAATCTGTTTTGAAAATTTATTTCCACAGGGGTCGGTGCTGGGTCTGCTGTTGTTTGTCATCTATGTCAACAATCTGGTTGATAATGTGATTCACTGGATCAGTAAATTTGTGGCTGACACCAAGCGTGGGGGTGTTGTGGACAGTGAGCAAGGCTATTATTGCTTGTGGGGGGATCTAGACCAGCCGGAAAAATGGGCTGAAATATGGCAGATGGAATTTAATGCAGACAAATTCTTGTTGATGCACTTTGGGAGGACCAACCAGGGCAGGTCTTACACAGAGAATGGTAGGGCACTGAGGAGTGTGGTAAAACAAGGGGATCTGGAAATACAGGTTCATAATTCATTGAAAGAGGTGTCACAGTAAGAGAGGGTCATAAAGAAATCTTTCGGCACATTGGTCCTCTTAAATTAATATATTGAGTACAGGAGTGGGATGTTATGTTGACGTTGTATATGAAATTGGTGAAGCCTAACTTGGAGTACTGTGTGCAGTTTTGGTCACCTACCAACAGGAAAGATGTAAATAAGGTTGAAAGAATGCAGAGAAAATTTGTAAGGATGTTAGAGGATCTGAGTGATAAGGAAAGATTGAATAAATTAGAACTTTATTCCTTGGAACGTAGAAGTTTGGGGGGAGATTTGACAGAGGTATACAAATTTATGAAGGTATAGATAGGGTAAATACAAGCAGGTTTTTTCCACTGAGGCTGGGTGAATCGACAAATAGAGGTCATGGGTTAAGCTTCAAAGTCCATTTATTATCAAAGAATGTAGAAATTATACAACGTTGAGATTTGTTTGCTTACAGGCAGTCACAAAGCAAGGAACTTGAAAGAAATTGAAAAAAATGAGACCAACTCCCCAGTGCCCAGAGAGAAAGAGAAACAGAAACACCAAAACAAATCATATAAACAATAGAAGCGAGCAACAACAACAGCATTCCCAACCAAACTGAGTCTTTAGATCCAAATCCCTGGAGTAGGCCCAAAGCCTCCGTATTCACTTCTTCATTTTAACGGGGTAAACAGCTGCAAAGTTCACAGACAAGAAGTGCAGCAACCGGGAGCAGTCTCACAGCCTTAGCGTCGTGGAGAGGGAAACCCCCAGACTATCTGAGTCGGTGTTTAAATTCAAAGTTCAAAGTACTTTTTATTATCAAAGAATGTATACATTATACAACCTTGAAGTTCATCTCCTACCAGGCAGCCATGAAACAAAGAAACACAAACACTAACCCCATATATCTGGAAAAAGTCTGTCTAACACCCAATGTGCAGAGAATAAAAAAACACATGTCCATAAGAAAGTAAAATAATAAATTAACCCACAAAAAAGACCTTTGAACCTCCAAACCTCAGTGGTTGAAGATGTTAGAACCTTGCATTAGAACCCGGGCCCTGCTTCTGGTGAATCATTATGGGCTGAGCTTTAGCTTTCCAAAGAGCTGTCCTCAACCTCTCCAAATCGGCTCAGTGCCCAGAGTGATCCAACCTCATCTGACTCTCGACATCCTGGCTTTTCAGTCTATATGGGCCGTCATTTAGATGGTCCAAACAGTGGATTCTACCTCATATTAGGAGCCTTGAATACACTGCCCGGCGGATCGGTTCAGACCAGTATTTCACTGCCAAAGGAGCCATTCTTGACCTCTTGAATTTGGCTCAGTTCTTAGAGCAACCCATTCTCATACCTGGGTTAGTTGGACACGCATCGGAACTCCTTTGTCCCATCTTCTCCCCTCCAAATCATTCACTCCAACCAATATGGCTCCAACTCCAAGTGCGTTGATTTTCTTAAACTAGAAAGGTGGAAAGTGGAAGGTTTAAGGTGAAAGTCTAAGAGGAAACTTGTTCATTCAGAGATTTGTGAGAGTCTGTAACAAAGTGCCAGCACAAGTGTTTCATGCAAGCTCAATTTCAATGTTTAAGGGAAGTTTGAATAGGTGCATGGATGGTAGGGTATATGGTCCAGGTGCAGGTCGATGGGAGTAGGCAGTTTAAATGGTTCGGCATAGACTAGATGGGACAAAGGGCCTGTTTCTGTGCTGTACTTTTCTATGACTCTATAGGTCCTGGCAACATCCTTACACAAGTCTCCTGTGCACACTTTCCAGCTGATGGCATCACTCCTGTAGGAGGGTGACCAAAACTGCTTCACTAGTTTAACAGGACTGGGAACCCAGATATTCAAACAGCAAATTTCCCACTGATTTAGGAGATGCCAACAAAGATTTGTAACAAGGAAAGGTCGGCTGGTGATGGAGAAACTCAATTACAATGACAGTAGAAATCTTGAAGTTGGGTGTGGGGTGGGGGAGTGGTTAGTGGTTGGTCTATGAGAGGGGTAATGTTGGAGGTTTAATAGGTGGGAGATCAGTCCTGTCAAATTTGTTAACATTCAGTGCTGGAAGGGAAATTGGTAATGAATGGAAGGTATGCTTCATGGATAAGTTTAATGTGGGGAGGTAGTGGGATAAAATCTAGACTAAGATAAAATTCCATGATGGGCAACAAGGACAGAGAAAGGAGAGAGGCTGATGAATAGTCTGACCCACAAGTCTCCATGGAGACAGGAGACTGATGACACTGGGATCAGGAACAGAAAACAAGTTGCTGGAGGAACTCGGTGGGTCAGCAGCATCTGTGAAGGTAAAGGGGTTTCACACACAAAATGGTCCTGCCGAAGGGTTTCGGCCCGAAACATCGACTCTGCTTTGTTCTGCCTGGCCTGCCGAGTTCCTCCAGCATTTTGTGTGTATTCCTCGGATTTCCAGCATCTGCAGATTTTCTCTTGTCTGAGGTAAAGGGGTTGTGAACATTTCAGGTTGAGACCTGATGCAGCTTGTTTTATTTTTACACAAACATTCACGGTTTGGTTCATATTGTTGAAAAACATCAGGGTGATGACCTGGGGGATAACTTTGGATTCTAGTTCATCTTCAAATAGTTCAGTGGGCAAGAGCTGAATCGATTTGTGATTAGTTAAACCAGTTTATCAGACACGGTGTTCAGGCCTGTTAATCTTGAGTGTATAGTGATGGAAGTTGTGCCAATGGGCAGAGTCTCAGGTGAATGAGTTATAGTTAGAATGGGGAGAGGGGATTCGGTGATATGAAGAGGGTTTGATTCAACACCTCAGTAACTCCTGCGATTTGGATGATAAGGCTAAGAATTTGAAAGAGCATTTGTGAGGAAACTGAGAGAAATTCTTTTTCAGAAATGTGGGGTCTGAAGAGGGTGGGAATTTAGGTGGTGGGTGCAAAATAAGAAACCAGCTCTTCCACCCCCCCTTTCTTGAGAGCAATTGGAAATGAACAAAAACCACTACAAGAGAGGTGTCCTTGGATCGTGTGCATTGCTCACCACTGGATGTCCTGGACAACCTCTCCCCTTATCTGTATTAAATATCCCAGCTTTTGGACAGTTCAGCCTGTACCCTTGAGCTGTTTAGTTTCAATGTTGGAATAAGCCACTGCCTGATGCTGTGAGCAGCTGTTCCAGTCCTCGGCATCAGAACAGGATTCACAGTCAAACAGTGGAACCTCAGTGTTACAGCTGGGGTTGGTTTTTGTTAACACTGGCAACTTGATGTCAGTCTCAGCCCCTGAGATCATGAGGGAATACAGCAGAGAATATCGACAGTGGCTGTTGCCTTATCTGCTGGACATGTCCAGAGGGAAGCTGCAGTCTATCTGTTTCCACATGCACAGTCACTGGCTGAGGGTTTATCTAAGTTATCAAATGTAAAACAAATCCTGGTAGCAGCCACAAACTGTGTTTTGTGTCTCTCTGAGCTCCCCATTTGCTGCAGTGGTGAGTGAACTCCTGAACCTCCTTCAATCCAAAGCTCTGACATCTGATCCATTTCAGAGTTGTTTGGGTTGCTTGATGTTTAGGACATGCAATATCATCACCAATCGAAACAACCCTGAGTCAAGGTCTGTTACCGGGACATTTGTCCATTGATGCATGTGTTAAATCATTTATATTGTTTGGTTATCAAATGTTGTAAATTTCTTTTTTATTTTTGAAAAGGTTCTAAGATGATCACAATTTGGTGGAAGTTGAAAGTCGCCTGTGACATTGTCCTCATCAATTGTTTCGTCATTGCCTGGATCGTCAGCACTACATCTGGTATATGGTCAAATAAACTTGTGTGAAAGTGATGAACTCAGTTCTCTGCAGGGTGGTTGGAATGCATTGAGTATCTCAGTCAGTACATTGTCAGATGCTTTATCAGGACCACCAGCACCTGCAGTCCTCAGACCCACAACTGGGTGACAATGAGCATTATGTAAGTGTCAAATAACCACATGTACGTCAATGTTCCCTCCAAATAACAGCATTATCTCCTCAAGTGTATCCTGACCACATCATTGATATCAGCAAGAACTCCCTCTTGCAAAAGTAATGGGAAAAATTACTTGACAAGTGTGGAATGGAGCCAGTAAGCAATTGCACCCACCCACCCTTGCGAGGGTTAACGACTGGGTCCAGTTATCAGCGGCAGATGAATCAGAAACTGATGATTTGAGATTGAGCTTGGGTGACTCAGTGACTACCAGTGAAATATTGGGACAGCTCCATAACCATCTGTTGTGGATGTCAGGAGAGTCAAACCATGGACCATGTGGGATGTCTGGCTGCAGTGTCGTGCACTCCTCAAGGTGTGGCCATTGGAACACCAGAAGATGCAGCCAGTGCAGAATATTGACAGCAAGTGACCAGGATAGATTAGACTGCAGGGAATAATTCAGGTCTGGAATAACAGGTCAGCGTGTTGTTATCCCACATCGGAGGCCATGCAGAGTCAGTTGGTTCAGTCATGTAGACAAAGTTAGCAAGTTGGGCAGGGCTGGAACATCTCCTGCCATGTGGAGATAAGTGGAATAGTTTGGTTGTTTGTAACAATAGACGGCTGTTGTGGTCATTTCTCTGATAAATTGTTACATTTACTCATTTGAATTTATTTTTAATTGCAGGGCTTTCCACCGCAGGACCTGTCAGTATCGTTTTGTCAATCGTACTGCCAATTGCGTTCATTTTAATCCTGATGTGCCGGTACATAAAAAAGGATTTGGATGAAGGTATCTGTCATCATATTTTCACACTTGTGTATCAACTCCAGTCACATCTCCAAGTAATTTTAGACTCATTTTAATAAAAAGATAGAAAAGAAAAAACCCTGAATAATCTTCACCCCCACTGACCCCTCTGGATCCCTGTGACCTGTGGGATGAAATTGTCTGACATTTTTCCCAGTTATGAAATTCTGATTTACAGTGTCACCACAGCTGGAATGATTCTGGAGTCACCTCTGATCTGACTCCAGAGGGTCTTTAGAAAAAGTAGTCTGGAGAGGAACGTGTCTCAGCTCACTGGTGTTTGATCATGGTGTTGTCAAATTTCAGCATCATATCAGGTTGGTGTAAAGGATCCCAATGATGGTGAGCTGAGTGAGTGAGTGTTTCTCATCCTTGATACAGTTGGGTGTGGGAAGGCCTCTCCTTCAGGCTGTTAACAATCTTGATTAGATATTTGATTAAATATTCTTGTTTCAGACTGATACAGCTAAAAAGCACAACTACGTCCAAGGTCAGTACAGTCAACACAGACAGACATACTTTATTGATCCCAAGGGAAATGGGGTTTCATTACAGTCGCACCAACCAAGAATAGTGTAGAAATATAGCAATATATAACCATAAATAATTAAATAATAATAAGTAAATTATGCCAAGTGGAAATAAGTCGAGGACCAGCCTATTGGCTCAGGGTGTCCGACACTCCAAGGGAGGAGTTGTAAAGTTTGATGGCCACAGGTAGGAATGACTTCCTATGACGCTCATTGTTGCATCTCGGTGGAATGAGTCTCTGGCTGAATGTACAAAGATGTCTTAAAGCATTTAAATTAACTATCGCTGCTTAAAACTGACGGAAACAACTCTGATTGTGGATGGAAGTGCCCACGGAGGAAGCATGGTTGCAGATCGGGGTTACAAAGTGTGTTTAAGGAAACAGGGTTTTAAACTCCCAATACTGACTGTCTTGCTGCAAATGTGCAGTCTCCAGTGAATAAAATCGATGATCTCAGAGACAGGGTGCTGAATCAGAGGGACATTAGGACCACGTGTGTCCCTAGGACACTGGTTAGGACCTGGTTAACCCCTTCCATGCTGAATGCAGTGATTCAGATCGACGGGTTTACTATACACCATCAGGATAGATCTATAGAGTCTCTCAAAAGCAGAGGTGGAGGAGTATGCCTCATGATCAACTCTTCTTGGTGCACAAATATACCAGTGCTGTCCCAATTCTGCTCACCAGGCCTGGAATATCTAGCAGTTAAGTGCCGTCCTTTTTACCTACCACGGGAGTTCTCCGGGGTCATTTTGGTAACAGTATACATTCCGCCTCAGGCCAATGTCAATCAGGCTTTAGATGATCTGAGCAATGGGATCAACATGCATGAAACAGCGCATCCTCATGCCTTCAGCATTGTTTTGGGAGATTTTAACCAGGCTAGTCTGAAAAAGTCACTAAGCAATTACCATCAACAGATCACTTGCAATTCCAGAGGAAACAACACACTGGACAACTGTTACACCACCATCAAGGATGCCTACCGTGCTATTCCACACCCTCACTTCGGGAAGTCTGATCACCTGGCTGTACTTCCATTCCCTGAGTACAGGCAGAGACTGAAGACTGCAGCACCAGCAGTGAGGACCAAGAAGGTTTGGACAAGGGAAGCACAGGAGCGTCTACAGGACTGCTTTGAATCGGTGTACTGGACTATATTCAGGGATTCATCTTTGAACCTGGATGAGTACGCTGCAGTTTTTACCAACTACATTAAACCCTGTGTGGATGAGTGTGTGCCTGCAAAGACTTACTGCACATTCTCAGACCAAAAGCCATGGATGAACCAGGAGGTACGTCGTCTGCGGAAGGCTAGATTTGTGGCATTCAAGACTGGCCATCCAGACCTGTACCAGAAAACCAGGTAGAATTTGTGGAGGACTGTTTCAAGGGTAAGGAAACAATTTTGAATGAGGTTGGAAGCAACATCAGATGCACGACAACTTTGGCAGGGTTTGCAAGACATTATTCCCTAAAAAGTGAAACCTAATAGCATAAATGGCAGCGATGCTTCATTACCAGATGAACTCAATGCCTTCTATGCCTGGTTTGAAAGGGAGAATACAACTACAGCTGTGTCGATCCCTGCTGCACCTGATCACACTGTGATCTCTGTCTCAGAGGCTGTTGTTAGGCTGTCTTTAAAGAGAGTGAACCGTACAAGGTGGAAGGTCCCAATGGAGTACCTGGAAAGGCTCTGAAAACCTGTGCCAACCAACTGGCAGAAGTATTCAAGGACATTATTAACCTCTCACTGCTATAGGCAGAAGTTCTCACTTGCTTCAAAAGGCAACAATTATACCAGTGGCTAAGAAGAATAACGTGAGCTGCCTTAATGACGATCGCCCGGTAGCACTCACATCGACAGTGATGAAATGCTTTGAGAGGTTGGTCATGACGAGACTGAACTCCTGCCTCAGCAAGGACATGGACCTGGTGCAATTTGCCTATCGCCACAATAGGTCAACGGCAGATGCAATCTGAATGACTCTCCACACAGTTTTAGACCACCTGGACAACAGAAGCATCTATGTCATGATGCTGTTCATTGACTATAGCTCTGAATTTAATACCATCATTCCCACAATCCTGATTGAGAAGTTGCAGAACCTGGGCTTCTGTACCTTTATCTGCAAATGGATCCTCGACTTCCTAACCGGAAGACCACAATCTGTGCGGATTGGTGATAATATCGCTGACGATCAACACTGGTGCACCTCAGGGGTGTGTGCTTAGCCCACTGCTCTACTCTCTCTATACCCATGACTGTGCGGCTGGGCATAGCTCAAATACCATCTATAAATTTGCTGATGATACAACCATTGTTGGTAGAATCTCAGGTGGCGATGAGAGGGTGTACAGGAGTGAGATATGCCAACTAGTGGAGTGGTGTCGCAGCAACAGCCTGGCACTCAATGTCAGTAAGGTGAAAGAGCTGACTCTGGACCTCTGGAGGGTAAAAAGGGAACACATACCAATCCTCATAGAGGGATCAGAAGTGGAGAGAGTGAGCAGTTTCAAGTTCCTGGGTGTCAAAATCTCCAAGGATCTAACCTGGTCTCAACATATCGACAGGCTGCATCACTCTCTGGTATGGAGGGACAACTCCACAGGATCAAAAGAAGATGCAGAGGGTTGTAAATTTAGTCAGAATCCATCTTGGGTACTAGCCTACAAAGTACCCAGGACACTTTCAGGATGCAGTGTCTCAGAAAGGTGGCATCCTTTATGAAGGATCCCCAGCACCCAGGGCCTGCCCTTTTCTCACTGTTACCATCAGGTTGGAGATACAGAAGCCTGAAGGCACACACTCAGCGATTCAGGAACAGCTTCTTCCCCTCTGCCATCCAATTCCTAAATGGACATTGAACCCTTGGACACTACCTGGCTTTTTTTAAATATATAGTATTTCAGATTTTTTTACATGAATTTTAATCTATTCAATATACGTATACTGTATAAAGTATACTGAATAAGATTTATTTATTAATTTTTCTTCTATTTTATGTATCGCATTGAACTGCTGCTGTTAAGTTAACAAATTTAATGTCACATGTTGGTGATAATGAACCTGATTCTGATTCCAATTTTGTTTTCAATGGCACCTTCCAATCAATTAATGCAAGGGAACACCCTCTTCTTTCTCAAGTTATAAACCATTCAATGTTCAAAATAGTGACATTCCTTCCTCATGGCCTAATTCTTGCAAGTCCTAGCTAAGTTCACTTTGAGAATAACTTAGCACAGAGACTGTAGTTATCCAAAAATATTGCCAATAGCTACTGGTGTTTGTAGTGTAAATGTCCTCTGTTGATTCACAGCCAAATTACCAAATGAAGTCTGTCACCAAGAGACAGGAATCAGGAAAAGGCCAGATGACCCCAGGTTTGGTCAGAGAGTTTTTAGATTAGATTATGAGGACACTCAGTCCTCGTTTCTTGTCATATAGTAATGCATGCATTAAGAAATGATACAATGCTCCTCCAGTATGATATCACAGAAACACAAGACAGACCAAGACTAACTGACAAAAACCACATAATTATAACATATAGTTACCACAGTGCAAAGCAATACCGTAATTTGATACTAGCAGACCATGGACACTGTTAAAAAAAAGTCTCAATGTCCCCAATAGCCCATCATCTCACGCAGACGGTAGAAGGAAGGAAAACTCTTCCTGCCACGAACCTCCAGTGTCGCAAAACTTGCCGATGCAGCCCCTGGAAGCACCCGACCACAGCCAACTCTGAGACCGCCCGAAAACTTCAAGCCTCCGATCAACCCTCCAACACCAAGCACTGAACACCATCTCTGCCGAGCGCTTCAACCCTGGCCCCAGCTGCCAAGCAACAGGCAGAGCCGAGGATTCGGGGCCTTCCTCTCTGGAGAATTTTTGATTGCACAGTAACAGCAGCAGTGAAACAGGCATGTCAGAAGTTTCACCAGATGTTCCTCTGTGCTTCTCACATCTGTCTCCATCAAATCAGGATTGTGCACGGCATTCTACTTAACAGATAACAGATATTCATCCTAGAGTAGCCGCTGCGCGCTTCTGTCGCGCCGCCATCTTCTCTTGTGTATTAAAGAAGAGTTTAATGGATCGGGGAGGGATAGAGAGCTTTATTGGGGGTAAATTGAAGATAAGGAACAAGACAGCTCAAAGCACAAAGTGATGACGATCAGGTTGTCTCAGGTGGACAGGAGGAAATGGATGCAGAAATACAGAAACTTGTAGACTGAGAGAGACGGGGAGTGAAATGTAAAGTCAGAGGGGTCTGAAAGAACAGATCAGCATTTTAATATTGATCCATTGTCTGAGGGAGAACCATTTGGGGCAGTAAACTGGGTACATTATCATCACCAGGGAAGAGGTACTGAGCATATTGTCAGAGCTTCCATCTGCCAGGTCCCAGGTCAAGATGGACTTCATCCTGGGGTCTAAAAGAATGAACTAGAGTTGTAATTTATGATCGGTATTAATTTTCTCAAGTTCTCTTGATTGGGAGAAGGTTCCATTGGAATTGAAATCCATTTGACACTCCTCAGCCCTCTTTCCTAAATGGTCAAAAATCCCCCTGCAACCCACAATAGCTGCCCTCACTATCAACGACAACACCTAATTTTGTGTAATATGCAAACTTATTGATCAAACCTTGCGCTTTTGCATCCAAATCACTGATAAAAATACCAAATAACTAGAGTCCCTACACTGATACCTGCATCACACCACGAGTCACCAGCTTCTATAATGGAAAACAATTTTCTAACTCGGAACCAATTTTGAATCCTCCTGGAAGCCCCTGGATTCATGTCAGGATCATGTCAAAATAGATAACATTCATTGTCCTATCTACCCTTTTGGTTATCTCTTCAAAAAAAACTCTGAACGATTCATCAACCATGACTTCCTGTACATAAAGCTATGATGTCTCCTCCTAATCAGATTCTGTCTAATGAAATCCTGGTAGATCCTGTCCCTCAGAATTCCCTCCAGTAACTTCCCCACCACTGATGTCAGGCTGACCAGGCTGTAGTTCCCGGGCTTGTCCTTGCTGCCCCTCTTAAACAACAGACCAACACCCAGCATCACCATGAGAACAACAGAGGTTCCAGTGGGAGGCTCACCATCCCCCTGTCAGGGTAAACGGACAGGGAATATCTGTGGCTTTACCAGCATCACCCACATTCTCAGAACCAGTGTGGAGGAAGTGTTGCACGTTGAGAGATCTCCACTTTTGGATGAGACATTAAGCCAGAGTCCCATCTGCCTTCTTCGGGAAGGTGTAAATGATCCTTCAGTGTTATTTCCAAAAAAGCAAAGGATTTCTCCGCAGTATTGGAAAAATAATTCTGTCAACCAACATCATAGAGCCAGCTTTTACATGACTGTTTGTTCAGCCTTACTCAGTACAAACTGAGTCTCATTCCCTCCAACAGTGACTGCACTGAAAGTACTTCACTGTCTGGACCAGAGACTGGTAAAAGATGCTGTGAGATTACAGGTTCTGTTTCTCACGTGGAGAAGTTCACTCTGCCCCCGCTCACAGGAGTTGGCTGAATTTTTCAGTTCCTGTGTGACATCATTGAAACGATATGAAAAATGTAAAGAGCTGTCAGACACACTCCTGTTCCTGGCACGATGCAACATCAGACCCTGATATCTGAAATAAAGTCGCTGGTGACAATAAGTCTGATGTGCAGGTGTCTGTCAGCTGTCTGGGCATCAACCTGCCCTTCACAAGGAGACTTTCTCTCCTCGAATGTGCCCCTGACCAGATTGTGGATATCAGCCTGAGCTCCTCTGGCTAAATGAGTGGGAGAACTTTTGTGACAAAATGTGGAATCGAGCCAGAGGTTGAGAGTTTCAGTGACTTTCCAGTGAAATTGTGGGGTAACTCCATAACCAATTGTTGTGGAAGTTGGGAAATCAAACCCTGGATCATGTGGGTCAGTGTAGTGCACTCCCAGAGGAGTGGCCATTGCAACACCAGAAGGAGCGGCTGGTGCAGAATATTGGCAGGAGGTGACCTGGAAAGATTGGACTGGAGACCTCTGAGGACAACTGATCAGGGTCGTGAATTGTCTGTTCCAGGTTTCCCACCATACAGGACGTGCAATCGATAAGACTGGGCAGAGGTTGGCACATGCCCATCCCTGCAGGATGAAAGTGGAACAGTTTGGTTGTTTGCAACATTGTGCAGCTGTTGTGGTCATTTCTCTGGTGAATTGTTACATGTTTTCTTACTTGAATTTATTTTTTCTTGCAGGTGATTCCATCAAGGACGCTTTAATTAAAGCCTTGCAGGTTGTTGGCCTGATGTTGCCATTGGTGAATGTTATGCTTCTGTTTTACTTGATCTACAAGAAGATTTTTTATACAAGTAAGTGACTTTGTGTAATTTACATTTCTGTATAAGCTCCAGTCATCTCTCCAAGTAATTTGTGACTAATTTTAACAAAGACATTAATTGAATGAAAACTTGAAAAATCACCCCCCTTCCCCCACAGACACCCCCCCCCCCGACACACAGTGACCTGTGGGATGAAACTGCATCATTTTTCACCCAGTTGTGAAGTGTTGGTCACAGTGATACCATCTCTTACCTGACTCCAGAGGGATCTTTAGAAGACGTCGGGTTGAGAGGAAGCTATCTCAGCTGTCTGGTGTTTGACACGTGGTGTTGTTCAACTTCAAAATGAAATCAGCTGAGGAATGAGGGACAGAATCCCCTTTATCCCAGTGATGGTGAGGTGTTTGCATGATAGGTATCCCTCTGACCCTCGATAGAATTCAGTGTTGGGAGGCCTCTCACCGATCTTTCCTGGTATTTGCAATAGTTTTGTTTTCAACAGCACCGCCCAGATAGTCAGCACAAGGGAACACATTCCCCCTCTTCCTCTCCAAGTTGTAAACTATCCAGGGTTCAAAATATTGACATTCCTTCCTCATGGCCTAATTCAAGCAAGTCTTGGCAAAGTTCACTTTGAGATCTACTTCACAGTACAGACTGAAGTTTTCCAAGAATAGAATCAATGTTTGTACAGTAAACACCCCCGGCTGTTTCACAGGCAAATGACCAAATGAAGTCTATCACCAAGCCAAGTAAAGCAAGATGAGGATAGATGACCCCAGGCTTGGGCAGACAGTGGGGTATCAAAGAAAAGCTTGAAGGATTAAGGAAATGTGGTGAGCTTTAGTGGGGTAAATTCAGAGATAAAGAACAATTTGCTGAAAGCACAAAGATCAAGCTTGCTGAGAAGGAGGGGATTAGAACAGAAATATAAAGGTTTATAGACTGCAGAGAGGAAGGGGAAGCGAGTTGTAAAGTCAAAGAGGTTTCTGAAAGTATTGATGAGCATTGAGCTATAATCTGAGTGAGAACCAGTGTCGGGCAACAAATCTGAGAAAATGACAATCACCAGGGAAGAAATACTGAGTCAGTTGTTGGAGCTGCCATCTGACAAGTTGGATATCCAGATGGACTTCATCCTGGGGTCTGAAAGAGGCAGCTAATGACATACTTCATGCAGCAATTTAAATGTTCTCCCTGTTCTGAAAAGTTTCCATTAAATTGGACAACAGCAAACGTGATTGCTTTATACAAAGATACCAAGAAATGACAGGAGAGTATGGGTGAGGGTGATGTGTGGATGTGAAACTTGGCAAGGAGATGGGGTAGAATATAGAGACAGATGAATCTGGAGACAGATACAATTTTCAGTACTGGAGTGATGGGTAACATTTCGAAGGGTTGATCCTGTGGGCAGATTGAAGGAGCAGAGACAGATGTATGATCTCGATCACAACCATCATGGCATCCTGATAAGTTGCTGCAAATGTTCAAGGATGGAACTAGGGCATTATTTTTACATTCAAGGTAATCTTTCAACATGTTTAAATAAAATGTTCCAGCATGTGGTATGATGAACCCCTGGGCTTATCTTGCCGTGGACTGTCATTTTAAGTGAGAGTACCTGAGTGATGTCAGCCGCTGGCTTTCTCGGCTCCTGTTTAATTCTTTCTAAGAGAGAGAAAGAGAGGTGAAACTACTTGACTCTGCAGCTTGTTTTGATTTAAGCAAGGACACTCACTCACACACAGTCAGTCGCAGTTGGAGTTGGACAATGGAAGGAAGCCAGTGACTAAGGGGTCACTGGTTGGAACTTTCGAGTGCCCACAAGGGTGGGTGGAGCATCAACCCAGCACACCAGCAAACCTGAGTTTGCTCCGGTAGGTGGCTATCACATTGTGTGACTGGGGCAACCTTGTGGAATCTACCTATGTGTTAACCCTTGCCTGGGTGGTAGTTCCCTTTGAAGTCGGCACCCCTGTGATAAGTTGCTTTTGATGATAATTCGTAAGTGGATTTGGAATGATGACGGATAAAACCTACGGCAATTGTTATCCTGTATTACCACCATGGAACCTGTGGAATATGACATAAATGCCTTCTCTTGACATTCACCTGGGGATGAACTGAACTTTCATACCTTATCATCTCAAGATTTTAAGCCTGGAGCCCCCCCACCCCAAGCTCAATGGTTTGGGAGTTATATTTGCACATAATTATACTCATAACACTGTTAACTTTTGATTATTCTTGTTTAAGTTGCCATATTAAGTAGATACTAATAAAGATAGTGGTTTTAACATCAAAACCAAACTCCAGGCGTGGTCTGTTGCTGCTGGTTCATTTAAACCGTTACGGGTAGGTAACAGTGGACTGTTCGGCCTGCACCCTCATGGAGTTCAGTTTTCAATTTGAACCAGAACACTGTCCGATGCCATTGAACAGCTGGAAACAGTGATGTTGTGATTCTCTGCATCAGAACAGGCTGTAGTGTCAGAAATGGAACTCAGTCACTGGCAAAATGTTTAATTGCAGTCCTCCAGGTCACTGGGATAATTCAGCAGAACTGATTTACAGTGGCCTGATATCCCATCCACTGGATGTACACACAGACAAACTACAGAGTACCTGTCATTTCCACATGTGATGCCTGTGGGTCAGTAAATTATCAAATGTAGTGTTTCCAGAGGGAACCAGAAGATGCTTTTAGTCCCTCCCTGGTCTCTCCACTTGTTGCCAGTGTGTGAGAGCTCTCTGAACCTCCTTCAGTCCAATGCTTGAATGTCTGGTCCAGTTCTGAGCTGGTTGATTGCCTCATGTTAGGACACTGAATATCACAATGAACCTGACCAAGTCCGGGTTCATCTCTGTTCACTGCAGCACTTCATTGATGCAAGTTTTGAATAAGTTGTGTAGATTGTAACTCAGGGGGATTACTACCATCAGGGAGGAGGCACTGGAGCCTGAAGATACACATTCAATGATTCAGGAACAGCTTCTTCCCCTCTGTCATCAGAATTCTGAATGGTCCATTGTTACGTACCCCATAACTGGGTCACTTACCAGCAAAGATAGAGAGGTCCGTTGAAGTCTGATGGTACTATTTTTAATAGTATTTATTGATAAAAATACACAAAAATAATATCAATGCAAACATACAGATAATATACGTCGTCAATACTAAATCTAAAAGCGCGGGTATAATAATAATCAATAAGAAATAGCTCTATCGTTGTCTAGGGGATAATGTATTGTCCAATGGAAATATAAAAGTCACTTTAGTTCATTCAGGCTGCAGCCTTTGGTTGGAGAAAGACAGATGTTTAAACTTGCCAGCTTTTCCTTTTTATGATGTCGATCCTTCGAGAGTTCCGTTTTTTGTAGTCGGTCCTTTTAGCTAAGCCGTTCCGTGGACGCCCGCCAATTCCTAGGCCAAGGAAAAGGACGCACGCGAGCCCCACCGGCTGTCGCTATTAAACGCTGTCACGGGATTTCTAGCATTTCTCCTGGTGCATCTAAAGGGGCCGTTCCCCAGACCCTCTTTTATCCTGACTCACAGGGTCTCAGATGTCAATCAGGGTGGAGGGATGCCTCCCCTCAACCAGCCCACTTTTGGTCATTCCCTGAGGGCTTCAAATAAATAGCACAGTACTCAATACACAATTCCGTCTCCAAGAGACAATGGCCGTTTCCCATCTTTGTATCGCTGAGGGGCCAGGACATTCCAAACGTCTCTCTCTCATTTCCTGGGTCTCCTGACCTGAATTAATAGCGATCTTGCGATTCTCAAAAAGGAGGGGGCTACTTTGGGACCATTCGGCCCCTCAGAGTTGGGCACAGGCGTAACACCATGAACCTGTGAAGATGGCCTCACTATTTTTGCTCTTTTTCACAACTATATATCTTATTGTAATTTATAGTATATTTTATTTATTGCTATGTACTGTTGCCACAAAACAACAAGTTTCATGACATAGTCAGTGATGATTAACCTAAGTCTGAATTCTGATTCTGAGAATTTCAAATGGTTTTAATTTCTTTTTTTTTTCTTTAATTTCTTTTTTTAGGTTGGATGTTCTTCCAAACTGGTTTCTTTAACCTGGTATTCTTACTTGGCATTTCTGTCAGCAATTCGATTCCAGGTAAGTGCTTGAACATAATTCTGTATTTACATGAAATGATGTACTTGGTACTGAGCAGAGGGATAGAATGAAGTGTCTCTGTCAGAACATTGTGAGCTGCTTCATCTGGACCACAAACACATACAGTCCTTGGCCCCACAGCTGAGGACTGGGGAACCTGGTGCAGGTTTAAAATATCTGAATGTCCATTTTAGTTTAAATCTCTGTTCAGAACAATTGGCCACACAAAATTTCAGACAATTATAGACAAATTATGCAAAATCAGATTGCATTTCTGAACATAATCTCAGGCCATGTCATTCCTTTCTGGACTCGGGATTGAATTCAGGAACATTAGGTAACTTGCTTTCACTGTTTATCTTTGTCAGAACTAGTCATTTCTACCAGTCATCCATCGTCCTCTGTCGCTCCAAGGAAAAAGGCTGAGTTCACTCAACCTATTCTTATAAGGCATGCTCCCCAATCCAGGCAACATCCTTGTAAATCTCCTCTGCACACTTTCTATGGTTTCCACATCCTTCCTGTAGTGAGGCGACCAGAACTGAGCACAGTACTCCAAGTGGAGTCTGACCAGGGTCCTATATAGCTGCAACATTACCTCTTGGCTACTAAATTCAATTCCAAGATTGATGAAGGCCAATACACCGTACACCTTCTTAACCACAGAGTCAACCTGTGCAGCTGCTTTGAGTGTCCTATGGACTCAGACTGCAAGATCCCTCTGATCCTCCATACTACCAAGAGTCTGACCATTAATACTAAATTCTGCCATCATATTTGACCTACCAAAATGAACTACTTCACACTTATCTGTTGAACTCCACCTGACACTTCTCAGCCCAGTTTTGCATCCTATCAATGTCTTGCTGTAACCTCTGACAGCCCTCCACACTATCCACAACACCTCCAACCTTTGTGTCACCAGCAAACTAATTAACCCATCCCTCCACTTCCTCAGCTAGGTCACATAAAAATCATGAAGAATATGGGTCCCAGACAGATCCCTGAGGCATACCTCTGGTGACCGACCTACAACCACTCTTTGCCTTCTGTGGCAAGTGAGTTCTGGATCCATAAAGCAATGTCCCCTTGGATCCCATGCCTCTTTACTTTCTCAATAAGTATTGCATGGGGTACCTTATCAAATGCCTTGCTGAAATCCATTTACATTACATCTACTGCTCTTCCTTCATCAATGTGTTTAGTCACATCCTCAAAAAATTCAATCAGGCTCGTAAGGCATGACCTGCTCTTGACAAAGCCATGCTGATGATTCCTAATCATATTATTCCTCTCTAAATGTTCATAAATCCTGCCTCTCAGGATCTTCTCCATCAATTTGCCAATCACTGAGGTAAGACTCACTGGTCTATAATTTCCTGGGCTATCTCTTCTCCCTTTCTTGAATAAAAAACCAACACCTGCAACCCTCCAATCCTCCGGAACCTCTCCCATCCCCATTGATGATGCAAAGATCATCACCAGAGGCTCAGCAATCTCCTCCCTCACCTCCCATAATAGCCTGGGGTGCATCTCATCCAGTCCCGGCAACTTATCCAACTTGATGCTTTCCAAAAGCTCCAGCACATCCTCTTTCTTAATATATACATGCCCAAGATTTTCAGTCTGTTGCAAGTCATCACTACAATCACCAATGTCCATTTCCATAGTGAATACTGAATTAAAGTATTCATTAAGTACCTCTGCTATTTCCCCCGGTTCCATAAACACTTTCCCACTGTCATACTCAATAGGTCCTACTCTTTCATGTCTTATCCTCTTGCTTTTCACATGCTTGTAGAATGTCTTGGAGTTTTTGTTTTTCCTGCCCAACAAAGCCTTCTCATGGCCCCTTCTGGCTCTCCTAATTTCCTTCTTAAGCTCCTTCCTATTAGTCTTATAATCTTCTAGATTTGTACCTCTCCAAACGTCTCTTACAGGCCAAAATCAAGCTTGCATGTATCACCTGTGCTGGCAGCTCGTTCCACACTCTCGCGACCTTTTGAGTGAAGACATTTCCCCTCATTTTCCCCTTACTCCTTTCACCATTAACCCATGACCTCTAGTAGAAATTCCATCCAAACTCAATGAAAGAAGCCTGAAATTTACCTGAAGTAAACTGTTCATAACTTTGCATACGTATATCAAATCTCCTCTGTCTTCTAGGCTCCAAGGAATAAAGTCCAAACCTTTTCAATCTTTCCATTTAACCCAGGTCCTCCAGACCCAGCAACATCTTTATAAAATTTCTCTCTACTCTCTCAACCTTATTTACAACTATCCTGTATGTAAGAGACCAAAGCTGCACACTGTACTCCAAACTATACCTCCCCAGTGTCTTGTACAACGTCAACATGATATGCCATCTTCTGCACTCAATACTTTGATTTATGAAGGCCAATGTGATGACCCCATCAATCTGAGATACCACTTGTATTCCCAGATCCCTTCCACCTACCAAATTCCTCAGTGGCCAACTATTTACTGTCTTGATCCTACCAAAGTGCAATACCTTACACAAAATTGCATCTGCCATTTTTCAGCCCATTTATCCAGCTGGTCTTGATCCTGCTGCAAGACATAATGGTCTTCCTTGCTGTTCACTACACCCCCAATATTGCTGACATCCACAAATTTGCTGATCCAGTTAACCACATTATCATCTAGATAGATGACATAGATGACAAACAATGGACCCATCACCAATCCCTCGGCATTCTACTGGTCACAGGCTTCCACTCAGAGAGGCAACGAGCTGCTACCTGTAGTCTGTATAGAATCCATGAAGTTGATGCCATTTTGCCTTGCTTCTATAGACTCTGTGTCTGTCTGCTGAGTAAATATAGATGTAAAATATGCATTTAAGATCTCCTCTATCACTTTTGGCTCCACACATGTATTACCATTCTGATCTTCCAGAGGACCAATTTTGTCACTTGAAATTATTTTGCTCTTAGTATATCTGTAGAATCCCTGAGAATTCTCTTTCACCTTTTCTGCTAAAGCAACCTCAAGCCTTCTTTTCACCCTCCTGATTTCTTTCTTAACTGTTCTCTCATTTCTTATACTCCATGAGCACCTCATTTGTTCTTACCTGCCTGTACCTGCAATGTACCTCTTTCTTTTCTTAAACAAGGCCTCAATATCTCTTGAGAACCAAAGTTCCCCACACCTCTTGTCTTTACCTTTTATTCAGACAGGCACTTGCAAACATTATATTCTCAAAATATTATGTTTGAAGGCCTCCCATGTACCAAGTGCACATTTGCCTGAAAATATCCTGTCCTAATCGTCATTTACTAGATCTTCTCCTATACCATCAGAATTGGCCTTTCTCCAATTTAGAATCTTAACCCACAGACCAGACCTATCTTTCTGCAGATTTTCTTCACAACTAATGACATTGTGATCACACGATGCAAAGTGTTCTCCTACACACACTTCTGTCACCTTTCCTATCTCATTCCCTAACAGCAGATCAAGTATCACATACTCTTTTGTTGGGACTTCTAATACTGATTAAGAAAATTTCCTGAACACCTTTGACAAACTCTTTCCAGTGTGGTCCTTTGACACTATGGGAGACCAAGTCAATATATTGAAAGTTAAAATCAGCAACTATAACAACTTTATATTTCTTGCAACATTCTGCAATCTCTCCATAAATTTGTTCCTCTAAATCCCACGGACAGTTGTATAATCTGTAATGTGCCCCATTAACGTGTTCACACTTTTCTTATTCCTCAGTTCCACCATAATGCCTCACTAGATGAGTTCTCCAGTCTGGCCTGGCTGAACACTGCCAGGATATTATCCTTGAATAGTAAAATATCCCCTCCTCCTTTAATCCCTCCTGCTCTGTTGTGTCTAAAACAACGGAACCCCAGAATATTGAGCTGCCAGTCCTGCCCCTCCTGCAACCAAGTCTCCCTAATGGCTACAATACCATATTCCCAGGTGTTGATCCATGCTGTGAGCTCATCTGCCTTTCCTGTGATACTTCTTACATTGAAGTATACACAGTTCAGGACATCAGTCGCACCATGCTCAACCTTTTGATTCCCGTCTGTTCCCACAACCTCTCCGCTATCTGTTCTGACACTCTGGTTCCCATCCAGATGCAACCCCAGTTTAACAACTCCTCCCCAACCCCGTGCAGCACTCGCAAACCTTCCCACTCGGATATTAGTCCCCCTTCAGTTCAGGTGCAATTGTGACTTCTGTACAGGTTCCATTTTCCCTGGAAGAGAGCCCAATGTTCCAAAAATCTGATGCCCTCCCTCCTACACCAACTCCTTCACCATGTGTTAAACTGTATAATCTTCCTGTTTCTGGCTTCACTCACATGTGGCCTGAGTAGCAATCCTGAGATCACAACCTGGAAATTCTGCCCTTCAACTTAGCACCGAACTCCTGAACTCACTTTGCAGAACCTTTTCACTCTTCCTACGTACACAGACCACGACTTCTGGCTCTTCACCCTCCCACCTAAGAATGCTGAGGACTTAATCCAAGATGTCCTGGACCCAGGCATCCAGGAGGCAGCATAACATCTGGGAATCTCATTCTTGTCCACAGAACCTCCTTTCTGTTCCCTAACAAATGAATCTCCTACCACCACAGCTCACCCCTTCTCCCTCCTTCCCTCCTGAGTTACAGAGCCAGACTCAGTGCCAGAGACCTGACCGCTGTGACTTTCCTCTGCTGGGTCATCCCCCACAACAGTATCCAAGTGGTGTACCTGTTGTTGATGGGGATGGCCACAGTGGTACTCTGCAATGGCTGTTTAATCCCTTTCTCTGTCCTGACTGTCACCCAATTTCCCGCGTTCTCCACCTTGGGTGTAACTACTTCTCGATATGTCCTATCTATCAACCCCTCAGCCTCCCGAATGATCCGGAGTTCTTCCAGTTCCAGCTCCAAATCCTTAACACAGAATGTGAGAAGCTGTAGCTGGAAGCATTTCTCACAGGTGTAGTTGTCAGGGACACTGGAGGTCTCCCTGACTTCCCACATCCCACAAGAGGAGCATTCCACTATCCTGCCTGGCATCTCTACTGTTCCTAACTGAGCAACCATAAAGAAGGAAAAACAATAAAATGTGGGGAGTGGAGAAGAAAACTCAGAGCTGATAAATAGTGAATATCTAAATGCGCCAGTGATCTGATCCCTGTGGGGGAGCAGTTTCTAATTATTGATTATTTTAATTATTAATATCATGAATGGATATTGAAATTCATCAAAACTGGAGGAAAAGCAAGTTCCAATGACGAAATTCGGACTGTACTATAGGATATCGATAGATTGAATGATTGGGTGATAACTCAGCACATGGAAAATGTGATTTAATACAGGAAAGTGTGAGGTGGAACCCTTGAGTAAGAGGAATCTGACTGTTATGTAAATGGAGAGGATTTGTAAATGAGTGAACTGCAGAGGGATCAAGATGTTCTTGTAAGGGAATCACAAAAGATCTGGTGCAGCAAGAAATTAGGAACAGGAGAGACATATAAGCCTTACTTGCGAGGGATTTGGAGTTTAGAGATGGGTAAGTCTTGTTACAGTTGTGCAGAGTGTTGGGGAGTCCACTTTGTACTGTGCACAGTTCTGGTCCCCTTGTTTAAGAACAATTGCACTGACTACAGGCTGTCTAAAAGTGGTCCATCAGGGTAATTCCTGGGATGAGTGGCTTTTCCCACCACAAGCAGCTGACAAGTATTTAAAGAAGAGATGGATAAATATTTGACAGATTGTGGAATTCAGGATTGTGTGGGACTGGGACAGGAGAGGAGATGGGGCCTGGGGCAGATCAGCTCCAATTGTATTGAATGGTGGGGCAGGTTTAAGGAGCTGAGTGACCGACTCCCCTCTTATTTTCATGTGTTTATTATCTTCTTGCAAAAGAACAATAGATTGTTGTCCTTAACACAAGAGATTCTGCAGATACTGGAAATCCAGAGAAACACACACAAATTGCTGAAGTAGCTCAGCAGGTCTGGCAATATCTATGGAAAGGAATAAAGAGTTGATGTTTCGGGCTACCCTTCATCAGGACCGGAAAGAAAGGGGAAAGAGCCAGAATAGGAATGTGGGAGGAGGGGAAAGAGTACAAGGTGATAGGTGAAGCCATGTGGAGGGGGAGGTCGGTGGGTGGGGGAGGGGTGAAGTGAGAAGTTGGAAAGTAATAGGTGGATAGGGCAAATGGCTGACAAATTAATCCAATTGGCCAGGAAAGTGTCGATGAGTGGAAGGGATGGAGGAGGGGCAGGGGCTTCCCATAGTGAACTCATCAAGGTTTGGCCATCTCAACACCAGAAGAAGCACCCAGTGCAGTGTATTGGCAGCAGGTAACAGGGAAATACTGACTGAGGAAGAGAGAGTGAGTCAGTCTGTTCTTGGCCAGTGTAACAAATCAGTGGCTTGTTCACCCAGCACAGCAGGTAGAGTCAGTCGGTGCAGACCAGAAGTCAAGGTTGACAAGACTGGGCAGTGATGAGCACATCTCTTCCCTGCAGGAGATAAGGGGAACAAATTGGTTGTGGCAACAATTGGCAGCTCTCCTGCACATTTTTCTGGTGTATTGTTGCATGTTTGCTGATTTGAATGTATTTGTAATTGCAGGTTTTAACAGCAAGGACACTGTCACATTTGCTGCGTCAATCACAACGATGGTGTTGCTTCCAGTTGCTTTTATTTCATTTGTGATTATTTGGTATATGGGTAAGTGTTATTGCCTACACTTGTGTTTAAACTTCAGGCATCTCTCCCAGGAAATTGCAGTTAATTTTAAGAGAAAAATCACCCCGCCCCCCCCATGTCCCTGATACATGAGGGATGAAATAACCCTGCATTTTTGCCCAGTTGTGGAGTGGTGTTTCACAGTGACACCACTGCTGGAACGATTCCAGAGTCACCTCTGACCTGGAGAGAGATGGTACTTGAGGGTAAAATGTCTCAATTCAATTGTGTTACACGCATTATGTTGTCAAAGGTGCTGTGACTCGTGATGTAGAGGTGAGGAGTGAGGGACCACTCCTCACTGCACACACGTGGCTCCTCCATGGAGAGAGTTAAATGCACCAAGTTTCTGAGAGTGCACATAACAGATGATCTCACATTGTCCCTCATCACCACCTCTTTGGTTAAGAAAGCAGAGCAGCATCTCCAGTCCTTGAGGAGATTGTGGCTAACCCCCACCCCCATCCCCCATGATAATATATGCACCTTGTTATTGGTTAATTTATTTGTGGTGATGTTACTTTGTGTTATGCACGTGAGTTACATGTACTGCGTTGTGAACATTAATCCAGAGGAAAGTGGTCTCATTTGATGGTATACATGTATACGGTTGAATGACAATAACTTGAAAGTTGCTCATTAATCCTGATGAAGGGGAGGTGAGAGAGTGGTAAAGCCCCTCCTCATGACATGGATTTTAGCAAAGTTTTGTTAAAGTTCCTCATGGCGTACTCAAGAAACTAAATTGTCCATGGGATCCAAGAAAAGATGGTGTTGGAATAAAAATTGGTTGAGAGGGAGGAAGCAAACAGTGAGGATCAACGGGAGTTTCAGAGTCTGGAGGGCCATGTGTGGTGAGTTAAGCAGGGATCAGTAACAGGTCCCTTGTTGTTTGAGGTTCATGTCAATGATTTGAACTTGAATTGAGGAACACGATCAGGAAGTTTCCTGTTGATCACAATATCAGCAGTTTGGTTGACAGTGAAGAAGAAAGCTCTGGGTCACAGGAAGATATCATCGGTCTCCTTGAATACACAAACAAGGAAATGGAATTCAGTCTGGAAATGTTTACAGCAGTGCTTTTGGAGAGGGCAAACTAGGCAAAGGAACAAACAGTAAACAGAAGACTAAAGGCATGGAGAGGAACTGACAACTCTCAATGTTCATGGGCACAGATCCCAGAAAGATGGGTTGCTAGGTTACCTGGTTTCTGTCAATTGCAGTAGCACAAGTGTGGTAGACTTGATGTGGATGTGGAGAGAAATGGTTTCGAGGAGAAGTAATCAGGAATGGAGAGCTGAGTGAGCTGGCATAGATGGGCTGAATGGCCTCCTTCCATGTGGTATGGAAAGTGGGGTCTTGCCTTTTGTTTTGTGCACAGAGCTGGTGATGGGAGATGTGAAAGGGTGAGGAACAATACCTGAGGAGAGGGAACTATTAGCAATGGCATTAACATTGGAACCAGGAGAGGAGGTTGGTGATGAACAGGATCTAACAGAAGGAGGGTTGAGCATGAAAAAGAAATGGACAGAATCCAGACTCAATGCAATTTCAACACCAGGGCATCGAGGGACATTTGGGAGGGTTGGTCCAGTGGGCAAAGGGAAATAGGGAAACTACAGGGGCAGGTGCACAGTCTGAATCCCAGCCATTCATGGGTTCAGTGCACATTGTTAGAATATTTCAGCATGGTGAATTGTGGAAACAGTGGTGAATTAAGGGTTCTCTTTGCATTTCTGCATAGTCTTTGAATAAACAATTGGTGAAGGAGAGCAGGACCTGATGATGCTGAATAGGGTGCAGCCAGATCTGACGATGGGCGTTTAAAGCCATTTTTCACTGAGGACACACCCACACTTGCATCTCTCATTTGAGGGAGTGCAGATGGAGGCTCCACCACAGCAGGCACTCAGATGAGGGATTAATGTAGGTTTTCACAAATAAAATGAAGTGAGGCATTTTATGTTTAATGAAACCTGTAACACATTTTATTGAACTCCCAAACCAACACACAAAAACGTGCTAAAACTCTTTACATAATAATGTCATCTGGTCAGACCAGCCTCTTAAAGTGAAACCCCAACTGAATGTGGATGGTTCTGAATTATGTACATTTCTGCCAATCACATTACCCTACACCGGCCCCTCTGGAATTAACTAAAACCAGCATTGTGAGCCTGTCTGAAGCTCGGATCAGCAGCCCGGCTCGGGTCCTGTGCTCGTCCAGAGGTGATGGCAGGGGCATGGCAGTGGAATACTCCAAATCTCGGTGGGCTGGGTTAAGGCGATCTTCTGAAATATGTTCAGGTTTACCCCTCTTATCTATGATGAAAGTCTTTTCCCTCCATTCCAAAATGCAGAATGGACCATCGTAAGGGGGCCTAAGGGGATGTTGGTGTGCATCATGGCGGACGAAAACAAACGAGGTGGAATGTAGGTCAACAGGAACCCAAGAGTGATTTATTTTGTAACCTGGGAAAAATACTCACTCAGGACAACAAATACCTTTTCGGGTCTTTAATTCCTTCATCTGTTTCAGATATTTTAATGTAGAAAGAGTGTATCAAAATAAAAACAACAAAATGAATTTTAAAAAATGCACAGTTCCTGCTGTTACAATTTCAGCTTAACTTCGGTCCACACCCTTGTGTGTCAACTAGTTAGGTATTGGTATTAGAAATTCTAAAAAAAACAAGACAAACAATATTAGCATCCCACCAATGCTGTACCTTGTACACAACATCCAAAATATCAATAACTACAGCTCATCTTACTCACTTTGACACACAGGTGCTTAAATTCCAAACACCTACAGGCTGGACCCTGAAACGAATTCTCCTCGCTCATGCTACTCAGCTGATAAGGAACTTCACACAAACACGCCATCCTGTGCCGATACCTTACTCACGAAAATCTGGGAAAAGCAGCTCCCACCACTTGATATTTGTCTTTGCAGAACATTGTAACTCTTCTTTCAACTCCACATGTGCATAATGACGTCACTGTTTTCTCTTAAAGGCACAGGCAGCTATTTTAGTGTTACCATGGTGAATGCACAAATACACTTTTAACAATAAAAAAAATACTCAACAGTCACCTGGTTACATTCTCCCCTGCAAACAGGTAAGCATCCTCGATTACTCGCTCACTGCAAAGGTATTTTTAACCTCTTTAACTGCTTCTCTGAATGGAACTGAACCTCGACCGGCCAGTATCTGTGACACTGCTGCAGGACTTATGGAGGCCACATCTCGGACTGACCTTGGTTCGTGATGTGGGTTAGAGTGCTGTCCAGCATTTACTCTTTTACTCCTGTGGGGTACTACAACAGGAGGGCCACCAACATCTGACCCTGTATCATCAGTCACAGGCGCTACAGTCTCAGTTCCAGACATTCTTACAGTTCCAGAAGATAAGCTGTCAAGGCTGGAGTCAAGATTCTGTACACCCTGACGAAGGGTCTCGGCCCGAAACGTTGACAGTGCTTCTCCTATAGATGCTGCCTGGCCTGCTGTGTTCCACCAGCATTTTGTGTGTGTTGTTCTGTACACCCTGTTCTGATACATCTTTTACCAATATCACATCATTCTCTAAATCCTCAGAATCTGATTCATGTCCCAGGGACATGAGTTTATAGTCTCCTTTGAGGAGCTGGGGTGGGAAGGTTCGCACAGGGCCTGTTCACCCTCCTGATAGGCTCTTCCTTCAAAGGTTCCACAGTATATGTGTTGTCTAGTACCTCTACCACCTCACAAACAGTTGATTTCCAAGCATCCTGGACCTTATTATGGCCTAATGTCCTGTTCCTGAGGTAAACCAGTGCCTTTACGTCAATCTTGGGACAATGAATTTTATCCTCCAGAAAAGCAATGCATTCTGCTGCCTTCTCGTCAGAGTATTCCCTCACTCTGGCATGAGCATCACTCAGTTGTTTCTGGTGTATGGCTAACCAGTCATATTTCCTTTCCACAGACTGTTCTCACCCCAGCAGGGCATCCACTGGCAAGTGGTGATCAACACCGAACGGTCGGTAATAAGGGGAATATCCGGTGGTGGCGTGAGGTGTCACATTATACACATACACTAACTCAGGTAGATGCTCTGGCCACCTGCGTTTCTTTTCTGGAGACAACGTACACAACAAATCACACATCGTCCTGTTGAAACGCTCACACTGAGTGTTGCCAGTAGGACGATGGGGTGTAGTACAGCTTTTCTTTACTCCGTACAGTTTGCAGAGCTCAGCTATGACCTCAGTTTCGAAGTCACGGCCCTGGTCAGAATGCAACCTCTCAGGAACACCGTACTTCATAAACCATTCGCTCGAGAGCACCTTTGCTGTGGTATCCACCTTTTGATCCCGAGTTGGGAAAGCTTGGGTGAACTTTGTAACAATGTCTGTGACTCCTAAAACATTCTCATGCCCATCAGCTGTCGGTTCAAACACAGTGAAATCTACAGCAACAACTGAGTGGCCGAGAAGCAAGGAATGATTTCATTGGGGGACGGATCTTAAGGTGAGGCATCTTATTTAGCAGACAATACTTGACCTTGTCAGTGTACCCAAGGTCTTCATCTTCGACTGCAAAGATTGCCAGGTGTTTAACCAGTCATGTTCTTAGCTGTGCTTGTTGTTCTTCACCACCATCAATGTCAAGCTTGTCTAGAATCGACTTTAACTTGTGGTTACTACCCTCCTCCTTTACACCAACAGTCACTTGTTCAATGCCAGCTGAGATCCGCTGAAATCTTACAGCACATTGCTGATCACTATCTACACACTCTAACTTTGACAGTATACCCAGTCGGGTCTTTGTGAGAGCCATACATCCTCTTGAGAGAGGTTTAAAACCTGTACTGGTACTGTACGACTACGAGAGTCAACGAGCATGGGAATAACTACTAGACAACCCAGTGGGGGGGGGGGGTGGTGGTGTTAAGTGGCTCACATAACATCTTATGGTCACAACCAACATCTCCAGTGGCCTTCCTAGCCACAATGGTAACTACAGTTTCAGCAGGTATGTGCTCAGTATCTTTTCCTGATACTCGGACGACGGCTTTCTTTTCAGTAGTTCACATCTGCACTTTCTGGAAATCATCTCTCCAGTCAGAATCCAACTTTCCTTCTAGAGTTGTGTCAAATCCTGTGTTGAAAAGTTGTCTACATTGGCTTATAATGTTCATGCCTACAATGCATGGGACAGGTTGTTCAGTGTTAACAGGATCCCTGACGACTAGAAAGCCACAATTGGGTATTTTCATACCCATCACTTGAACCTCCAGCTCTAGATGCCCAAGGTAAGGAATATCAAGACTGTTAGTGGCTGTTAACCTAAGCCAGCCGGCAGTGGACAACATTTCCTCATCCTCTCCATTCAAGTGTTCTCGAAGGAACTGCTCAGTCACAGTGCTCACCTGACTACCTGTGTCCAACAGACAACGGACAGCGACACCTGATATCTTAAGCTCAATGACAGTACATGGTCCTATGGCATGTTGCAGTAACTGGTCATGGGATGGCTATACATTATCTACGGGGTTACCCTGAATTGCCCGACTCACAATTTTACAAATGTTACAGCATGACATCTATTGGTCAAATCTGTTGACTCATCACCCTGGATAGAGAAGCTGTTGTTTTTCACTTTATCACACAAAACAGCTTCAGCATCATGTGACATGTCATCAACATGTTGACTTATCGAACTGTTTGAGAGTGGTCGCCTTCTCACCCGAACAAAATCCATGTTGGAGCCCATTCTCAAGCTACTATTTATGGACAACTGTGCTCGTCTCACGCACACAGAGGACATGCTACAGGCTGCAGTCACTCAGTTCACCAAGGCTGCAACGGCTTTGGGGTTAACAGCCAGTCTGAAAAAAACAATGATCCTCCATCAGAAGCCCCCTCGTGGAGTTTACAACCCATCTCGGATCATCACTGACGACCACCCTCTCACCATGTTCACCTACCTGAGCAGTGTCAGATCCAATGACGCTACGGTAGTAAGGGACGTTGACAATCGACTTGCCAGAGGTAGCAGTGCCTTCAGATGCCTCCAGATACATGTGGAAGAACACCAGTTGAGTCTGTCCACAAAAACCCAGGTGTACAGGGCTGCCGTCATCACAACACTGCTATACGGCTCCGAAGCCTGGGTCTTGTACCGCAAGCAAATCCAGTTGCTCAAGTACTTCCATCAGTGCTGCCTCTGCTCCATCGTGGGTATTAGCTGACCAGATCGTGTCTCTAAGAATGGTGCCCTTGAGAAGCTCAACGTCCAAGCATTGAAGCCACTTTGCTGCTCAGGCAGCTCTGCTGGCCAGGACACGTCTCACATGGACAACTCCAGGTTACCGAAAGCTGTACTCTACAGAGAACTCTCTCAGGGAAAGAGAGATCACCATGTCCTGCACAAGAGGCACAAAGACCAACTTAAGTAGCAGCTCTCTCAGACAGATATCGAGGTGAATGAGTGGCAGCAGCTGGCTTGTGACAGAGACCGCTGGAGAACACTGATCCACGGTGTAGACAGGAATTTTCAGGAATCCAGAAGAGCGACTGCTGAAGAGAAGAGGAGACGCAGGAAGGACGCAGTAAGTTGTTTGTCACAGACTGGGCTCAATGGAATAGGACAACTTGGATCACCAGTCCATGAAAAACCCATTGATAAATAACTTTCATTGTAGAGACAGACTGTTTGTGTCCATTGTTGCACTACTGCAGTGAAATGACTCAAAAGACTGTAATTCAAAAATCACCACATTGGAACATCAGACATGTCTGTAAAACACGGGGGTTAGAAAATATAAAAATGGGGGAGTCCATTCAATGTTCTGAAAACAAACTTCAACCTACTGTCCTCCCCTCCGTACAGTACAGCACTCACCAATTATCAGACAACCACCCTCTACTCCGTGCAATACAGCGTTCACCAATTATCAGCCTACTGTCTTCCCCTCTGTACAGTACAGCACTCATCAATTATCAGCCTACCACCCTCCCCTCCGTGTAATATAGTACTCACCATTTATCAGCCTACTGTCCATCCCTCCATGCAATACAGTTCTCAACATCTGTCAATGGCCAAATAAACACGGCCCTACTCTGCACTGCCATACTGGGCTGAGAGACCTCTAATGAGATTGCTAACGGGTCTGCTCAGTCACGGCCAACCACTGTGAGTGCTAGCATCACACGTTGCATGGAGTTCAAATAAACAAAGTTTATTTTCAATCACAAACTCTCACTGAACCCGGTTGAGAAAGCCTGGAATAGATGGCTTTGCTGCCGAATTTGCAGATGAAGTAAAGATTGGTGGAGGGACTGGTAGTGTTGAGGAAAAAGGGAGGATGCAGAAGGACTTAGACAGATGAGGAGAAGAGTGGCAAGAGAGTGGCAAATGAAATACAATGTTGGAAAATGCATGGTCATGCACTTTGGTGGTAGAAATAAATGTGAAGACTATTTTCTGAACAGGGGGATAATCGAAAAATCTGAGATGCAAAGGCACTTGGGAATCCTTGTGCAGAACACCCTGAAGTTTATCTTGCAGGTTGAAACAGTAGTGAGGAAGACAAGTGCAATGTTAACACTCATTTCAGGAGGTCTAAAATATAAGAGAAGGGATTTGTTGATGAGGCTTTATGAGGCACTGCTGAGGCCTCACCTTGAGTATTGTGAACAGTTTTGAGCTCCTCCTCTAAGAAAAGATGTGCTGGCATTTGAGAGGGATCAGAGGAAGTTCACAAGGAGGATTCTGGGAATGAAAGGGTTATCATATGAGGAACGTTTGATGGCTCTGGGCCTGTAATCACTGGAATTTAGAAGGATTTTGAATTTTGAAATTCCTAGACAGAGTAGATGTGGAAAGGATGTTTCCCATGGTGGGGGTGTCTAGAACAAGAGGGCACAACTCCAGGATAGAGGGACATCCATTTGAAACAGAAATGTGGAGAAATTTCTTTGGCCAGAAGATGGTCAATTTGTGGAATTTGTTAACACAGGCAGCTATGGAGGCCAGGTCATTGGTTGTATTAGAGGCAGAAATTGATAGGTTGCTGATTGGCCAAGGCATTAAAGGTCACAGGGAGTGGGACTGAGGAGAGGTAAAAAAGAATTAGCCATGATTGAATGGTGGAGTAGACATGATGGGCCAAATAGCCTAATTCTTCTCCTATGTCTTATGGTCTTGTAGGCTTCTAAAAAATAATTACTGAACCCATCAGAGTGAATAAATTAAAAAATCTGGGTGAAGGAAAAGTGTCCCTTGGATCTTATGGTGAACAATCCCTCAGACATGTATCACTGGTTACCGATGGACTTCCTGGACAACCACTGTCATTATCCATGTTAAATGTCCCAGCATTTGGACAGTTTAGTCTGCACTCACATTGAGTTCAGTTTTTTCTTGGACCAGAACACTGTTTGAAGCCTTGAGCATCTGGGTGTGGTGATGGTTCAGTCCTCAGCAACAGAACAGGCTTCACAGTGGAACTTCAGTGCTGTAGCTGGGGCTGGGTATTGTCACCACAGGCAAGACCACATCACCTGAAACCTTCACCATCTCTAGAATAATACAAAGCTGATTTGCAGTGGATTGTTACCTCATCTGCTGGATATGTATACAGGGAGACTGCAGTGTATCTGACAATTCTGCATGTGCAAACACTCGATAAGGGAGTACAGAAGTTATCAAATATGTGTTTGTTTGTGTTTATCTGTTGTTTCCTGGATTTTCTGCTTGCTGCCAGTGTGAGAGAGATCCCTGGACTTTCTTCAGTCCGGTGTTCGGATTTCTGCTACATTTCTGAATTGGTTGGGTTTCCCTGTGTTTAAGAAGCCTGACTGACTCAGGGTCCATCTTCATTACCAAGAACACATTTTAAGTCAATGCTTATGTTAAATAATTTGTGTAGATCTGAAACTACGGCTTTGAAACTGATTAGTTTTCATTTATCCAAAGACGTTGGTACATTTAGAAGATGGACATCTGCCTATGTTGTTGGTTTTCTCATTGTCATCGTCATTGCTCCAATTTGCTGGATGGCGTTTAAAGGTACGTGCTAAAATATTATTCTGTATTTTCATGTAAATGATTAACTCAGTTCTCTGGTGTTTGTTTAGAATGAAGTGAGTATCTCAGTCAGGATGTGAACTGCTTTACCAGGACCACCAGCACCTGAAGTCCTCAGTCCCACAGCTGAAGTCCTTTCCCACAGGGGGATCTGCTGGAGGTTTAGACTTTAATGGCGTTTCACTGATGCTCATGGAACTGAAGGCAAAATGTTGACCTGAGCAGACAGTTGCCTCAATGGGACAAGGCAGAGTGTGGGGATAATTTGCAGAAGATTCCGTGGCTCATGTTGGGAGAATGTGACTAATGGTGTCCTGCAAGGATTTGTGTTTGAATTACAACTTGTCTCAGATTGACGGACGGGTGACAGCTTCCATGACCACATTTCCCAATGAAGAAAGGAGAAGTGGGAACAGCTTTTTGATCAACAGTGATTAATAGATGGGAATAAGCAAAACCAGGGATAAATGCCACTCTACAGCCAGACAAATTCATGTGGGCATCAGGATTCTGACAAGTCCTTAATAGGTCTTGGAGACAGAGAGGAATTTTGTGTCCCAAATCACAGGAAGGGGAAATTGGTCTTTAAGGGTTATGGTGTATGCTTACTGAGCAGAATTTGCAGATACTAGGGTTGTGCTGAATGAATCTGAGACAGTTAAAGGGTGAAATAGTTAAATTTTACAAGTAGTCATATTTACAAGAAAAAGAGCTTTGACCAGCAGCCAATCCAGACATCAGGAGGGGACATAAATCTTTCTCATTTCTCAAAGATAAAAGGCAGGAACAGGTCATGGTTTGGTGACCAGTCATCAGTCAGTGTTGGGATTGATTAGCGAGAGAAAGTTAAAGGAAGGCAGGGACAAGCACAGTGTCCATCGTCTCAGTGGACATCGTCAGAGTGGTGATCTTGAGACTTCAGCTCTTCGAGGCTTCATCAAAGAGAGGCTTCACTCAGAGAAAGCAATGGAAAGAAAAGCTTAAATTTATTTTCCTTCTCTTCTTTATATATGCCCAGTTAGAACAGTAGAGATGCCAGGCAGGATAGTGAAATGCTCCTCTTGTGTGATGTGGGAAGGCTGGGAGACCTCCAGTGCCTCTGACAACTACACCTGTGGGAAGTGCATCCAGCTGCAGCTTCTAACAAAGAGCATTAAGGAATTGGAGCTGGAACTGGATGAATTCCAGGTTATTCATGAGGCTGAGGAGGTGATAGGACATATCAAGTGGTAGTTACACCCAAGATGCAGGACACAGGAAAATGGGTGACAGTCAGAAAGGGGAAAGAGGTTAAGGAAGCAGTGTAGAGTAGCCCTGTGACCATCCCCTTCAAGAACAGGTATACCATTTTGGTGAGACCAATACAGAAGGTACGGCTAGTACCTGAACTGGAGAGGGAGGGTTTGTTAATGCTTCATGGTGGGATTTAAACTGGAGTTGCAGGGAGATGGGAACCAGAGTGCCAGAACAGTCAGTGGAGAGGTTGTGGAGGCAGATGTTAGTAAGACCACAGATAAAGACAGAAATCAAAAGATTGATTTATTTTGCGACTATTGTCCTGACAATAATTTGGATGATGGAATTGAAGGCTTTGTTGCAAAGTTTGCAGATGATATAAAGATAGATGGATTGACAGGCCGTTTTGAGGAAGTAAAGAGGCTACAGAAGGACAGACAGATTAGGAGAATGTACAAAAAAATGGCAGATGGAATACAGTGTCAAGAAGTGTGTGGTCATGCGCTTTGCTTGAGAAAGTGAAAGGGTTTACTATTTTCTAAATGGAGAGAAAATACAAAACAATGAGGTGCAATGGGGCTTGAGAGTCCTTGTGCAGTATTCCCTGAAGGTTAATTTGCAGGTTGAGTCTGTGGTGAGGAAGGCAAATGCAATGTTAGCATTTATTTCAAGAGGATTAGTATAGAATCAGAATCAGGTTTATTATCATTGGCAGATGACATGAATTTGTTAACTTAGCTGCAGCAGTTCAATGCAATACATAATCTCACAGAGAGAAAAATATAAATAAAATAAAACATAATAATAAATAAACAAATTTCACATCACATGTCGGTGATACTAAACCAGATTCTGATTCTGTATAGAAATGAGGTGGAATTTCTTTAGCCAGAGAGTGCCTGTGGAATCTGTGGAATTCTTTGCCGCAGGGAGCAAAGTCTTAATGCATAGTATACTCGTATTTAATTTGATCAGCCATGATGAAATGGCAGAGCAGACTCGATGGACCAAATGCCTAATTCTGCTCCTATATCTTATGGTCTGAATAAAAGGTCACTGGGAGATAGAGAGTCCTGCTGCCGCTTGAGGGCATCTGGGAATGGGAAATTTGGGGCAGGAAATTTCATTACAGAACATTGGTATGCTCCAGTGTTTTACAACTAGGAATCCCATTTCCTGGAGGGAAAAAGGAGTAACACACACAGTACAAATGTAACTGGGCAGTGTGGGTGCCGGTCAACCTCATGCCCCATCATTTCCATGTCAGGGACACGTGATGTCATTCCCTGTGCAACACTTCCCTCTAGTGGAGCAGCGCGGTAACTGCACCATGTGTTTCTGGCCACCCCTGTAACAATTGGATTCACTATGGCAGCTCTGAACTGGGACACCTGCAGCTATTAATTACTGACCTTCATCCCTCAGGGCTCCCAAACACCCCGACAACAACCATTTATTCTGCCAGTGCTGATTTTCTTTCCCCCTCCCTCCATTCCTTCCCGTGACTCTGCTGATTCTCTCTGTTTTAGTTTTGCCATTTGAGTGAGTGTGGTGTAGATTTCCTAGATCTGTATCTAGATCCCGGGGGTTCTGGTCTCAATCCCCGTCCCCACAGAGCCTCCGTAACACTGGCCGTGTGGAGCTGGGTCATTTGTCAGCCATGAACAGATCGAGAGACTAAATCACCTGCTCCTGGAATTAAAAACTGGATCTGCTGGGAATCCTCAGCAAGTAGCAGGTGAAGCACGGACAGGAAATAGGTTGCAGGGAAATAGGGGGGTGGTTGGCAATGGGGTTGATGGGATTTGCTCTGAGAACTGACAAAGTGTCAGTGACGTCCCTCTGTATCATGAGGAAATATGAAACCAGCATCACTCATCAGCTTGTCGGTTTCTGTCACACTGCTTTTTGTTCAGCCTTGCTCAGTATAAACCACGTTCCACATCCCCTCCCACACTGACTGCACGAGATCATTGGCAGAGATCTGCTCTTGAACAGAGTGTGATGAAAGGTGTGTGAAATTGGAGAAGGTCACTGCTGTCCCTCTTCACAGGAAATTAGCTGAGTTTTTCAGTTCATGTGGGCATCAGCCTTCTGTTCAAGAGGCAGCATTCTCTCCTCTTATCACCTTGATTTGGTTACAGATACAGTTATTCAACTGTTTTTAACTGCAGGCCTCAGACCAGAGGATGTAGGAGTTGCCATTACATCGATGGTGGGACTGGTGTTTTCTACAGTATATGCTATTATATTGATGTTCTGGTCGAGGAAAAAATACCCAGGTACCTGTTATTGTCTAATTTGAACTTCAGCATAAATACCAAGTGACTCATGTTGACAAAGGGAACTCCTCCCACCCCCACCCCCCACCCATCCCCACAGAGTCTCTGGATTCCTGTGGTACCCAGAATGCAATTGTCCTACATGATTGACAGGTTGAGATATGAAGTGGTGACACAGAATATCTGGAGTCGTTCTGGAGTCAACTCTGACCTGATTGCAGAGGGGGTTTTGGGAGAAGTGACCCTGGGGAGGGAGTGTCATAGAAAAATACAACATAGTAACAGGCCTGTCGGCCCATCTAGTCCATGCCAAACCATTTAAACACCCATTGACCTGTACCAGGACCACAGCCCTCCTTACCCCTACTGTCCATGTACCGATCCAAACTTCTCTTCAACATCGAAATCGAGCTTGCAAGCTCCACTTGTGCTGACAGCGTCTTCCATGCTCTCACGACTTTCATGTTCCCCTTGAACTTTTCACCTTTCACCCTTAACCTGTGAACTCTTGATTGTAGTCCCACCCAACATCAGTGGAATTTACCCTGTCTCTACCCCTGATAATTGTGTGTGCCTCTGTCAAATCTCCTCTCAATATTCTATATTCCAGGGAATATAATCCTAACCTGATCAATCTTTCCATATAACTCAGGTCTCTCAGAGTGTAAATTTCCTCTGCACTCTCTCAACCTTGTTTACATCTTTCCTGTAGGTAGGTGACCAAAACTCCACGCGTTACTCCAAATTAGTCCGCACCAACGTCTTGTACAACTTCAACATAGCACCCCATCTCCAGTACTCAGCACTTTGATTTGTGAAGGCCAAAGTGCCAAAAACTGTCTTTATGACCCTATCTACCTGTGACTCCACTTTCAATGAATTATGGACCTATATTCCCAGATCCCTTTGTTCTACCACACTCCTCAGTGCCCGACCGTTCACTGTGTAAGACCTACCCTGGATGGTCCAATGGAAGTGCAATACCTCACACTTGTCTGCATCAAATTCCATCTGCCATTTTCCAGCCCATCTTACCCCTTCCTCATTTCCACCCTAGCAGGGATAGGGTCCTTCTTGTCCTCTCCTACCATCCCACCAGCCTCCGTGTCCAGCACATAATTCTCTGGAACTTCCGTCATCTCCAACAGGATCCCACCACCAAGTACATCTTTCCCTCCCTCTGCCCATTTTCTGCTTTCCACAGGGATTGGTCCCTACGCAACTCCCTTGTCCATTCATTCCTCACCACTGATCTTCCTCTTGTCACTTATCCTTGCAAATGAAACAAGTGATTCACCTGCCAGTACTCCTGTTCCCTCACTACTATTCAAGGCCCCAAATAGTCTTTCCGGGTGAGGTGACACTTCACCTGTGAGTCTGTTGGGGTCATATACTGTATCTGGTGCTTCAGATGGGGCCTCCTTCACATCGATGAGACCTGATGTAGATTCGGAGCCCGTTTCACTGAGCATTTATGCTCCACCTGCCAGAAGAAGCGGGATCTCCCAGTGGCCACCCATTTAATTCCACTTCCCATTCCCATTCTGATATGTCAATCCATGGCTTCCTCTAGTCGCACTGACACCACACTCAGGTTGGAGGAACAATATCTTATATTCCGTCTGGATAGCCTCCAACCTGCTGTCATGAACATCGATCTCTCAAACTTATGGTAATGTCCTCCACTCTCCTTCACCATTCCCCATCCCCTTTTCCCTCCCTACACCTGTTCCCTACCCCAAACTAGCACATTTGGCATCTGGCTCACCACTATGCAAAGCGTAGACACCCAGTCATCAGCCAACTTCTGCTTCCTCCAAAAAGATCAAATGCAGGACTTACATTACTCTTCAACCTCAGGCTTCATTCAGGGCCAATAGAACCGATCTCGGACCAGTCTGAAGGTCTTGGTATTAAAAAATACTTTATTGATCCCGAGGGAAACAATGTTTTGTTACAGCCACACCACCGAGAATAGTGAAGAAATATTGCAATATAAAACCATAAATAATTAAATAATAATAAGTTAGTCATGCCAAGTGGAAAAAATAATTCCAGGACCCGCCTATTGGCTCAGGGTGTCTGACACTCCGAGGGAGGAGTTGTAAAGTTTGATGGCCACAGGCAGGAATGACTTCCTATGATGTTCAGTGTTACATCTCGGTGGAATGAGTCTCTGGCTGAATGTACTCCTGTGCCTAACCAGTACATTATGGAGTGGATGGAAGACATTGTCCAAGATGGCATGCAACTTGGACAGCATCCTCTTTTCAGACACCACCGTCAGAGAGTCCAGTTCCACCCCCCACAACATAACTGGCCTTACGAATGAGTTTGTTGATTCTGTTGGTGTCTGCTACCCTCAGCCTGCTGCCCCAGCATACAACAGTAAACATGATAGCACTGGCCACCACAGACTAGTAGAACATCCTCAGCATCATCCGGCAGATGTTAAAAGACCTCAGTCTCCTCGGGAAATAGAGACAGCTCTGACCCTTCTTGTAGACAGCCTCAGTGTTCTTTGACCAGTCCAGTTTATTGTCCACTCGTATCCCCAGGTATTTGTAATCCTCCACCATGTCCACACTGACCCCTTGGATGGAAACAGGGGTCACCGGTGCCTTAGCCCTCCTCAGGTCCACCACCAGCTCCTTAGTCTTTTTCACATTAAGCTGCAGATGATTCTGCTCACACCATGTGACAAGGTTTCCCACCGTAGCCCTGTACTCAGCCTCATCTCCCTTGCTGATGCATCCAACTATGGTGGAGTCATCAGAAAACTTCTGAAAATGGCAAGACTCTGTGCAGTAGTTGAAGGCCGAGGTGTAGATGGTGAAGAGAAAGGGAGATAGGACAGTCCCCTGTGGAGCCCCAGTGCTGCTGACCACTCTGTCTGACAAACAGTATTGCAAGCGCACGTACTGTGGTCTGCCAGTCAGGTAATCAATAGTTCATGACACCAGGGAATCCCAGTCTCCGTCCATTTCCAACACCTCATGTGACCATCTGGACAATGACTCCACATCAATGTTCTGATTCCCCAGCCGATATTTCAGGCTGAAATCATAAACAGACAATGCTGCTGACCAACGGTGACCTGTGGCATCCAACCTCACCAAGGTCAGGATTGTTGTCTATCCGCACCTCCAACTTGGCACTGTATCGATAGTCACCTAACTTATCCACCACAGCCCAATTTGTGCATAGGGTAGTTTCGTTCAGAGGGTGACAGACTCCAGCTGACAAAAGCAACTGGTCCCAATCCTTTCTCTGGTCCTGATATAGAACAATAGACAATAGGTGCAGGAGTAGGCCATTCGACCCTTCAAGCCAGCACTGCCATTCAATGTGATTATGGCTGGATCATCCACAATCAGTACCCAGTTCCTGCCTTCTCCCCATATCCCTTGACCCTGCTATCTTTAAGAGCTCTATCTAACTCTTTCTTGAAAGCATCCAGAGAATTGGCCTCCACTGCCTTCTGAGGCAGAGCATTCCATAGATCCACAACTCTCTGGGTGAAAATTTTTTTCCTCAACTCTGTTCTAAATGGCCTACCCCTTATTCTTAAACTGTGGCCTCTAGTTCTGGACTCCCCCCAACATCGGGAACATTTTTCCTGCCTCTAGAGTGTCCAATCCCTTAATAATCTTATATGTTTCAATCAGATCCCCTCTCATCCTTCTAAATTCCAGTGTATACAAGCCCAGTCGCTCCAATCTCTCAACATATGACAGTCCCGCCATCCTGGGAATTAATCTTGTGAACCTACACTGCACTCCCTCAATAGCAAGAATGTCCTTCCTCAAATTTAGAGACCAAAACTGAACACAATACTCCAGGTGTGGTCTCACCAGGGCCCTGTACAACTGCAGAAGGACCTCTTTGTTCCTATACTCAACTCCCCTTGCTATGAAGGCCAACATGCCATTAGCTTTCTTCACTGCCTGCTGTACCCGCTTGCTTACTTTCAGTGACTGATGAACAAGGACACCTAGATCTCGTTGTACTTCCCCTTTTCCTAACTTGACACCATTCAGATAGTAATCTGCCTTCCTGTACTTGCCACCAGTGAATAACCTCACATTTATCCACATTAAACTGCATCTGCCATGCATCTGCCCACTCACCCAAACTGTCTAAGACACCCTGCATTCTCCTAATATCTTCCTCATATTTCACACTACTATCCAGCTTTATGTCATCTGCAAATTTGCTAATGTTACTTTTAATCCCTTCATCGAGATCAGCCGCTAAACCCTCGGGGCTGGCGTTGGTAAGCAGGACATAAGGCAACTAGGGTTTGCAAAGGCCAACACAAGTGCTTCAGTCAGCAGCTCTTTCAGTAGCTGAAAGGCTTCTTCATATTTTGCATCCCATCTTTCTCTGAGAGGCTACAAAGGGCAAAGATAAACATTACTTTCTTCTCCTTTCATTCTCCTCCTTTTATTCCTCAAGGGGGGGTAACCACACAAAAGCTGATTCAAAGGGTGGCTTACATTGGAGTAATCCTTCTCATATCTCTGGTGGAACCCACAGAATCCAAGGGATGAGTGTAGAGCTCTCACATTCTTGGGCCTTGGCCATGTGGTCACCGCCTCGACCTTGGACAGATACATAGCTATTCCATCCTGAGAGACTATGTACCTGATGTAATTTGCTGACATCTTGCAGAACTGGCATTTGTCCAGTGACAGTTTTAACCCTTCAGTTTTCAGGCAGTCTAGCATCTTCATTAGTCTCGTCTTGTGCTCCTCAGTGTGGACTCGAACGCTATGAGATCATTATTGTACACCAGTACCTCAAGCAACTTCATGTCCCAACAGTCTTCTCCATGGCATGTTGGAAAGTAGCTGTGGTCCTGATATGCCCTGGGAAATTATTTCAAACCAGAAGAATCCAAGTAGACATATGAACATTGACTCCTCCTGCTCAGCTTCACTAATGGGGATCTGATAATACCCACTCCCTAGGTCCAGCACACTGAACCATTTTGCTCCATTCAGGCAGGCCAGAGCATCCTCAATCCATGGAACAGTATATTTGTCAGTGACTGTATGTTGGTTCCGTGTCCAATAGTCAACACATTTGTACTCTGACACATAAGGACTCCTTGATAATTCCAGCTCCCTTCAGTTTCAGCAGCTGTTGAAATGTGCACAGTGTTGGAGATTGTATCCTCCAAAGTCTGGGTGTGTTCCTTACTCATGGCGTCAACTCCTCATTTCCGATCTCCAGTCGAACTTCCCATCTTGGACTCCTTTGAATCACGCCTTTCCGTCAGATTTAATCCTGTGGCTGCATCTCCCGATCCTCTCCTCTCTCCATCACGCGCCAAATGACTGAGAATACCACCAGTGTCCGTCACAAATGTCCCTCCGCCCAGCTTTCTCCAGAACCTTCTCCCAATTCCACCATCCTGATTGGCTGATCGGTAGGACCATGTCAATTGCAGCACTTGATCACTGGGATAATACGACTGAATTTATTTACAGTGGGGTCTTGTCTCATTGGCTCAGTGTGTACACAGAGAGACTGCAGTCTCCCTGCCATTTCCATCTTCACAGCCTGAGGATAATGGATACCCAGGTTTTACAATATATTTCCAGAACTAACGACAAGGTCTTTAGTCTCTCCGGGGATCTCCACACACTGACAGTGGAGGGAACTCTCTGGCCCTCCCCCACTGCATTGCTCTGACACCTGGTCCTTTTCCAACCTGGTGGGATAGACTCATGTTTAGGACATTCATTATTACAGCTAACCTGACCAATCCCAGTCCATGTCTGTTATCTGGAACACTTGTCCACTGAAACATATGTAGAACTGATTGTGTTGATCAGTTTTGAAACAGTTTGAAACAGTTCTAATGTTGTTGTTCATTTCTCCCTGTGGACTCTAGAAGACAAGCAGTGGTTGTGGTGCCTGAATATTTGTAACATTGTGGCTCTTGTCTTCATCCTCATTGCCCTCATTTGCTGGATTGTGTCTAAAGGTATGTGCACAAATATTCTTAAATTACATTAAAATGGTCGCTATGTTACTCAGTGCAGGAATGGAATGAGTATCTCAGTCAGTACATTGTGAACTGCTTTATATGGAACACCAGCACCTGCAGTCCTCAGCCCCACAGTCTACAGCTGGGGACTGGGAGACCTGCTGGAGGTTTGACCCAATATAGACACTGTAGGTTATACAGGGTGTGTCCGGACTTCCAGAAGCTGCTTGATAAACTCCCAAAGGTGAACCTGATGGAACTGAAAGCATACGACTGACCAGAGTGGGGAATTGATGGTGGTGAATCTGTTGTGACTGCAACTTTTCATCAGGTTGAGTCCGGTGATGGGATTTTAAACAGTAACAAACAAGTTTCCAGTGACATTGTAACAGGGCAGCAATAAATCACAGAAAGTTGGTACAAATGGGAAAGAGTTATGCCAATGGACTTTAATGCAGGTGAATATAATGTCTTTTATTGGATTTAAAAAGGACAGGGCAAATTAGTTTCAAAATTGTGATCCATTAACCCTGTGTGGTCTGTGTTCATCAAACAATAACATGTCATGGACATGTGTACAGTGTCAGCAATGGAACCAATGAAATATGGGTCTTTCGACACAGACTACAGGAGTACAGGAGAATAGGACTTGTGCTACAGACATCAAAGCTCTGGTGAAACCACGTCCGCAGATCTGGGCCACACATCACAGGAAGGAGGAATTGGTCTTTGCGGGGAGGGGGGGGGGGGAGCAGTGGAAATTTGCTGAAATGTCAAATTACATGCAGAGATTACAGAAACTAGGGTGCACTAGACAGTTAAGGAGTGAAATAATGACAGTTTTCAGGATGAGAACAGTCACAGACAGGCTGATTAAAAACTGTTTCTGCTGGTCAAGATGTTCAGGACTTACAAACTTCAGTACACCCAACCAGCCCAACAACAACCATTGACTCTGCTGGTGTTGTTTTGTTCCCCTTCACCCAGCTCCTTCAGTTGACTCTGCTGATCTCCATTTCAGTGAGGTGTGGATTTCCCAGAGCTTAATCTGGACCCTGGGATTCCAGTCCCAGTCTGCACCCCACAAATATCAGCCACTTTATCCATGTGAAGTTGTTTCACAGGTCCCCGGTGGTAATTTTGAACAGCTCAGGTTCTCAGTCACTTGCTCCTGTTCCAGGTCTGTGATCATGTGCTGACCACAAGAGCCTTCTTTTTTTCAATACTTTTATTGATTTCTTACATAAAAGAATACAAAATAAATAGGATATATAATATATATCAATTACAATATATTGGAATCACAAATATAATCTCATTACCCCGTATCCATATAAATTAAATTTAAACGTAATACTGAAAAAAGATAATTTTATGATGCAAAAAAATCTAAACCCACGACCAGAAAAAAAACAGCTGTTTGGTTTTAAAAAAAGAAAAGGAAAAAATCCTTATCATATAGTAAAACATATTCTTAGCCAACATCTCTGCTTAATAGCAAATCAAAGATTTTGAATATACTTCAAAAAGGTCCCCACAACATTAAAAAGTCTTGTCTAGGTTCAGAAATTGAACAGAGAATCTTCTCTAAATTTAAACATGATGTAACATCATTTAACCAATGAGCATGAGTAGGTGGAGTGGCATCCTTCCACTTAAGCAACAATGCCCTCTGGCTATAAGAAAAATAAAAGCCAAAATGTCCAAATCATGTGTCTCCAAAACAATATCATTTCCTCCAATACCAAATAAGGCAGTTAAAGGATTAGGTTTAAAATTTACTTTAAAAAGCACCAAAATGTTTGGAATACTTCCTTCCAATATTTTTCAAGACTCGGACAAGTCCAAAGCATATGAATTAGTGAAGCTTCTCCATTGTTACTTCTATCACAATAGGGAGATATCTCAGAATAAAAACGAGACAGTTTATCTTTAGTCTTGTGGGCCCTATGAACCACTTTAAATTGTAGAAGGGAATGATAGGCCCATAACGATGAGGTATTAACCAATTTAAAAATTTCATTCCAAGTATCCTCAGAAATTGGAATCTGTAAGTCTTGTTCCCAGAGATTTTTAATTTTGTCCTAAGGAATATTTCTCATTCCCAATAATGTATCATAAATATTAGATATAGATCCATGATGGAAAGGTTTCAAATTTAAAATTGTACCAAGTAAATTCTTATCTGGACTTTTGGGAAATGTATGCATTTGTGGACGCAGAAAGTCTCTAATTTGTAGTATCGAAAAAAGTGGGTTTTGCGTAAGCTATACTTAGCTGACAGCTGCTGAAATGAAGAGAGACTATCTCCAACAAACAAATCCTGAAAATATTTAACATCCAATCTATTCTACTCTTTAAATCTACATCAATCATAGAAGGTTTAAAAAAAAGTTAGAAAAATGAGACTTGAAAGCGAAAAACGCAATAAACCAAAATATTTTTTAAATTGTACCCAATTCCTAAAAATGTGTTTAACTACAAAATTATCAGTTAACTTACCTAAAGATAAAGGAATTGAGAATCCGAGAAGAGAAATGATAGAAAATTTATTAACAGAATTAGCTTCTAAAGAAACCCAATCCATACAGTCCTCTCGATTAATCTAATATAATCAAAGCATAAGATTCTGTATATTGACTGCCCAATAATAAAACCTAAAATTGGATAAGGCTAAATCTCCATTCTTTTTAGCTTTTTGAAGATGAACTTTATTTAATTGAGACATTTTTTCCCATATATAAGAAAACAATATATTAGGCAAGATATTTATTTTAATAGAATTAATTCAGCCAATCAACGATAAAGAGAGGGGTGACCAATTTGATAGAGCCTTCTTAACATAATTCAGATGTGTAAAATATTTTCTTTAAAGAGGAATTTATAATTCCTAGTAATTGTTACGCCCAAATAAGTAAATTGATTTCTTACAATTTTAAAAGGAAGGTTAGTATTAACTAATACCAAATTATTCAAAGGACAAAGTTCTCTCTTATGGAAGTTAAGTTTATATCCTGAAAACTGACTAAAGCAGGAGAATAAAGAAAGTACAAAAGGTAAAGAAAACGCCACATTAGAAATGTAGAGCAAAAGGTCATCATCATAAAGCGAAACTTTGTGGGTATTGCCCCTTCTTAAAGTACTGGTGATATCATTAGATTCCTGGAAAGCAATAGATAAAAGTTCTAAGACCAAATCAAAAAGCAAAGGACTCAAAGGACAACCATGTCTAGTTCCACATTGAAGTTTAAAAGGTTTGGAATTCTGAGAGTTAGTAAGAACCTGAGCAGAGGGAGATAAATAAAGTAATTTAATCCATTGAATAAAATTGGGCCCAAAGTTAAATTTTTCTAAAGTTTTAAATAAATTATTTCATTCAACCTGATCAAAGGCTTTCTCAGCATCTAAGGACATGACACATTCTGATATCACTTTAGAAGGAGCATAAATAATATTCAATAAATGTTGAATATTAAAGTGGGAGTACCGATTTTTGTTAAATCCGGTCCATTAATCAGGAATAACAGATGGTAAAATGTTTTCAATCCTATGAGCCAAAAGTTTAGATAAAATGTTACTTTCAACATTAAGTAAGGAAATTGGTCTATAAGAAGAACATTCAGTTGGATCCTTATTCTTTTTAAGAATATGCGAAATAGAGGATTCATAAAAAGATTGTGGCAACCTATCAAAATTAAAAGAGTCTGGAAGGTCTGAATATAAGTGAGGTATAAGCAAAGAGGAAAAACCCTTATAGAACTCTTCAGAAAATCCATCTGGACCCGAGGTCTTCCCAAGTGCAAAGTGTGAACAACATCGGCAATTTCCTCATAAGAAATGGGTTGATCCAGAAATTTCCGATTATCATCAGAAATTGTAGGAATGTTTCATTGATCTAAGAAATTTTCATTACAGTATTATCTTCAGGAGGATCAGAACTATAACATTTAGAATATAATTCTCTAAAACTATTGTTTATTTCTAAATGATCAGATGTTTTATCACCATTAGCTTTACAAATTTCTTTAATTTGGTGTTTAACTTTGGCATTTAATTGGTTAGCCAATAGTTTACCCATTTTATCTCCATGAACATAAAACTCACTTCTATGTTTTAAAAGTTGAGTTTCAATTGGATAAGTTAAATGCAGATTGTATTTATTTTTAATTTCAATACGTCTTTTATATAAAACAGGATCTGGAGCCAAATCATATTTTTGGTCTAATTGTTTCAACTGATTAGCTAATTCAATTCTCTCCTTATTAGCTTTTCTTCTTAACATTTGCAGTAAAAGAAATAATTTGTCCTCTCATATAAGCCTTAAAAGCATCCCATAAAATAAGACTAGAAGTGTCTTCTAGCGTAGTATCTTAAAAAAAGAGTAATTTTTCTCTCCAAATTTTTTTAAAATCCTTGTCAGATAACAAAGTTAGATTAAAAGGCCAAAATCTGTTTATTTTGGACACACCTGGAAGATTTAAAGATAAAATGCAGGAGCATGATCTGAAACAGCAAATTCTTTATATTCACAGGATCGAACCAATGGAATCAATTGGCTATCAACAAAAAAAAATCAATCATGGAATACGTATGATGAACATGAGAAAAAAATGAGTATTCTGTATCTGTTGGATACAAAAGCACCAAATATCAACAATATCATATTTCATTAGAAAAGATTGGATAAATGAGGCAGATTTACTAAAAGTGAATCATACAGAAGATGAGCAATCTAAAACAGGATCTAAACAACAGTTGAGTCTCCTCCTAAAACCAGAGTATACAGACTTAAATCTGGTAAAAGTTAAAAAGAGCGGTCAAAAAAGCCTGGATCATCTATATTCGGGTCATACACATTAGCAAAGACCATTAATTTATTATCTAATTTCCCTGAGACTATAAGAAAATGTCCATTGGTGTCCGACACTACATTATGTTGAATGAAAGAAAGTGAATTGTCTGTAAGAAGCAGAACTCCTCTGGCCTTAGCCTGAAAGGAGGAATGAAAACATAAGTCCTTCAAATGGCTGAAAAGATATAAATTATCACAACTGAAAACATGTGTTTCTTGTAAAAAAAATTTGAGACATTCAATTTCTTAGCATAATTATTTATCTTATATTTCACAGGATGGTTTAATACTTTCACATTAAAACTAATTAAATTAATAGCATGATCCAATTTAAGTGTTACTTAACAGAGAGGGTAGAATAAAAACTGCAGGAATATATATGAATTCCAAATGATAAGCTTTAAGATACAGTAATCAAGCAACAAATGAAGCTATGAGAACCAAACAGCTGATAGAAAAGAAGATATCTACTCCCCACCCACCACCCAAAGTGAGAAAGTCAACCAAAGGGCTGTTGACAGCTAAATCTATCTACATTACCCTCACAAACCAATCTACTGGCTGAGCTCCAAAAAATTTTCAAGGCTAACTGCATTCCAACAACACACAACAAAAGAGCAAAATTCAACTTATTAAAAAAAATCATGAAAAAAATAACATAAAATATTAAAAATATTCAGAACATATTAACTTTATTAACTCAATGAAAACTTACTAATGTTAAATCCTTAATTTTCTAAGCAAAAAATAAAAGTACAAAAAATTAGATACGAAGGTATACCAAAAGTAAGAAAAAAACAATTATTCATAAAAGTAATGAACAGTTAGACTGCTGATTCTAAAAAAGGATCCATCAGGCAAATGCACCATAGATTATGTAGGGAATTATTGACAGTTATACTTCTGATACTGATTCAGAAATTAAAATATCCTGCACCTTTTGAGTTGAACGGAAACATTTCTGAGAGCTATTCTTCAAAATGATTCTAAGACAAGCAGGATAAAGAAGAGAAGTTTTAAGACCTTTATTATACAATTCCGACGTAACCTTTTTTAAAACGCAGGTGAAAAATCCTCCACAATTCTGATCTTCTGGCCTTCATAATCAATCATACCTTTCCAATTACATTATACCTGTTCATAATAACAATCTCATTACCCTGTATTCATGTAAGTTAATCAATAGTTATATCGAAATATACTAATTTATTACAAAAAAAGAATCTAACCCTACCAAGACCAAAGCTCTTTATTAAGGAGAAAAGAACGTAAAATACCTTCTCATATAATAAAAAATAATAATAGCAAACATATGAGTTTAAACAATGAATTGAAGGTTTTGAAAATAGACAATAGACAATAGGTGCAGAAGTAGACCATTCGGCCCTTCGAGCCTCCACCACCATTCTGAGATCATGGCTGATCATCTACTATCAATACCCGGTTCCTGCCTTGTCCCCATCTCCCTTGATTCCCCTATCCATAAGATACCTATCTAGCTCCTTCTTGAAAGCATCCAGAGAATTGGCCTCCACTGCCTTCCGAGGCAGTGCATTCCAAACCCCCACAACTCTCTGGGAGAAGAAGTTTTTGAAGTAAATGACCTACCCCTTATACTCAAACCATGCCCTCTGGTACTGGACTCTCCCAGCATCTGGAACATATTTCCTGCCTCTATCTTGTCCAATCCCTTAATAATCTTATATGTTGCAATCAGATCCTCTCTCAATCTCCCTTAATTCCAGCATGTACAAGCCCAGTCTCTCTAACCTCTCTGTGTAAGACAGTCCGGACATCCCAGGAATTAACCTTGTGAATCTACGCTGCACTTCCTCTATAACCAGGATGTCCTTCCTTAACTCTGGAGACCAAAACTGTACATAATACTCCAGGTGTGGTCTCACCAGGGCCCTGTACAAATGCAAAAGGATTTCCTTGCTTTTTTCAGAATAATTCAGAAAAGTTCTCCACAATGTTTGAAAGTCATAGAACCATAGAACACTACGGCACAGTACAGGCCCTTCAGCCCTCCATGTCCTGCCGATGCATAAAATCCTTTTTAAAAAAGTACTAAACCCACACTACCCCATAACACTCAATTTTTCTTTCATCCATGTGCCTGTCCAAGAGGCTCTTAAATACCCCTAATGTTTTAGCCTCCCCCACCATCCCTGGCAAGTCATTCCAGGCACTCACAACCCTCTGTGTAAAAAACTTACCCCTGATGTCTCCCCTAAACTTCCCTCCCTTAATTTTGTACCTATGCCCTCTGGTGTTTGCTATTGGTGCCCTGGGAAACAGGTACTGACTATCCACCCTATCTATGCCTCTCATAATCTTGTAGACCTCTATCAAGTCCCCTCTCATTCTTCTTTGCACCAAAGAGAAAAGTCCCAGCTCTGCTAAACTTGCTTCATATGACTTGTTCTCCAATCCAGGCAACATCCTGGTAAATCTCCTCTGTACCCTGTCCATAGCTTCCACATCCTTCTTATGATGAGGTGACCAGAATTGAACACAATACTCTGTCGGTCTCACCAGAGATTTGTAGAGTTGCAACATGACCTCTCTACTCTTGAACTCAGTCCCCCTGTTAATGAAGCCTAGCATCCCATAGGCCTTCTTAACTACCCTATCAAACTGTGCAGTGACCTTGAGGGATGTATGGATTTGAACTCCAAGGTACCTTTGTTCATCCACATTCTTGAGAAACTGACTATTAATCCTGTACTCAGTCTTCTGGTTTGTCCTTCCAAAATGCATCACCTCACACTTGTCCAGATGGAACTCCATCTGCCGTTTTTCTGCCCAACTCTGCAGCCTGTCTATATCCTCTTGTAACCTTTGACCACCTACAGCTCCATCCACAACTCCTCCAATCTTTGTGTCATACACAAACTTACTCACCCATCCTTCCGCCTCTACATCCAGGTCATTTATAAAAATCACAAATAGCAGGGATCCGAGGACAGATCCCTGCAGCACTCCACTAATCACCAACCTCCAGGCAGAATACTTTCCATCCACAACTACCCTCTGTTTTCTTCCTTTAAGCCAATTTTTTATCTAAACAGCAAAGAATACACTTATCCCATGCCTCATGACTTTCTGGATGAGTCTCTCATGAGGGACCTTGTCAAATGCTTTGCTAAAGTCAATGTAGACCACATCCACTGCCCTACCCTCATCAATTTATTTTGTTACCTCTTCAAAAAACTCATCAGGCTCGTGAGGCACGATGTTCCCTTCACAAAGCCATGTTGACTATCCATGAGTAGACTGTACTTCTCCAAATGCTCATAGATCCTATCCTTAAGAATCCTTTCCAGTAGTTTGCATACCACTGACGTATGACTCACCGGTCTATAGTTCCCAGGTTTCTCCCTATTACCTTTTTTAAACAAGGGAACTGCATTTGCCATTCTCCAGTCCTCCGGCACTTCCCCTGCAGCTGAAAAGGATTCAAAGATCATAGTTAATGCTCCTGCGATCTCTTCTCTCAATTCCCATAATAACCTGACGTGTATCATATCCGGCCCTGGGAATTTATCAATCTTAATGTTTTTTTTTAGAAGATCCATCACTTCTTCTTCCTTAATCTCCACATTGTCCAGCACACAGGCCCGCTCTACTTCGACCTCATCCTGATCAAAATCCTTTTCACTTGTGAATACTGAAGCAAAGTTTTCATTTAGGACCTCCCCAGCCTCCTCCGACTCCAGGCACATGTTGCCCTCTTTATCCTTTAGCAGTCCCACCTTGGTACTCGTCATCCTCCTATTCTTCACATATGCATAGAACGCCTTGGGGTTCTCCTTAATCCTACACACCAAGGCCTTCTCATGCCCCCTTTGAGCTCTCCTAAGTCCTTTCTTTAGCTCCTTCCTGGCTACCCTATATTTCTCATAAGCCCCTCCTACTTCCTGCTTCTTCTATCTAACATATGCTTCCTTTTTCCTCTTGACGAGTTGCCTCACATGTTTCGTCAGACAGGTTTCCATTTTCCTACCATTTTCTCCTTGCCCCAGTGGGACAAACCTGTCCTGAACCCAGCTCAAGTGGTCCCTAAACTTCTCCCACATTACTTCTGTGCTTTCCCCTTTGAACATCTGTTTCCAATTTACTCTCACTAGTTCCTGCCTCATCCCTTCAAAGTTAGCCCTTCCCCAGTTAAGCACTTTACCATTTTGTCTGATTTTATCCCTTTCCATAGTTATGCTGAAGCTAAGGGAGTTGTGGTCACTCTCACCAAAATGCTCCCCCAACAAGAGGTCTGTCACCTGACCAGGTTCATTATCCAGAACCAGATCCAGTATAGCCTCTCCTCTCATCGGCCGGTCCACATACTGTGTCAGGAATCCTTCTTGAACACACCTGACAAATTCAACCCCATCTATCCCCCTTGCACTCAGGTGGTGCCAGTCAATATGAGGGAAGTTGAAATCACCCATCAGAACTACCCTGTATTTCCTGCACTATTCTAAAATCTGCTTGATTATCTGCTCCTTGGTGTCCTGAGGGCTATTTGGGGGCCTATAGATTACTCCCAGCACAGTGCTTGATCCCTTCCTATTTCTGACTTCCACCCAGACTGGCTCCGTGGACACTCCTTCTGCTGCGTCCTCCCTTTCTATAGCTATGATACTAACCCTGCCCAGCAATGCCACTCCCCTCCCCTTTCACTTCCCATCCTATTCCTTTTAAAACACCTGAACCCTGGGACCTGCATCATCCAATCCTGCCCTTCCTCCAACCAAGTTTCAGTAACGGCCACAACATCATAATTCCACATACTAATCCATGCTCTAAGTTCATCCTCCTTGTTCCTAATACTCCTAGCATTGAAATAGACACATTTCAATCCCTTTAACTGGCTACAATTATGTTCTGTTCCCTGCCTGTCCTTCCTCATCAACTCAGAACTCTTAGCATCATGCCCTTGTCCTTCTACCTTAATCGCTGCACTCACATTCTGATTCCAACCCCCCTGCCAAACTAGTTTAAACCCTCCCCAACAGCTCTATCAAACCTGCCCACCAGGATATTGGTCCCCCGGGATTTAAGTGCAACCCGTCCTTTTTTTGTACAGGTCACACCCACCCCAAAAGAGGTCCCAATGATGCAGAAATCTGAATCCCTGCCCCCTGCTCCAATCCCTCAGCCACACATTTATCCTCCACCTCATTCTATTCTTATTCTTACTGTTGTGTGGCACAGGCAATAATCCCAAAATTACTATCTTTGAGGTCCTGCTTTTCAACTTCCTTCCTAACTCCCTGTAGTCTTCTTTCAGGACCTCTTCCCTTTTCCTACCTATATCATTGGTACCCAATATGTACCACGACCTCTGGCTGTTCTCCCTCCCACTGCAGGATACCTTGGACGTGATCAGAAACATCCCGGACCCTGGCACCTGGGAGCCAAACTACCATCTGAGTTTCTTTCCTGCATCTACAGAACCACCTGTCTGAACCCCTGACTATAGAGTCCCCTATCACTACTGTCTTCCTCTTCCTTTCCCTACCCTTCTGGGCCACAGGGCCAGACTCTGTGCCAGAGGCGCGGCCACTGTTGCTTCCCCCAGGTAGGCTGTCCCCCCCAACAGTACTCAAACAGGAGTACTTATTATCAAGGGGTACAGCCACAAGGGTACTCTCTAGTACCTGACTCTTCCCCTTCCCTCTCCTGAGAGTGACCCATTTCTCTGTCCCCCATGGCCCCGGAGTGACCACCTGTCTGTAACTCCTCTATCACCTCCTCACTCTCCCTGACCAGATGAAGATCATCGAGCTGCAGCTCCAGTTCCCTAACACGGTCCCTTAGGAGCTGCATCTCGATGCACCGGGTGCAGATGTGGCCGTCCAGGACGCCAGGAGACTCCAGGACCTCCTACGTCTGACACCGACCACAGAAAACTGGCCTCACACACATACAACCTCCTTTTGCAATCAACAACTGCCTCACCTCATCCCGTTACCACCGAAGCCCGTGGAGCCCAAGCCCTTTCACTCTGCTGCCTCTGACTCCACTGCCCACTCCCAACGCTGCCTGCTGGGTATGGCTGCCTTCTTTTTAAACCGTTCGCGCTCAACTGGTGACATCACATGCCTGTGCAGTCTGGCCTCTCTCTTCCACCGAGAACTCAAAATGTCTTCCAGCTGGAAATCCTTAAGTGCTCTCCTGCTGCTTTCTTCTTCCGAATTCAGTCTTGATGAGATTCAGAAATTGAACAAAGAATCTTCTCTAAATCTAAACATGATATAATGTTGCATAACCATTGAGCATGAGTAGGAGGAAAAACATCTTTTCATTTAAACAAAAGTTCCCTCCTAGCTATAAGAGAGCTAAAGGCCAAAATATGTTAATCAGATGCTTTCAGCTTAATATCTTATCCTGCAACAAAACCAAATAGGGCCGTCAGAGGGTCAGGCTTAAAATAGACTTTAAAAAGTAAGGAAAAAGTTTGAAAAACTTCCTTCCAATATTTTTCAAGATTCAGACAAGTCCAAAACATATGAATTAATGAAGCTTCTCCATTATTACATCTGTCACAGTAGGGAGATATATCCAATTGAAAACAAAATAGCTTATCCTTAGTCATATCAGCTCTATGTACCACCTTAAATTGTATGAGGGAATGACAAGCACAAAGCGATAAAGTATTAACCAGTTTAAAAATTTCATTCCAAATTTCCTCAGATATTGATGTCTGTAAATCTTGTTCCCAGAGATTCTTAATTTTGTCTAAAGAAACATCCCTCGTCTTCAATTACATACCATAAATATTAGATATTGAACCATTATGAAAAGGTGTTAAACTAACAATTACATCTAGTAAGTTCTTATCTGAGCTTATCAGGAATGTAGATAATCGAGATCTTAAAATGTCTATGATTTGTAAACACCTAAAAAAATGAGTTTTGAGTAAGCTATATTTAGCTGACAATTGCTCAAATGAAAAAAGGTTTCCTCCAACAAACAGATCCCAAAAACATTTAATACCCAACGTGTCCCATTCTTTAAAAATCTAAATCAGTCATGGAGAATTTAAAAAAATTAGAATAAATGGGACTTGAAAGGGAAAATCTCAATAAACCAAAGTGTTTTCTAAATTGTATCCTGATCCTCAGAGTATGTTTAACTATTAAATTATCAGTTAGTTTACTAACAAATAAAGGAAGTGAGGATCCAAGAAGAGAAATAATAGAAAATTTATTAACAGAGTTAGCTTCTAAAGAGACCCATACCAGAGAGTGTACACGATTAACATAATATAGCCAAAACGTAAGATATCATAAATTAACTGCCCGGTAATAAAACCTAAAATTAGGTAAGGCTAAACCTCCAGATGCTTTAGATTTTTGAAGATGAACTTTATTTAAATGAGGACGATTTTATAGGACGATAAACTAGAATCAAGAGAGTCTAAAAGGGATTTAGGAATAAAAACAGGTAAAGCCTGAATAAGATATATAAATTTAGGTAGAATATTCATTTTAATAGAATTAATTCGTCCAATCAATGATATTGAAAGAAGTGACCAATTTAATGATATCCTTTTTTGCATGATTCAATAAAGTAAGAAAGCTTTCTTTAAACAGGTGTTTGTAATTCTTAGTGACTATTACACCCAAATAAGTAAATTGATTTCCTTACAACTTTAAAAGGGAGATTAGTACTAATTGATACCAAATTACTTAAAGGAAATAATTCACTCTTATGTAAGTTCAATTTGTATCCTGAAAACTGGCTAAAGCTGGAGAGTAAAGAAAGTACGCAAGGTAACGAGGTCTCAACATTAGAGATAAGCAGCAATATATCATAAGCATAAAACAAACTTTTGTGAGTAATACCTCTTCTTAAAATATCACAGATATCATTAGGTTCTCGAAAAGCAATGACAAGGGGTTCTAAAGCTAGATCAAAGAGCAAAGGGCTCAACGTACAGCCTTGTCTAGATCCGTGATAAAGTTTAAATGGTTTGGAATTTTGAAAATTAGTACAAACCCGAGCAGCAGGAGATAGATAAAGTAATTTAATCCATTGAATAAAATCTGGACTAAAATTAAATGTTTCTAAGGTTTTAAATAAATAACTGCATTCAACCCAATCGAAGGCCTTCTCACCATCCAAGGATAACACACATTCCGATATCTCCTGGGAGGGAGAGTAAATAACATTTAATACATGGCATATATTAAAATGGGAATGTCGGTTTTTAATAAAACCAGTCTGATCATCAGAAATAACAGAAGGTAGAATATTTTCCATCCTACAAGCCAGAACTTTAGAAAGGATTTTAGTATCAACATTGAGTAATGAAATTGGCCTATATGAAGAACATTCAGTTGGGTCCTTCTTCTTCTTTAGGATAAGCAAAATAGAGGCTTCATAGAAAGATTGAGGCAAGCTATGCAATTTGAAATAATCCAAAAAGACTAAGTGTAACTGTGGTATAATTAATGAAGAAAAAGCCTTATTAAATTCTCCAGAAAATCCATCTGTACTTGGAGCCTTCCCCGAGTGAAATGAACTTAGCCTTAGCAATTTCCTCAGGAAAAAAAAAAGGGTGGTTCCATCTGTTCACAATTATTTGCAGAAAGTGCAGAGATATTTAATTGATCTAGAAAGTTATTCATTACAATATTATCTTTAGGGGAATCAGAACTATAAAGTTTAGAATAGAATTCTCTAAAGGTATAATTTATTTCAGAGTGATCAGTTGTCCTATCACCATTAATTTTGCAAATTACTTTAATTTGTTGTTTAACTACAGAAGTTTTTAATTGGTCGGCCAATACTTTGCCTGATTTATCTCCATGAATGTAAATTTGAGTTTTATCTTTAAGAAGTTGAGTTTCAATTGGAAATGTTAACAGAAGATCATATTTAGTTTTCACTTTAACACATCTTTTATATAAAACAGGATCTGGAGCTATAGCATATTTTTTGATCTAATTGTTTCAATTGATTGGCTATTTCAATTCTTTATTAGCTTTATTCTTAACACGCGCAGTATAAGAAATAATTTGTCCTCTAATTATAGGTCTTGAAAGTAACCCATACAATAAGATTAGAAGTCTCTTCCTTTTTGTTCTCTTCAAAAAACAAAATAATATGCTGATCTAGAAATTTTAAAAATTCCTTTTCAGATAACAAAGTTGTATTGAAACACCAAAATCTGTTAGTTTGAAGAAGACCAGGGAGATTTAAAGATAGAAATACAGGAGCATGATCTGTAACAGCAATCTCTTTATATTCACAGGAACAAACTGATGAAATCATTTGACTATCAATTAAAAAGTAGTCAATCCTGAAATATGTATGATGAACATGGGAAAAAACGAGTACTCCCTATCTAAAGGATGTAAGAAATGCCAAATATCAACAATATCACATTTCAATAAAATGATTGAATAAACAAAGCTGATGTATTAAGGGATGCTGGTTTATAAGATGATCGGTCTAAAATTGGGTCTAGCCAACTGTTAAAATCTCCTCCCATCACCAAAGAATAAAAACTCAGATCTGGTAGAAACAAAAAAAAAACACTCAAAGAATCCTGAATAATCTACATTTTGGGCATACACATTGGCAAAAACTATTAATTTATTATCTAGTTTTCCTGAAACTATAACAAAACGTCCATTGGTATCAGACACTACTTTATGTTGGACAAAGGAAGGTGTATCATCTATAAGAATCAAAACTCTAGATTTGGCCTGAAAAGACAAAATAAAACAAAGTCTGTTCCAATAGCTAAAAAAAATGTAGATTATCATATTTGCATATGTGTGTTTCTTGTAAAAAAATAGGGACCTTAAATTTCCTAATATAAACAAAAAACTTATTACATTTAACAGAGTGATTTAATCCTTTCATGTTAAAACTGAGTAAATTAATAGTTCATTCAATTTTAATATTATTTAAAGGAAGGGTTAAAATGTAAGTTAAAACCAATCCATAAACCTTGAGTAATGGTAACCAAGCAACAAGTTGGCTAAAAAAATTTCGAGAACAGCTTCTGAGTTAAAAAAAACCATACCGCTGCCCACCTCACAAAGAAAGAAAACGGACCAAATGAAAGCCGACATCTACAACTACGGACACCGCCCCAAAAAACCTGGTGATCACTCCAATTAGTTTCAAGGTTATTTATATTCCAACCTAGACTAAACCATATCCAGACAAGAAATTCAATTCTCCTATAACAAAAATACAGTATTAAAAAATACAAAAGAAATTAGTTACAAAGATTTACCAAAAGTAAAAGATACAATTATTCATATTAACATTAAACATTTAATCTTATATCTTCATGAAGAAACAGGCTAAGCAGTTAGCTTTCAAACTTTAAAAAATCTTTATGTTTCAGCATTCAAACAAAACCATTCGAAGGATCCATCTTTAATGAGATTCTCAGTTAACCTGGCTAGCCAAGGGATGGGTTAAAACCCTTGTTAAAAAATTCTAGCAAAGCTTGTTTAAACTTAGCACATTCCTGCATAACCTCAAGCAAATAGTCTTCGAGAATTGTAATTTTCCACCCTATAATGAATCATGCTCATTCGACGGGATTTGCAAATTAAAAGATTTTCATTTAATCTTGTGCCTTCATGTAAGAACAAACTAAAAGGCTAGCTTTTGGATTTTAAAAATCTTTGTGCTTCAGCAGTCGAATGAAACCATTCAAAGGATCCATTTTTAAGTGTGATTCTGAGTTGAGCTGGGTAGCAAAGGGAGGGCTTGAAACCCTTATTAAAAAATTCTTCTTCTTTGAACTTAGCACATTCCTGCATAACCTCAGGGGAGTAACCTTTAACAATACTATCTTGCAACCATGATAGTCAATCATGCCTCTTCGATGAGATTCACAGTTTAGCCATTCCTTTGGTTTAAATTCATGAAATCAAGTTATTACTGATCTTGGTCTATCTTTGTTAGGAGGTCTAAACACAAGAGACCTGTGAATTCGATCAATCATAGGCAAAGGCACCAAAATTTCTGGGAATAATTCTTGCAGAAAGTTTACAAAGAATTCCATAGGATGATTACCTTGGTTTATTTCTTCCAGAGCTAGGTTGTTCCTTCTACTATTTTCTATGTTGATAATCTTCTGTCTTAACTTTTCGTTGGACTTCGATTGCTTTCCACAAAGCTTTTGCAATTCATCCACTTCCATTTCCAGAGACAAAATTGCTTCATTATTTTTTTATACATTTATCGTGCTCATTAAGAGTTTGTTGATTAGAATCCAATTTACCATCTATTTGTTTAAATTCAGAGCTGAATTGTTGAAACTTCTCAGAGGCTTCTTGTGTATGAATTTGCAGCAAATCCATAATAGAATCCAAAGAAGCAGGGGGATCATCCAACCCTTGTAGCCATAATGAAAAAATATCACACTTAAAAAAGATGTTTCAAGACAGGTTGGAAATAGTAAGATAATGAGAGTCGGAGCAATGGAAGATTGCTGTTGCTCCATTAGCCACCACCAGGAAATCCCAATCATACCTTTCCGACAAGATTCACTGATTAAAAGTTCCTTTGTTTGAAGGTTGTGAAGACGGATTATCACTGATTGGGGTCATTCTTCTGGAGAAAGTCTCAGTACTGGCGATCTATGAGCTCTGTCTATTTTAGGTGGAGATTTTAAAATATTCAGAAATAAGTTAGCCAAAATGTTTGCAAAAAATTCTGAAAGCTGATTGCCTTCCATTAGCTCTTTAAAACCCAGAATTCATATATTATTTCTTCTGCTTCTATTTTCTAAGTCGATAATCTTAATTTTTTATTTTTTATTTTTATTAATTTTTCATTAAGATCACAGATCTTTTCCAGGTCATCAATCTTTGCATCCAACATCGTCAAAGTGTCTTCATTCTCTTTTATCCATTTATCATGTTCACTTAAAGTTTTTTGAATAGAATCCAATTTTACATCCATTTGTGTAAATTCAGTGCTGAGTTGCCAGAATTTCTGCTGGAACTCCTCTGAAAGTTCATTTTTATGCTTTCAAACTGCCTCCATAACAGATTCCAAAGTCATAGGAGGGTCCTCTTCTTTGTTTTCAAATCTTTTTATCATTATTATTCAAAAATAGTACAAGTACATCGAAGTATCAACACTTACAATGCCTCAAAATAGAAAAAATGATCTTAGGATTGAAAATTTTTGTGAATAAAAAAAACCCTACTAAGCAAGAAAAGTGAGGGAAAAAAAAGAAACCCATTGGAGGTACAACCCTAGAGCCATGCGTCGTACAAGAAGCTCCTAAAAATAAACATCAAACCGCCAACATGAGAAACATATATCAAAAAAATTTACATTTAGATCCTGGAGGAAATCTATCAATTAACTGAAATGATAATAATGAGCAAATGAGCTCTTCTGAAATTCGAATAAGGGTTCAAAGGTTCAACTTCTAATTTTCTCCAAGCCAAGACACAACATCACTTGAGAGAACTATTGTGACAAAGCAGGAGCTAAAATATATCCATCCATTTCAGCAAGATGTCCCTCCTAGCTATCAATGTAATAAATGCAATAACATGTTGGTCAGACACAGAAATACCATGGATACTTTGAGGAATTATTCCAAAAAGCACAGTCAATTTATTAGGTTGTAAATTGATTCTGAGTGCTTTAGAAATTGTCGAAAAGACTGACTTCCAAAACTGTTTTAATATAGAACATGACCAGAACATATGTGTCAGTGTAGCTATCTCAGTTTTACATCTATCACAATACTTGCCAACATTGGGAAATATTTTAGAAAGTCTCCCCTTCGTCAAATGGTAATGATGTACAATTTTAAATTGAATCAGTGAATGACTAGCACAGATCAAAGAAGAGTTAACCAGCTTCAGAATCCATGTCCAATGCTCCCATATAAAAGTCAAATTGAGTTCCTTCTCCCAATCCTGTTTAATCTTAAGTAAAGGATGCTTATCCCATTGTAATAATAAATTATAAATTCTTCCAATAGAACCTTTCAACGAAGGGTTCATATTCATAATAGTATCTAACAAGTCAGTCTCCAGGATGTAAGAAAAATTACTTAAATATTTTTGTAAAAAATGTCTAACTTGAAGATATTGTAAAAAGTGTGAATATGAGAGAGAATACTTATCGACTAATTGTTCAAAAGACATCAAACTGCCTTCTTTAAATAAATCCAAAAAAGAATTGATACCTTTATTTTTCTGAAGTAAAAAAATAGGAACACTCCAGGAAGGTTTAGAAAAGTAATTACAATAAATTATACTACTAACTTTAAATTTTTTTAAGATTAAAAAAATTGCGGAACTGGAGCCAAATTTGTAAAGAGTGCTTAACCACAGGATATAGGTTTAAATTAGCAACTTTAGCTAATTGTATAGGTAGAGCAACTCCTAATAATGAAGTTAAATAAAACTGTTTCACAGCTCTCAGTTCGAGGTCTACCCAAATTGGCCAATCATTTCTATCACCCCAATATAACCAAAAGGACATATATCGCAAATTAACAGCCCAATAATACAATTTTAGATTAGGCAAAGTGAGACCTCCGTCCTTTTTCAACTTTTGCAAATGACATTTACCAATTCTTGGTCTTTTATTATCCCAAATAAAAGATAGAATAATGGAGTCAATCCGATCAAAAATCTTCTTAGTCAAAAAAAGAGGAATATTCTGAAATAGATATAAAAATTTTGGTAAAGTCGTCACTTTAACTATATGAATACAACCAACAAGTGAAAATGTAAGTGGGCTCCATCTACTAAAGGAATACTTCATAGAGTCCACTAAAGGAGGAAAATTGGCTTTATAAAGATCCTTATACTTTTTAGTAATTATAACACCTAAATATTTAAAAGAATCTGTAATTTTAAAAGGAATATTATCATATATAGAGACAGATTCATTTAAAGGAAGTAACTCACTTTTACTCAAATTTATCTTATATCCTGAAAAGTCTCCAAGTTTGTCAAATAATTTTGGCAAAGCAGGAATAGATTCTTCAGGCTTAGATATATATACCAATAAATCATCAGCGTAAAGAGAGATCTTGTTCATGATCTCATTCAAAAAATTCCATGAATATTTTCGGCTTCACAGAGAGCAATACAAGGGGTTCTAATATTAAGTTAAATAACAAAGAATGGACAACCTTGTCTTGTCCCTCATGATAGCTGAAAAAAAATGAGACCTACAGTTATTAGTAACAACAGTTGCAATAGGAACTTTACATATTTTTAATTCAATTATTAAAATTAATACCAAAACCAAATTTTTCTATAACAATAAATAAATTATTCCATTCAACTCGATCAAATGCTTTTTCAGCATCCAAAGATATAACGCATTGTGGAGTTTTAGAAGAAGGCAAATATATAATGTTACGTAATCTCCAAACATTTGAGAAAGAATAACGACCCTTTATAAAGCCTGTTTGATCTTTAAAAATGATTTTACCCAATATACTCTCCAACCGATTGGCCATTATCTTTGAGAGAATCTTAGCATGAACATTCAATAATGAAATAGGTCTGTATGAGGCACAATCAGTAGGATCTTTATCCTTTTTTGAGAATTAAAGAAATAGAAGCTTCATAAAAAGTAGAGGGTAAATCATTTTTCACAAAAGAATCTTTAAACATCTCTAACATATATGGAGAAATCAATTTTCCAAATTTTTTATAAAATTTGACAGGATAACCATCAAGTCCCGGGGCCTTACCAGATCACATTGAAAAAATAGCTTTATGAATTTCAGATTCAGTAATTTGGGCATCATGAGTTTTTTGATCCTCAGCAGAAATTTTAGGAAAAACAATCTTTCATAAAAAAAGCATTCATTTCAGAAGAGTCTACTGGACATTGAGATTTATAAAGTTCAGTATAAAAATCTTGAAAAATCTTATTAATTTCTTCATAATCCTGACCTAGGGTACCATCTTTTCTACGAATTTTCAAAATTTGCCTCTTGGCTCCAGCCGATTTTAATTGAGATGCAAGTAGTTTAATATTTTTATCTCCAAACATATAAAATTGGCTCTTTAACTTAAGTAGATAACCTTCAATTGGATGAGTTAATAATAGGTTATATTGTGATTGAAGTTCCACCCTTTTTTAAAATAAGTCAATATTAGGGGAAGTCGCATAGTTATTGTCTACATCTTTAATTTGTTTGGAAATTTTATCTAATTCTGCTTTAGTCTGTTTTTTAAGTTTAGTTGAATAAGAAATAATCTGACCACGTAGAAATGCTTTGAATGTATCCCATATAATTAATTTAGACATACCTCCTATATCATTAAAAAGAAAAAATTCTTTTAACTGGCTTTTGATAAAACTGATAAAGTCAGAATTTTGCAATAAAGTCTGAAACATGCGCCATGATGGACAGCCAAAAATGACATAATCAAATTCAAAGGACAAACTCAAAGGCGCATGATCAGATATAGCAACAGCATAATATTCACAGTTTTTAACATTAAGCAAAAGACAGGGATCAACTATAATATAATCAATCCTCAAATTTTTTTATAAACATGTGAAAAAAATGAATATTCTCTGTTATCAGGGTGTAAATGCCTCCATAATTCAATCAACCCTAAATCAGTCAAAAAGGAGTTAATAACTGATGCAGAAGGATTTGGAAGTAGTTGATTAGTTGAGCTCTTATCAATCATAGGATTTAAACAACAGTTAAAATCCCCACCCATTAGCATAAATCTGGCAGTAAAGCAAATATTTTTTTAAAAAAAGGAAGGATCATCTAAATTAGGACCATACAAATTAACCATAACCAGCTTTCTATTACAGATCACTCCTTTAACAATTAAAAATCTACCATTAGAATCTGCTTCAATATCCTTTTGAGTAAATATATTAGATTTAATAAAGATAGATATGCCCTTAGTTTTACTTTGCGAAGTAGCATGGAACTGCAGGCCATTCCACCATCTAAAAAACCTATTTTGATCTCCCGCCTTGATATGTGTCTCCTGAGCAAAAATTATATCAGGTTGGAATCGATTAATAATTTTAAAAGTCTTTTTTCATTTGATAGGATGATTCCAACCATGTGCATTCCAACTTATTACATTAATCCGTTTGACTGCCATAGTATAATTTTATTCTAATTTACTTTCTACATGCGCAGAGCACATACCAATACGGGATTATCAAAGATGGCGGTGATGAGGAATACAACCATATAGAAAACACGCATGCTCTGGAACCACCCAATAGGAAAAAAACTCCTAACTCAAAACCTGCCCACCCTCCCAAAAGCCCGAAAAAAGGCAAGCGAACTAGGATAGATAGATGCAAAGCCAGGGGCCGCTCTGTCGGTCTTGTCTTTCTCCACCCCCCTCCCCCCAGTGAGTGCCTGAACACAAAAAATAAGATGACCTTGCAAGAAAGACAGTAACGTCTCAGCAAAGGCGAGTGTTTACATTCCGTCATGTATTAAACAAAAAAGAACCAAAATAATATAATCTCTTAAAGAGAAAAACCAGCGCCATCTTAAATTAAGCTTCAAATCTCTAAGAAAACTATTAAATACAGTTATATATCACTATAATAAAACAGATTTAAAAAAGGGTTAATAGTATATTTAATCGAACTAAATTTACAGAAATATTAATTAGTAATATCATAAGTAACTAAACCCTCCTGGATATATATATAAATAAAGCCTATTAATAGGACAGAAAACTACCAGTTAGTAAATTAATAAACAACAAAAAGAAACATCAAAACCAAATATTAGATAAAAGGAACAAATCCCTTTATCCTCTTTTCTCAGTCAAATATCTAATTAGCCATTTGAACAGTCAAACTTGAGCCGCAAATCTTCTTTCCAAAAAAAATCCAATAGGATATAATAATAAGGTTTACTTATCTTCTTTTATTAATCTCTCAATAAAATATCCAATTAGCCTTCATATATCTTCTTTTTAAACTATGAATAATATACAAATAATCAAACAGCTTTTCAGATAGTTCAGTTGGTAGTAACATCCGTGACGATGATAGGTATAGCCTGAACAAAATACGGTATGACTTTGGGTTCGAAGAAAGTACGTGGAGAAGAATTAGGGGGAGAAAGTTTCATTCTTGTTGGATATCTCAGAGAGGGAAATAATTTCTTATCATATGCTTGTTTCATTACCGAAGCGAATCTTAATCTTTGTTCCATTACTTCTTTCCGGTAGTCTTCATAAAAACGGAGTTCAGACCCGTTAATACTGAAAACTCTCTGTTTTCTTGCCTACCGCATTATTTGATCTTTAATTTTAAAGTGGTGAAAACAAACCAAAATAACTCTTGGTCTGCTTGAGTTTTTAAATTTCGAAAGTCTGTGTGCTCTTTCAATAGCAGGCAGCTTTGATAAAATAGTCGGAAATAAAGTATGAAAGAGCTTACCAAAGTAAACCGTTAAATCTCCATTTTTAGCTTCTTCTTGCAATCCAACAATTCGTATGTTGATTCGACGAGACCTGGTTTCTAAATCTATAATCTTATCATGATATTTTTGCAAACGAGTTGTAGTTTCAGACAATTTCTGCTTGGTTAACTTCAATTCCTCTTCGTGTTTAGTAACTTGAGTTTCCACATCTTTAAGATTTCCCAGAAATAACTTCATTTCATTATTATTCTTTTCCAGTTGATCTGTTCTTGAATTAAATGCAATGTCTTCAGCCCATGATGGCATTTCATCAGATCTTTCCTTCGACATCTTTCCTTTTCCATTACCTTTCCCATTCCCTCTGTCATGCAAATTCTTCCCACTTCGCGTAAACATATTACTCCTCTTCAAGAATCAGCAATTAAAAATTATAAATTCAAAATTTAAGCTGGGGGGAGAGAGAGAAAGCTAAGAGCAGCACAGAATTACTGCAACTCCATCGACAGACAGAGGTGGTCTCCCTCTTTTTAGTAGCTTTGCAAACCCTCATCATAAAACAATATTGCATTTAAAAATAAGTTTTCAAAACAAGCTGGAAACAGTAATTAAGTAGAGTAGGAGCAGCTATTCCATCGACAGCCAGTAGAGTTCTCCACGAGAGCCTTCTGAGTGTGTGTCACTGGTCCAGCTATCACCAGTAAATAGAGCACCAGTCACACCGATCACCATCTCCGTGACTTTTAAATGCATGTCATTTGGTTACAGCTTAATAACGACAAGATAATAATGACATCATGTGAACATGGGGAGGCAGATTATTGTCACTGGGTCAGTATCCTGGAGTCCATACCAGTGTTACCATGAGAACAGCAGAGGTTCCCGAGGGAGACTCACCCTCACCATCTAAGGACAAGCAGATGTGGATATGATCTGACAGATCAAGAGAATATGGCCAGAGGGTAGAGACAGAAGGTGCAGATCAAACTCTGGCAGGTGATGGGTGGATCCAGGTGAGGAGGATAATGGTCAGATATAGGAGGGGAGAGTGGGGTTCACACCAGAACGGGAAGGTGACGGGTGGATCCAGGTGAGGAGGGATAATGGTCAGATATAGGAGGGGAGAGTGGGGTTCACACCAGAACGGGAAGGTGATGGGTGGATCCAGGTGAGGAGGGATAACGGTCAGATATAGGAGGGGAGAGTGGGGTTCAAACCAGAACGGGAAGGTGATGGGTGGATCCAGGTGAGGAGGGATAATGGTCAGATACAGGAGGGGAGAGTGGGGTTCACACCAGAATGGGAAGGTGACGGGTGGATCCAGGTGAGGAGGGATAATGGATAGTTATAGGAGGGGAGAGTGGGGTTCACACCAGAACGGGAAGGTGACGGGTGGATCCAGGTGAGGAGGGATAATGGTCAGATATAGGAGGGGAGAGTGGGGTTCACACCAGAACGGGAGGGTGACGGGTGGATCCAGGTGAGGAGGGATAATGGTCAGATACAGGAGGGGAGAGTGGGGTTCACACCAGAATGGGAAGGTGACGGGTGGATCCAGGTGAGGAGGGATAATGGTCAGATATAGGAGGGGAGAGTGGGGTTCACACCAGAATGGGAAGGTGATGGGTGGATCCAGGTGAGGAGGGATAACGGTCAGATATAGGAGGGGAGAGTGGGGTTCACACCAGAACGGGAAGGTGATGGGTGGATCCAGGTGAGGAGGGATAATGGTCAGATACAGGAGGGGAGAGTGGGGTTCACACCAGAACGGGAAGGTGATGGGTGGATCCAGGTGAGGAGGGATAATGGTCAGATATAGGAGGGGAGAGTGGGGTTTACACCAAAATGGGAAGGTGATGGGAAGAGATGACAAAGGACTAAAGGTGATTGAATCTGATCAGAGGGAAAAATGGAACATGGAATGAGGTGGGGAAGGCAGATGGAGAGGAGTGGGAGAGGGGAACCTGTCAGGGTGCAGTGTGTGTGTGTTTGTGTGTGTGATGGGCAGATGGAGAGGGTTGAATAGGGCAAAGAGTTATCTGACTGATGGAGAATGAGGAGAGAAGGAAGGACTCTCAGTGTTGGAGGAGGAGAGAGAAGGTAGTGTTAGCATTTGCCTTTTGCAGTGTAATTACTGCTGACTGAAGCTGTTATGGACGACATAATCTTAGATCTTGGTGTAAGGGGAATTTTACAGGTTTCACATGTTTACCTCTTTCTAGGAATTAGTTTTGTGTTTGCATTTAATAAATTAAATACATTTAAATAAACAAGAAAAAATCTGTAGATGCTGGGAATCCAAGCAACACACACAAAATGCTGGAGGAACTCAGCAGGCCAGGCAGGATCTATGGGAAAGTGTACACTCGACGTTTCTGGCTGAGACCCTTCAGCAGTCTTTTTGATTTGATTGTCTGTCTTTGTTTGTGTGTAGTTATTCATTGTTTCTATTGTATTTCTCTATTCTACTGTGAATTCCTGCAAGAAAGTGAATCTTAAGTTAGCAAATGGTGCATATACATATTTTGATCATAAATTTACATTGAACTACGATTAACTTGTTGCTTTGTCTCATAACTACCATTGGACATATGACTGTGTGTAATGTATTTTTGAACTGGGAGTGTGTGTGGAGAAGTAGTGTGAATTTACTCAATAGGTTCATTTCTGTAAATTTCAGATCAAAGCTGTATGATCAACATTCCAGTCTGGATCATATTGACTCTATTAGGGGTTACAGTTGTGATAACGTTATCCAACTCATTTCCAGTTTGCAGTAAGTATCAAAATCAAAGTTTTTTTCTAAAGAACTCAATCACTGTGAAAATTTTCCCCTGCTCTCACCATCACTTTAGCTTCTAAAGGGAGCAGTTGAGGGGAATTGCCAGCACATTATCAAATCTGTCCTAACTGGCTGCTGTCAGTCGGGAACAGTTCTGGCTCAGATTTTGCTGTATTCTGTTGGAGGTTCTGCACAGAGGTGCTGGGATCTCTTAGTAGGTTTAGCTGGTGGGGTTTGGGACTCCTGATGGATTGTAGAAGTCCAGAACTTTCGATTTGAGTTCGAGTGATTTCCATCTGTGCCTGCATGGAAATTATTGGAGAGAATTCAAGTCATGGGAGTTGTGTATAATTGGAGAGATCAGGATCTGATTAGGGATTGTCAGTAAGGACAGAATCAGTAAAACCGTATCTCTCTAATCTGAGGAGATGGCAAAGAAGATTGCTGGAGGCAATGTGAATGATGTTCTCCATGTGGACTTTAGTAAGTCATTTGACACGGTCCCACATGAGAGGCTGATCCAGAAGCCTAACACACCTGGGATCCAAGGTGATCCAGCTAAAGGGATCCAAAATCAGCTTGGTGACAGAAGGCAGAGGTCGTGTTGGAAGAATGTTTCTTTTCTGAATTGATGTCTGCACGTACTTGTGTACAGTAGTGAATGGTTCAAGGACTTCTGCATTTTGTGATATACATTAATGACTTAGTTGTGAGTGTAGAAGTTAAGTTTACAGATGACATGGAAATTGGTGGTGTTGTGGGTGGTGAGGGAAGTTGTCCAAGTCTGTAAATGGATATGGATCAGATAGAAAGTTGGGTACAGCATTAGCAAATGGAACTTAATTCTGACAAGTACAAAGTCATCCATTTTGCAATGTTGAAATAGGACTTGGACATCTGCAATACATGGTAGAAATGTTGAACAGAGAGACTGAGGATTCCAAGTTCATAGCAAGACACAGAAAATGCTGGAGGAACTCAGCAGGTCAGGCAGCAACAATGGAAATTGATAAACAGTCAAAGTCTGGGGCTGAGACCTTTAATTGGGAATGGAAAGAAGGGGGAAGAAGCCAGAAAAAGGAAGAGGGGAAGGGGAAGCTCAAAGGTGATATGTGAAGCCAGGTGGGTGCAGGAGGGGGATGAAGGAAGATGCTGGGAGGTGCTATGTTGAAAAGATAAATGGCTGGAGAACAAATATGACAGGAAAAGAGAGTGGAATGTGGAATAAAGGGAAAGAAGAGGGGTAAAAGGCAGTTGAGGAGAGGGGAGCACAGTGGCAAATAGAAGAAGAAGGAAAGGGAGGGAGAAAAATTACTGGAAGTTGGAAAAATCAATATTCATGCCATCAAGTTGGAGGCTATCCAGATGGAATATGAGTTGTTGCTCCTCCAACCTGAGAGTTGCCTCATCATGGCAGTAGATGAGACCATGGACTGACCAATCAGAACGGAGACTGAAAATAAAATGATTGGCTACCCGGATGGTGGATGGTGCAGAGAATGATGTGCTGGATGCAGAGTCCCGTGGGTGGGAGGTGAAGACAAGAGTAACTCGGTCAGTGTTAAGGATACAGAGTCCCGTGGGTAGTAGGTGAAGACGAGAGGAACTCGGTCAGTGTTAAGGATACAGAGTCCCGTGGGTGGTAGGTGAAGACAAGAGGAACTCGGTCAGTGTTAAGGATGCAGAGTCCCGTGAGTGGGAGGTGAAGACAAGAGTAACTCGGTCAGTGTTAAGGATACAGAGTCCCATGGGTAGTAGGTGAAGACAAGAGTAACTCGGTCAGTGTTAAGGATACAGAGTCCCATGGGTAGTAGGTGAAGACAAGAGGAACTTGGTCAGTGTTAAGGATACAGAGTCCCGTGGGCGGTAGGTGAAGACAAGAGGAACTCGGTCAGTGTTAAGGATGCAGAGTCCCGTGAGTGGGAGGTGAAGACAAGAGTAACTCGGTCAGTGTTAAGGATACAGAGTCCCATGGGTAGTAGGTGAAGACAAGAGTAACTCGGTCAGTGTTAAGGATACAGAGTCCCATGGGTAGTAGGTGAAGACAAGAGGAACTCGGTCAGTGTTAAGGATACAGAGTCCCGTGGGCGGTAGGTGAAGACAAGAGGAACTCGGTCAGTGTTAAGGATGCAGAGTCCCGTGGGTGGGAGGTGAAGACAAGAGGAACTCGGTCAGTGTTAAGGATGCAGAGTCCCGTGGGTAGTAGGTGAAGACAAGAGGAACTCGGTCAGTGTTAAGGATACAGAGTCCCGTGGGTGGGAGGTGAAGACAAGAGGAACTCGGTCAGTGTTAAGGATACAGAGTCCCGTGGGTGGGAGGTGAAGACAAGAGGAACTCGGTCAGTGTTAAGGATACAGAGTCCCGTGGGTGGGAGGTGAAGACAAGAGGAACTCGGTCAGTGTTAAGGATGCAGAGTCCCGTGGGTTGGAGGTGAAGACAAGAGGAACTCGGTCAGTGTTAAGGATACAGAGTCCCGTGGGTGGGAGGTGAAGACAAGAGGAACTCGGTCAGTGTTAAGGATGCAGAGTCCCGTGGGCGGTAGGTGAAGACAAGAGGAACTCGGTCAGTGTTAAGGATACAGAGTCCCGTGGGCGGTAGGTGAAGACAAGAGGAACTCGGTCAGTGTTAAGGATACAGAGTCCCGTGGGTGGTAGGTGAAGACAAGAGGAACTCGGTCAGTGTTAAGGATACAGAGTCCCGTGGGTGGGAGGTGAAGACAAGAGGAACTCGGTCAGTGTTAAGGATACAGAGTCCCGTGGGTGGGAGGTGAAGACAAGAGGAACTCGGTCAGTGTTAAGGATGCAGAGTCCCGTGGGTTGGAGGTGAAGACAAGAGGAACTCGGTCAGTGTTAAGGATACAGAGTCCCGTGGGTGGGAGGTGAAGACAAGAGGAACTCGGTCAGTGTTAAGGATGCAGAGTCCCGTGGGCGGTAGGTGAAGACAAGAGGAACTCGGTCAGTGTTAAGGATACAGAGTCCCGTGGGCGGTAGGTGAAGACAAGAGGAACTCGGTCAGTGTTAAGGATACAGAGTCCCGTGGGTGGTAGGTGAAGACAAGAGGAACTCGGTCAGTGTTAAGGATACAGAGTCCCGTGGGTGGGAGGTGAAGACAAGAGGAACTCGGTCAGTGTTAAGGATACAGAGTCCCGTGGGTGGGAGGTGAAGACAGGAGGAACTCGGTCAGTGTTAAGGCACTGATATGATGTTTGGAGGGCAGATGCCTGCGAAGTGGAGGAGATGCTAGTGAGGGAAGCGCCAATTGTGGAGGAAGGGAAACCCTGTTCCTTGAAGAAGTAGGACATATCTGATTTGCCAGAAAAGAAAGCTTCACCCTGGAAACAGATGCAACGGACACAAAGGAACTGATAGAAGGAAATGGCATTTTTACAGGAGACAGGTTGGGAGGAGATACAGTCAAGATAGCTGTGGATTCAGTAGGTTTACAAAACCTATCACCAGACAGCTTATTCCCAGACATGGAGACAGAGAGATCAAGAAAGAAGCGAGAGAGATGTGTCATAAATGGAGCAAGTGAATTTAAGAGCAGCGTGGAAGTTGGACCATAGTTCCAAGTTCATAGATCTCTAGGAAGTAACATTGGTTGATAATGTGGAGAAGAACATACATGGCATGCTGATCTTTATAATTTGGGACACCAAGCAAGGTCAGAAATAGAAAGATAAGCCGGATTAATTCATGTCTGAGGTGCTGGAGCAGGGAGAGAGGTTCAGGTTCTTGGGATTTCTTCTGGGGATGGAAGCAACCTGTACAAGAGGGACAGGTTACATTTGAACCAGAGAGCGGCCAATATCCTTGCAAGAATGTTTTGGGATGGGATGGAACTCTGAGCAGGAACAACACATGGGATAAAACAGTAATTTGCAAGAGCAAGTTCTGTATTCAGGATAGCCAGTATATCAGGACAAAGGGAAGGAAAAGAATACTCATTTGACTCACAGCATGAGGATTAAGAGGTAACGTGAGTGAACTCAGAATGTGGATCGGCTCTGTGGACTGGGATGTTACAGCCATAACAGAAACGTGTCTGAGAGAAGGGCAGGATTGGCAGCTCGATGCTCCAGCATACAGATGCTACAGCCATGACAGTAGACAGAGGATTGGGAAGCTTTTAAAAACCTAGAGAGAGCAACTAAAAAAATTAATCAGAAGGGAAAAGATGAAATATGAAAGTAAGCTAGCAACTAATATCATAGTGAATCGTTAAAGTTTTTTCAAGTATGTTAAAATAAAAGAGAAAGGAAAATGGATATAGGATCACTAGAAAATGAGGTAGGAGAAATAATTATGAGGAACAAGGAGCTGGCTGATGAACTAAATGAGTTTTTTGCATCAGTGTTCACTGTGGAAGACATGAGCAGTATGCCTGATGTTGTAAACACAAAGTACACTGCAGATGTTGTGGTCAAAGCAACACGTACAACAAGCTAAAGGAACTCAACAGGTCGGGCAGCATCCGTGGAAACGAACAGTCAACGTTTCAGGCCGAGACCCTTCGTCAAGACTGAAGAGGAAAGGGGCAGGGGTCCTGTAAAGAAGGTGGGGGGAGGGTGGGAAGGAGAAGGCTAGTAGGTGCCAGTTGAGAAACCAATCAAAGGAAAGATCAAGGAGTGGGGGAGGGGAAGCAGGGAGGGGATAGGCAGGAAAGGTGAAGGAGGAATGTAAGGGGAAAGCACTGTGTAGTAGAAGAAGGCAGAATCATAAGAGAAGTGATAGGCAGCTGGAAGAGGAGGCAGAGTGAAACTGGGATGGGGGATACATGGCCTCCTCTACTGTCATGATGAGGCCAAACTCAGGTTGGAGTAGCAATACCTCATATACCGTCTGGGTAGTCTCCAGCCCCTTGGCATGAACATCGAATTCTCCAACTTCCAGTAATTCCCTCCCTCCCCCTTTCCCCATCCCAGTTTCACTCTGCCTCCTCCTCCAGCTGCCTATCACCTCTCTCATGGTTCTGCCTCTTTTTACTACCCATAGTGCTTTCCCCTATTCCTTCTTCATCTTTCCTGCCTATCCCTACCAGCTTCCCCTCCCCCACTCCTTGATCTTTCCTCTAATTGGTCTCACAACTGGCACCTACAGCCTTCTCCTTCCCACCCTCCCTCCACCTTCTTCATAGGGCCCCTGCCCCCTCCCTCTTCAGTCCTGACGAAGGGTCTTGGCCCAAAACGCTGACTGCACGTTTCCACGGAAGCTGCCCAACCTGCTGAGTTCTTCCAGTTTGTTGTACGTGTTGCCTGATGTTGTAGTGTGTGAAGGAAGAGAAGTGGGTGCAGTTACTATTACAAGAGAGAAGCTGCTCAAAAAGCTGAGAGATCAAAAGATACATAAGTCACCCGGACCAGATGAACTGCACCCTAGGATTCTGAATGAGGTAGTGTTAGAGATTGCAGTGGCATTAGAAATGATCTTTCAAAAATCATTGGACTCTGGCATGGTGCTAGAGGACTGGAAAATTACAAATATCACTACACTCTTTAAGAAAGGAGGAAGGCAGCAGAAATGAAATTATAGACCAGTTAGTCTGAGCTCAGTCATTGGGAAGATGTCGGAGTCAACTGTTAAGGATGAGATGATGGAGTATTTGGTAACACAGGACAAGATAGTACAAAGTCAGCATGATTTCCTTCAGGAAAAATCCTGCTTGATGAACATGTTGGAATTCTTCGAGGAGATAACAAGTAGGATAGATAAAGTGAACGCCATGGATATATATTTGGACTTTCAAAAGGCCTTTGACAAGGTGCCACACATGAGGCTGCTTAGAAGATACTAACATGGTTAAAGAGTTGGCTGACTGGTAAGTGAGAATAAATGTCCGAAAAATCTCTGGAGAGCAAGGCCCCGAATCCTCAGCTTAGCCTGTTGCTTGGCGGCTGGGGCCGGGGTCGAAGCAGTCGGCAGAGATGGTACTTGGTGTCGGAGGGCTGGTTGGAGGCTCGAAGTTTTCAGACGGACTTAGAGTTGGTTGTGGTCAGGTGCTTCCAGGGGCTGCATCGGGAAGTTTTGCAGCGCTGGAGGTTCGTGGCAGGAAGAGTTTTCCTTCTTTCTACCGTCTACGTGAGATGATGGGCTATCGAAGACTTTGAGACTTTTTATTACTGTGTCCATGGTCTGCCCGTATTAAATTATGGTATTGCTTTGCACTGTTGTATCTATATGTTATAATTATGTGGTTTTTGTCAGTTAGTCTTGGTCTGTCTTGTGTTTTTGTGATAGCATACTGGAGGAACATTGTATCATTTCTTAACGCATGCATTACTAAATGACAATAAACGAGGACTGAGGGTCCTCATAATCTAAATAAAGGTTAACTTGCAGTTCGAGTTTGTGGTGAGGAAGGCAAATGCCATGATAGCATTCATTTCAAGAGGTCTAGAATATAAGAGTAAGGATGTGATGCTGAGGCTTTACAAAGCACTGCTGAGACCTCAACTTGAGTTTTCTGAGCAGTTTTGGGCCCCTCATCTTAGAAAAGATGTACTGGCATTGGAGAGGATCCAGAGGAGGTTCACAAGGATGATTCCAGGAATGAAAGGGTTATCACACGAGGAATGTTTGATAGCTCTGAGTCTGTACTCACTGGAATTGAGAAGGATGAGGGGGATCTCATTGAAACCTTTCAAATGTTGGAAGGACAAGACAGAGTAGACGTGGAAAAGGATGTTTCCCATGGTAGAAGAGTCTAGGATAAGAGGGCACACCCTCAGGGTAGAGGGGCACCCTTTCAAAACAGAGATGTAGAGAAATTCCTTTAGCCAAAGGGTGGTAAATTTGTGGAGTTTGTTGCCACATGCAGCTGTGGGGCCAGGTTGCTGGGTGTATTTAAAGCAGAGATTGATAGGTTCTTGATCGGACATGGCATCAAATGTTATGGGGAGAAGGCCAGGAACTGGAGTTGAGGAGAAGAGAATAAAAGGATCAGCCATGATTGAATGGCGGAGTAGACTCAATGGGCCAGATGGCCTAATTCTGCTTCTATGATTTATGGTCATATGGACAGAGATGCAGTTAATGAGGGGATGATGCCTTTTGATCAGGGAGGAAATATCGTCAGTGATTAGAGATGACATCCTTGGCGGTTCGTTCAGTGAAGCCATATGGGTAGAACATCTTTCAAACTTCTGGGAGTGCACATCACACACACCCTTTCATGGACCCAGAACACATCCTACATGGGCAGGAAAGCTCACCAATGCCTCATTTTTCTGAGGAGTCTGAGAGAGCTGGACTTTGCACATCCATACTCACGTCATTCCACAGATGCACAGTAGGGGGCAGCCTAACAAGCTGCATCACTGCTTGGTACGGAAACTGCACTGCGGTGAACAGGAAGCTCCACAATGGAGAGTTAAAACTGACCAACCCATCACTGGCACCAGCCTACCTGCCAACAAATGACATATGGTATGTAGAGTACGGTGTGGGAAAAGGATCAGTAACATCATGAAGGATCACACACACCCTGCTCATGGACTGTTTGTCCAACTCCCATCAGAGAGGAGGCTGCTTAACATTCACAGCAAAACACACAAAATGCTGGAGCAACTCAGCAGGTCAGGCAGCAGCTATGGAAATGAACGAACAGTCGACGTTTCGGGCTGAGAGCCTTCTTCTGGGTTGAGAAGAAAGGGGGAAGATGCCAGAATAACAAAGTGGGGGGAGGAGGAGGGGACGGAGGCTGGCTCAAAGGTGATAATTGAAGCTGGGTTGGTGGGAATGATGAAGGACGAGAAAAGAAGGAATCTTATAGCAGAGGAAAGTGGACCAGAGGAGAAAGGGAAGGAGGAGACCCAGGGAGAAGTGATCGGCAGGTGAGAAGGTAAAAGGCCAGAGTGAAGAAGGGAAGGGAAGGGAAAAAATTACCAGAAGAAGAAATTAATATTCACGTCATAATGTTGGAGGCTACCCAGATATAAAATCGTCCCTCCCCACTAATCCCCTTTCCAGCACTTTACCCTGCAAACAGCCTAAGTCCTACACCTGCCCAGTGAGGCAACACTACATCTGCCCATTCACCTCCTCCCTCACCTTCATTCCTTCCAGTGAGGCAACACTACACCTGTCAATCTGCTGGAGTTGTTTATTGTGTCCTGTGCTCCCAATGTGGTCCCCTCTACATTGGTGAGACCCATTGTAAATTGGGGTATTCCTTTGTTGAGCACCTCTGCTCCATCCACCTAAAGCGGAAATTCCCAGTGGCCAAACATTTTAATTTTCATTCCCATTTCCAATCTGACGTATCAGTCCTTGGCCTCCCATGATGGCAGGAATATTAATTTCTTCTTCAGTAACTTTTTCCATCTCCATCCTTTTTCTACTCCCCCCAGTTCTCCTCCTCCTTCCCTTTCTCCTGTGGTCCATTCTCCTCTCCTAGCAGATTACTGCTTCTCCAGCCCTTTACCTTTCCTGCCCACCTGGCTTCACCTGTCAACTTCCAGCTTGCCTCCTTCCCCTCCCCCCACCTTTTTATTCTGGCATCTTCCCCCTCCTTTCTCAGGCCTGAAGAAGGCTCTCAGCCCAAAACATCAACTGTTTATTCATTTCTAAAGATGCTGCCTGACTCACTGAGCTCCTCCAGCATTGTGTGTGTGTCGTTTTGGACTTTCAGTATCTGCAGACTCTCTCGTGTTTACGTAGCATCCACGCCAGGACCACCAGACTCAAAAACAGTTACTCTCCCCAAGCTGACCAACAGCTCCACCTGCTAACTCCACCACTACGTTACAATTTCCCATCATTGATATTATGTACAGTCCAGTGTCACTTTATGGACAGACAGTCAATCTATGCATGTAAGCTATCTTGTGTATTTATATTTATTTTGTGATTTTTATAATTGATAGTGTTTTCTTCATATTTTGTATTTTTTGTGCTGCATTGCATCCAGAGTAATAAGTATTTTGTGCTCCTTAAACTTGTGTACAGGAAATGACATTGAGCAATCTTTCATCTTTGAAAAGTTTCCTGAGTAGAGAGACCTAGACAGAGGGTGCAATCCCGGACCTCCTCTTGGAGAATGAGGCAGGGCAAGTAACTGAGGTGGCAGTCAGGGGGCACTTTGGCTCTGGTGACCACAGTTCTCGTAGTTTTAAGATGGTGATGGAAAAGCAAGCATTGGTCCCCAAGTTAAGGTCCAAAACTCAGCTGGGCTAATTTTGTGGGAATTGGGCAGGATCAAACAGGAGATTAAATTGGATAAAGTGCATTTTTATGCAGATAGATTCTCAGGGCTTGACTAAGTATATCATCAGACTTTATGGGAGGCTGGAGAAGAAATTGTGGAGGCTGTTGAAGAGATATTTGCTTCATTTTTAGCCACTGGTGAAATTCCCAAAGATTGGAAAGTGGCTAGTGTCATTCCGTTGTTTAAGAAGAGTAACAAGGAGAGGCCAGGGAATTACTTGAAGAAGTAACTAAAAATGTTGAAGAGAGTCGTGCAGTGGATGTTGTCGACTTTGACCATTGCAAAGTGTTCAAGGTAACCCACATGGCAGTTTAGGGCCCATGGAATCCAGGGAGAGTGATTTGGGTGAATTCAAAATGAGTTTTTAGGCAGGAATCAGAGGGTGTTTAAAGGTTGTTTCTGGGAATTGAGACCAGTCATTAGTGGTGTGCTCTATGAGTCAGTGTTGGGAACCTTGTTACTTGTTATTAAGAGAATAATTTGGATGTGAATACACAAGGCTCGGTCAGCAAATATGCAGATGACACAAAATGAGGAGATGTTGATGATAGTGAAGAAGGTTTTCATAGAGTGCACAGTGATCCTGATCATTGAGGGAAGAAGGCCGAGAAGTGGCAAATAGATTTCAATGCAGTTAAGTATAAGGTATTGGATGCACTTTGGAAAGTCAAACCAGTGTGGGACTGGTAGTCTGAAATGTCGGACACAAGGGAGTGTAATGGAACAGAGAGACCTTGGAGTACAAGTGCATCGTTCATTGAAAGTGGTGTCACAGGTAGACAGGGTGGTGAAAAGGGCATTTAGCATGCTGACCATCTTCAGTCAGGACATTGAGTAGAGGAGTTGGGACATGATGCTGCAGTTGTATAAGTCATTGGTAAGGCCACACTTGGAGTGCTGTGTACAGTTTTGTTCAGCCTGTTACAGGAAAGATGTAATGAAACTAAAACGCGTACATAAAATATTTACGAGGATATTGCCAAGACTAGAGTTATAGGGAAAGGTTGGCCGGGCTAAGTCTTTATGGATTGAACATGGGGGATGAGGCCTTGTAGAAATGTTTAAATTAATGAGAAGCATAGATAAGATGGATGGAATCAGCCTTCCCCAGGGAGGGGAGCCCAAAACTAGGGGGGCAGAGATTTTGGGTGAGAGGGGAAAGATTTAACAGGGGTCTGAGGAGCAACTTTTTCCACACAGAAATTGGTGAGTAGATGGAATGAACTGCCAGAGGAAGTGGTTGTATGAAGTACAATCTTTTCATGAGGGAAATACTTCGATCGGTATATTTGATCGGAACTTGATGACGGTGAGGACAATATGAGTGAGGCTGATGTTCTGAAGCATGTTGATATTAAGGGAGCGGAGGTGTTGGAGTTGTTAAAATACATTGGGATGGATAAGTCCCCGGGGCCTGACAGAATATTCCCCAGGCTGCTCCACGAGGCAAGGGAAGAGATTGCTGAGCCTCTGGCTAGGATCTTTATGTCCTCGTTGTCCACGGGAATGGTACTGGAGGATTGAAGGGAGGAGAGTATTGTCCCCTTGTTCAAAAAAGGTGGTAGGGATAGTCTGGGTAATTATAGACCAGTGATCCTTATGTCTGTGGTGGGAAAGCTATTGGAAAAGATTCTTAGAGATAGGATCTATAGGCATTTAGAGAATCATGGTCTGATCAGGTACAGTCAGCATGGCTTTGTGAAGGGCAGATCGTGCCTAACAAGCCTGATAGAGTTCTTTGAGGAGGTGACCAGGCATATAGATGAGGATAGTGCAGTCGATGTGATCTACATGGATTTTAGTAAGGCATTTGACAAGGTTCCACACGGTAGGCTTATTCAGAAAGTCAGAAGGCATGGGATCCAGGGAAGTTTGGTCAGGGGGATTCAGAATTGGCTTGCCTGCAGAAGGCAGAGGGTCATGGTGGAGGGAGTACATTCAGATTGGAGGGTTGTGACTAGTGGTGTCCCACAAGGATCTGTTCTGGGACCTCTACTTTTCGTGATTTTTATTAACGACCTGGATGTGGGGGGTAGAAGGGTGGGTTGACAAGTTTGCAGACGACACAAAGGTTGGTGGTGTTGTAGATAGTGTAGAGGATTGTCGAAGATTGCAGAGAGACATTGATAGGATGCAGAAGTGGGCTGAGAAGTGGCAGATGGAGTTCAACCCAGAGAAGTGTGAGGTGGTACACTTTGGAAGGACAAACTCCAAGGCAGAGTACAAAGTAAATGACAGGATACTTGGTAGTGTGGAGGAGCAGAGGGATCTGGGGGTACATGTCCACAGATCCCTGAAAGTTGCCTCATAGGTAGATAGGGTAGTTAAGAAAGCTTATGGGGTGTTAGCTTTCATAAGTCTAGGGATAGAGTTTAAGAGACGCGATGTAATGATGTAGCTCTATAAAACTCTGGTTAGGCCACACTTGGAGTACTGTGTCCAGTTCTGGTTGCCTCACTATAGGAAGGATGTAGAAGCATTGGAAAGGGTACAGAGGAGATTTACCAGGATGCTGCCTGGTTTAGAGAGTATGGATTATGATCAGAGATTAAGGGAGCTAGGGCTTTACTCTTTGGAGAGAAGGAGGATGAGAGGAGACATGATAGAGGTGTACAAGATATTAAGAGGAATAGACAGAGTGGACAGCCAGCACCTCTTCCCCAGCGCACCACTGCTCAGTACAAGAGGACATGGCTTTAAGTTAAGGGAAGGGAAGTTCAAGGGGGATATTAGAGGAATGTTTTTCACTCAGAGAGTGGTTGGTGCGTGGAATACAGTGCCTGAGTCAGTGGTGGAGGCAGACACACTAGTGAAGTTTAAGATGCTACTAGACAGGTATATGGAGGAATTTAAGGTGTAGGGTTATATGGGAGGCAGGGTTTGAGGGGCAGCACAACATTGTGGGCTGAAGGGGCTGTAATGTGCTGTACTATTCTATGTTCTATTCAGGGACAGTGCTTGGAGGGATATGGGACAAATACAGTAAATTGTTCCGAGCTGGGAGAACAATGTGGTCAGCATGGACTGGTTGGGCTGAAGGGCCTGTACCCGTGCTGTATTCTCTATGATTCTACATTGCAACTTTACAAACACTGGATAGGCCACACTGGGAGTACTGTGTGTAGTTCTGGTCACAACACTACAGGAAGGACGTGGTTGCACTGGAGAGAGTGCAGAGGAGATTCGCCAGGATGTTGCTGGATTGGAGGAGTTTGGTTCTGGGGAGAGATTGCATCAGCTGGGCTTGGTTTCCCTGGAGTGAAGGCAGCTGAGGAGTGACCTTTATAAGTATACAAGGTTGTGAAAGGCATAGATGGGGTAGAGAGTGAAAATTATTTCCCGTGGTATGGCAGGGATATCAAAAACAACTTTTGGGTTTAAGGTGAGAGGAAGGAATTTTGAAGAGAATGTGTGGGATTAGCTTTTAAAAGAGAATGATTGACATCTGGAACACACTGACAGAAGAGGGTATATTATGTTGAATATTACAAGAAGGGTTTAGAAAGGCATTTAAATAGACATGGTTTAGAAGGGTATGGACCTCGTGGACAAATGGGATTGGTGTCGATGGGCAAAATACACAGCATGATGAGATGGGCCAAAGGGCCTGTTTCTGTGCTGTACAAATCTGTGACTCAGCTGTGAATAAATGGTCGGTTAAAATAGTAACAAATAATCTTCAACAATGTATATCATTCATTAGAATTTATAAGGGATTATTTCATTTATTACAGGCAGAAACGAAGGAACTAATGAGAACAACCATGCTGAAATAGAACAGGTATTTTGTTCATATAAATTCCTGCAGTTTTCTTGTGTTTAAATAGTTTGTAAATTCACTGTTATTTCTCCCTCTCTCAATTCACACATGTATAAACTCACTGGAATCTTCCTGCAGTATTTATAACGCCATTCTCTCTCATTTATTGACACATGGGTCAGTGGGAATCATGACCTCTGTTACTGTCGATAATATCTGGTTAAATTTAATTTAATGGACAGTATCCCTTAGTGTTTCATTACATTCTTGTTTGGACACGATTATGGATATTTACCATTTCTCCCAGTCTGTGTCTGGTTCTGCAGAAAGTGGTTGTCTCCGTCTGACCCCTTTGTAACATCAGTTATGTCCAATTAGTCACCTCTGCCTCTCCCTCGTCCCACTCCCCTCCCCTATCCTGTCCCACACTCCTCCCCCCACTCTGCCCGTCACTCTATCCCATCTTTATCTCAGTGAACAAGTGAAGATTTGTCATCATGTATAACAAACACATTCTGTCCATTTTAGGATTGTGGAGAAATGCAGGAATTACAAACTTTCAGCCCAGGTCATGAAGCTGAACCTGAAAATCATCTGGTCAGTTAGAAGGGACACGGCAGCCTTCAGTTCCAGAGGTGACTGTGAGGGCAGGTTCTGTGTCCCTGCTGTAGACTGGAGCCTGGAAAATCCTTCCCTCCAACAGTGGGGAACATGGTGCTCTGCAGCTGTAACTTGTCTCACCCTGAGTGAGAACAACACTGCACTCATTTCAGCTCTCAGCTTCCGGTGAGAAATTCAATCCTTGATAATCTGGCAAAATTCTCATTGGCACCGGAATCATTTTAGGGAACAGGAAAGAGGAGCCCAGAGGTACTCGGTTCACAAGAGCTGATGGGTATGATCACAAACAAGAGAGAAGCTGGAAATGCAAGCAAACACACAAAATACTGGAGGAACTCAGCAGGCCAAGCAGCAACTGTGAAAAATAGCTGAATCGATATTTTGGGCTGAGACCTTTCAACGAGTCTGGAAAGAAGATGAGGAGTCAGAATAAGAAAGTGTAGGGAGGGGAGGAAGAACCACAAGGTGATAGGTGAAACTGGCAAGGGGGAGGGGTGAAGTAAAGTGCTGGGAAGTTGATTGGTTAAAGAGATTCGGGGCTGGGGAAGGGGGAATGTGATAGGAGAGGACAGAAGGTCATGAAAGAAAGAAAAGAGGGAGGAGCACAAGAGCGAGGTGATAGGCAGGTAAGGAGATAAGGTAAGAGAGGGAAAAATGGGAATGAGAAATGGTGAAAGAGAGTGGGGGTGGGGGGGGCATTACCAGAACTTCAAGAAATCGATATTCATGCTATCAGGTTAGAGACTATCAAGACAGAATATAAGGTGTTGCTCCTCCAACCTGAGTGTGGTGTCATTGCGACAGGAGAGGAGGCCATGGTCTGACATGTTGGAATGGGAAGCGGAGTTAAAATGATTGATGTGAAATCAGGGATGAAGTCAGCAGTGAGGTGGGGGGAAACAGACTCCTAGAGGCCGTGAACTAACTGGGGGAGCCTGGCTGGGATTGTTGGTGCAGAGAAGTGGAAAACTGCTCGTGTTGGATGGAAGAATGAGAATCAATCTAATCTCAATGTGTAAATGAAATGGTTGTGATATCAGGACAACTCAATGCATCGGAGTTGTGGGAACAGGGATAGAGGTGGGAGTGTTTGTATGGAAATCCCTGAAGGTTGACAGACTAGTTGAAGTGGTTAAAAATTCAGGGGCAGCAGGCTGAGGGTAGCAGACACCAACAGAATCAACAAACTCATTTGTAAGGCCAGTGACGTTGTGGGGGTGGAACTGGACTCTCTGACGGTGGTGTCTGAAAAGAGGATGCTGCCCAAGTTGCATGCCATCTTGGACAATGTCTCCCATCCACTCCGTAATGTACTGGTTAGGCACAGGAGTACATTCAGCCAGAGACTCATTCCACCGAGATGTAACACTGAGCGTCATAGGAAGTCATTCCTACCTGTGGCCATCAAAATTTACAACTCCTCCGTCGGAGTGTCAGACACCCTGAGCCAATAGGCAGGTCCTGGACTTATTTACTGGATTAACTTATTACTATTTAATTATGGTTTTATATTGCACTATTCTTGGTGGTGCAGCTGTAACGAAACCTAATTTCCCTCGGGATCTTGACCTCACAATCTACTTCACCTTGGTCTTACAGTTATTGTCTGCCTGCACAGCAATTCTTTGTAATTCTGCATTCTGTTATTGTTGTACCTTGTACTACCTCAATACACTGTTTAATAAAATGATCTATTTAGGTAACACCATACCAACTTTCTGATCCTTTCATTTATTCAGTGACAGAGAATGGAACAATAAGGATATTGAGGGATGCTGACACATCTTATAGTACAGATTCAGCCCCCGCTGGAATATTGTGCTCAGTTACATGTAGCTCACTGTATGAGGACATGAGAGATGATGAGAAGAGAATTACTTGAATAGTCACAGGGTTGGAAGACTTCAATTCCATGGAGATAATGGGAATTTGGGAACTGCTCCCATGGGGAGAGAGGATTAAGAGAGGATTTGATAGAGATGTTCTAACTCTCAAAAGGATTTCATGTGATGAAACAGTAATCTGTGGGAAAAATGAATCTTCCAGGACAAGATGTAAGAGTGGGTGAAAAGGGCAAATTGGAAAATTTTACCAAGCACAAATGAGAAGTTTCACAATTGTGGCTCTTTCCCAACTTCCCAAAGCACCTCCCATCCAGTGAAGAATCTTTGGGTCCGTGGGAACTGATGTAAGGAAGGGCATGAAGAGTTACAGGGAGAAGGCAGGAGTTTGAGGCTCAGAGAGAAATGGATCAGCCATGATGAAATAGCAGAGCAGACAATGGCCAAATGGCCTAATTCCACTCCTTTACTGTATGGGTCTTATGGTAACGTAGAGAGTGCTGTAATCAATGTCCAGCTAACAAGCTTCCACACATGGCAACGTGACCACATCATCTGCTTTAGTGAAGTTGATCCAGGGATAGTTTGATTGTGCTGTTTTCCCCGAGGTGGCACCATTGGTTTCTTCACATTGACTGGGAAGGCTGCAGAACATCGAGTTACATCAGATCATGTCCACAGGACACACCCTCACTGCTCCAGTGGAACCACTCGGCCTGGAGTGAGGCTTCAACCCACAGCAATCGGACCCAGAGGTGTAACAAAAACATGTCAACATTCACTGCTTGATCTTCACTGCTGCAGCAGCAAGAGATCCACAAACAATGGAGGCCCTGTACACGTGTTAACGGTTCTAAAAATCACTTAATACTTTATTTACAATTTTCAGTTTTACAAAGACAGAACCTATTGAAGATGTACAAAACAATAGACCACTGAGCACATTTACAAGGAGCGCTACCACAAGAAAGCAGCATCCATCATCAAGAACCCCCCAGCACCCAGGCCATGCTCACCTCTCACTACCACCATCAGGCAAGAGGTACAGGAGCCTTTGGTCCTACGTCACCAGGCTCAGGAACAGTTATTACCCTGCAAATGGCAGGACCCTGAATCAGGACATATATGTACTTTGATCAAAACCTCCTGACTTTTGAACTCAAGTCTCAACTAAAAGAAGCAAGCATTCCAAAAGCCTTCTTATCCACCTTACTGGCCTGTGTAGCCACTTCCATAGTGCTGTGAAATTTGATGCCAAGGTTTCTCTGCTCAGCAACACTGTTAATAATCTTGCCCTTAACAGTGTACTCCGTGTTTTCATTTGCCCTACCACAGTGCAACAGCTCTCATTTATCTGGGTTAATCTCCATCTGCCAATTCTCTGCCCATATCTGCAACTGATCTATATCGTACTGTACTCTTTGCCAGTTTTCTACACTATCCACAACTCCACCAACATTGGTATCATCTGCAAACTTATTAACCCACCTACCTACATTTTCATCCAGGTTGTTTATATACATTACAAACAGCAGAGTTCCCAGCACAGATCCCTGTGGAGCTGCACTAATTACAAACCTCCAGCGCAAACAAGTCCCTTCAACCACTAACCTCTTTTTTCTCAGTGCAAGCCAGTCCTGAATCCCAACAGCCAATTTCCTGTGCACCCCATGCAATTTAATCTTCTGGATTAGTGTTCCATAAGGGAATTCATCAAAAGCCTTACGAAAATCAACATAGGCAACATCCACTGCCCTACCTTCATCAATCTCTTTTGTCATCTTTTCAAAAAACTCAGTCAAGTTAGTAAGACTCGACCTACCCCTGACACACCCTTCCTAATTTGGCCTTTGGATTCCAAATGCTCATAAATCCTATCCCTCTGAATTTACACCAGCAATTTCCCTACAACTGACATGAGAGTCTCCGGTCTATAGTTCCCAAGATCTTCTCTTTTTCCCTTCTTAAACAGCGGTACAACATCAGCCACGTGCCAGTCCTCCAGGACCTCACCTGTGACTCGAGTGGACATGAAGATACTGGACAAGGCCCCAGCAATTTCATCTCCTGCCTCCTTCAATAACCTGTGGTACACACCATCAGGGACTGGGGACTTATCCACCTTAATACTCATTAGGAGACCCAACACCTCCACAACCGTGACCTCTAAATGCCGTAGCATATTTATACACTCAGCACTGATCTGCTGGTCATCCAAGTTCTTTTCTCAGGAGTCATTGTCTCAGTTCATCCTGAGCCTAGAACAGTAAACAGAGAACTATTTTTGAGGTTTTTTTTTGAAACACCAACTAGTAATTAATTAATATAAACATAAACACTATAAATAACATGACATGATGTGACATGAAAATACCAACGGTAAAATATAAAATATTACAAATGGTTGCAGTTAAGGATTTCTATACTCTACCACACAGAGCTTTTAACTTTTCATTATAATTCTTGGCACATCTGGTTCTACACAAGTGGTTAATCTTGCTTGCAAGCTATCCTTAAACTCAAAATATTACTTATCCTGTATGAGACTGAGAAGTGATCTTTCAGATGTGTATAAAATTGAGGGCATTGATAGGATGGATGGACACAGTCTTTTTCCAAGTGTTGGGGAATCAAGAATCAGAGGGTAGAGGTTTATGGGGAGAGGGAAGAGATTTAATAGCAACTTGAGAGGCAACCTTTTCACACAAAGGATGGGTGGTATCTCTGTGAAATGAGATTGCAGAGTAAGTCATTGAAGTGAGTACAATAAGAAATTTTAAAAGCCAGTTGAACAGCTCCATGGATAGGAAGGGGTTAGGAGGTTATGGATAAGCTCTGAAGGACTTTTTGATCAACATGGTTCAGTTGGGCTGAAGGGCTCTTTCTGTGCTGTCCCAGTAAACATTGTCAATCCCCTTCCTTGGCTCCACCTATGTAAAGTGTTCAGCCAGTTAACTCTGGTCAGATTCCATTTCCACATATTCCTTTCACGATTGAGTCAAGATCTGATTTAATCTGTCCAAAAGGGGAAAGGGATTCATTTTTGACTTTGAGCTAAAAACTGTAACCCAGAGTGAGGGAGGCTAAGATCTAAACATGAGATGACTGGTGACAATTGGAGAGGATGGTTTAACACGACGGTCACACTTTATTGTTCTCATTCGGCTGTTGAGCACATTTGGTCACATTAGTGGTTTCCTGTTTTCCTTACTGCTCATTCTCTGCTTTGAGTTGTTGCTGTTGCTGTTCTACTGCATGTCATCACAAGGCTTTGAGAAACATAAATGGAAATGAAAGATACAGTCTGAGGCACATCAACCCAATGCTTTCTGAAGCATATGTGTTTACTGAAAACCTACATGGAAAGAGGTTAGAAATTCATTGTCCCCAATAATCACCAATTTATTAAAGTGAAAACTAATATTGACCTGAGGTTGGGAGGGGGTGGGGGAGAATCTTCCTGCAAGTTGAGATCAGAGGGGAACCAGACCTTTGGGACAATGTCAGCACCAGCATAAGATCAGACCAGCTTTCCAGCAAGGTGTGATTGACAAGAGAGTGGCTGAGTCTACAGAGTGAAACATTGCCTCACCTGCACCATGACAGTTACTGACGCCTGTTGCACTGATCATCACCCAATCTGCTCAGTTATCGAGCCACAGAGTCGGAGACTGAAACAGATCCTGAGCCTTCCAGGTGATGCAGTGATTAACATGAACTCCTGCAGTTCAGTGCACTGCATTCTGTGATCACTGTGCTCTCTGCCTCACTGGGAAATGGGTGAGGCTCTGTGGAAATTGTTGTAGGGTTTCTGGAGCCGTGCACACCTCTACTGACCTTGAAAACAAACCCAAGCCCAAACCCTGTGATATTCCCACCGTGGGAATGGTGAGAGACCATTTGGATTGTCAAGGCTGAGTCCTACAAGGTGACCCAGTCTTACACATTGTAGATTGAGCCTGGCCACAAAATGGGGAGAATCCTGGACATTGCTGAGCCAAGCCTACCCAATGGGTTGCACAAGATGCATTTGTAGTTCTGTGTTCTATTTTGGCTGCTGTACTAAAGGAAAATTGTGATTAAACTGGATGGATCACCGAAAATATCTATAAGGATATAGCCAGGATTGTGGGACTGAGTTACAGGATGGGACTTTATTCCTTGAGACTGAGAGGTGAAGATATAGATGCATAGAAAACCATGAGGGGCAGAGATAGGGTGAATGTCTTTAGTCCTTCCCCCAGGGGTGGGTTATCATGAACTATACACAGAGGTTTACGGTGAGAGGATAAAGATTTAATAGGAACTTGAGGGACAACGTTTTACAGAATGGGTGATCCGTCAGTGGAATGAGCTGCCAGAGGAAGTGGTTCAGGCAGGTACAATAACAGCTTTTAAAAGACAATTGGACCATTACACGGATTGGGAAGATTTGGAAGGTTACAGGCCAGAAGCTGGCAAAGGGGACGAGCTTGCCGGGGGCACCATATCAGCATGGACCATATGGGGGGAGTGGGGAGGGGGTGAGGTGAACAGAAAACACACACTGTCAATAATGCTGAAGGTCACAATGCTTGTTCACTCATACAATCAGCCGGTCTCTACTAGTTACCCCTCTCCTTCAGTTACCTCGTTGCCTGTGGTCAATGTTCCCACTGACTTGTAATGACCTGTGCTCAAAAATCCTGAGCTGTGTGATTTTTTGCCCAGTGACAACGTGTACGCACTGAAATTTTAAGTGGAAGTAAACTGAAAGCTATTCTAAGGATAATAAATGATCAAGTCCAGTTTGTTGTTCAACGCTTAAAAGAAATAAAATAAAATAACTGTCAACACACACAGGGACTCAGCAGGCCAGGCAGCTTCTATGGAAAAGAGGAGAGTCGACGTTTCGGGCTGAATCCCTTCGGAGAGTCCTGCTCAGATTTCAAAGATGCATTTAATGTCAAAGAAATGTATACGATATACATCCTGAAATTCTTTTTCTTTGCAACCATTCACAGAAACAGAGGAGTGCTCCAAAGAATGAATGGCATTTAAATGTTAGAACATTTCTTTTTCTCTTTGTTTTTAGACAGGGATGTCAAGGGGGGAAGAGTTAAGGGGAGGGGGGAGGGCTGATATTATATCATTCTATTATTCCTTCATTCCATGTAACTATCTTAAAAATTGAATAAAAAAATTTGAAAAAAATGATAGAGCCCCAAAGCCCCCCCAGCTCCCCCCTCCCATGCGTAAGCAGCAGCAAAGCAACGACCCTCCCCACCGGCAAAAAGAGCATCGGCACCCCCACCGAGGACTCAAGCATGCAGCAAAGCATCAAAAAAATACAGACTTGCAGAATCCCAAAGACTACTCGTTCACCGGGTAATTTGACATACCACAGGCTCTCTCCCTCCCAAATAAGGGAAAAAGAGATGTCTCCGTTTCTCAGCGAGGGGGGGAGACATAATAAACAACTCGCTGATTTACGATGTTAGAAGTCCGTTGCGTCGCTTTTTCTGAGCTCTGTGCCCAAAGAACTCGGGTCTCCCATCTCCCACAACACAGCGACTTCCTGCAGAGGCACCGGTCTCGAGTTCACCCACATCCAGGGCCACGGAATCCCGAAACTCTGAGGGAGAGCTAATCTTCTAGGCCGCGTCCTTGGTATATTGAGTAACGGCCAGTCGTGAGACCCTGAGAGTGGGTCCCATTCCCGCAAAGAACCGAAGTCAGCGTGTAAATCCAGGTCAGGGTCTTCAAAAGAACGCAGAAAGGGAAAAATAGAGATATCAAAGATAGAAATAGAGCTGATTCCGAAAGGAGTCGCCGTTAGACTCATTCTCCCCTAAGCTCCTCTTTCTGTATTTCCAGCATCTGCAGATTTTCTCCAGCTTGTGGTTTAAATAACAGTCAAGAACTTTGATCTCTGGGTTGGACCATTTTCACTCTCGTCCATCTTAACTCTCAGAAAACATACAGTATCTATTAGGCCTATAGCGGGTTCTAAAGGATTTTCTCGCTGGAGCTATTGCAAACCCTCCTATGTGATTTGCTTGCTAAATGGCGCTTTAAAAAGTCAAGTTTACAAATATCACTCCACTTTTTCCCACTTGGAAATTCTCCAACCACTTTTGCATTGCGACAATGCACGCAGGTAACACCAGTTTCTGTATTGTACATAAATATTTCTCGTAGCTGCACGTTCCTGACCTCATGAACTTTCAGAGCAGCAGTTTCTACTGTTTCATTAAACCATTCCGCTTTAAATGAACTAGTAGTTCTTTTGCGCTTCAGGCCTTTTGTTCCTTTGGAATTCGACAGAGTGAATCAATAAATTCTTCAGTAAAAACCGTATACACACCAGTTCCAAAATCTGCAGACAAGTCATCACCATCTCCACGTTGTCAACAACGTCCACATCAGAAACCGGAAACGGAAATGTGATCATGAAATATATTTAACAGCCAATGAGATACAGAGTGACAACCTTCCGTGCACAGTTTGAATTCCTTTGTGCGCGGGTAGTAGAAGATGTGAGTGCACACACACATCAGTGCGAACATTGCGCGGTGTTTAGATCTGTTCTCTTTTGTTTTGTGGACCTTGCAGTTTGTTAGTTTGCAGTTTTTAAATAAAATATCAGTTATTTTCCACTGCTCTGCATCTCCTGACAAAGCTGATTAGGAACACCGATACCCGCAGGTTCCCTCCCATGTCGCTCCCGCCCTTCGTCCTTAAACCTAGTGCAGCTCCCTCGTAATCACTGGGTCTGAACCCTGGAATTACCGCCCCAAAAGCACCGTGAGGTCCCCTTCACCAGAAGAACTGACACCGTTCAAGCAGGCGGTTCACTCCCGCCTTATCAAAGGCATGAACGGTCCAACAAAACTGGCCACGTCGCCGAATCTTCCGAACTCAGTGAGTCCAAAGTGTTACGAAACACACACAACATGTGAGACGAGCTCAGCAGGTCAGGCAGTATCTCCCGAGAGAAATAAAACGACAAGTTGCGGACAGAGGTCCTGATGAAAGATCTCGGCCAGAAACGTCGGGAATTTAGCTCCTAGTGTGATCACCCATAGCGGTGATATCAAGCAGAAGGTTCTAGACAAAGAACGATCCAAGCAAGACCGCAACGGTGGAGCTGGCGGAAGATGAAGACACAACGACAGTGAAAGCGGTGGAAGGCCCGAGCGGTGAAGGGTCCCAGTCACTGGACCCTGACTCAGATCTGTCAAGGACCGTGTGGTAGCTGCCCATGGATCGGCCTCCCCACTTTAAACAAGGTCACACACAGGTGTTCTCCATTATGGGAGTTAACCCTAACATCCCGGAGACGACCCCTCAGGAGAACATTATGTTCAAAGTTCAAAGTAAATGAACTATCTAAGTACGGATAAACAATCCTGAGGTTCATTATGTTGCTGACACTGACAGTGAATACAATGAAGCACAATCGAATCGATGAAAAATCACGCACAGCGAAGACGGACAAACAACCAGTGTGCAAAAGACAACTAATTGAGCAAATACAAAAAATAGAAAAAACTAAAGAATAATAATAAATAAACAAACAATAAATGTCGAGAACATGAGTTTAAAAATCCTTGAAAGTGAGTCCATTGGTTGTGGGAATAATGTTGGGGGAGTGAGGTGAGTGAAATTATCCCCATTGTTTCAGGAGCCTGATGGATGAGAGGTAATAACTGTTCCTCATCCTGGTAATATGGGACCCGGGGCTGCTTTGCCTCCCTCCTGATGGCAGCAGCAAGAAGAGTACGTGGCCTTTCACTTCAACCTGATGGCATGATTTCTCCTTCCGGTAAACCAATTCCCCCCATTCCTATATTCCCCTGTCTGACCTTTAACCTCATCACCCTCCTATTACTGGCCCCTGTGTTTCCTCCTCCTTTCCTTTCACCTTTGGTCCACTCTCCTCTGCTATCAGATTCCTTCTTATCCGGCCCTTGACCTTTCCTACCCACCTGGCTTCACCTTTCACCTTCCAGCCAGACTCCTTCCCCTCCTCCCACCTTTTACTTCCGGCATCTCCCCCCCCCCACCTTCCGTCTCAGTCCTGAAGAACAATCTTGGCCCGAAACGTGGACAGTTTAATCATCTCTATGGATGCTGCCTGACCTGTTGAGTTCCTGCAGCATCTTGTGTGCGTTGCTGGTTAATGGAAGCTGCTTTCCTGCGACAGGCGGAGTTGCGAAGCCCCGTCCATTTCACTCCGGGGAAAGCTATTGCCTGAGTTGTAACAAATGGTTTTAGTTTCAACAAACCTGAGCACGTCTGTCCCACACTGACCCCGTCAGCTGTTCTCTCGGCACCTATTCAGTGAATGACGGGAACAAGGGACACTGCAGAGTCTCAGCCTTTTCCAACGATGCCGGATCATAGTAGACGGGGCCAAGGGTAAACACAAGAGATTGTGCAGATGCTGGAAATCCAGAGTAACGCAGACAAAATGCTGGAGGAACTCAGCAGGCCAGGCAGCATTTATGGAGAGGAATAAGGAGCTGACGTTTCAGGCAGACGTTTTATTTTGATGGTTCTGGGCCTGTACTTACTGGAGTTTGGAAGAACGAGGAGAGATCTCATTGTGTAATGTTGAAAGGCGTGGACAGTGTGGATGAGGAGAGAATGTTTCCTGTAGTGGGGGAGTCTACACAGCCTCAGAATACAAGGACCTCCTTTTAGAACAGAGATGAGAAGGAATTTCTTCAGCCGTGGATCTGAGATGTTGACCCACCGCCGGTCTTCAATCGGGAGTTTTCAGTGCGCCCGTCCTAAGGAAGTTAGTGTTGACGGATCCCCGTTGACAATGTCCGCTCCGAGATGTGGGAGCTCACAGACACGGGGCATTTCCACTATTCCGCCGAGACTGAGGTGCGGGGCCCGCAGATTGCGGGAAGTGGACATCCCCCGATGCCGGTTTTGTCCCGACACTCCCCACAGGTTAAAACAATAACCATCAAAGGGTTAACGTTGGGTTGTTGAGGCCGGAACCCCACCCGCTCCCGGGACCCGAGACTGGGTGAGTATCACTGCGGAGTTGTGAAACTCACTGACAGTGGCCGAACATTCGCCCCGTGAACTCAACGTCCCTCAACAGTTTAACACAGCCCGCAGCACCATGCGGTTTACAAAGGCTCCTGGAGTGTGCGGTCTTGCTATTTCCGCTTACCTCTCTGCTGTTACCGGTGAGAATCCCCACGGTTAACCATCACGATTCTGCCTTGTGGCGTTTATTTGGGATGTAGGCCTGTCTGAGGAATTATCTGGGATAATCCGCCCGTTCAGTGAACCAGATCCGTAACTCCCGCGTGTTCAGCACTTGGGTTCTGTTTGGAAATTGGGTTTGTGTCAATAACATAACCACAGCAAAGTTTTCCAAATAGGCTCCATGGGCCGATCGGCCTCCTGCGCTGTCTGATTCGAATCAGATTCACTGTTGGCTGAATCAGAACTGTCCGGGTAATCCTGGGGCAGGAATGCAACCGATTCTCCCCGGGATGGACCCACACCTGTTCCACAACCTCCCGACCCCGGCTCTGACCACCAGTCAATGTTTAACAGTGACGGGAAGGTACAGAATTATCGCGCCGCTGGTCCTTCCCCGGGGACCGGTGGATCGTAACACTGGATGTCCCGGACTGGGACTGTTGTTGGGGAACGGTTGAGACTCAATGAGCCGGAGAACAGAAAGATCCCGCATTAAACCCAGCGGGTCCAAGATCATTACAGCGCGGTGGTGAGATGTGTGAAATATGGACAGAATTAGTTACACTCGAGTTAGTTACACTCTGCAGCTCAATGTTTGCGTTTATTGTTTAAATGTCGCCACTTTATATTATAACAATTCCCATCTCCACTTTCAGCCGCTCTAACACTGAGGGTGCATCAGGACAGAGTGAATGGAACCGCCGGCCAGTCCGTGCTCCTGCCCGTCTCTTACACAGTCCCGGACCCACACGGGTATCTGCTGATCACATGGACCAGAGGCGGGAACGCTAGTGTATGTGTGGAATATACCTGCTTCTCGGGGCAAGAATATCACCTCAATGACGGTAGATCGCACATCACTGTCTCCGAACCGTATAAACACCGGGCGCTGCTTTTCCCGGAGAACGCTTCACTGTTACTGAGAGACCTGCAGATCAACGACAGTGGGATTTATGAATTATCCATCAGCGACTCTACGGGGACGGAGAAGGGAAGCTTGGTGTTAACAGTTCCATCTGATGGAACAACTTTCCAGGGTCAGATCGTTCGTACGTTATGTTCCGTGCTCATGTTTTTCCGACCATGTTTGTTCATGGCAATATTTTCAACAGAAGGGGTTTGCCATTGCCATCTTCTGGGCAGTGTCTTTACAAGAGGGTGACCCCAGCCATTATCAGTACTCTTCAGAGATTGTCTGCCTGGCGTCAGTGGTCGCGTAACCAGGGCTTGTGATATGCACCGTCTGCTCGTACGACCACCCACCACCTGCTCCCGTGGCTCCACATGTCCCTGATCCGGGGTGAAGCAGGTGCTACACTTTGCCCAAGGGTGACCTGCAGGCCAGCGGGGGTAAGGAGCGCCTTGCACCTCCTCTGGTAGAGACGTATCTCCACCCCACCACCCACAGGTTTTTAAAACTCCGGGTAATACCCCTCGTATTGCATCAACATTTCTATCAATATCGGCAATTTTGAGCTGAAATTTCAGAAGAGTTTAATGACCCTGACTGAGCTCTTCTCCTTGTGCACAAGTAAATAAAGTGTGATTGACAAACGAGTGCAAGTTGTAAAATAACTGTCCAATAGCCCGTGTGCGGATGTCTGAATGAATTTGACATGGGATGTGTAATCATACAATCGTTCATTATTGTCTACTCCTCAATGTGAATATTACATGCTATTTGTAAATCAATGAGATATTTTGGCATTATTTATTTCCTGTTTCACTGTTTATCTTTTTGCCAAAATAAATATAATGCTTCATGTCAATCCAATCAAAACATTGCACTTTTGTAGCAAGATCACCCTAATTTTGTAGTCCATCCTTCTTTCTAATGAAAAAGGTAGCAATAGTTTTGCTTTTCTAATTGATGTATTTGAAAATTCGCCTTGTGTTTTATTTCTGAGGGGGTCTGATCTCCCTAATCCTGAATATTCATCAGCCTCACTCTGTTATAAATTCCAGTGTGACTATTCAATGGTTCAAAGGTTGAACCATTCCATTTAATACCAGAGAATGTGTAACAATATATGTACAACCTGAAATTCTTACTCTCCACAGACATCCTCAAAAGAGAAGAAAAATCCCAAAGAATGAATGACAGAAATAACATAAGAACCCCAAAGCCCCCACCCCTCCTGTGCACAAGAAGCAGCTTCAGCCCTCCCCTCCCCTCACTTATTCTAGAAAAGCATCAGCATTCCCACCACCCAGCATGCAAGCAACAGGAAAGCCCCAGAGAGAGACCACGGTCTACAGTCCATCAGAAATTACTATTCATCCCAAAAGTTCCACATCCCTCAGGCTAGCTCTCCCTCTCATTAACAAGGAGAGAGAGATATCACTCCTTCCACAGTGACACGGGAGACAAACAATCACTGTTTCCATGTTACACTCTGTCTGTCGTGCTGCTTTTATTTTGACTACCCCCAACTCGAGAATCGGCAGCAAACTCTCACTCACCATCAAGAGAGAGAGCATGATCACTCGAGTGCAGGAGCCTCCGACAGCCGTACTCGCTGTCTTGATGTTCTGGCTCCCTGCGACATTTCAGTTCACAACACCAGGGAGGAATAGGGTCACCATCCAGAGAGAGAGCATGATCACTCGATTGCAGGAGCCTCCGACAGCCGTACTCACTGTCTTGATGTTCTGGCTCCCTGCAACATTTCAGTTCACAACACCAGTGAGAAATAGGGTCCACAGGGCTGCACCCCAAACACGCCCATCTTCAGGCTGCACATGGAGATACTGAAAACATGAACAATCGGCGAGCTCCAAAACCAGGAACTTGCTGCCATGCAGAACCACAGTTTTGGTGCAGCTGTAGGTCACAAACTGTGACAGGACCCCTGCCCTTTGAAAAGGAAAACAGAGACATTAGAAAAACATAAACTGTTTCGCTGATGGACTGGGAGAGGTTGCCTCACACTATTGTTGACCATTCATCAACTGAACAAGGTTAGGGAACTCACTACACAACTTGTAATTAATCAAAGCTCGCAGCTTATTGTCTCTCACAAAGCAGCAATGTAACTATATTGACCCCAGGCTAAAACATGAATTCTACTGTTTCCTCTGCACCAATTCTCAATCAGACAACTTTTCCAATTTTATAACACTGAAATAAGGGATCACCATTGGCCAGATGTTCGATCCTTCCTTCTCCCGGGACTGGTATGGAGATTCTTCCTCATGATGGTTATTCTCTGGAGTTATTGCCGATAGCGCAGTTGAAGTGTCCATTTTCATATTTATTCCTTATCAATTCAAATGCAGCATTCCAGTGTCATTGGGCTATGTCCACACAGGACGGGATAAATCCATAACCGAAGCTTTTTCTCTTCGTTTTGACCCTCCATCCACACTGAAATGGCATTTTCCTCCCCAGAAAATGGAGCTTTTCTAAAACGCTCTCCAGAGTGTGTAAATCTGAAAACGCCGGCTGGGCGGTGTAGTGTGTATGGGGTAACCAGAGGTTTTTAAAAACACTGTCACGACGTGCCGGAACAGATGGGGGCGGCAGCGCGGCATTTCATTGTTTTCTTGAACGCAACCTCCAACACCACAGCAACAATGGGGGACGGATTCACGTTGTCCACTGCTTTGCTGACTTTGTAGTTGTTTGCAACTCGCAGAAGGAGCTCGACTTCATCGTTTGTCCAAACAAAGAAGTCCGGTCTGCTTTTTCCAGTGGAGGTTTTCTTTGTATTCCTCGAAGACGTTGTTGAAAACTTTCTTTCGCTGTGGTTGTAGGTACTCTAGTTTCTGACCAATGGAAATAGCACAATGCCGCCATAGAAACGGAAATAGTATACCGTTTCCTCTTTGCTTGTTTTATGTAGATGTGTCCCGTGTGTGCCCAGTACGAGCCGATTCACCCAAATACCCATTTTAATGTGGACGGAGGTATTTTCAAAAACGCTGGTGTGGACACCCATCATTTTTCTGTGAAACCGGCGTTTTCAAAATTATCTGGTCTAGTGTGGACATAGCCTCAGTCATGTCTAACCTTTTTATTGGCTCTGCTCCAGGCCAGCATCCATTAATGCCCTCTTCCCAGCAAGTGACAATGGTAATTCGTGGATCTTTGTTCTCAATCAGCAGGGAGCTTGATTCACGCAAAACAGAAACTGACTCCAACAGTCAAAAACCTGCATGTTGTATCCAACCAAAGAGCATCTCACAAATAACTTCTCATTTGGAAATTACCTCTAGTCCAGCAGATTACCTGAAGCATCATGATATCTTCTTTAAAACACTGACCAAACCAAGTGACTGCTGCAAACTGGAGGACGTTAAACAATTCCACAAAATGACAGGCTCCATCTCCAAGCACAAGGCAGGAGCAAAGACATTAGATCTGTCAGCTGCATCTGTCCCCGACGCATTCGTGTTTGACATTTTCTTCCGCATTTCAAATCCACCATCTCCCCCTGTTGATCCACGGACAACTCTGGGGATCACACTACTGTTTATATGTCTGAGTGAATACAGGACAAAAGGACACCAGCACTCATGACATCAAATAATAGAGATAAAGATTTAAAAGCATGAGGAAACACGATAAAAAGTTACCCACATTCATACCATATATCAAGGCATTTAACAGCAATCGATGGTACTTAAACACGACTTCATGGTATGAAGACAAACAAAATCACCAAAAAGAGATTTAGAATGGCATGTGGAATGCAAACACTTAGGTTATTAAAGTTGCCATTAAAAAGACTATAAGAACTTGTGAAGCAATATGTATCCAATAACATTTAAACACCAGTTCCAAACTTCACTCCCAAAAGGGACAGATTCTGCTAAATGTCATTAGCTAAACCCACATGATCTTTAATAGTCCTGGATAACTCATTGAATTGTTTAATAACGGCTTCATTATGGTAAGTAACTCAATCCTGCTCTGCGGTATAATGAAATATTTGGTTATTGACAGGTTAAATAGAGAGAGAATAATCATAAGAAACAATCCCACTCTCTGTAAACTCGTTTGTAATTAAATCCTCCAGATAAACCCAATATTCTCCTTTTCGATGACAAGCACCAAATTTACACTCTTTATAGGTCAGAACCACATCACTCAAAACGATAGCAACACTTGGCATTGTGATGGTTGTGGTATCAGTTGTCGTCATTCACAGAATGGAGTGAGGTCTATATGGAAAATCTCAGTGCTCCAGATCCACTGGGATTGAGTTACCTGGGCACATGATAATCCATAAACTTATTTCTGTTTTGTGTCCACATCAGCAATGCAATACATTCACAGTAACACATGGTGTCCCACTATCATCCTCATCTCATCTTTTCCCACTATTACCATTATTCAAACACAAATATCAACAGTCAGTCTTTTTTACTTCACACAATCTCATCTCAGTCCTTCACAAATTCATTCCATGTACCTGCAATCTTCAATAGAGCCTTTGATCATTATGAGGCCACTCATTAGTAGTATTCCAACACCAAACACTACCGAACACTTGTAAATAAAAACATCAAGAGCCGTTTCTGTAGTTATCTAATAATCTGATATCTCCCTTAAATTCAAGGTTTCTATCCCCTGTTGTATTTCCAGTGTATCTGATGATGAACACAGTCCTCCACCTGCTTCTCTCCTCAATCGTAAAGATTGCTTTGCCTTAACCCTCCTTTCTTGATACCGAGTATGAAGTGGACTACCTTAACCTCTGGGTACAAACAGAAGTGGCCGTCAAACTCACGATGATGAGGATGGAGGGTGCAACTCCTCCATCCTCGTCATCGTTGATTGCCTGAAAAATAAATCTACGAGTATCATCATCTCTGCCCAGAGCATCCCTTTGACAATTTGCCTTATGAGCTCAGCTACGAGAGAGAATTGACCATCTTCAAGTGATTTGAACTGGTTAATATGACACCAAACTAACTTATTTGCAGCAGTCTGGATTTGATAAACTGATAGACTGTCTCTGTCAACGACATCATATGGTCCCACAAATCTCGAAGTTGTAAAAGGTCCTGGTTGATGTACTGAGATCATAACCTTCTGTCCTATCTCCAACTCCTTTGGTTTTGTTCACACATCAAAATAAGCTTTACTCTGCTGTTTCGTCCGTCCCGTGTTATGGGCTGCAACATAATGGGCTTCCTTTATAGTGTTGATGAATTGTTGCACCTGCTTGTCCTTTACAATACCATCACACTCAGGCTCCGATAAATCTAGCCCAACCAGGAATTCTAACCCTCTCATTTCTCTCCCGCTCTTCAACTTCAAAGGTGTAAAAAAGAAGCTTGAGTGGTACGGATTACCACAAGGACTTGGGGTTAGACATTGACCCATATGGCCCTGTGTTGCTTAGCCATTTTAGCTAACATTCTCCTTAAAGTTCTGTTCATCCATTCAACAATTCCACTGAATGGGGTCGATAAGGGATAAGAAACCTCTGCTTTATCCCCAACAGTCTCATCAGATTTTGCATCACTTTTACAGTGAACTGAGGCCGTTGATCTGATTCAAAACTCCTTGGCAATCCCTAATGAGTAAAGACTCTCTTGCTGAACTTGTCACACTTGTCGGGTTGTGGTAAACTTAATCAGGTCACCTAAGTGGCTCCACTACAGCCTATTCCTGCATTTGGTGAACCCTTTTCTAAAGTTATTGTGGATTGTGTTGGCCCATTGCCAAAGACTAGAGCTGGCCATCAGTATTTGCTAACCATTATGTGTACAGCATCTAGATCTCCAGAAGCATTACCTCTCAGGAATATCAAAGCTCCAACTGTGTCGAAGGCTCTCATAAAATTTTCCACCCTATTTGGTTTGCCAAAAGAAATCCAGTCCGATCAAAGACGTAATTGTATGTCAGGGTTATTCCAGAAGGTAATTTACGTACTGGGAGCCAAACACATTACATTTTCTGCACACTATCCAGAATTGCAAGGGGCTTAGAAAGATTCCATTCTACCCGCAAAACCATGATTAGGACCTTCTGTTTTGAAAATGAGAAGGATTGGGATGAGGGAGTTCACTTGCTTCTATTTGCAGGAAGGGATTCTGTGCAAGAGTCCCTAGGCTTTAGCCCCTTAAAGCTTGTGTTTGGGCACCAGGTTCGAGGTCCTTTGGCATCAGATTTCTGAATGGACATTGAACCCATGAACACATTCACAGTGTTTTTCCCTCTCATGTTGCACTATTTATTCACTTATTTCACACATTTTTTTCTAATTTTATGACTATGTACTGCAATGTAATGCTGCTGAAAAACACAAAGTTCACAGCACATGCCAGTGATATTAAACCTGAGTCTGGTTGTTACTCGTGGACACTGACCCGGGGAGCGGTTCAGCTACTTGTGAAAGTGAAAGCCAGATAGATTCATTTTGTGAAGTGAACCGTGTGTTCAGAATGAAGGGTAGGTTACACCACTCGAACCTGCTCTGTCATTCCATGAGATTTATCACAATCAAGGACTCTGCCCCGGGGTCTGCACACCCTCACAGGCGGTCTGGGGTCTGGCAATCACACGTGGTCCAGACAATTAGTGTTTCATGGCAGCAGTAGTTAACTCCCTTCCTCTTGTTTCAGTCTTGTTGAGACTTGATCAAAGCCAGAGCACCATCAATGCTCCCTAGTGGTTCTGGAAAAGAAAACAACCATTTAGAGACACTGTTAGATGTGATTCTTACTTAGTATTAAATCACTACCACTGAGCCACTGTTCCTGTGTTAACTTTGGTTTGAAAGTTCTAGTTAATGGCCCTGTTGGCCAAGCATTTATTCTATTTCCCTTATTTCTGCACATTTCCTGTTAAAACTCAGTGAGCTGTTTAATAAGATTCAAATCTTAGGCCTCAATACCTCCTTGTGCAATTGGATCCTCGATTTCCTCACTTGCAGACCCCAGTCAGTCTGAATTGGCAACAAATCTCCTCCACAATCTCTACCAGTACAGTTGTACCAGCAGGCTGTGGGATTAGCCCCTGGTCTACTCGCTTTACACTTGTACAGAAAAGCCCAGAAACAGTGGTGGATACAGCCCAGTCTATCACCAGTAAAGCCCTCCCCATCACTGAACACATCGACATGGAGCACTGTCACAGGAAAGCAGCATCCATCATCAAGGACCCCCACCATCTAGGCCGTGCTCTTTTCTCACTGCTGACATCTGGAAGAAGATTCAGGAGCCTCAAGACCCCCCAAACATCAGCGATTGAAGCAGAGGGGATAACTTCACTTGCCCCAGCACTGAACTGTCCCCACTCAACTGGACTCACTTTCAAGGACTCTTCCATTTGATGTTCTTGATATTTGTTGCTTATTTATTCGGCAGTATTATTGTTGTTTCTTTTTTCTCTTTCTTTTTGTATTTGCACAGATCTGTCTTTGCTTTTTTGCAGTTGGTTGATGTCCATCGTGTTAGGTGTGGTCTTTCATTGATTCAATTCTGTTTCCTGTATTTTCTGTGAACACCTACAACAGAGCGAATCTCACAGTTGTATCTGGTGGCAAATATTTAATTTGATAATAAACTTACGTTAAATCTTGATCAGCTTCCGTGTGTCTCTCGCTGTACCTGGGTCATAGCTGATGTTCACAGCACCTCATGCAACAAATAACCAGGACACAGCATTCCAATTCTCTTTTAGCAACAAAAATTTCCACTTTTGTATTAAATGGCCTTTTCCTTTTTAGCGGACTGAGAGGTATTTGATAAATTGTGAAACCCTTTTTACTGGGCGTCTCTGGAAATGCTGCTTGTCAGCCGCTCGTTAACAGCCACGAAACTCCACGGTGAGAACCCACCTTTCCGGTTTTGTATGTCTAGGGTGTAAACGACCTTTGTTCCACCAAATCAGTGAGGCTGAGATGTCTCGCCCATCCAAACCCCGGTTTGTGTGAATTAATGTCCTCGGCAAGAACTAACAAATCATACACTGCATATAGTTATAAAGAAGTACAATTAAGAATGTTAACTTAAGCAAACATTTATTGAAGGAAAGAAAGAGAAAAAACAAAAAGGGCCCATTATACTTAAACAATCTGTAACTCACTCACAGGACCTTTGATCTGCATGAAAGCACACACGACCTTCCGAATGTCTCTCAAAATCCATATCGAACGAACGGGTCCCCCACGAGAGTGCTGGTCCTTCCTCCTTGAAGCCATTCATCCACACAAAGCACCTTGTCTCCCGTACAACCTTGCCCAGGCCTGTGCCCTGGAAAACTTCCAAGGCGCAAATCCATGGTTTCACGAGACTAACGGATGCCTACTCCTGGAGTAACCAACATCAGCTGCATCAGTAGAAAATGCATCTTCATGTCCCAACACCTACTCAGTTAATCTTCTTATCCATTCCTCAGATATTCTGGCAAATTCTGGGGCTCCTGTCTAGCTACTCTTCCAGGATGTAACATGACAGGTTTAGACTGGGTGCACCACACAGTTCCTTGTTTCTGTTCATCGTCCTGCTTAGCAGAAACTTGTACCTTCTCAAAAGCAGCTCTGAACACAGGGTGAATGGACAAGGTTTTCAAAAAGTTCTCTCCATTTGTCTCCTTGCACGCTCCCATGAGCCTCCTCACAATGGCAGTATTTGCCCCACAAGAATGGAAGCTCCACCCTTTTCGATCAGATCCGGGCAGACCGATACGGGTGTGTCAGTAGTCTCAGTTACTCCAACATCTGCTTCCGGAAACTTTAGTTTCAAAAAGAAGTAACCATCGTAATGGTACTAATCAGTACTAGGCTTCTGAATCTCAAGGGCACAGAGTGGCGTCAATGATAAATGCATCGAATACGGTTGTAAAAGGATATATAAAGAAAAGTAAAAACACAAAATGCTGGCAGAACTCAGCAGACTAGACAGCATCTATGGGAGGAGGTAGTGATGACGTTTCGGGCTGAAACCCTTCATCAGGAGTCACTACATCCTCCAATAGATGCTGTCTGGCCTGCTGAGTTCTGCCAGCATTTTGTGTTTTTATTTATTTCCAGCATCTGCAGATTCACTCGTGTTGCCTATAAAGCAAAGTAACTTGAGCACCTGTGTCAAGTATTGCTCCGGCATAAACACCTTCAATCAGTATGGATACATAACAGCTTGGAGTTTCTAAACCTTCAGGAATAGTGTTTGATACTTTAGTATTTACCTTGATACATTGATAGGAATGTATATTCTCTGAAGCATCAGTCCGTTCCTTTACTGGGTCCCTACGAAATTTTAATTCTTTTCTTCTCTTTTTGAATAACCGCTGATTTACTTTCTGAAGATCTTCCTGTCCTTCGCACTCCCACTTGAAATGTCCATCTTCTCCACAAGTGTAACAGGTCACTTCTCTGGTCAAGGGACCCCACTCAGGAGCCGTCCTCGCCTTGATACATCCCACCAGTGAGTCCAGCTTCCTATTGGCCGTGTCAGGCTTGGTGACAGCACCAACCGATATCACCCGAAATTCCTCAGCTCTCAGATTTTTCCCAATGTCCTATAACCCCTGCGTCTGTGGCATCAGGGTTCACTTTAGCAACAGAGGCTACTACTGAGGACTGTGCCCCACTGACGGAAGCCTCCCGCTCCTCCATTACGTTTTCCTCCTCTCTAACTTCTGTGAGTAACTCAGTAAAAGATGGCGGAGTTAATCGAATACTTCGAGCAATCATGACATGTGACAGCACGCCCTTCACAACTTGTTCGATCATCAAACAGTTTCTCCCAGACAAGTTGAATGCTCCCTTTGCGGCACCAACAAGGCAGCAGCTTCTCCAGCTTGAAAATGTGGACAGACAACGACCCTCCTTCCTCCTGAAATGTGTTCCTGAATTTCATCCGAAGATCGGCTGCACTTCCAGCAGAGCCAGAAGCATCTTCCACAAAATGCTGGAGGAACTCAGCAGGCCAGTCAGCATCTATGGAAGAGTACAGTCGACGTTTCTGGCTGAAACCAAACCGTCAACTGTACTCTTTACCATAGATGCTGCCTGGCCTGCTGAGTTCCTCCAGCATTTTGTGTCTGTTGCTCGGATTTCCAGCATCTGTAGATTTTCTCTTGTTTCCAAAAGTATCTTCCAGAGCTTGTAGGTAATTAGCTGACATGCCTAGTGGATTTCCTTCCTTGAGGAACTTCACTATATCAGCCGCCGACCCTTCAAGCTCTCTACCAGCCGCTGTCTTTTCATATTATCTGAGCACAGTCATTCATCCTGTAACTGAGATGTCTGCTCAGCCCAAGCCTCATATTCTTCTTCCCCATCAGGTGTGGGCTTGACTCCAGAGAACACTCCCAGCCTGCAGTAACTTTGCCTCTCACCAGGTACACCTCTGCATTTATCAGCCAGTGATATAATAGACAAAACGAGCTCAGGATTTAAATCAACAGCTGAAGGAATCAGTAGACCTCTCACATCAGACAACTCCTTTCCCACACTCCGCAGAAACGAGAGCAACTTTTCTTTAACATCCCCACTCTCAACTATGGGAAACACAAATTCTCCTTCACCTCCACTCCCCTCTTCTCTGAAAGTATGGATGGCCTCTCCCGGGACCCCAATGGTAAGAGGCAGATCCATTCCTGCTACGTCAGCACTGGACTGAACTAACACCACATCTTTCCCCTCCGTTTGGTCAAATTGCCGCTTCACGATCGTAACTTCCCCTCATGCTCCAACAGTACTTAAAACCCCAATCAACATTCATCTGGGCTGTGGAAGCACAGGCAAATCTTACTCTGCTGTGCTGACCACTGCATTGGTGCTGCTTCATGTACCCATGCTGAACTCATCAAATTCATCAGTTTTGCCTCTAAATTACACCCCGTCCTTAAATTCACTCAGTCCATTTCTAATAGCTCCCTCCCCATCTCCGGAGACACCAATATCTTTAATAAACCTACTGATTCCCACTATTACCTTAACTATACCTCTCCCACCCTGTCTCCTGAGTGGGTGGGATGGTGGGAAAGAGCCTTGTCTTGCTGTTGTCTTATTTTCTTCTGTTGTTGTTGCTGTTTGTGTTATTGTGTGTTGTGTTGTTGTGCTGAACATTGTAGATGTGCTACGTTTGTGCTAGAATGTGTGGCAACACTTGCAGGCTGCCTCCAGCACACCCTTGGGTGTGTTGGTTGTTATTACATGTTTAACTATATCGTTTGATGTTTACGTGATAAATAAAATGAATCTGAATCTGATGTCACTATTGCAAGAGGCTGAAGTTATGTCACAAGAGAGACTACTGACACTAGAAATGTAGTGTAATGGCTACACACTTCACAGTACCAGCGACCCGGGTTCAATTCCCACCGCTGAACGTTCTCTCCATGAACATGTGAGTTTCCTCTGGGTGCTCTAGTTTCCTCCAACAGTCCAAAGACGTACCGGTTGGCAGGTTAATTGTTCTTTTTAAATTGTCCTACGATTAGGCTAGGGTTAAATTGGGGGCAGCAGGGCAGCACGGCCTGGCTAGAATGGTCTGTTCCTTGCTGCATCCCAATAAGTTTATAAAATCTGGATCAATACACACACAAAATGCAGGGGGAAATGAGCAGCCGGAAAGCATCTACGGAGAGAAATGCACAGTGGATGTTTTGGGCCAAGACACTTCATCAGACAGGAAAGGTAGGGGGTAGAAACTAGGAAGAAAAGGGAGGGGGCTCGCAGGTGATAGGTGATTCAAGGTGAGGGGGGAAGGCAGGAGGGAGGGCCAATGAAGTGAGAGTAATGTGAGAAGCTGGGAGATGTCTGCAAGACAATGAATCTCAATGTAGCACATGGTGACAGAGACACCCAATGATAAATTGACATTGAACCTTGAACTTAGATAGGCAGAGGGCTGAAATGGAAGGAATCTGATAGGACAGTAGACCATGGATTAATGGGAAGGGGAAGGAGGTGGGGACCCAAAGGGAAGAAGATGAAGTTGATAGACAGGTTGGGAGGGTGGGGAGAGAAAAGACAGAGAGTAACGGGGCCACTGTTAACCATGTTGTGGGTTTGCTTCTCCTTCTTCCGAATGTTAACATTTTATCACCTTTGTGTTTATTTACATCCACTGCATCATCTTAAACAATCTTCTCCACAAACTCGTGTCAGACCCATCTGATGTAATTGCTGCAGCAAGAGGCTAAAGTTATGTGCTGATGGCTTTGTTTCTGATGTCTTCAGAAAACTGTTTTTCATTTCTTTGTTAGCCTGAAGTTTTGTGCCATTAACTCAATCCAACCCCACCCCCACTGAGATTTGGAGTTATTTCCCTCACCTATTGCTGTCTCAATTGTCACCCAAACCCAATAGGCTCTCCACTAGCCTTTCCTGCCCTTGTGACAGCCAAGTTGCAACATCATAGTTCCATGTACGGATCTTTGATCTAAGTTCACCATCCTTGTTTCTGATACTTCTTGCATTAAAAAAGCCACACTTCAGTTTTGCTGTGTCAACTGCCTGTCCTTCCTCACCATTTCCGTATATCCTGTTTCTACCTGTAAACTAATTGCCCATCCTCTGACCCAGCCTTTCTCAAACTTTTTGCCCTGGAGGAACCCTTGAAATAATATTCAGGTCTCAGGGAACCCCAGTATAAAAATCATTATATCTACAGTTCATGGTACATTAGCATAAACAGCAATTTGTAGATACTTATTTATTACTATTATTTTATTTTTTCTTCTGTATTGTGTATTGCATTGAACTGCAGATGCTGAGTTATCAAATTTCACATCACATACCGGTGAAAATAAACCTGATTCTGATTCTGATATAATAATCCAAAATAATTGTCAATGCTGTTTTGAGGAGGGAATACATTTTTAGTTTACATTTCTTGAAATTAAACAAGAAAAAGCTTGCTCACACATAAATGACAGGATACTCTTCTTTCACAGAAATCCAGAACTTGTCCAGGAGCAGGTCAGTAAATCCCATCTTGAGTGCACGATCAGACTGCATCTCACGAAGTTCCTCCTCTTCTCTCAAAGTCAAGTTCTCAGGCTGAGGAGAAGATTCAGAGAAAGGGTCCCTCACCCAGTCATACACTTGTGTTGAAAGGGAGGAAAAATACTGTTCAATTTAGTTCTCAGTTCTTCAGGTGATTTTCAATAAGACTCGAGACTCTCTGATGTCCTTCCTCACTCTCAAGCCCAACAGCATTGGAAACATTTCAAGATTTCCTTTTGCAAAATGATTTTTCCAAAGATTCAGTTTCCTTTTAATTCCAAGAATCTTATTACTTGAAGTCAAAACGTTTTCTCCAGAGCCTTGCAGAGACTTGGTCAACGAGTTCATTTGAAGAAAAATGCTTGCTAAGTAGGCTAGCTTCTGCAGCCATTCTTCACTTAGCAAGATGTGTCTATTTTCACAGTTTTTATTTTAATAAAGGGAACCATAGGAAGACATGAGGGGTAGGTTGGCTGTGACAGGTTGGGAAAGTACTTCAAATGAATGCCAATGTAGACAGAAAATGGCTCAAACTCAAATAAATGATACATAATTTGACACAAATATACCTGTGTCAGGGCAAAAATATTGGTTCAATTTGAATTACAGGAGACATTAAAGATGGATCTGGAACAAAGGAAAGGTAGTAATTCTGGTGATTGGGAACATTAGAATTTATGGAGTCATAGAGCACTACAGCACAGAAACAGGCCCTTCAGCCCATCTCGTCTATGCCAAACTATTAATCTGCCGAGTCCATTGACCTGCACCAGACCACAGCCCCCCCTTACCCCTCTCATCCATGTACCTATCCAATTGTCTCTTAGATGTCGAAATTGACCCTGCATCCACCACTGGCAGTTCATTCCACACTCTCATCACCCTCTGAGTGAAGAAGTTTCCCATCATGATCCGTTTAGACATTTCACCTTTCACTCTTAACCCATGACGTCTAGTTGTCATCTCACCCAACCTTGTATTCACCCTGTCTAGGTACATTCTTCATAATTTTGTATATCTTTATCAAATGTCCACTCAATCTTCTACATTCTAGGAAATAAAGTACTAACCTATTCAACCTTTCCCTGTAACTCAGGTCCGTAAGATCCAGCAACATCCTTGTAATCTCCTCGGCACTCTTTCAATCTTCTTTGCATCTTTACTGAAGATAGGTGATGAAAACTGCACACAATACTCCAAATTAGACCTCACCAGTGTCTAATACAATTTCAACATAACATCCCAACTCCTCTATTGATTTATGAAGGACGATGTGTCAAAGTGTTTTTCACAAATCTAAAACCCTAACTACCTATGATGTCACTTCCAAGGAATTATGGATCTGTAGACTGAGACCCCTCTGTTCTACCACAGTGCCCTACTGCTCACCGTGTAAGACCTACCCTGGTTGGTCCTCCCAAACTGCAACAACTTGTACTTGTCTGCATTAAATTCCATTTGCCATTTTCCAGGTCCCACTGCAAACTTTGATAGTCTTCCTCACTGTCCACTACACCCCCAAACTCAGTGTAAACCCTAAATTTGCTGATCCAGTTTACCACATTAACATCCAGATCATTGACATAGATGACAAACAACAATGGACAAAGCACTGATCCCTGTGGCATTCCCCTGTTCACAGGCTTCCAGTCAGAGAGGCAACTATCTACTACCGCACTCTTGCTTCTCCCACAAAGCCGTCTAATCCAATTTACTACCTCATCTTGAATGTCGAGCAACTGAAACTTCTTGACCAACCTCCCATGTGGCAGCTTGCCAAAGGCTTTGCTAACATCCATGAAAACAACACCCACTGCCTTGCTGTCATCAGCTTTCCTGGTAACTTACTCAAAAACTCTATAGATCGGTTAGGCACAAATTACCACACACAAAGTCATGTTGACTGGACATAATCAGTCCCTGTCTATCCAAATATATCTGGTCCCTTAGAATATCTTCCAATAATTTTCCCAATATTGATGTCAGACTCACCAGCCTATGGTTTCCTATCTTTTTCATAGAGCTTTTCTTAAGCAACAGAACAACGTTACCTATCGCCCAATCCTCCAGCACGTAAGGATGTTTTAAATATCTCTGCTGAGGCCCTTGCAGTTTCTGTACTAGCCTCTCACAGGGTCCAAGGGGACACATTATTAACCCTGGGAATTTATCCACCTTAGTTTGCCTAAAGACAGCAAACACTTCCTCATCTGTAATCTGTGTAGGGTCCATTAACTCACTGCTGCATTGTCTCACATGTGTAGACTCTGTGCCTCGCGTCCATCTCCCAAAACAGATGGAAAAAGATCCATTTAAGATCTCCTCCATCTCTTTTGGCTCCTCAAATAGGTGACCACTCTGATGTCCCAGAGGACCAATTTTGTGTCTTTCTATCCATTTTCTCTTAACATATCTGTAGAATCCCTTAGGATTCTCATTCATCATGTCTACTAGAGCAACCTCATGTCTTCTTTTAGCCCTGCTGATTATCTTCTTCAGTGTCCGCTTGCATTTCCTATACTGTTCAAGTACCTCATCTGTTCCTGGTCCTATACTTGCTATGCACCTCCTCCTTTTTCTTAACCAGGGCTTCAATATCTCTTGATATTACCAAGGTTCCTAAACCTGTTGTCCTTGCCTTTTATTCTTATAGGAAGATACAAACATTGTACTCTCAAAATTTCACTTTTGAAGGGCTCTCTCTTACCAAGTACATCTTTGCTAGAAAGCAACCTGTCCCAATTCACGTTGGCCAGATCCTTTCTAACACCATCAAAACAGGCCTTTTTCTAATTTAGTATCTCAACCCAAAGACCAGATCTGTCCTTTTCTATAGTTACCTTGAAACTAATGTCATTGTGATCACTAGATGTAATGAACTTCTGCCACCAGCCTTGTCTCATTCCATAATAGTAGATCTCGTACCACATTCTCTCTAGTTGGGACTTCTATGTATTCATTAAGGAAACTTCCCTAAACATATTTGATAAGCTCTTTCCCATCTAGTTCTTTCACAGCATGGGAGTCCCAGTTAAAAAGTGGCAAATTAAAATCACCTACTATCACAACCTTATGTTTCTTGCAAAAGTCTGCGAATTCCCTACAAATTTGCTCCTGTAAATCCCGCAAACTGCTGGGTGGTCTATAATATAATCCCATTATCGTGGTCATACATTTTTATTCCCCAGTTCTTCCCGCAGAGCCTCACTCGACGAGCTCTCCTATCTATCCTGACTGAGCACTGTTGTGACATTTTCCCTCACGAGTAAAGCCACCCCTCCCACTTTATTCCCTCCTGTTCTTTCACATCTAAAACACTGGAACCCCAGAACATTGAGCTTGTCCCTTCTGCAAACAAGTCTCACTAAAGGTTACAATGTCATAATTCCACATGCTGATCCATGCCCTAAGCTCATCTGCCTTTCTTACAATACTCCTGGCACTGAAATCTACGCAGCTCAGGATATTAGTCACTCCATGGTCCTCTAGACTTAACAACTTCCTTCTCCACAGCTACTCCACTATCTGTTCTGGTGCTGCAGTTCCCATCCCCCTGCAACTCGAGTTTAACCCCTCCTGTGCAGCACCATCAAATCTTCCTGTGAGGATATTAATCCCCCTCCAGTGTAGGGGTAAACCGTTCCTCCTGTACAGGTCCAACCTTCCCCAGAAGAGAACCCAATTTTCCAAAAGGGTCAATTCCTTAAAGGATTAGCAAAAAATTGATAAAGAGAATATTTAGTGAGCGTAAATCAGCTTGAGGCAGAACAGGCTGACTCAATATGTGAAAAGGAAAAGAGTGGACGGCAAACATACATCACACACACACACACACACACACACACACACACACACACACACACACACACACACACACACACACACACACACACACACACACACACACACACACACACACACACGTACATACCGTACCTTGCACTCAATAGCCACTTTATTAAGTACAGCAGTGGAACCTGGTGGGGTATTCTGCTGCTGTTACCATTCACTTTAAGTTACAATGTGTTCTGCATTCAGAGATGCTCTTCTGCACAGTACTGCTGTAATGTGTGGTTATTCGAGTTACTGTCAGCTTGAACCAGTCTGGACATTCTCCTTTGACCTCTCTCATTAACAGGCATTTCACCCAGAATCTCAGCTCACTGGATGTTTTATTTTTCTTCCCACCATTCTCAGTAACCTCCAGAGACTGTTGTGAGTGAAAATCCCAGAAGATCAGCAGTTGCTGAGATACTCAAACCACCCCATCTGGCACCAATGATAATTCTATGATAGAAGTCACTTGATCAAATTTTCTTCCCCTTTCTGATGTTTGAACTGAACTGATTGACCATGTCTGCTATGAATTGAGTTGCTGGCACAAGATTGGCTGATTCGATATTCGCATTAATGAGCAGGTGTAGAGGTGTATCTAATGTTGTGGCCACTGAGTGTATCATGAGGAAGCAGAAAAGGACACATTGATTCAAACAAAGGCTTTCTGTCCATCTACATGAAAGAGAAAAGTCTCAAATAGCAAACTGAGGATCGTCTGATGGAGAAATAGGTATCAATACTGAAGAAGTTAATGAGAGTAAAACTTGTCAAAACCCATTGGATACATGAACTACAATCAAAGGTTTGAAAGTGCTGGATAACTGAGATAGTGGATCCTCTGGGGATCATCTTAAATAAACATATTCTAATATGTCTTCTGTAGATGGATGCAGGTAAACGTGGCCCATTTCAAAAAGGAGCAAGATAGAAAATATGGAAGTTCTAAATCTGTTAACCTGAAATCAGTATTTGGGGAAAATCCTGGAATATTATACAATATTATGTTGCTTAGAAAACAGTCAGCATTGAAATGGGATTCCTGAAAGGGAAATCGTGCTGTGATGTAAAAATTCCAACAATAGGTGAGTGAACAAGATTCTCCCATTTAGTATTGTGGGATGGCATATACCAGTGAAGATTCAGAGATGAATGTTGTTACTTTTGTTTCTCAAACACCTCTCAGTCCAGTAAAAATGAACAAACTCTTCAACATAAGAATGGAAATTTTCTTCACTCGGAGGACTGTAAACATTTGGAATCCTCTGTCCTGGTAATTTATTGCATTAGAAATTGTGAATAATTAAACATAAGATGTTTTATGAAAAGGTGGAATCTTGAACTCATAATCTACCTTGCTGTGACCTTTCACCTTGCTATCTACATTGCACTTTCTCTGTAACACTTTATTCTGACACTGTTATTGTAACACCTCAGTGCACAGTGTAATTAATTGATCTGTACAAACAGTATATGAGAAAAGTCCTTTACTTTATTTGTGACACTAATAAACTAATTTACCAGCTTTCGGTGAGGATGGTTGGAACTTCAGCCATGATCTTGTGGACTGACACAGCAGGTTCCAATGTCATAAACTACCCTTATTCCTCAATACATTGTTCAGTTCCATAATCAGACTGAGTCTACCTTCCTTTCATTTTCACAGGTAGCTGAACCACTCCCTGGTTCAATGTTCAACGTTTATGATTGGAAGCTGTTGTCGATTTTACTCTCCACACATCCCCCAGTCTCAGTGTTCAGAGTCTAAAGTCCATAAATCTGAGTCTGGAAATTTCCCTGAATTGTCTGGAAACTTCGGCTCCGCTCAGAGCTCGGATATGTTGTTGCTCGCTCTTCTCTTCATGCTGGGAGTGTTTAACACAGAAGGTAAGGAGATTGTTTACACTCAGTCAGGACACAGGAATGGTTTAGACAGATATCCAGATGGGACATCCCCACTCCGGCACTCAATACCACAGCCCCACCCAGGGACAAGATGGCACCCACCCGTCATCTCCTCAACAGACTATCCAGGCAGCCTCCTCCTGTACTGTCATGTGGAGGCTAGACACAGATCAGAGGTACAGCACCTCTTATTATTAGAACATTGGAAAGTTTTTGACAAGAACAGGCCATTCTACCAGCTTACCAAATTCCTATTCACACAGTGTGTTGAACTACTATCAACTACATAACTAGGTAGTTTGTTCAATGTGTCTGCAACTCACTGTAGAGAAAAATGCTTCTTGATGTAAGTCTGAAATCTCCCTTTAACCGGTCTCCACCTCATCCTCACTGATGGATTAATTTTGAAGTAACAGCTGGCATCCACCTTATTTACACCCTTAATGACCTTGAACACTTCTATCATGTCTCCTCTTGTTCTACATCTACTTAGGCTAAAACAATTTAGTTCCTTCAATCTTTCTTCATAGTTCATACCCTGCAGACCTGGAACGAGTCTCGTTGCCCATCTCTAAACTCTCTCCTGTGCCTTCACATCCCTCACAGTACATGGAGACCAAAATTGTTCTCCATACTCAAGGTGTCGCCTCATAAGCACATTATACAGCTAAAGGAGAACGTCTCTAGACTTGAACTCCACTGAGCGCATTATATAGGCCAACGTTCTGTAAGCCTTCCTAATCACTTCTGTGCATTGCCTAGATGTGGATAGTGATGAGTATACCAGGAAGCCCAAATCCTCTCATAGAGTGCACTTTCTAACTCAAGGCCCCCATTGTATGTTCATATCTATCATTTCCACTCCCTATATATTTTACATTTATTTACAATAAATTTCATCTGCTGTTTATCTACCCACATCTGGATTTTGTTTAGATCCAACTGTATTGATCCTGCTGCCTGAATGTTATCATGTTGTTATGTTCTGAATGTTATTATGCCTTGGCAGTCTCCAGCCTGATGGCATGAATACTGATTTTTCCAGCCACCGCCCCACTGCCCCTCTACCTCACCCACCAGCCACCAGCCCCAAAATACTATCTCATTTTCCTTCCCACCCTCTCCATCTGTCTATCACCCACTCATTCCTCCCTCTGGTTTCCCTCCTCACCTCCTTCCATTGATTCTGTCCTGTCCAATCAGATTATTCATCCTTTCCTCTGTTCAACCTATTACCTCCCTGCTTCTTACACCATTCCCACTTTTTATCCTCCTTCACCTGTTGATCATTCCCCCCATACATGGATCTACTCTCACCTACCAGATTTTATTCCACCCTTCCCATCCCACATTTTATAGCTCACTCTCCGCACTTTCTTTCCACTCCTAATGAAGGGTCTCAACCTGAAATGTCAACTGTCTATTTCCCTCCAGAGATGTAGCCTGACTCCAGGTGCTGGGTACATCACATCAAACCATGGGGATTTATCAACCTTAATGTTCTTCAAGAGACCCAATTTTTTCTTTATCTGAAAATGCCCTGGTATATTAGCCCACTCCACACTGATCTTGCTGTCCTCCTCATCCTTCTCCTTGGTACATGCTCCATCCTTTATCCTTACGGCGATGTCTTCCTGGCAGCTTACAAAACCAATAGATATTGCTTTTTATGAACTACCATTGCTGGTATCTGCCACCTATGATTTCTCTTTAAGAAACATGCTTTTGAACTGTCTAAACAAACTGGTAATTTTATGATCTCCTGAAGGATTCTTAGTTGCTTAGCTTAAGTCCATCACCCCTACTGGGGCGTAGCTCACCAAAGTCCTCTGTCCTGGGCCAGTGATTCAAGTATTCCCCAGGTGTAGCCCATATGATGTTTTTCTCTCCCAGGGATAAGGTCTTTGGAGCTTTTGTTGCGGTGTCTGTAGCTCTGGGTTTTTAATGGGATGGGGCTGCTGGCCTGATGCCAAACCCCTCCTTTCTCAGCCCGAGCTTGGGACCATCCATGGCAGTTTCCCAAAGGATTCGACTCAGATTGATTGATTGGTTGATTTATCCATTGATCAATTCATCAATTGATTGATTAATTAAATTTGCACCTTTTGTTTACTTTTGCACGTTGGTTGTTTGTCAGTGTTGGGTTTTTGCATTTTTCATTGATTCTATTGTTATTTCATTGTTCTACTGTGAATGCCTGCAAGAAAATGAATCTTAGGGCACAAACTAGTTTCGGGGCTGACTTTGGTTTTTTTCTTATAATTTTCATGTTTGTTCTTGTAAAAATTATGTTCATGTTTAATATATTTTCTCCTTGTGAACACTGCTTATATTATGTATCAGTGTTGACGCTGCAAGTAAGTTTTTCATTGCGGCCGTGCACAGATGTACATGCACAGTGACGGTCGAATGGGTGGGAGCTCAGAGTGTGGGTGAAGATATGAAACAGCAAATGGCTGAAAGCATTGATAAGGACATGAGAAAACAGGAGCTGTTAAGGACAGAAAAAAAATAATAGGAACTGTAGTTGGCCATCCAGCCCATGAAACTTACCATCATTTAATCTGACCATGGCTGATAGGCCCCAGGCTTCATCTGACATTTTGCATATTCTTTAATTCCCTAGTCATCCAGAAAATCATCTATTTAAAAGGCAGAGTCTCCATTACCCTTTGGGGTTGAGTATTCCAGTGAGTCTCTGCCTTCTCTGAGAAGAAATTCCTGTGTACATCAGTTTTAAATCAGTGGCCCCTAACCTGCCTGGCCTGCTGAGTTCCTCCAGCATTTTGTGTGTGTTGCTTGGATTTCCAGCATCTGCAGATTTTCTCTTGTTTGTGATTTTAACAGTGTCACTCTGTTTGAGATTCTGTCACTACAAGAAATATCTTAACATCTTCCTTGACATGCCCAGTTCTTCTACCTGCAAAGAATATATATGCTCTGTCCACAACCGGTAGGAATTCTGGATGGCCAGCCATTTTAATTCCACTCCCCATTCCCATTCTGACATGTCAGTCCGAGGCCTCCTGTACTGCCATGATGAGGTCACTCTCCGGTTGGAGGAGCAATATACCTTGGGGCAGCACGATAGAGCAGTGGCTAGCACAATGTCTTACAGTACAGGCGACACAGGTTCAATTCCTGCCACTGCCTGTAAGGAGTCTGTACGTTCTACCTGTGACTACGTGGAGTTCCTCTGTTTTCTGCCCACAGTCCACAGATGTGCTGGTTGGTAGATTAATTGGTCATTGTAAATTGTCCCGTGATTGGACTAGGATTAAATCAGGGGATTGCTGGGTAGTGTGTCTCGAAGGGCCAATTCCACGTTATAGCTCACTAAATAAGTAAATAAACCTTTTGGGTATTGGTAACATGTATTAATTATATAGAATCCTGCAGGCCAGAAGCCTTGAAAGTTTTGTAGTTCATGTCAGAGGAAGCCTGGATCACCTTTTTGGTTCAGAATGTTGGAAGTTTAAGGTTTACGGGAAAAAGAACAAAAACAGAGAATGTTGGTAACATATGAGACCAAGTGGGTTAATGTGACAGTTCAAAGCAGATTCTGCCTCTCTGTCTGTGTTATGTGTCACTAATCACAGGGCTAAGGCATATCATGACCACCTGACCAGGCTGTTCCAATGGAGAGAAAAACAGAGCCAAATCATAGAGAGATGACTGGTAGAAGTGGCCAGTTCTGATACAGTCAGGAACAAGTTACCAAACGTTGGGGAATTCAATATTGAGACCGGAAGGTTGCACTGTGTAACACTGTGCACTCATTGTAACAGGGCAGGAGGCTGTAGACATTGAGGTCAAAGTGGATGAAGTAGTGAAGTGGCAGGCAATAGAGAATGGCTGCTCTCTGTGGATTGAACACCGGGGATCCTAAAGGGATCACACAATGTGCTTTTGATTTTCCCAGTGTCGAGCGCTGAATGCAGTCACTTGATTGGGGGAGGTGCAAGTGAATCACTGATCACCTGAAAGACTGCTTGTGCCTCTGAATGATGTGGGGAAAATATACACTGCACACCCCGAGGGTGCAGAAGAAAATGCCACAAGATGGCAAGTGGTTGGTGAGATAAAAAAGCAGAAAATGCTTGAAATACTCAGCAAGTCAGGCAGCATCTCCAGGAAGAGAAAGTTTCAGTTTGAAGACTGACTATTTCAAGGATGTGGAGACCAGTGGGGTGGAAGATGAGGAGCAGGATGGTTTCTGTAGCTGCTGTCTTCATGGGTCAAGTAATATTACACAGAGACCCAACTGTTTTCAGGCCAGAGGTGATTATAGGCAATTAATTTTTATTTATGGTTTTAACAACTGTATCTATGAAAGTTGCAGCAAGGGAAGGGTTAAGATGAGGTGCTGACAGAACAGTGTGCAGACATTGTTCAGTTACTGAGCTGAACATGGTTCCCCAAGCAAAACTCAATCCCTGAGAGCCCAGCTCCTCTTTGCTCAGCTTCTTTGCCACACTGGGACCCAAGGCCACCAGGCATACCAAGACAAGATAAGAATGTAAACGAAGGCACACTAGCAATTGGACAGTGATTTTACTAATTCTAATGCATGATTGGCCTTTAACTCATACATTTTACTGGATATTAGTACCTGAAATATGTATTATGATTGGAACATAAATATGCAAATAACGGGATTCAGAAGTGCATTAGCTTTTTATTGGATCAATATCTGGATAAATTTGGCAATTTTGAGCTGAAACTTCAGAACAGTTTAATGACCCTGACTGAGCTCTTGTTCTTGTGCACAAGTAAATAAAGTGTGATTGACAAACGAGTGCAAGTTGTAAAATAACTGTCCAATAGCGCGGGTGCAGATGTCTGAATGAATTTGACATGGGATGTGTAATCATACAATCGTTCATTATTGTCTACTCCTCAATGTAAATATTACATGATATTTGTAAATCAATGAGAGATTTTGTCATTGTGTTTATTTCCTGTTTCACTGTCGGATATGAACATTTCATTGGAACTGATTTTTCTTTTTGCCAAAATAAATGCAGTGTTTCACACAGATCCAATCAAAACATTGCACAGTTGTAGCAAGACCACCCTACTTTCGTACTCCTTTCTTACATTAAAGGTCATAATCATTTTGCTTTTTTTATTGTTGTATTTGAAAATTCACTTTGTGTTTTGTTTCTGAGGGTGTCTGATCTCCCTCATCCTGAATATTCATTAGCCTCACTCCATTTTAAATTCCAATGTGGCTGTTTTTCGATCATATTCCAATTACTATATGGTCCTCACTCTGTAACCTTTCTTTATCCTGCCTTAGGATTCTTTTGTCTTCTTGCAATTTATTTTCCAACCTACATCCTTTCATTGTGGTCATTCATACAACTCTAACCAAGACTAACTGGAAACACAAGAGATTCAGCAGTTGCTGGAATTCCAGAGCACACACAGAAAACACTGGAGGAACTCAACAGGTCAGGCAGCATCGACAGACATAAGCAGTCAAGGTTGGGGAAGAGATCGTTCTTCAGGACAAATTGTGCCCCTTTACTCGTTCTTCATCTAGCAAAACTATAAAATGATGAATTATATGGTTTCCCTGTTTTTGCACAGTAACAAATCTTGTCTATGCTAATACATTTTTCTCATTTGGATGAGTTTATGGTGTGTGATTTTTCCTTAATGGGGTCTCCATCCCTCTGGAGATAATGAGAAGAGGACGTGTTCCAGCTGGTGAGGATCCTGTCAGGGACGGGGACAGGATTGGACCCAAGTGCAGGACGCTGGCACTGAGGTCTAGGGGTAGGACAGGAGGGAGATGCCATGGCATGCAAGGGGTAATGATGGGGTTCAGGCAGACAGAGGGACTTAGACGGACAGGCAGAGCAGGATCCCAGAGTTCAGTCAGGCAGGGCAGGATCCCAGAGTTCAGTCAGGCCGGGCAGGATCCCAGGGTTCAGTCAGGCAGGGCAGGATCCCAGGGTTCAGGCAGGCAGGGCAGGATCCCAGGGTTCAGGCAGGCCGAGCAGGATCCCAGAGTTCAGTCAGGCCGGGCAGGATCCCAGAGTTCAGTCAGGCCGGGCAGGATCCCAGAGTTCAGTCAGGCAGAGCAGGATCCCAGAGTTCAGTCAGGCAGAGCAGGATCCCAGAGTTCCGGCCAGGCAGGCAGAGCAGGATCCCAGAGTTCCGGCCAGGCAGGCAGAGCAGGATCCCAGAGGTCGGGCAGAAGGCAGGTCTTGAGGTACATGGCTTGGCTGGAGGAGAGCCTGCCCCCAGGTGGGCCGCATATGTCCCGGGTAGGGCTGCCACCCAGGCGGAAACACGGAGGCCTGGGCAAGACACGGACTCCTAGGCAGGTGCGGGGCACAACCCATCGGAAGCGAGAGGGGAAGGGGCAGAACCCCCGCCGGGCAGCGGCAGTCCAGCCAGACCTGCACAACGGAGGCAACAGATAGGAAAGGGCAGAACACTCCACCGGGCAGCGGCAGTCCGGCCAGACCTGCCCGACGGAGGCAACAGATAGGAAAGGGCAGAACACTCCGCCGGGCAGCGGCAGTCCAGCCGGACCTGCCCGACAGCGGCAACAGATAGGAAAGGGCAGAACACTCCACCGGGCAGCGGCAGTCCGGCCAGACCTGCCCGACGGAGGCAACAGATAGGAAAGGGCAGAACACTCCGCCGGGCAGCGGCAGTCCAGCCGGACCTGCCCGACAGCGGCAACAGATAGGAAAGGGCAGAATGCCCCGCCGGGCAGCGGAAGTCCAGCCAGACCTGCCCAACGGAGGCAACAGATAGGAAAGGGCAGAAAACTCCGCCGGGCAGTGGCAGTCCGGCCTGACCTGCCCAATGGAGGCAAAGGGGTAGAACAGGGACTAGGTGCAGGATGACCAGTACGACCACCATGATCCCAGGTAACTCGGGAGAGGCAGACAGACAGCGCGACAGTGCGAGCAAGGCAAAACGGGCGGAGCAGCGGGACCAGCGCATGCGAGAAAAAGCAGGGGAACAGGACCAACCTGGATAGAACAAATACAGAGCAGGTCAGAACCCAGTCAGGGTAAACAGGGTGCGGAGTAGATCAGAACCCAGTCAGGGGAAACAGGGTGCGGAGCAGATCAGAACCCGGGCAGGGTAAACAGGGTGCGGAGCAGGTCAGAACCTGGGCAGGACAGGGTAAACAGGGTGCGGAGCAGGTCGGAACCCAGTCAGGGTAAACAGGGTGCAGAGCAGGTCAGAACCCAGTCAGGGTAAACAGGGTGCGGAGCAGGTCAGAACCCAGTCAGGGTAAACAGGGTGCGGAGCAGGTCGGAACCCAGTCAGGGTAAACAGGGTGCGGAGCAGATCAGAACCCGGGCAGGGTAAACAGTGTGCAGAGCAGGTCGGAACCCAGTCAGGGTAAACTGGGTGCGGAGCAGATCAGAACCCGGGCAGGGTAAACAGGGTGCGGAGCAGATCAGAACTCAGTCAGGGGAAACAGGGTGCGGAGCAGACCAGAACCCGGGCAGGGTAAACAGGGTGCGGAGCAGATCAGAACTCAGTCAGGGGAAACAGGGTGCGGAGCAGATCAGAACCCAGTCAGGGTAAACAGGGTGCGGAGCAGGTCAGAACCCAGTCAGGGTAAACAGGGTGCGGAGCAGATCAGAACCCGGGCAGGGTAAACAGGGTGCGGAGCAGGTCAGAACCTGGGCAGGACAGGGTAAACAGGGTGCGGAGCAGGTCAGAACCTGGGCAGGACAGGGTAAACAGGGTGCGGAGCAGGTCAGAACCCAGTCAGGGTAAACAGGGTGCGGAGCAGATCAGAACCCGGGCAGGGTAAACAGGGTGCGGAGCAGGTCAGAACCTGGGCAGGACAGGGTAAACAAGGTGCGGAGCAGGTCGGAACCCAGTCAGGGTAGACAGGGTGCAGAGCAGATCAGAACCCAGTCAGGGTAAACAGGGAGCGGAGCAGGTCGGAACCCAGTCAGGGTAAACAGGGTGCGGAGCAGGTCAGAACCCAGTCAGGGTAAACAGGGTGCGGAGCAGGTCAGAACCCAGTCAGGGTAAACAGGGTGCGGAGCAGGTCGGAACCCAGTCAGGGTAAACAGGGTGCGGAGCAGATCAGAACCCAGTTAGGGTAAACAGGGTGCGGAGCAGGTCGGAACCCAGTCAGGGTAAACAGGGTGCGGAGCAGGTCGGAACCCAGTCAGGGTAAACAGGGTGCGGAGCAGGTCGGAACCCAGTCAGGGTAAACAGGGTGCGGAGCAGATCAGAACCCAGTTAGGGTAAACAGGGTGCGGAGCAGGTCGGAACCCAGTCAGGGTAAACAGGGTGCAGAGCAGGTCGGAACCCAGTCAGGGTAAACAGGGTGCAGAGCAGGTCAGAACCCAGTCAGGGTAAACAGGGTGCGGAGCAGGTCAGAACCCAGTCAGGGTAAACAGGGTGCGGAGCAGGTCGGAACCCAGTCAGGGTAAACAGGGTGCGGAGCAGATCGGAACCCAGTTAGGGTAAACAGGGTGCGGAGCAGGTCGGAACCCAGTCAGGGTAAACAGGGTGCGGAGCAGGTCAGAACCCGGGCAGGGTAAACAGGGTGCGGAGCAGGTCAGAACCCGGTCAGGGTAAACAGGGTGCGGAGCAGGTCAGAACCCAGTCAGGGTAAACAGGGTGCGGAGCAGATCAGAACCCGGGCAGGGTAAAGAGTGTGCGGAGCAGATCAGAACCCAGTCAGGGTAAACAGGGTGCGGAGCAGATCAGAACCCGGGCAGGGTAAACAGGGTGCGGACCAGGTCAGAACCCGGGCAGGGTAAACAGGGTGCAGAGCAGATCAGAACCCAGTCAGGGTAAACAGGGTGCGGAGCAGGTCGGAACCCAGTCAGGGTAAACAGGGTGCGGAGCAGGTCAGAACCCAGTCAGGGTAAACAGGGTGCGGAGCAGGTCAGAACCCAGTCAGGGTAAACAGGGTGCGGAGCAGATCAGAACCCGGGCAGGGTAAACAGTGTGTGGAGCAGGTCGGAACCCAGTCAGGGTAAACAGGGTGCGGATCAGGTCAGAACCCAGTCAGGGTAAACAGGGTGCGGAGCAGATCGGAACCCAGTCAGGGTAAACAGGGTGCGGAGCAGATCAGAACCCGGGCAGGGTAAACAGGGTGTGGAGCAGGTCGGAACCCAGTCAGGGTAAACAGGGTGCGGAGCAGGTCGGAACCCCGTCAGGGTAAACAGGGTGCGGAGCAAGTCAGAACCCGGGCAGGGTAAACAGGGTGCGGAGCAGGTCAGAACCCAGTCAGGGTAAACAGGGTGCGGAGCAGGTCAGAACCCGGGCAGGGTAAACTGGGTGTGGAGCAGATCAGAACCCAGTCAGGGTAAACTGGGTCTGGAGCAGATCAGAACCCAGTCAGGGTAAACAGGGTGCGGAGCAGGTCATACCCCGGGCAGGGTAAACAGGGTGCGGAGCAGGTCGGAACCTGGGCAGGACAGGGTAAACAGGGTGCGGAGCAGGTCAGAACCCGGGCAGGGTAAACAGGGTGCGGAGCAGGTCGGAACCTGGGCAGGACAGGGTAAACAGGGTGCGGAGCAGGTCAGAACCCAGTCAGGGTAAACAGGGTGCGGAGCAGATCAGAACCCAGTCAGGGTAAACAGGGTGCAGAGCAGATCAGAACTCATTCAGGGGAAACAGGGTGCGGAGCAGATCAGAACCCAGTCAGGGTAAACAGGGTGCGGAGCAGATCAGAACCCAGTCAGGGTAAACAGGGTGCGGAGCAGATCAGAACCCGGGCAGGGTAAACAGGGTGCCGAGCAGATCAGAACCCGGGCAGGGTAAACAGGGTGCGGAGCAGGTCAGAACCCGGGCAGGGTAAACTGGGTGTGGAGCAGATCAGAACCCAGTCAGGGTAAACTGGGTGTGGAGCAGATCAGAACCCAGTCAGGCAAAACAGGGTGCGGAGCAGGTCAGAACCCGGGCAGGGTAAACAGGGTGCGGAGCAGGTCGGAACCTGGGCAGGACAGGGTAAACAGGGTGCGGAGCAGGTCAGAACCCAGTCAGGGTAAACAGGGTGCGGAGCAGATCAGAACCCGGGCAGGGTAAACTGGGTGTGGAGCAGATCAGAACCCAGTCAGGGTAAACAGGGTGCAGAGCAGATCAGAACTCATTCAGGGGAAACAGGGTGCGGAGCAGATCAGAACCCAGTCAGGGTAAACAGGGTGCGGAGCAGATCAGAACCCAGTCAGGGTAAACAGGGTGCGGAGCAGATCAGAACCCGGGCAGGGTAAACAGGGTGCGGAGCAGATCAGAACTCATTCAGGGGAAACAGGGTGCGGAGCAGATCAGAACCCAGTCAGGGTAAACAGGGTGCGGAGTAGATCAGAACCCGGGCAGGGTAAACAGGGTGCGGAGCAGATCAGAACCCGGGCAGGGTAAACAGGGTGCGGAGCAGGTCAGAACCCTGGCAGGGTAAACAGGGTGCGGAGCAGGTCGGAACCCAGTCACGGTAAACAGGGTGCAGAGCAGATCAGAACCCGGGCAGGGTAAACAGGGTGCGGAGCAGATCAGAACCCGGGCAGGGTAAACAGGGTGCGGAGCAGATCAGAACCCGGGCAGGGTAAACAGGGTGCGGAGCAGATCAGAACCCAGTCAGGGTAAACAGGGTGCGGAGCAGGTCGGAACCCAGTCTGGGTAAACAGGGTGCAGAGCAGGTCAGAACCCAGTTAGGGTAAACAGGGTGCGGAGCAGATCAGAACCCGGGCAGGGGAAACAGGGTGCGGAGCAGGTCGGAACCCAGTCAGGGTAAACAGGGTGCGGAGCAGATCAGAACCCGGGCAGGGGAAACAGGGTGCGGAGCAGGTCGGAACCCAGTCAGGGTAAACAGGGTGCGGAGCAGATCAGAACCCGGGCAGGGGAAACAGGGTGCGGAGCAGGTCGGAACCCAGTCAGGGTAAACAGGGTGCGGAGCAGATCAGAACCCGGGCAGGGGAAACAGGGTGCGGAGCAGGTCGGAACCCAGTCAGGGTAAACAGGGTGCGGAGCAGATCAGAACCCGGGCAGGGGAAACAGGGTGCGGAGCAGGTCAGAACCCAGTCAGGGTAAACAGGGTGCGGAGCAGGTCAGAACCCGGGCAGGGTAAACAGGGTGCGGAGCAGATCAGAACCCAGTCAGGGTAAACAGGGTGCGGAGCAGGTCGGAACCCAGTCAGGGTAAACAGGGTGCGGAGCAGGTCAGAACCCAGTCAGGGTAAACAGGGTGCGGAGCAGATCAGAACCCGGGCAGGGGAAACAGGGTGCGGAGCAGGTCAGAACCCAGTCAGGGTAAACAGGGTGCGGAGCAGATCGGAACCCAGTCAGGGTAAACAGGGTGCGGAGCAGGTCGGAACCCAGTCAGGGTAAACAGGGTGCGGAGCAGATCAGAACCCGGGCAGGGTAAACAGGGTGCGGAGCAGATCAGAACCCAGTCAGGGTAAACAGGGTGCGGAGCAGATCAGAATCCGGGCAGGGTAAACAGGGTGCAGAGCCGATCAGAACCCGGTCAGGGTAAACAGGGTGCGGAGCAGGTCGGAACCCAGTCAGGGTAAACAGGGTGCGGAGCAGATCAGAACCCAGTCAGGGTAAACAGGGTGCGGAGCAGGTCGGAACCCAGTCAGGGTAAACAGGGTGCGGAGCAGGTCAGATCCCAGTCAGGGTAAACAGGGTGCGGAGCAGGTCGGAACCCAGTTAGGGTAAACAGGGTGCGGAGCAGATCAGAACCCAGTCAGGGTAAACAGGGTGCGGAGCAGATCAGAATCCGGGCAGGGTAAACAGGGTGCAGAGCCGATCAGAACCCGGTCAGGGTAAACAGGGTGCGGAGCAGGTCGGAACCCAGTCAGGGTAAACAGGGTGCGGAGCAGATCAGAACCCAGTCAGGGTAAACAGGGTGCGGAGCAGGTCGGAACCCAGTCAGGGTAAACAGGGTGCGGAGCAGGTCGGAACCCAGTCAGGGTAAACAGGGTGCGGAGCAGGTCGGAACCCAGTCAGGGTAAACAGGGTGAGGAGCAAGTCAGAACCCGGGCAGGGTAAACAGGGTGCGGAGCAGGTCAGAACCCAGTCAGGGTAAACAGGGTGCGGAGCAGGTCAGAACCCGGGCAGGGTAAACAGGGTGCGGAGCAGATCAGAACCTGGGCAGGACAGGGTAAACAGGGTGCGGAGCAGGTCAGAACCCAGTCAGGGTAAACAGGGTGCGGAGCAGATCAGAACCCGGGCAGGGTAAACTGGGCGTGGAGCAGATCAGAACCCAGTCAGGGTAAACAGGGTGTGGAGCAGATCAGAACTCAGTCAGGGGAAACAGGGTGCGGAGCAGATCAGAACCCAGTCAGGGTAAACAGGGTGCGGAGCAGGTCAGAACCCAGTCAGGGTAAACAGGGTGCGGAGCAGATCAGAACCCGGGCAGGGTAAACAGGGTGCGGAGCAGGTCAGAACCTGGGCAGGACAGGGTAAACAGGTTGCGGAGCAGGTCGGAACCCAGTCAGGGTAAACAGGGTGCGGAGCAGGTCGGAACCCAGTCAGGGTAAACAGGGTGCGGAGCAGGTCAGAACCCAGTCAGGGTAAACAGGGTGCGGAGCAGGTCGGAACCCAGTCAGGGTAAACAGGGTGCGGAGCAGGTCAGAACCCAGTCAGGGTAAACAGGGTGCGGAGCAGATCAGAACCCGGGCAGGGTAAACAGGGTGCAGAGCAGGTCAGAACATGGGCAGGACAGGGTAAACAGGGTGCGGAGCAGGTCGGAACCCAGTCAGGGTAAACAGGGTGCGGAGCAGGTCAGAACCCAGTCAGGGTAAACAGGGTGCGGAGCAGGTCAGAACCCAGTCAGGGTAAACAGGGAGCGGAGCAGGTCGGAACCCAGTCAGGGTAAACAGGGTGCGGAGCAGGTCAGAACCCAGTCAGGGTAAACAGGGTGCGGAGCAGGTCAGAACCCAGTCAGGGTAAACAGGGTGCGGAGCAGGTCGGAACCCAGTCAGGGTAAACAGGGTGCGGAGCAGATCAGAACTCGGTCAGGGTAAACAGGGTGCGGAGCAGATCAGAACCCAGTCAGGGTAAACAGGGTGCGGAGCAGGTCGGAACCCAGTCAGGGTAAACAGGGTGCGGAGCAGATCGGAACCCAGTCAGGGTAAACAGGGTGCGGAGCAGGTCGGAACCCAGTCAGGGTAAACAGGGTGCGGAGCAGATCAGAACCCGGGCAGGGTAAACAGGGTGCGGAGCAGATCAGAACCCAGTCAGGGTAAACAGGGTGCGGAGCAGATCAGAATCCGGGCAGGGTAAACAGGGTGCAGAGCCGATCAGAACCCGGTCAGGGTAAACAGGGTGCGGAGCAGGTCGGAACCCAGTCAGGGTAAACAGGGTGCGGAGCAGGTCAGAACCCAGTCAGGGTAAACAGGGTGCGGAGCAGGTCAGAACCCAGTCAGGGTAAACAGGGTGCGGAGCAGGTCGGAATCCAGTCAGGGTAAACAGGGTGCGGAGCAGATCAGAACCCGGTCAGGGTAAACAGGGTGCGGAGCAGATCAGAACCCAGTCAGGGTAAACAGGGTGCGGAGCAGGTCGGAACCCAGTCAGGGTAAACAGGGTGCGGAGCAGATCGGAACCCAGTCAGGGTAAACAGGGTGCGGAGCAGGTCGGAACCCAGTCAGGGTAAACAGGGTGAGGAGCAAGTCAGAACCCGGGCAGGGTAAACAGGGTGCGGAGCAGGTCAGAACCCAGTCAGGGTAAACAGGGTGCGGAGCAGATCAGAACCCGGGCAGGGTAAACAGTGTGCGGAGCAGATCAGAACCCAGTCAGGGTAAACAGGGTGCGGAGCAGATCAGAACCCGGGCAGGGTAAACAGGGTGCGGACCAGGTCAGAACCCGGGCAGGGTAAACAGGGTGCAGAGCAGATCAGAACCCAGTCAGGGTAAACAGGGTGCGGAGCAGGTCGGAACCCAGTCAGGGTAAACAGGGTGCGGAGCAGGTCAGAACCCAGTCAGGGTAAACAGGGTGCGGAGCAGGTCAGAACCCAGTCAGGGTAAACAGGGTGCGGAGCAGATCAGAACCCGGGCAGGGTAAACAGTGTGTGGAGCAGGTCGGAACCCAGTCAGGGTAAACAGGGTGCGGATCAGGTCAGAACCCAGTCAGGGTAAACAGGGTGCGGAGCAGATCGGAACCCAGTCAGGGTAAACAGGGTGCGGAGCAGATCAGAACCCGGGCAGGGTAAACAGGGTGTGGAGCAGGTCGGAACCCAGTCAGGGTAAACAGGGTGCGGAGCAGGTCGGAAACCCGTCAGGGTAAACAGGGTGCGGAGCAAGTCAGAACCCGGGCAGGGTAAACAGGTTGCGGAGCAGGTCAGAACCCAGTCAGGGTAAACAGGGTGCGGAGCAGGTCAGAACCCAGTCAGGGTAAACAGGGTGCGGAGCAGGTCAGAACCCGGGCAGGGTAAACTGGGTGTGGAGCAGATCAGAACCCAGTCAGGGTAAACTGGGTCTGGAGCAGATCAGAACCCAGTCAGGGTAAACAGGGTGCGGAGCAGGTCAGAACCCGGGCAGGGTAAACAGGGTGCGGAGCAGGTCGGAACCTGGGCAGGACAGGGTAAACAGGGTGCGGAGCAGGTCAGAACCCGGGCAGGGTAAACAGGGTGCGGAGCAGGTCGGAACCTGGGCAGGACAGGGTAAACAGGGTGCGGAGCAGGTCAGAACCCAGTCAGGGTAAACAGGGTGCGGAGCAGATCAGAACCCAGTCAGGGTAAACAGGGTGCAGAGCAGATCAGAACTCATTCAGGGGAAACAGGGTGCGGAGCAGATCAGAACCCAGTCAGGGTAAACAGGGTGCGGAGCAGATCAGAACCCAGTCAGGGTAAACAGGGTGCGGAGCAGATCAGAACCCGGGCAGGGTAAACAGGGTGCGGAGCAGATCAGAACTCATTCAGGGGAAACAGGGTGCGGAGCAGATCAGAACCCAGTCAGGGTAAACAGGGTGCGGAGCAGATCAGAACCCGGGCAGGGTAAACAGGGTGCGGAGCAGATCAGAACCCGGGCAGGGTAAACAGGGTGCGGAGCAGGTCAGAACCCGGGCAGGGTAAACTGGGTGTGGAGCAGATCAGAACCCAGTCAGGGTAAACTGGGTGTGGAGCAGATCAGAACCCAGTCAGGCAAAACAGGGTGCGGAGCAGGTCAGAACCCGGGCAGGGTAAACAGGGTGCGGAGCAGGTCGGAACCTGGGCAGGACAGGGTAAACAGGGTGCGGAGCAGGTCAGAACCCAGTCAGGGTAAACAGGGTGCGGAGCAGATCAGAACCCGGGCAGGGTAAACTGGGTGTGGAGCAGATCAGAACCCAGTCAGGGTAAACAGGGTGCAGAGCAGATCAGAACTCATTCAGGGGAAACAGGGTGCGGAGCAGATCAGAACCCAGTCAGGGTAAACAGGGTGCGGAGCAGATCAGAACCCAGTCAGGGTAAACAGGGTGCGGAGCAGATCAGAACCCGGGCAGGGTAAACAGGGTGCGGAGCAGATCAGAACTCATTCAGGGGAAACAGGGTGCGGAGCAGATCAGAACCCAGTCAGGGTAAACAGGGTGCGGAGTAGATCAGAACCCGGGCAGGGTAAACAGGGTGCGGAGCAGATCAGAACCCGGGCAGGGTAAACAGGGTGCGGAGCAGGTCAGAACGCAGTCAGGGTAAACAGGGTGCGGAGCAGGTCGGAACCCAGTCACGGTAAACAGGGTGCAGAGCAGATCAGAACCAGGGCAGGGTAAACAGGGTGCGGAGCAGATCAGAACCCGGGCAGGGTAAACAGGGTGCGGAGCAGATCAGAACCCGGGCAGGGTAAACAGGGTGCGGAGCAGATCAGAACCCGGGCAGGGGAAACAGGGTGCGGAGCAGGTCGGAACCCAGTCAGGGTAAACAGGGTGCGGAGCAGATCAGAACCCGGGCAGGGGAAACAGGGTGCGGAGCAGGTCAGAACCCAGTCAGGGTAAACAGGGTGCGGAGCAGGTCAGAACCCGGGCAGGGTAAACAGGGTGCGGAGCAGATCAGAACCCAGTCAGGGTAAACAGGGTGCGGAGCAGGTCGGAACCCAGTCAGGGTAAACAGGGTGCGGAGCAGGTCAGAACCCAGTCAGGGTAAACAGGGTGCGGAGCAGATCAGAACCCGGGCAGGGGAAACAGGGTGCGGAGCAGGTCAGAACCCAGTCAGGGTAAACAGGGTGCGGAGCAGATCGGAACCCAGTCAGGGTAAACAGGGTGCGGAGCAGGTCGGAACCCAGTCAGGGTAAACAGGGTGCGGAGCAGATCAGAACCCGGGCAGGGTAAACAGGGTGCGGAGCAGATCAGAACCCAGTCAGGGTAAACAGGGTGCGGAGCAGATCAGAATCCGGGCAGGGTAAACAGGGTGCAGAGCCGATCAGAACCCGGTCAGGGTAAACAGGGTGCGGAGCAGGTCGGAACCCAGTCAGGGTAAACAGGGTGCGGAGCAGATCAGAACCCAGTCAGGGTAAACAGGGTGCGGAGCAGGTCGGAACCCAGTCAGGGTAAACAGGGTGCGGAGCAGGTCAGATCCCAGTCAGGGTAAACAGGGTGCGGAGCAGGTCGGAACCCAGTTAGGGTAAACAGGGTGCGGAGCAGATCAGAACCCAGTCAGGGTAAACAGGGTGCGGAGCAGATCAGAATCCGGGCAGGGTAAACAGGGTGCAGAGCCGATCAGAACCCGGTCAGGGTAAACAGGGTGCGGAGCAGGTCGGAACCCAGTCAGGGTAAACAGGGTGCGGAGCAGATCAGAACCCAGTCAGGGTAAACAGGGTGCGGAGCAGGTCGGAACCCAGTCAGGGTAAACAGGGTGCGGAGCAGGTCGGAACCCAGTCAGGGTAAACAGGGTGAGGAGCAAGTCAGAACCCGGGCAGGGTAAACAGGGTGCGGAGCAGGTCAGAACCCAGTCAGGGTAAACAGGGTGCGGAGCAGGTCAGAACCCGGGCAGGGTAAACAGGGTGCGGAGCAGATCAGAACCTGGGCAGGACAGGGTAAACAGGGTGCGGAGCAGGTCAGAACCCAGTCAGGGTAAACAGGGTGCGGAGCAGATCAGAACCCGGGCAGGGTAAACTGGGTGTGGAGCAGATCAGAACCCAGTCAGGGTAAACAGGGTGCGGAGCAGATCAGAACTCAGTCAGGGGAAACAGGGTGCGGAGCAGATCAGAACCCAGTCAGGGTAAACAGGGTGCGGAGCAGGTCAGAACCCAGTCAGGGTAAACAGGGTGCGGAGCAGATCAGAACCCGGGCAGGGTAAACAGGGTGCGGAGCAGGTCAGAACCTGGGCAGGACAGGGTAAACAGGTTGCGGAGCAGGTCGGAACCCGGTCAGGGTAAACAGGGTGCGGAGCAGGTCGGAACCCAGTCAGGGTAAACAGGGTGCGGAGCAGGTCAGAACCCAGTCAGGGTAAACAGGGTGCGGAGCAGGTCGGAACCCAGTCAGGGTAAACAGGGTGCGGAGCAGGTCAGAACCCAGTCAGGGTAAACAGGGTGCGGAGCAGGTCAGAACCCAGTCAGGGTAAACAGGGTGCGGAGCAGGTCGGAACCCAGTCAGGGTAAACAGGGTGCGGAGCAGATCAGAACCCGGTCAGGGTAAACAGGGTGCGGAGCAGATCAGAACCCAGTCAGGGTAAACAGGGTGCGGAGCAGATCAGAACTCAGTCAGGGGAAACAGGGTGCGGAGCAGATCAGAACCCAGTCAGGGTAAACAGGGTGCGGAGCAGGTCAGAACCCAGTCAGGGTAAACAGGGTGCGGAGCAGATCAGAACCCGGGCAGGGTAAACAGGGTGCGGAGCAGGTCAGAACCTGGGCAGGACAGGGTAAACAGGGTGCGGAGCAGGTCGGAACCCAGTCAGGGTAAACAGGGTGCGGAGCAGGTCAGAACCCAGTCAGGGTAAACAGGGTGCGGAGCAGGTCAGAACCCAGTCAGGGTAAACAGGGTGCGGAGCAGGTCGGAACCCAGTCAGGGTAAACAGGGTGCGGAGCAGGTCAGAACCCAGTCAGGGTAAACAGGGTGCGGAGCAGGTCAGAACCCAGTCAGGGTAAACAGGGTGCGGAGCAGGTCGGAACCCAGTCAGGGTAAACAGGGTGCGGAGCAGATCAGAACCCGGTCAGGGTAAACAGGGTGCGGAGCAGATCAGAACCCAGTCAGGGTAAACAGGGTGCGGAGCAGGTCGGAACCCATTCAGGGTAAACAGGGTGCGGAGCAGGTCGGAACCCAGTCAGGGTAAACAGGGTGCGGAGCAGGTCGGAACCCAGTCAGGGTAAACAGGGTGAGGAGCAAGTCAGAACCCGGGCAGGGTAAACAGGGTGCGGAGCAGGTCAGAACCCAGTCAGGGTAAACAGGGTGCGGAGCAGGTCAGAACCCGGGCAGGGTAAACAGGGTGCGGAGCACATCAGAACCTGGGCAGGACAGGGTAAACAGGGTGCGGAGCAGGTCAGAACCCAGTCAGGGTAAACAGGGTGCGGAGCAGATCAGAACCCGGGCAGGGTAAACTGGGTGTGGAGCAGATCAGAACCCAGTCAGGGTAAACAGGGTGCGGAGCAGATCAGAACCCGGGCAGGGGAAACAGGGTGCGGAGCAGGTCAGAACCCAGTCAGGGTAAACAGGGTGCGGAGCAGATCGGAACCCAGTCAGGGTAAACAGGGTGCGGAGCAGGTCGGAACCCAGTCAGGGTAAACAGGGTGCGGAGCAGATCAGAACCCGGGCAGGGTAAACTGGGTGTGGAGCAGATCAGAACCCAGTCAGGGTAAACAGGGTGCGGAGCAGATCAGAACTCAGTCAGGGGAAACAGGGTGCGGAGCAGATCAGAACCCAGTCAGGGTAAACAGGGTGCGGAGCAGGTCAGAACCCAGTCAGGGTAAACAGGGTGCGGAGCAGATCAGAACCCGGGCAGGGTAAACAGGGTGCGGAGCAGGTCAGAACCTGGGCAGGACAGGGTAAACAGGGTGCGGAGCAGGTCGGAACCCAGTCAGGGTAAACAGGGTGCGGAGCAGGTCAGAACCCAGTCAGGGTAAACAGGGTGCGGAGCAGGTCAGAACCCAGTCAGGGTAAACAGGGTGCGGAGCAGGTCGGAACCCAGTCAGGGTAAACAGGGTGCGGAGCAGGTCAGAACCCAGTCAGGGTAAACAGGGTGCGGAGCAGGTCAGAACCCAGTCAGGGTAAACAGGGTGCGGAGCAGGTCGGAACCCAGTCAGGGTAAACAGGGTGCGGAGCAGATCAGAACCCGGTCAGGGTAAACAGTGTGCGGAGCAGATCAGAACCCAGTCAGGGTAAACAGGGTGCGGAGCAGGTCGGAACCCAGTCAGGGTAAACAGGGTGCGGAGCAGGTCGGAACCCAGTCAGGGTAAACAGGGTGCGGAGCAGGTCGGAACCCAGTCAGGGTAAACAGGGTGAGGAGCAAGTCAGAACCCGGGCAGGGTAAACAGGGTGCGGAGCAGGTCAGAACCCAGTCAGGGTAAACAGGGTGCGGAGCAGGTCAGAACCCGGGCAGGGTAAACAGGGTGCGGAGCAGATCAGAACCTGGGCAGGACAGGGTAAACAGGGTGCGGAGCAGGTCAGAACCCAGTCAGGGTAAACAGGGTGCGGAGCAGATCAGAACCCGGGCAGGGTAAACTGGGTGTGGAGCAGATCAGAACCCAGTCAGGGTAAACAGGGTGCGGAGCAGATCAGAACCCGGGCAGGGGAAACAGGGTGCGGAGCAGGTCAGAACCCAGTCAGGGTAAACAGGGTGCGGAGCAGATCGGAACCCAGTCAGGGTAAACAGGGTGCGGAGCAGGTCGGAACCCAGTCAGGGTAAACAGGGTGCGGAGCAGATCAGAACCCGGGCAGGGTAAACAGGGTGCGGAGCAGATCAGAACCCAGTCAGGGTAAACAGGGTGCGGAGCAGATCAGAATCCGGGCAGGGTAAACAGGGTGCAGAGCCGATCAGAACCCGGTCAGGGTAAACAGGGTGCGGAGCAGGTCGGAACCCAGTCAGGGTATACAGGGTGCGGAGCAGATCAGAACCCAGTCAGGGTAAACAGGGTGCGGAGCAGGTCGGAACCCAGTCAGGGTAAACAGGGTGCGGAGCAGGTCAGATCCCAGTCAGGGTAAACAGGGTGCGGAGCAGGTCGGAACCCAGTTAGGGTAAACAGGGTGCGGAGCAGATCAGAACCCAGTCAGGGTAAACAGGGTGCGGAGCAGATCAGAATCCGGGCAGGGTAAACAGGGTGCAGAGCCGATCAGAACCCGGTCAGGGTAAATAGGGTGCGGAGCAGGTCGGAACCCAGTCAGGGTAAACAGGGTGCGGAGCAGATCAGAACCCAGTCAGGGTAAACAGGGTGCGGAGCAGGTCGGAACCCAGTCAGGGTAAACAGGGTGCGGAGCAGGTCGGAACCCAGTCAGGGTAAACAGGGTGCGGAGCAGGTCGGAACCCAGTCAGGGTAAACAGGGTGAGGAGCAAGTCAGAACCCGGGCAGGGTAAACAGGGTGCGGAGCAGGTCAGAACCCAGTCAGGGTAAACAGGGTGCGGAGCAGGTCAGAACCCGGGCAGGGTAAACAGGGTGCGGAGCAGATCAGAACCTGGGCAGGACAGGGTAAACAGGGTGCGGAGCAGGTCAGAACCCAGTCAGGGTAAACAGGGTGCGGAGCAGATCAGAACCCGGGCAGGGTAAACTGGGTGTGGAGCAGATCAGAACCCAGTCAGGGTAAACAGGGTGCGGAGCAGATCAGAACTCAGTCAGGGGAAACAGGGTGCGGAGCAGATCAGAACCCAGTCAGGGTAAACAGGGTGCGGAGCAGGTCAGAACCCAGTCAGGGTAAACAGGGTGCGGAGCAGATCAGAACCCGGGCAGGGTAAACAGGGTGCGGAGCAGGTCAGAACCTGGGCAGGACAGGGTAAACAGGTTGCGGAGCAGGTCGGAACCCAGTCAGGGTAAACAGGGTGCGGAGCAGGTCGGAACCCAGTCAGGGTAAACAGGGTGCGGAGCAGGTCAGAACCCAGTCAGGGTAAACAGGGTGCGGAGCAGGTCGGAACCCAGTCAGGGTAAACAGGGTGCGGAGCAGGTCAGAACCCAGTCAGGGTAAACAGGGTGCGGAGCAGGTCAGAACCCAGTCAGGGTAAACAGGGTGCGGAGCAGGTCGGAACCCAGTCAGGGTAAACAGGGTGCGGAGCAGATCAGAACCCGGTCAGGGTAAACAGGGTGCGGAGCAGATCAGAACCCAGTCAGGGTAAACAGGGTGCGGAGCAGATCAGAACTCAGTCAGGGGAAACAGGGTGCGGAGCAGATCAGAACCCAGTCAGGGTAAACAGGGTGCGGAGCAGGTCAGAACCCAGTCAGGGTAAACAGGGTGCGGAGCAGATCAGAACCCGGGCAGGGTAAACAGGGTGCGGAGCAGGTCAGAACCTGGGCAGGACAGGGTAAACAGGGTGCGGAGCAGGTCGGAACCCAGTCAGGGTAAACAGGGTGCGGAGCAGGTCAGAACCCAGTCAGGGTAAACAGGGTGCGGAGCAGGTCAGAACCCAGTCAGGGTAAACAGGGTGCGGAGCAGGTCGGAACCCAGTCAGGGTAAACAGGGTGCGGAGCAGGTCAGAACCCAGTCAGGGTAAACAGGGTGCGGAGCAGGTCAGAACCCAGTCAGGGTAAACAGGGTGCGGAGCAGGTCGGAACCCAGTCAGGGTAAACAGGGTGCGGAGCAGATCAGAACCCGGTCAGGGTAAACAGGGTGCGGAGCAGATCAGAACCCAGTCAGGGTAAACAGGGTGCGGAGCAGGTCGGAACCCAGTCAGGGTAAACAGGGTGCGGAGCAGGTCGGAACCCAGTCAGGGTAAACACGGTGCGGAGCAGGTCGGAACCCAGTCAGGGTAAACAGGGTGAGGAGCAAGTCAGAACCCGGGCAGGGTAAACAGGGTGCGGAGCAGGTCAGAACCCAGTCAGGGTAAACAGGGTGCGGAGCAGGTCAGAACCCGGGCAGGGTAAACAGGGTGCGGAGCAGATCAGAACCTGGGCAGGACAGGGTAAACAGGGTGCGGATCAGGTCAGAACCCAGTCAGGGTAAACAGGGTGCGGAGCAGATCAGAACCCGGGCAGGGTAAACTGGGTGTGGAGCAGATCAGAACCCAGTCAGGGTAAACAGGGTGCGGAGCAGATCAGAACTCAGTCAGGGGAAACAGGGTGCGGAGCAGATCAGAACCCAGTCAGGGTAAACAGGGTGCGGAGCAAGTCAGAACCCAGTCAGGGTAAACAGGGTGCGGAGCAGATCAGAACCCGGGCAGGGTAAACAGGGTGCGGAGCAGGTCAGAACCTGGGCAGGACAGGGTAAACAGGGTGCGGAGCAGGTCGGAACCCAGTCAGGGTAAACAGGGTGCGGAGCAGGTCGGAACCCAGTCAGGGTAAACAGGGTGCGGAGCAGGTCAGAACCCAGTCAGGGTAAACAGGGTGCGGAGCAGGTCGGAACCCAGTCAGGGTAAACAGGGTGCGGAGCAGGTCAGAACCCAGTCAGGGTAAACAGGGTGCGGAGCAGGTCGGAACCCAGTCAGGGTAAACAGGGTGCGGAGCAGATCAGAACCCGGTCAGGGTAAACAGGGTGCGGAGCAGATCAGAACCCAGTCAGGGTAAACAGGGTGCGGAGCAGATCAGAACTCAGTCAGGGGAAACAGGGTGCGGAGCAGATCAGAACCCAGTCAGGGTAAACAGGGTGCGGAGCAGGTCAGAACCCAGTCAGGGTAAACAGGGTGCGGAGCAGATCAGAACCCGGGCAGGGTAAACAGGGTGCGGAGCAGGTCAGAACCTGGGCAGGACAGGGTAAACAGGGTGCGGAGCAGGTCGGAACCCAGTCAGGGTAAACAGGGTGCGGAGCAGGTCAGAACCCAGTCAGGGTAAACAGGGTGCGGAGCAGGTCAGAACCCAGTCAGGGTAAACAGGGTGCGGAGCAGGTCGGAACCCAGTCAGGGTAAACAGGGTGCGGAGCAGGTCGGAACCCAGTCAGGGTAAACAGGGTGCGGAGCAGGTCAGAACCCAGTCAGGGTAAACAGGGTGCGGAGCAGGTCGGAACCCAGTCAGGGTAAACAGGGTGCGGAGCAGATCAGAACCCGGTCAGGGTAAACAGGGTGCGGAGCAGATCAGAACCCAGTCAGGGTAAACAGGGTGCAGAGCAGGTCGGAACCCTGTCAGGGTAAACAGGGTGCGGAGCAGATCAGAACCCGGGCAGGGTAAACAGGGTGCGGAGCAGATCAGAACCCAGTCAGGGTAAACAGGGTGCGGAGCAGATCAGATCCCGGGCAGGGTAAACAGGGTGTGGAGCAGATCAGAACCCAGTCAGAGTAAACAGGGTGCGGAGCAGGTCAGAACCCAGTCAGGGTAAACAGGGTGCGGAGCAAATCAGAACCCGGGCAGGGTAAACTGGGTGTGGAGCAGATCAGAACCCAGTCAGGGTAAACAGGGTGCGGAGCAGATCAGAACCCAGTCAGGGTAAACAGGGTGCGGAGCAGGTCAGAACCCAGTCAGGGTAAACAGGGTGCGGAGCAGGTCAGAACCCGGGCAGGGTAAACAGGGTGCGGAGCAGATCAGAACCCAGTCAGGGTAAACAGGGTGCGGAGCAGGTCGGAACCCAGTCAGGGTAAACAGGGTGCGGAGCAGGTCAGAACCCAGTCAGGGTAAACAGGGTGCGGAGCAGATCAGAATCCGGGCAGGGTAAACAGGGTGCAGAGCCGATCAGAACCCGGTCCGGGTAAACAGGGTGCAGAGCAGGTCGGAATCCAGTCAGGGTAAACAGGGTGCGTAGCAGGTCGGAACCCAGTCAGGGTAAACAGGGTGCGGAGCAGGTCGGAACCCAGTCAGGGTAAACAGGGTGCGGAGCAAGTCAGAACCCGGGCAGGGTAAACAGGGTGCGGAGCAGGTCAGAACCCAGTCAGGGTAAACAGGGTGCGGAGCAGGTCAGAACCCGGGCAGGGTAAACAGGGTGCGGAGCAGATCAGAACCTGGGCAGGACAGGGTAAACAGGGTGCGGAGCAGGTCAGAACCCAGTCAGGGTAAACAGGGTGCGGAGCAGATCAGAACCCGGGCAGGGTAAACTGGGTGTGGAGCAGATCAGAACCCAGTCAGGGTAAACAGGGTGCGGAGCAGATCAGAACTCAGTCAGGGGAAACAGGGTGCGGAGCAGATCAGAACCCAGTCAGGGTAAACAGGGTGCGGAGCAGGTCAGAACCCAGTCAGGGTAAACAGGGTGCGGAGCAGATCAGAACCCGGGCAGGGTAAACAGGGTGCGGAGCAGGTCTGAACCTGGGCAGGACAGGGTAAACAGGGTGCGGAGCAGGTCGGAACCCAGTCAGGGTAAACAGGGTGCGGAGCATGTCAGAACCCAGTCAGGGTAAACAGGGTGCGGAGCAGGTCAGAACCCAGTCAGGGTAAACAGGGTGCGGAGCAGGTCGGAACCCAGTCAGGGTAAACAGGGTGCGGAGCAGGTCAGAACCCAGTCAGGGTAAACAGGGTGCGGAGCAGGTCAGAACCCAGTCAGGGTAAACAGGGTGCGGAGAAGGTCGGAACCCAGTCACGGTAAACAGGGTGCGGAGCAGATCAGAACCCGGTCAGGGTAAACAGGGTGCGGAGCAGATCAGAACCCAGTCAGGGTAAACAGGGTGCGGAGCAGGTCGGAACCCAGTCAGGGTAAACAGGGTGCGGAGCAGATCAGAACCCGGGCAGGGTAAACAGGGTGCGGAGCAGATCAGAACCCAGTCAGGGTAAACAGGGTGCGGTGCAGATCAGAACCCGGGCAGGGTAAACAGGGTGCGGAGCAGGTCAGAACCCGGGCAGGGTAAACAGGGTGGGGAGCAGATCAGAACCCAGTCAGGGTAAACAGGGTGCGGAACAGATCAGAACCCGGGCAGGGTAAACAGGGTGCGGAGCAGATCAGAGCCCAGTCAGGGTAAACAGTATACGGAGCAGAGTACAGAGCCGGCAGAAAGCAGAAGACAGAACAAAACGACCACCCGCCTGGTCTCAGTCCCAAGGCCCCTTATAAGCACCTGCAGCTGAATTGGCCACGGGCATGTCTCCTTAAACCAGGAGGATCCTAACTGGCTACATGGTTATGGGAGGGACAGCTGCAGGACTTGGAGTCCGGAGTCTGTGGACCGGATCAAGATCTGGAACGCGGGCTTCGGACCGGACCGGACCCCGACAGATCCTTAATGATGGGTATCACATTCTTGAGACACTGTCTTTGGAAGTTGTCCTCGATGGTGGGGAGAGCTGTGTCCGTGATGGATCTGGTTGAGTCTACAACTCTCTGCAGTCTCTTTCCCCTCATTCCCACTCACTGTTCCCATGCCTTCCCTGACATTCATAAGTTCCTGGCTGGCATTTTACCTTCGTACCACTCTTCTGCACTAATCCCATCATTCTCTTCATATTTAAAATCTTTCTCTTTCTTTTTTGAATGGATTATACTCAATGATGAAGCCCGTGTGTGAAGAAACTTGTCATTTCTGTACTGAGTGGCCAACCCCTTATTTTAAGGCTGTGGACACCCTTGAAAACGTAATCCTATTTTTAGCAGATTTAGTAAATCTTATTTGGATTATATTTTGTTGTTTAAAACTCTGGCAAGTACAGACCCATTCTGGTTGACCTCTCCCCGTTCAACAAGCTTGAAAGAACTTTCAAAAGAATGCACTCCAAAACTCAAGCCAACTGTCATAGTTTCACAACTGGTTTTTGAAACTTAAAAATAAATTTTCATAATACAACATATATACAAAAAGATTTGTTGCAAAAAGAGTATTGTAATTTATTTTTAAATGCTTAGTATCATTTATTCAATGCATTCAGTAGTTTTAACTTCTCTTAAACAATAGCACCATCACCACCGATGTGGCCCTCTAAGGTGATGGTCAATGTTCGAGGGGCTTCCCCACCCAACTCTGCCCCTCCACATGTGGTGACAGAAGGAGCTTAGACTGTGATCTTTCCCCACAGAGCCTTTGCATTGTCTGCACTGAGCCTCAGCACAAACTCCCACAGCCTGGAATGTGTCAGTCAGGAGCATTCCCACACGGAAGCATTGCTGAGAATCCCTACCATCCATCCCACAATCTCTTTGACCCACTACTGTCAGGAAGGAGGTGCAAAAGCATCAGGACTAGGACTGCCCGACTGGGTTAACAGTTCTGTGGAAGAAAATTATGCCTGAGAACTAAGGGTTAACAGAATCATGGGGATAGCAGAATAAGAAACAGAATGGGTGGAACTTCCTTGTACGAACTAACAATAGATCATGTCATCAGTGAGGCACCGATTGGATCGGTGCTAATTGTCTGAGAGACAACGTGATTACCGGTGTTTTTGGTACTCTGGTCAATGAGAAACCAATTGGATCGGTGCTAATTGTCTGAGAGACAATGTGATTACCGGTGTTTTTGGTACTCTGGTCAATGAGAAACCGATTGGATCGGTGCTAATTGTCTGAGAGACAACGTGATTACTGGTGTTTTTGGTACTCTGGTCAATGAGAAACCAATTGGATCGGTGCTCATTTTGTGTCATTTTGCTGTGCTGGAGACCAACGTATTCCATGCAGACCAAAGACAAGGATCCTTGCGATCGTCTTTATATCACAGTCGTTACAGAGGTGGACGACCATCTGTTCCCCACCACAGCTGTTCTGAGGGCAGTGTCCCATGGGGTTTAGATATCATGTACCAGCAAAGTGGTGTCTCAGTACGTGGGGAGTTCTGGTGATGAGGCATTCTGTGAGATGATGCTTGGGAAACCGACCCACAAATCCCTGCCCTGTAGTGTCTGTAGGACATTCCATACTGACCACCGCCTGATGGACTTGTGCTCAGAAGTGTTTCCCTGGAAGAACTCTTTCACAAAGGACAGGCCGTGCGGCAACGTCCAGCTGACTGTGACGTTGTACGTTAACAGGACCAGACCAGTTCTCTGCAACATTATGGACAAATAAAACCTCAGCACCTGGTGTCCATGTACTTTACTTCTACACACACCCTGATGCAGCCACAGAAGGGAACAGGTTACACCTCTGCCAAGAACCACAGAGCTGACAGAACATCAGAGGCTGAAGGCTAATTTCTTTGAAGTTACTGACAGAGAACGCCATTTCCACAAAGACAGTTTTTGTTTTACCGTCCCAGTCTGCTCCAGCCATTTCTGTTACATGCTTCAGCAACTCCAAACGAGATGTCCGGCTCCTTCAGGTCGTCAGACCTGATGGTGATTGTGACATTAGATCGGTCCAGTGACCTCGCTCTGACCAATGATGGCGATTCAAATGGTCATAGATGCCGATGAGTCTGTGAACTGACCATGGATCTGAGCACAATACAGTGACATCATGCATGTTGAATGAGGTTTAGACCTGGGTACCTCCATCGCCTGGCAACACCACCTCTCTTTTCCCTTCGTTCTTCCTGATGGTTTGCTAAAGGTTTCTACACAGCGCACAAGCAGGGGAGAGTGAGCACCCGTGCCTGACACCAGAATCGATCGGGAAGCTCTCTGTTTCCCACCGATTGATTTGGACTGCACTACAGATGTCCGTGTGGAGCAGTTTGATGCTCTGGAGAATGAACAAGTGGCTGAGGAACTGGTGTAGGGGGCAGGGTTTCAGATTTCAGGTTCATTGGGACCTCTTCTGGGGCAGGTGGGACCTGTACAAGAAAGTCGGGTTACACCTGAACTACAGGGGGACCAATATCCTTGCAGGGATGTTTGTTAGTGCTATTGGGGGGGAGGTTTAAACTAGATTTGCAGGGGGATGGGAACCAGAGTGCCAGAGCAGATAGTGGAGTGAGGCTGAAAATAAATGATGTTAAAGTTTCATGCAAAGTCACAAATAGAAGAGTTGTGTGTGGTGGTAATAATCTTCTGAGGTGTGTCTATTTCAATGTGAGGAGTATTGTGGGGAAGGCTGATGAGCTGAGGGCATGGATTGACACATGGAATTATGACATTGTAGCCATTAGTGAAACTTGGCTACAGGAGGGGCAGGACTGGCAGCTTAATGTTCCGGGGTTCCGATGTTTCAGATGTAATATAGCCAGTGGGATAAAGGGTGGTGGGGGGGTTGGCATTGCTAGTCAGGGAAAATGTTACAGCAGTGCTCAGGCAGGACAGATGAGAGGGCTTGTCAACCAAGGCCATATGGGTGGAGCTGAGAAACAGGAAAGGTATGACCACATTAATAGGTTTGTATTATAGACCACCCAATAGTCAGCGAGAACTGGAGGAGCAAATCTGCAGAGAGATAGCCGACAACTGCAGGAAACATAAAGTTGTGATAGTAGGGGATTTTAATTTTCCACATACTGATTGGGACTCCCATACTGTTAAAGGTCTGGACGGATTAGAGTGAGAAGCAGCAGTGAGCGAGAAGGAGAGGAAGGCCCGTCAAACATTCTGAACACCTGCTCGCCTTTTGCTCTCATCTTCGTTGATTTCAATCTTACTAGATGCTTTCATCTTGGCCTCAGGCTGCACACTCCAGTCCAAACCTCATCAAACTCCCTCAGAGACTGCAGAGTGCCAGATCACACAATCGGCCCAAAAACTCACCGTCAAAATGTAAATCACAGGTTCCAATCCCATGCAGTTTAGTAGAATTATATTTGAAAGAAGAAGGAGTAAAAGAATGAGTTTTGTGAACCATCTGAAGGACGTTGCCGTTGGTCACGTTGTTTGCTAACGCCATCTTCTATGGTCGATCCAATGACGAGGAACATAAAAAGGCAGGAAAAAATAGCAAACCTGAGGATTGGGAGCGGTTTTAGCAACTGAGGGGAAAAATACAATGGGAAGGGGGAAAGAGCACAAGATCGAGCTTGCGGGTTACATAAACTGAGTGTAAAAGCTGCTATAAACATGTGAAGAGAAAAGGATGAGAGAAGGTCAATGTACATCCTTGTGGGCAGAAACAGGGAAATGAAAAGTGAAGAACAAAGAAATGGTCCAATTAGATTTATTTTCGGTTCTGCCATTACAATGAAAGATACAAACATCTCCCTGGTAATGATGGTGAATGAAAGGAATGGTGAGAGGGATGATACAAATAAACTTGACTCCTGTGAATTGCCCCCAATGTGTAGTTGAGTGCTGGGATTTGGGAGAGTTGATGGGACGTTGAGATGGACAATCAATGAGATGAATGTGGAATTGGTTTAAGTGGGTGGTGGGTTGTTGGTGGAGACTTGGTGGTTTGAAGGTCAATGCTGCGTCTCTCTCTGACAATGACTAACTGTGATCACATTGTGAACTCCGAATGCAGGACATGAATTTGCAGGAAATGCAAGTTAGTCACTGCTTCACCTGGAAAGACAGTTTGGTTACGTGGGTGGTGGGAAGGCGAGAGGTTAAAGGACAGGTGTTACATTTGAAAACTGCAGATGCTGAAAATCTGAAAGATAAACAGGAAATTCCAGAAAAGCTCCAACAGTTCAGGCAGTATCTGAGGAAAGAGAAATAGTCATTGTTTTCTGTCTGCAAACTATCATCAGTAACTGTTCAGTGTTTCCAGCATTTTCTGTGTTCCATTTTGGGCATTGCATCTCCTGTGGTTGTATGGGGAAGCACCTTATGATACGGAAGTGTTGATTGGGGTGGAAGAGTGGACTAGGGAATCACAAAGGGAGTGATCCCTTTGAAAAGCTGAAAGGAGATGGGATGGGAGTATGGTTCTGCTGAAATCCTGGCATCAATTTTGAAGGATAAACTCGTAAAGGCTGATGGAGGAGAAGGTGAGGACCAGGGGACCTTTGTTAATGCTCTGTCCAGGAGGAGAACAGGGTGAAAACAGATGTGTGTGATTCAGTCAAGGGCCTTACCTGTTGAGGGAAAGCCACTGTTTGGGAGGAAGGAAGACCTTTCTGAGGCAACTACAGAATGATCATCACTACAGCAAATGCAGTGACTTGAGTTACATCCCCCTGTGGGTATCTTGTGACTGTCTTATGACCATGATGCAATTGAGTATCTGGTGAGCATGATGTATTGGTCTTGTGATGGTGGGGAGATGTAATTTCCCGCCAGTGTGAGGTCACGTGGTGTAATTTCCCGCCAGTGTGAGATCACATGATGTAATTTTCCCACCAGTGTGAGGTCACGTGATGACAAGTTATCAACAGGTATAAAACTTGAAAGCCTGCTGTGATGCAGGAGTTTTTGTATTGAGACCTTGTTTAAGTCATCAGTTACTCCGTTATGCTGCGTATTTGGTTTCATGATGCAGTTTTGTTTTAAAGTGGAGTTTTACCTTCTCTCTTAAGTCTCAAAGGTTATTGCCGGCAGTTTCACCAAACACTGCTAGTTTTGGTTTGATCTACCTTTGCAATTCAGTTGGTGAGTGAAGAATTTATTGAAGTACGGGAACCCGAAGGATCGAGTAAAGTTGGTTTCGTCGGTGGTTTAATACAGGATCAACCTTATTGGATCTTAGTTCAAGGAAGTAGTAACCTGCATCCCAGATAACCCCTGCCTTGTAAGAGCAGAAAGGGTTGGGGCAGTGTTATTTGCCAAGGAAAAGGTCAGTTACTTTAAGTCGATTTAATTTCCTTCATCGTGAGTCTTTTGGGCAAAGCATATTTTGGCTAGGATCAGCAGTAACGTCACGTCGTCGAGGAATTCGTTACTTCAGGGAAGTCTCTCCTAATTGACTGTATAAATCATTTGGACTTTCACATTAACCACTTTAAGAACTGTGTTCGCATTTATTGCTTTAAGAACTGTTGGAGTTGCTGTATAGCAGTTAACTTCCAGTGAAGTTAGTCATTTGTTTACTTTTCATTTTTGTTGAGCAGAGTTTAATAAATTGTTTACTTGTTTATAAAAGACCTGTCTCAATTCTATATTCATTGTTGCTGGAGACGTACCGTAACAATTGGGCCCTCGTCCGGGATATTTTCCGTTTTTGAGTTTCATTGCTTGTTTAATTATCGATCTGATTTGGATACCCGATTCTTTTGTTTGATTGGTTTGTGGGTGGTATTCAGCAATGATGAATATTGATGACTTTCTGGCATCGCTAGGCCTGGAGTTATTAGCGAAAGCGAAAAAGAGTGATGTATCTGAGATTGCTAGTAGGTTTGGACCTTAAAGGTATTTCGAAGGCTACAACAAAGCCTGTAATTCAGAGAAAAATCATGTCACACTATGTAGATTCAGGTGTTTTTGATGAAACGGTATTAGATATGTTTCCAATAAGTAAACTAGAGATTCTGTTACAAATCGAACAAATGAAGTTAGAACAATGTAAAGCTGACTTGGAACTAAGTTGGTTAGAAGCTGCAAATAATCAGAGGGAATTTGAAGAAAGAGAAAAAAATAAAAAGAGAGAATTTGAAGCCAAAGAAGCTGAGAGAAAGAGGGAGTTCGAGCTAGCGATGGAGAAATTAAGGTCCGACAATCCGTCCTCTGGTTCCAGGAAACAGTTTGTTGCTAGCCGAGAAGTTATATTAGCTCCTCCATTTAATGAAACAGAAGTGGATAAATATTTCCAACATTTCAAAACTGTTGCTCTGATTTCAGAGTGGCCGAAAGAGTGGCCAGTGATGTTACAGAGTGTAATTAAAGGCAAGGCACAACAAGTTTATACAGCTTTAACTGCTGAGCCATCTCTTGATTATGATATTGTGAAGCAGCATGTACTGAAAGTGTATGAACTGGCTCCAGAAGCTTATAGAGAAAGATTCAGAAATTTGAAGAAATCTGTGGGAAAAAAACTTACGTGGAATTTGCCTACGATAAAGCTGTGTGTTTTGAGAGATGGGTTTCCTCTAAAAATGTGAATGGGGACTATGATAAATTGAAAGAATTGATTTTAATGGAGGAATTTAAAAGGAGCATCCCTGTTGAATTAAGAACATACTTAAATGAGAAGGACACTGCGACATTGCAGGAGTCTGCTAAATTAGCTGATGAGTATGCCATAAAATAGCACAGAGTTAAGGTAAACTAGATATTAAAGCGGAAGTTAGTGAGAAAGGTAAGGAGGAAGGAAAACATGAAGGAAAGACAATTTGGTCCTATTTGTAATTATTGTGAGAAACCTGGTCACGTAATAGCTAACTGTTTCCAATTGAAGAAGGAAAAGGAAGCAGTCCCAGATGCTTGTGTGCAACACATTGAAACACCTGTGAATCCACAGGGTTCGATAAATACAAATGAAGCTTTGTCAGAGTCTGACCACGTTAAGGAGAGATATGATCATTTTATAACTGAAGGATTTGTATCCTTGAAAGAGGGATCCACTCCGGTGCCAATAGAAATCCTTAGGGATACTGGAGCTTCTCAATCACTAATGTTAGGCAGTGTATTAAAGTTTAGTGATGAGTCTGACACTGGTGAGGTAAACTATATACGAGGTGTTGGGAGTGACCTTATGCCTGTACATTTGCGTAGATAAAATTTAAGGTCAGGGTTAGTTACAGGACCTGTTAAAGTAGGACTACAACCCAGCTTGCCCGTGAATGATGTTTCTCTATTGTTAGGGAATGACAGCAGATGGACAGGTTTTTCCTGATGTGCATGTGACAATAAAGTCAGAGGGACCACGGATGGATTCTAACACAAATTCCTCCTGTGTGCAACTCGAGCTATAGCTAAAAAGCTTGATGCGCAGGATGAGGTTGTTACCCGTGACTGTTCAACTCGGGATTCGAATTTTGAGGATGTGTCAGAAACTTTCTTACCTTCATTGTGTTACGTACATGTGACACATGACTGGGGTTGAAACTATACTGGACTTGAGATAATGGTCTTGTGATGGTGGAGTGACGTCATTTTCCCGCCAGTAGAGGTCATGTGACAGTTTTTTTTACAGGGTATAAAAGAAGGACCCCTCCCTGTGCGGAGGGGCAGTTCGTGGCTGGATTTGCCATGTTGACTTCATGCCACTGCATGATTTAATGTTATGACGCAGTTTAGTTGAAAGATGAAGTTTCATCTAATGCCTAAAGTTTAAAAGGTCATTGCCAGCAGTTTCTTTATAACACTGCTAGTTGAGAATCAGTGGAGAGTGAAGATCGGAGTTTGGGAGTTAAAAGATCGAGGAGAATCGATTTCGAAGGTGCCACAGGTTCAACCTTGTTTGATCCTTATTCGGAAGGAATTCGTTGACTGTTCTCATGTTAATCCCTGTGAAATAGCAGAAAGGATTGGGAACAGTTTTGTAAAGGAAAGGTCAGTGCCTTTAAGCCGTTCTATTTCCATCTTCGTGGGAAAAGTAGTTTGCCTGGGAATTGCAACATAACGACGTGAAAGAGAATTTAAATCGTCTTAAAAAGTCTCTCCCTTAAATGGACTGTGAGCACTTTGAACTTTTGCAATACTACTTTGACGAACTGTTTTTGCAACATCGCTTTAAGAACTGTTTAAGCTTCCTTGCTTTAAGAACTGTGTAAGCTGCCGCACAGCAGCTGATTTCCGGTTACGTTAGTGATTTGTTTACTTTTGGGGGGTTTGTTTTCAGTGTTTAATAAACGTGTTATTTGTTATATAAACCCCTGCCTAACTCATATATTTATTGTTGCTTGAATCCGTAACATAAATATGGGGGCTGCGTCCGGATTGGATCATTTGAGTTTAAATGCTTGTTAAATTTTGAATCTGTGTTTTGGCAATGGTGTATACTCGATTCTTTTGTTTGATTGGCTTGTGAGTGGTATTCAGCAACAATGAATATTGATGAGTTTCTGGCTTCACCAGGCGTGGAGTTGTTAGCGAAGGTGAAAAAAACTGAGGTGTCTGAGATAGCTAGTAGACTGCAACTTAAAGGTGTTTTGAAGACTACATCAAAGGCTGTAATACAGAGAAAAATCGCGTCACACTATGTGGATTTGGGTGATTTTGATGAATCAATTTTAGAGTCATTTCCAATAAGTAATCAGGAGATGCAGTTGCAAATCGAACAAATGAAGTTGGAGCATTGTAGGTTAGAAGCTGATCAGAAAAAAAGGGATTTTGAATATGCAATGACGGAATTAAGGTCTGGGAATCAGTCTTCTGGTTCTAGAAAACCGTTTGTTGCTAGTCAAGAAATTAAATTGGTCCCTCCATTTAGTGAAACAGAAGTGGAAAGATATTTCCAACATTTTGAAACGATTGCTCAGATTTCAGAGTGGCCGAAAGATAAATGGTCAGTGTTGTTACAGAGTGTAATTAAAGGCAAAGCACAACAAGTTTATACAGCTTTAACAGCTGCGCAAGCACTTGATTATGATATTGTGAAATTGCATATTCTAAAATCATATGAATTAGTCCCAGAAGCATATAGAGAAAGATTCAGAAGTTTGAAGAATTCTGTGGAAAAAACTTATGTGGAATTTGCCTATGATAAAGCTGTGTGTTTTGAGAGATGGGTTTCTTCTAAAAATGTAAATGAGGACTATGATACATTGAAAGAGCTGATTTTAATGGAGGAATTTAAAAGAAGCATTCCTGTTGAAGTAAGGACCTACTTAAATGAGAGGGATACTGATACATTGCAGGACTGTGCAAGATTAGCTGATGAGTATGTTTTAATCCATAAGAATAAATTTCCTCAGGGCAGAATTTTTAAGTGGAAAAATAACACGGAGACTCAAGGTAAATCAGAAATTAAATCAGAAGTTAATGAGAAAGGTAAGGAGGAAGGAAAACCTGTGAAGGAAAGACAGATTGGTCTTATTTGTAACTATTGTAGGAAGCCTGGCCATGTAATAGCTAACTGTTTCCGATTGAAAAAGAAAGAGAAGGAAGCAGTTCCAGATGCTTGTGTGCAACATACTGAAGCACCTGTAAAATTACAGGGTTCGATAAACACAAATGAGGTTTTGTTAGAGTCTGACCAAGTTAGAAAGGGATATGATCATTTTATAACTGAAGGGTTTGTATCCTTGAAAGAAGGATCTACTCTGGTGTCAATAAAAATCCTTAGGGATACTGGAGCTTCTCAATCACTGATGTTAGACAGTGTATTGAAGTTTAATGAAGAGTCTGATTCTGGTGAGGTAAATTATATAAGAGGTGTTGGGAGTGATTTTATGCCTGTACATTTACATAAAGTAAATTTAAAGTCAGGATTAGTTACAGGATTTGTTAAAGCAGGATTACAGCATAGCTTACCTGTGAAGGGTATTTCTTTATTGTTAGGTAATGACTTGGCAGGTGGACAAGTTTTTCCTGAAGTGCATTTGACAACGGAGTCAGAGGAACCAGAGATGAGTTCTAACACAGATATTTCCTGTGTTGTGACTAGAGCTACGGCTGAAAAGATTGATGCACAGAATGAGGTTGTTACTCATGACTGTTCAACTCAGGATTCGAGTTTTGAGGATGTGTCAGAGACTTTCTTACCTTCGTTGTTTGAACAAGATTCTTGGAGTAAGTCTGACTATGAAGATTTATCTCTGTCTCGAAAGGAGATGATAGCAGAGCAGAATAGAGACACTGAGATTATAAAATTAAGAGAACAAACTCTACTAGATAGTGAAATTGAGAAGGTGCCATTAGGATATTACTTGGAAAAAGGAGTGTTGATGAAGAAGTGGAGATCACCTACAATTCCTGCAAGTGAGAAATGGAATATTGTTTACCAGGTAGTTGTTCCTAAAGTTTATCGAAATGAGATTTTGACTTTAGCTCATAGTGTGCCTTTAGGTGGACATCAAGGGGTAAGGAAAACTGTGGACAAGATTTTAAAACATTTTTACTGGCCTGGTCTAAGAAAAGATGTGGCGATGTTTTGTAAAACGTGCCATACTTGTCAAATTGTGGGTAAACCAAATCAAGTTACACCAGTGGCTCCATTACAACCTATTCCAGCATTTGGTGAACCGTTTTCTAAAGTTATTGTAGATTGTGTTGGTCCATTACCAAAGACAAAAACTGGTTATCAGTATTTGTTGACTATCATGTGTACTTCGTCTAGGTTTCCAGAGGCAGTACCACTTAGGAATATAAAAGCTAAAACTGTGACAAAGGCTCTTATAAAATTCTTTACTTATTTTGGATTGCCTAGGGAAATACAAACTGATCAAGGCAGTAATTTTATGTCTGGATTGTTTCAACAGATAGTTTATAAATTGGGAGCTAAGCAAACCACTTCGTCTGCATACCATCCAGAGTCGCAAGGTGCCTTGGAGAAGTTTCATTCTACCCTCAAGAATATGATTAGGACATATAGTGTGGAAAATGAAAGTGATTGGGATGAGGGTATAAACTTACTTTTATTTGCAGTAAGGGAATCGGTACAAGAATCTTTAGGTTTTAGTCCATTTGAACTTGTATTTGGGCATAGAGTTAGAGGACCTTTAGCTTTATTAAAAGAACAGTGGATTAGTAAGGAAATGCACACTAATTTGTTGGACTATGTTTTGAAATTTAAGGACAGGTTACATAAAGCTTGTAGCTTAGCCAAGGAAAATTTAAAGTTGGCTCAGGAGAAAATGAAAACTTGGTATGATAAAGAAGCTAGGATGAGGATGTTTAAGCTTGGAGATAAGGTGTTGGTTCTTTTCCCAGTACAAACGAATCCTTTACAAGCTAGATTTCATGGTCCTTATGAAATTGTGTCTAAAATCAATGATGTGCATTACGTGATAAAAACTCCAGATCGTAGAAGGTCAACACAACTTTGCCATATAAATATGATTAAACCATATTTTGGGAAACAATCTGATACTGTGACTGTTGTGGTTAATGATAATGAGTTTGATTTAAATAGGAACATGATAGATGATTCATCTGAATTTCATTCTAAATCCAACATTGTTTCTGTTAGGTTACCAAATTCAACCATTCTGGAAAATATTGATGAGAAACTAGCACATTTACAGCTAGAGCAGAAACAGCAGATGAAGGAATTAATTTTTAAATATAAGGATTTGTTTCCAGATGTTCCGAGAAGGACTACTATAGCTTCACATGATGTAGATGTTGGAGATGCCAAACCTATTAAACAACACCCATATAGGATGAACATAGAAAAATATGAACTTGCTGAGAAAGAAATTAAATATATGTTAGAGAATAATATTATTAGGCATTCTAACTCGAATTGGAGTTCACCATGTGTTATGGTGCCAAAACCAGATGGTAGTATTAGGTTTTGTATGGACTATAGGAAGATGAATGCTGTAACGAAATCAGATGCATATCCAATTCCTAGAGTAGATGATTGTGTAGATAAAGTTGGAAAAGCAAAGTTCCTTACAAAGATTGATTTATTGAAAGGGTATTGGTGTGTTCCATTAACAGACAGAGGTAGAGAGATTTCTGCATTTGTAACTCCATCTGGGTTATATGAATTTAATGTTCTTCCATTTGGGATGAAGAATGCCCCAGGTACTTTCCAGAGGATGATTAACTCTGTGATTCAGCGATTGAAAGATACTGATGCTTATATTGATGATTTAGTGACAGGAAATGATACTTGGGAAGCACACATTATTGCGGTGGAGAAATTGTTTGAAAGGCTTTCAAAAGCTAACTTAACTATTAATTTAGCTAAGAGTGAATTTGGACATGCCACTGTGACTTACCTTGGTTATGTTGTGGGTCAAAGTAAGGTAGCTCCTGTTCAGGCAAAAGTTCAGGCAATTTTAGAGATTCCCACTCCAATGGGGAAAAAAACTCTCAGAAGATTCTTGGGAATGGTAGGATATTATCGAAAATTTTGTAAGAATTTTGCTAATGTTGCCCTTCCATTAACTAACCTTTTGCAGAAGAATGTGAAGTTTGTGTGGACAGTACCTTGTCAGGAAGCATTTGAAAAATTGAAAACAATGATATGTCAACAACCTGTGCTTAAGGCCCCTGACTTTGAAAAACCTTTTTCATTAGCTGTAGATGCTAGTGATGAGGCTGCAGGAGCAGTATTAATGCAAAGAAATGAGGGTGATGAGGTTGATCATCCAGTAGCTTACTTTCCTAAGAAATTTAATAAGCATCAAAGAAACTATTCCACAATAGAGAAGGAGTTGTTATCTCTTGTTTTAGCTTTAGAATATTTTGAGGTATATGTTGGTACAACTCAAAAACCACTTATTGTTTACACTGATCATAATCCGTTAGTGTTTCTGAGTAAGATGAAAAACAAAAACAGAAGATTATTAAATTGGAGTTTGATGTTTCAAGAGTACAATATTGTGATAACTCATATTAAAGGTAAAGATAATGTGGTTGCTGATTGTCTATCTCGATGTTGAATGTACAATAATTTTTTTTTGGAGTGTTTTTTTTTACAATTGTAACACTCCTACTGTATTGTAAGATGTTATATGATGATACTGTATTGTATATTGTGTATGTTATAAAATTCATACATTTGTTTTTTCTTGTAAATAATTGTTAAAATTTTTGTTCTTGATAGACAAAATTTTTTTTTGGAGGGAGGTGTTACGTACACGTGACACATGACAGTGGTACCCTTGTCACGTGACTGGGGTTGAAGCTATACTGGACTTGAGATAATGGTCTTGTGATGGTGGAGTGACGTCATTTTCCCGCCAGTAGAGGTCATGTGACAGGTTTTTTTTACAGGGTATAAAAGGAGGACCCCTCCCTGTGAGGAGGGGCAGTTCGTGGCTGGATTTGCCATGTTGACTTCATGCCACTGTGTGATTTAATGTTATGACGCAGTTTAGTTGAAAGATGAAGTTTCATCTAATGCCTTAAGTTTAAAAGGTCATTGCCAGCAGTTTCTTTATAACACTGCTAGTTGAGAATCAGTGGAGAGTGAAGATCAGAGTTTGGGAGTTAAAGGATCGAGGAGAATCGATTTCGACAGTGCCACAGGTTCGACCTTGTTTGATCCTTATTCGGAAGGAATTCGTTGACTGTTCTCGTGTTAATCCCTGTGAAATAGCAGAAAGGATTGGGAACAGTTTTGTAAAGGAAAGGTCAGTGCCTTTAAGCCGTTCCATTTCCATCTTCGTGGGAAAAGTAGTTTGCCTGGGAATTGCAACATAACGACGTGAAAGAGAATTTAAATCGTCTTAAAAAGTCTCTCCCTTAAATGGACTGTGAGCATTTTGAACTTTTGCAATACTACTTTGAAGAACTGTTTTTGCAACATCACTTTAAGAACTGTTTAAGCTTCCTTGCTTTAAGAACAGTTTAAGCTGCCGCACAGCAGCTGATTTCCGGTTACGTTAGTGATTTGTTTACTTTTGGGGGGTTTGTTTTCAGTGTTTAATAAACGTGTTATTTGTTATAAAAACCCCTGCCTAACTCATATATTTATTGTTGCCTGAATCCGTAACAATTGTTTGATCAGGATTCTTGGGGTAAGTCTGACCATGAAGATTTGTCTCTGTCTCGGAAGGAGATGGTAGCAGAGCAGAATAGAGACCCTGACATTATCAAATTATAGGAAAAAGCTCTCCCAGATGGTGAAACTGATAAGGTGCCGGTAGGATATTATTTTGAGAAAAGAGTATTAATGAGGAAGTGGAGATCACCTACAATTCCTGCCAGTGATGAATGGAATATTGTTCACCAGGTAGTTGTTCCTAAAGTTTATCGAAATGAGATTTTAACTTTAGCTCATAGTGTGCTCTGGGGTGGACATCAAGGGGTGAAGAAAACTGTGAACAAGTTTTTTAAACATTTTTACTGGCCTGGTTTGAGAAAAGATGTGGCGACATTTTGCAGAATGTGTCATACTTGCCAAATTGTGGGTAAACCTAATCAAGTTACTCCAGTGGCCCCACTGCAACCTATTCCCACATTTGGTGAACCGTTTTCCAAAATTTTTGTAGATTGTATAGGCCCATTGCCAAAAACAAAAGTTTGCCATCAATACTTGTTGACCATCATGTGCACTGCATCTAGGTTTCCAGAGGCAATACTACTGAGGAACATAACGGGTAAAACTATAACAAAGGCTCTTATAAAATTATTTACTTACTTTGGGCTGCCTAAGGAAATACAATCTGATCAAGGTAGTAATTTTATGTCTGGATTGTTTCAACAGATAGTTTATAAACTGGGAGCTAAGCAGATTACCTCATCTGCATACCATCCAGAAACACAAGGAGCCTTGGAGAGGTTTAATTCTACCCTCAAAATTATGATTAGGACATATTGTGTAGAAAATGAAAATGATTGGGTTGAAGGCAAACACTTACTTCTATTTGCAGTACGGGAGTCAGTACAGGATTTATTAGGTTTTTTGGCCTTATTAAAAGAACAATGGATTAATAAGGAGATGCACACTAATTTGCTGGATTATGTTTTAAAATTTAAGGATAGATTACATAAAATTTGTAGTTTAGCCAGGCAAAATTTAAAATCAGCTCAGGAGAAAATGAAAACCTGGTATGATAAAGAAGCTAAAATGAGGTAATTTAAGCCTGGAGATAAGGTATTGGTTCTTTTCCCAGTGTAAATGAATCCTTTATAAACTCGATTTCATGGTCTTTATGAAATTATGTCTAAAACTAATGATGTGGATGATGTGATAAAGACACCAGATTGAAGAAGACCAACACAATTTGTCATATAAATATGATAAAACTATATTATGAGAAAGAGTCTGCTACTGTGACTGTTGTGGTCAATAGTAATGAGTTTGATCTCACTAGGAATTTAATGGATTATTCATCTGAAACTCATTTTAAACCCAATGTTATTTCTGCCAGATTACCAAACTCAACCATTCTGGAAAACATTGATGAGAAATTAGCTCATTTACAGCCGGAGCAGAAGCAGCAGATGAAGAATTTAGGGATGTATTTCCAGACATTTCTAGAAGAAACACAGTAGCTTCACATGATGTAGATGTTGGAGATGCCAGACCCATAAAGCAACATCCATATTGGATGAACATGGAAAAATGTGAACTTGCTGAGAACGAAATTAAGTAAATGTTAGAAAATAATATTATTAGACCTTCTAATTCGAATTGGAGTTCACCTTGTGTTATGGTGTCTAAGTCAGACGGTAGTATTCGGTTTTGTGCTGACTACAGGAAGGTGCACACTGTAACAAAAACAGATGTGTGTCCAATCTCTAGAGTGAATGTTTGTGTGGATAAAGTCGGAAGATCAAAGTTTTTTACAAAGATTAATATGTTAAAAGGGTATTGGTGTGTTCCATTGACGGATAGAGGAATAGAGATTTCTGCATTTGTAACCCCATCTGGGTTAAAACATAGAAACATAGAAAATAGGTGCAGGAGTAGGCCATTCGGCCCTTCGAGCCTGCACCGCCATTCAGTATGATCATGGCTGATCATCCAACTCAGAACCCTGTACCTGATTTCTCTCCATACCCCCTGATCCCTTTACCCACAAGGGCCATATCTAACTCCCTCTTAAATATAGCCAATGAACTGGCCTCAACTGTTTCCTGTGGCAGAGAATTCCACAGATTCACCATCTCTGTGTGAAGAAGTTTCTCCTCATCTCGGTCCTAAAAGGCTTCCGTTTTACCCTTAAACCGTGACCCCTCGTTCTGGACTTCCCCAACATCAGAAACAATCTTCCTGCATCTAACCTGTCCAATCCCTTTAGAATTTTATACCTTTCAATAAGATCCCCCTCAATCTTCTAAATTCCAGTGAGTATAAGCCTAGTCAATCCAGTCTTTCTTCATATGAAAGTCCTGCCATCCCAGGAATCAATCTGGTGAACCTTCTCTGTACTCCCTCTATGGCAAGAATGTCTTTCCTCAGATTAGGGGACCAAAACTGCACACAGTACTCCAGGTGTGGTCTCACCAAGGCCTTGTACAACTGCAGCAGAACCTCCCTGCTCCTGTACTCAAATCCTTTTGCTATGAATGCCAACATAGCATTTGCCTTTTTCACTGCCTGCTGTACCTGCATGCCCACCTTCAATGACTGGTGTACAATGACACCCAGGTCTCGTTGCATCTCCCCTTTTCCTAATCAGCCACCATTCAGATAATAATCTGTTTTCCTGTTCTTGCAACCAAAGTGGATAACCTCACATTTATCCACATCAAATTGCATCTGCCATGAATTTGCCCACTCACCTAACCAATCCAAGCCACCCTGCATCCTCTTAGCATCCTCCTCACAGCTAACACCACCGCCCAGCTTCGTGTCATCCGCAAACTTGGAGATGCTGCATTTAATTCCCTCATCTAAATCGTTAATATATATTGTAAACAACTGGGGTCCCAGCACTGAGCCTTGCGGTACCCCACTAGTCACTGCCTGTCATTCTGAAAAGGTCCCATTTACTCCCACTCTTTGCTTCCTGTCTGCCAACCAATTCTTTATCCATATCAATACCATACCCCCAATAACATGTGCTTTAAGTTTGCACACTAATCTCCTGTGTGGGACCTTGTCAAAAGCCTTTTGAAAATCTAAATATACCACATCCACTGGCTCTCCCCTATCCACTCTACTAGTTACATCTTCAAAACATTCTATAAGATTTGTCAGACATGATTTTCCTTTCACAAATCCATGCTGACTTTGTCCGATGATTTCACCTCTTTCCAAATGTGCTGTTATAACATCTTTGATAACCGACTCTAGCATTTTCCCCACCACCGATGTCAGACTAACTGGTCTATAATTCCCTGGTTTCTCTCTCCCTCCTTTTTTAAAAATTGGGTTTACATTAGCCACCCTCCAATCCTCAGGAACTAATCCAGAATCCAAGGAGTTTTGAAAAATTATCACTAATGTATCCACTATTTCTTGGGCTACTTCCTTAAGCACTCTGAGATGCAGACCATCTGGCCCTGGGGATTTATCTGCCTTTAATCCCTTCAATTTACCTAACACCACTTCCCTACTAACATGTATTTCCCTCAGTTTCTCCATCTCCCTAGACCCTCTGTCCCTTACTATTTCCAGAAGAATGTTTATGTCCTCCTTAGTGAAGACAGAACCAAAGTAGTTACTCAATTGGTCTGCCATGTCCTTGTTCCCCATGATCAATTCACCTGTTTCTGACTGTAAAGGACCTACATTTGTCTTGACCAATCTTTTTCTTCTCACGTATCTATAAAAGCTTTTATAGTCAGTTTTATATAATATGAATATAATGTTCTTCCATTTGGGATGAGGAATGCCCCAGGTACTTTCCAGCGGGTGATTAATTCTGTGATTCATGGGTTAAAAGATACAGATGCCTATATTGACGATTTAGTTACAGGAAATGATACTTGGGAAGCACATGTTACTGCGGTGGAGAAGCTATTTGAAAGGCTTTCAAAAGCTAACTTAACTATTAACTTAGCTGATAGTGAATTTGGTCATGCCAATGTGACTTACCTTGGTTATGTTGTAGGTCCGGGCTTGGTTAAGGAAATAAATCAAACTCCAAGTTAGCAACAAAGGTTTGATGTTACAGGAGTATAATATTTTGTTAACTCTTACTAAAGGCAAAGATAATGTGATTGCTGACTGTTTATCTAGATGTTGAATATACAATGTAATTTTTTATGGAGTAGTCTGTCAACGTTTGTAATACTCCTGCTATATATTAATTAGTAAGGTGCTGTATGATAATACTATGTATATTGTGTAGGTTATAGATTTTATACATTTCTGTTTTTTTTGTAAATTGTTATATTTTTTTTTTGGAGGGAGGTGTAACATCCCCCGTGGGTATCTTGTGACTGTCTTATGACCATGATGTAATTGAGTATTTGGTGAGCATGATGCAATGGTCTTGTGATGATGGGGTGATGTAATTTCGCGCCAGTGTGACGTCACATGATATAATTTTCCCGCCAGTGTGAGGTCATGTGATGACATGTTCTCAACAGGTATAAAACTGGAAAGCCTGCTGTGACGCAGGAGTTTTTGTGTTGAAACCTCATTTAAATCGTCAGTTACCCTGTTATGCTGCGTCTTTGGTTTCATGACACAGTTTTGTTTTAAAGTGGATTTTTACTTTCTATCTTAAGTCTCAAAGGTTATTGATGGCAGCTTCACCAAAAGTTGCCAGTTTTGGTTTGATCTACCTTTGCAATTCAGTTGGAGAATGAGGAATTTATCAAAGTACGGGAACCTGAAGGATCGAGTAAAGTTGGTGTCATCGATGGTTTAATACAGGATCAACCTTATTGGATCTTCGTTCAAGGAAGTAGAAAGACAGACAGATAGACATACTTTATTGATCCTGAGGGAAATTGGGTTTTGTTACAGCCGCACCAAGAATAGTGAAGAAATATAGCAATATAAAACCATAAATAATTAAATAATAACAAGTTAATCATGCCAAGTGGAAATAAGTCCAGGACCAGCCTATTGGCTCAGGGTGTCTGACACTCCGAGGGAGGAGTTATAAAGTTTGATGGCCACAGGTAGGAATGACTTCCTATGACGCTCAGTGCTACATCTTGGTGGAATGCGTCTCTGGCTGAATGTACTCCTGTGCCTAGCCAGTACATTATGGAGTGGATGGGAGTCATTGTCCAAGATGGCATGCAACTTGGACAGCATCCTCTTTTCAGACACTACCATCAGAGAGTCCAGTTCAACCCCCACAACATCACTGGCCTTATGAATGAGTTTGTTGTTTCTGTTGGTGTCTGCTACCCTCAGCCTGCTGCCCCAGCACACAACAGCAAACATGATAGCACTGGCCACCACAGCCTCATAGAACATCCTCAGCATTGTCCGGCAGATGTTAAAGGACCTCAGTCTCCTCAGGAAATAGAGACAGCTCTGACCCTTCTTGTAGACAGCCTCAGTGTTCTTTGACCAGTCCAGTTTATTGTCAATTCATATCCCCAGGTGTTTGTAATCCTCCACCATGTCCACACTGACCCCTTGGATGAAAACAGGGGTCACCGGTGCCTTAGCCCTCCTCAGGTCCACCACCAGCTCCTTAGTCTTTTTCACATTAAACTGCAGATGATTCTGCTCGCACCATGTGACAAAGTTTCCCACCGTAGCCCTGTACTCAGCCTCATCTCCCTGGCTGATGCATCCAACTATGGCAGAGTCATCAGAAAACTTCTGAAGATGGCAAGACTCTGCATTGTAGTTGAAGTCCAAGGATAGTAACCTGCATCCAAGATAACCCTGCCTTGTAAGAGCAGAAAGGGTTGGGGCAGCATTATTGGCCAAGGAAAAGGTCAGTTACTTTAAACTGATTTAATTTTCTTCATCGTGGGTCTTTTGGGCAAGGCATATTTCGGCTGGGATCAGCAGTAATGTCACGTCACCGAGGAATTAGTTACTTCAGGAAAGTCTCTCCTAATTGACTATATAAATAATTTGGACTTTCACATTTACCACTTTCAGAACTGTGTTCACATTTATTGCTTTAAGAACTATTGGAGTTGCCGTATAGCAGTTAACTTCCAGTTAAGTTAGTCGTTTGTTTACTTTTCATTTTTGTTGAGCAGAGTTTAATAAATTGTTTACTTGTTTGTAAAAAAACCTGTCGCAATTCTATATTCATTGTTGCTGGAGACGTACCGTAACACTTGGAGAAACTGGGAGAATGGAATGGAGTCACTCACAACAAGAAGTGGGGAGGAAAGTACAGACTAGTTGGGTGTTGGAATCTTGCCTTATAATGGTTAGTGGTGATCAGTGTATCTCCTGAACTATGATGAAGTGATCCAGGAAGGGAAGAGAAGAGACAGAGAAGCACCAAGGGAAGATGAAGGGAAGGTGGAAATTGGCAACTGTGGAACTTCTGCGTTGACTAAGTGCAGGAAACAGCACCAACAGATTTGTCAATGTATCAAAGAAGGTGTTGTGGGATGAGATACTGATGTTCCAAACATTACACAGGAGGACGATGAATGTTTTGACCCAAGTGAGTGTCCATAATGAGGCGTTTGGTATAGAGAATGCAGCTGAAGGAGAAAGTGTTCAATGTTATGATGAATCTGATCATCAGACCCTCCTGATCTGAGACACCAGTGCAGATGAATTGCATATCCATGGTGAAGATAAACTGAATGGGAACATGGAATTGTCAATATTCTGATAAAATTCAAAGATAATTTTTACTTTGATGCTCAGTTTACATTAACTTTCAAGCTGATTTATTTATTCAGTGATACAGTGCGGAGTAGGCAACAACCAGTGCCTGTGGGTGGGCTTGTAAAAAATAAAAGTCGTCGGGTGATTAAAAATGAGCGAACATACCAATGAGGGAACTCGACTGATACAGACACTCAGTGGCTACTTCTGGAGGTACCTCATAAAGTGGCATTGAGTGTGTGTTTGTGTTCTGCTGCTGATATCACCAATCCACCGCTAGGTTTGATGTGCTGTGCTTTCTGAGATGCTCTTCTGCATACTGCTGTTGTCACAAGTGGTTATTTGAGTTACTGTCGCATTCTTGTCAGCGTGAACCAGTCTGGCCATTCTCCTCTGACCTCTCTCATTAACCCACAGAAATGCAACTCACTGGATATTTTTGTTTTTCACACCATTCTCTGTAAACTCCAGAGACTGTTGTGCATGAGAAAACAGGAGATCAGCAGTTTCTGAGATAATCAAACCATCCTATCTGGCACCAACAATCATTCCACAGTCAAAGTCACTGAAATGATATTTATATTGTATTAAATTATATTTCTTCCCCATTCTGGTGTTAGGTTTGAACAAGGACTGAATGTCTGCATGCTTTTATGCATTGAGTTGCTGTCACATGATTGTCTAATCAGATATTTGTATGAATGATCAGGTTTAGGGGTCTATCTGATAAATGGTCACTGAATATGATAGACAAGATGGCAGTCAGTGATCAGTGAAATATCGGAAAGATATTCTTCACAATTCGTTCTTCATAAGTATCCTCATTACTGTACTTGGTCAGGGACGACAGATAACAGGGATGAAAAGTTAGAGTAAAAACAAAATGATAATAGAACCGTAGAAATAAAATATTTAACATAATTAGTCCCACAAACTAAGCTTTTGAAAAAATACACATGAACAGTAGAAAGCAGAAAACCCTGAAGGGAGGCAGAGATAGAAAAACAGCAGCTGAATGTACACTCGACCAAAACTTTGTGAAACGAGATGCATGCTAAAGAAATGTTTATAAGATCAGGAGCTTATCTAACCAACCCTACCTCTGGGAAAAAAGAAAACCTGATGATCCACTGCTTTTTGCCAGAATGGAAAGGGAACAAATCATCTCCCCTATCTGATTTCACATTCTCCAGAGCATTCCTACCCGGGGCAGGTGGAGGTAGGGGGTAGGGGGGGATGCCCCTGAGTTCAGGGCAGGATGTACTGGGTGGAAAACAAGTGTAGGAACACACAAATTCCATAGTATGAGAAACAAATGTTTCAAAGTTATCATTTGTACCAAAACTATACGGGAGATGTTCAGAGTCAGGAAAACAGACCCTTTTAAATGTTCCACAGATGGATGATCTGTGAAGTGGATAAGTGACCGGGATGAAAGTGTAGATGGGTGGGTTAATAAGTTTACTGATTATTCAAAGACTTGTACTGCTGTGGGTAGCGTAGAAGACTGTCAGAGATTACAATGGGACATAGATCAAACCCAGCCAAATGTGAAGTGTTGTTCCTTGGTAGATCAAATGTAAAGAGACAGAATACTGTTAAGGACAAGATCCTCGACATTTTTGATGAGCAGAGGGATCTTGGAGTCTGAGTTCATAGCTCATTGAAAACGGCTCGACAGGTTGATGGGTGGTTAAGAAGGTGTTTGGCATGCTTGCCTTTATTAGTCGAGGCATTGAGTTCAAAAGTCAGGAAGTTATGTTGCAGCTTTATAAAACTCTAGTTAGGCCGCATCTGGAGTAATGCAAATAGTTCTATAGGAAGGGAGTCCAGGCTTTGGAGACGGTACAGAGGAGGTTTACCGGGACGCTGTCTGGATTAGAGGGCATCTGCTGTAACGAGCGGCTGGTTAAACTTGGGTTGTTTTCTCTGGAGCAATGGAGGCCGAGGGGAAATCTGTTAGAGTTTATAAGAATATCAGAGGCATACGGGAATAAAACTTCCTCATAATCCAATATTACTTTTACTAGGTGATATTGAAGGGACAAAACCAAAACTCAAACTTAATAAATATCAGAAAGAATTTATAAAAATTGCGCTGGCTGTAGCCAAAAAGGCTATTGCAATTACTTGGAAATCAGATACATATTTAAGTATAGATTGTTGGAAAAAAGAAATCTATGGCTGTATTCCATTAGAAAAAATTACTTATAACTTAAGAGATAAATATGAAACATTTTTGAAAATCTGGGGCCCTTATTTACAAAAGACAGGATTAAATATATAGGTGCTCTGAAGAGAAAATTAATGGCTACTTGGGGAAAGAAATAAATACATATACTAAAGTTATTAAGAACTCCATGGAGCATGTGGAGACCTTCCAACAACCAGGCACTCTTTCTTTCTTTCTTTTCTTTCTTTCTTAATTTTTTTTATATAGGGAAGTTAGGGGGGAGGGATTAAGGGGAGGGGGGAAGGGTCACATATCCTTTTTTCTTCACTTGTAATCATTTAAAAATTTAATTAAATAAAATTTAGAAAAAAAAAAAAAGAATATCAGAGGCATAGATAGAGTAAACAGAGAGTATATGTTCCCCAGGGTAGGAATGTCTAATACCATAGGGCATGGATTTAAGGTGCAAGGGGATCATTTCAAAGGAGATGAAAGGGCAGGTTCTTACACAGAATAATGTCCGCCTGGGGTGGTGGTAGAGGCAGAAACATTAAAGACTTTGAAGGGACATTTCGATAGGCTCATGAATGTGAGGAAAATGGAAGGATATGGACAGTGTATCGAGATGAGTTTAGTTAGCCATTTGATTACAATTGAATTGGTTCAGTACAACATTGTGGGCCGAAGGGCCTGTTCCTGTACTGTACTGTTCCATGTTCTATGGATCATCCATGGTGGAAGTTGAGAGGAAAACAGGGTTCAGTGTTTCTCTTGAGGATTTTTTATTAGCGTGTCACACCAGACAGTCAGCCGTTCTTGTCTGGTGTGTGCTGTCAGGATTGGTCTCCATTAGGATTAACCGGGTCACGATATGAACGTTCCTGACTCAACCCTTTTTTTAATGAGGCCAAGTGGCTAGCTCGACGCTTGCCGGCACGGATGGAAAGCGCGCTCGGGTTCGAACTCGGGACCATTCGCTCCGGAGTCCGGCACTGATGTCATTGCGCCACCTGCTGGCCCCTGTTGAGGATGACAGTAGACGAGATTATGAGCCAATCAGTGGGATGATCATCAGTGGCCAATCAGCCAATACATCTCCTAGTAGGGAATAAGGCAGGGCAGGTGACAAAAGTATGTGATCATAATGTCATTAGTTTTATGGTAATTATGGAAAAGGATTGATGTGGTCGGGTTAAGATGCTAAATTGCAGAAAGGCTAAATTTGATGATATCAGAAAGGATATGGCAAATGTGAATTGGGACAGGTTGTTTTCTGTGAAAGGTATACTTGGGAAGATGGAGGCCTTCAAAAGTGAAATTTTGAGAATACAGAATTTATATATTCCAGTCAGAATTTAAGACAAGGATAATAGATTTTGGTAATCTTGATTTTTGAGAAATATTGATGCCCTGGTTAGGTAGAAGGAGAAGCATAACAGTATAGGCAGGTAGGAACAAATCAGGTACTTGAGCAGTACAAGAAATGGAAGAGAACAATGAAGAAGGAAATCAGGAGGGCTAAAAGAAGACATGGTTTTGTGCATGGTAAGTCAAGTCTAACCATTTTTACTGTATTTTTGAAGGAAGTTACCAGTGTAGTGCCCTGGTTAAGATTTCCAGTGCTATGTTGTAGGTATTTCATTTTAGCAAAAGCATTGTGTCCTGCTGGTAGAATATTTTTGTTTTGGCTAAGACAAGAAGCCTTGCTGTTCAGCTTAGGAATATTGTATCAGCCAATCAGGATGGTGGGATCTGTAGAAAGTTCTCAAGAAACTGTAGTGGATGGAGTTTTGTGATGGACAGTAGTCTGGTTTGGAATCTTTTTAGCAGGAGATGCGGAGTGGGACAGGATGGAAGATACTGCAGAATGCCATGGGAAGGAGAGGTGTTTTGTGCAGATGAATATCTCCAGGGACGAATGCCAATACTCGTGAGAGAAAGCCAGTTTGTTGAAGATGGCCTTCAAGGGAATTTAGGACTGTGGTGGGCGCTTTCAGGCAGACCGGGGGTACAGCACCGTGAGTAACGGTTATACCCAGCTTTGGAAAAGATGAGCTCCATAATTTGGACAGGTTTAACTGTAATAGGCCCTTTTTTCTTCTTTCTTTTCTTTCTTTTAATAACTGTTTGATAAAGCTGCAATTGGTAAATATACTTTCTTTATAATTTTATGTGGTTTACAATATGTTATTTCTTGCCAATTGATAATTGAGTTTGGGCAGAATTTACAAAGCATTCGCTCAAATTGAGGTTTCTTTAATGAGAACATCATGACGTTCCTGTTTGGTTTGAACCCGAAATCATACCGACCCCAGATGTATATTGTTTATGAAAGGTGGCTTCTCACCGCTGAGTCACGTGGCTGTTGTTGCACCAGGAACATTGAAGACAAGGCGTGGATGTTGTTTAATAGACTTTAGCAAGGCCTTTGAAATGGTCCCACATGGGAGGCTGCTCAAGAAGGTTCAGTTGCTTGGCATTCAAAATGAGGTAGTAATTTGGATTGGACATTGGCTTCACTGGAGAAGCGAGAAGCCAAAGAGTGGAAGTAGATAGTTACCTCTCTGACTGGAGAGCCATGACTAATGGTGTGCCACAGGGATCACTGCTGGGTCCATCAGTTGTTTGGCATCTAGATCAATGATCTGGATGATAATGTCATATTCTGGATCAGCAAAGTTGTGGATGTTACCAACATTGGGGGTCTGGTGGATAGTGAGGAAGACTTTCAAAGCTTTCAGCAGGATCTGGAAAAATGGGCTCAAAAATGGCAGATGGAGTTTAGTGTAGACAAGTGTGAGGTGTTGCCCTTGGCAGGATCATCCAGGCTAGGGCTTGCAAGATGAGGGGTAGGGCACAGAGGAGTGTTTTTAGAACAGAGAAATCTGGGAATGCAGATGCATAATTCTGCGAATGTGGCATGACATGTAGATATGGTCGTAAAGAAAACTTTTGGCACATTTTGAGCACAGGAGTTGAGGTTCTATATTGAAATTGTATAAACCATTGGTGGTCATAATTTAGAGTGTTTTGTCCAGTTGTGGTAATTCCCATAAGACTATTAGACCATAAGATATAGGAGCAGAATTTTGCCCATCAAGTCTGCTCCGCCATTTCATCATGGCTGATCCAATTTTCCTCTCGGCGCCGATCTCTGCCCTCTCCCCATATCCCTTCATACTCTGATCAATCAAGACTCTATCAACCTCTTCCTTAAGTATACTGTACACAATTGCCCTTCACAGCTTCCTAGAAGCATAGAAACATAGAAAACCTACAGCACCATACAGGCCCTTCAGCCCACAATGCTGTGCCTAACATGTTCTTACTTTAGGAATTACCCAGAGTTACCCATAGCCCTCTATTTTTCTCAGCCCCATGCACCTAAACAGGAGTCTCTTAAAAGACCCTATTGTATCCGCCTCCACCACCATTCCACGCACTCACCACTCTGTGCGAAAAATAAAGAACCTACCCCTGACGTCTCCTCTGTACCCACTTCCAAACACATTAAATCTGTGCTCTCTCGTGTTAGCCATTTCAGCCCCGGGAAAATGCCTCTGACTATCCACACGATCAATGCCTCTCATTGTTGTATACACTTCTATCAGGTCACCTCTCATCCTCTATCACTCCAAGAAGAAAAGGCTGAGTTCACTCAACCTATTCTCATAAGGCATGCTTCCCAATCCAGGCAACATCCTTGTAAATTTATTCTTCACCCTTTCTATAGTTTCCACATCCTTCCTGTAGTGAGCTGACCAGAACTGAGCACAGTACATCAAATGAGGTCTGATCAGGGTCCTATGTAGCTGTAACATTACCACTCGGCTCTTGAACGCGGTTGATGGAGGCCAATGCACCATATACCTTCTTAACCACACAGTCAACCTGCACAGCTGCTTTGAGCATCCTATGGACTACATCCCCAAGATCCCTCTGATCCTCCACACTGCCAAGAGTCTTACCATTAATACTATATTCTGCCATCATATTTGACCTACCAAAATGAACCACTTCACACTTATCCGGGTTGAACTCCATCTGCCACTTCTCAGCCCAGGTTTGCATTCTATCAATGTACCGCTGTAACCTCTCACAGTCCTCCACACTACCCACAACACCCCTAACCTATGTGTCATCAACATCCCACCACTTCCTCATCCAGGTCATTTATAAAAAATCACAAAGAGAAGGGGTCACTGAAACGATCCTTGAGGCACACCACTGGTCACCGACCTCCATGCAAAATATGACCCATCTACAACCACTCTTTGCCTTCTGTGTGCAAGCCAATTCTGGATCCACAGAGTGAGGTCCCCTTGGATCCCATGCCACCTTACTTTCTCAATAAGCCTTGCATGGAGTAACTTATCAAATGCCTTGATGAAATCAATATACACTACATCTACTGCTCTACCTTCATCCTGACAAAGGGTCTCGGCCTGAAACGTCGACAGTGCTTCTCCCTATAGATGCTGCCTGGCCTGCTGTGTTCCACCAGTATTTTGTGTGTGTTGTTGTTTGAATTTCCAGCATCTGCAGATTTCCTCATGTTTGCACTATGGTAAAGGAGATAGATTTGTGATCACTATCTCCAAAATGCTCTCCCACTGAGAGTCCTGGCACCTGACCAGGTTCATTTCCCAATACCAGATCACATACAGCCTCTCCTCTTGTAGGGTGATGTACATACTGTGTCAGTAAATTTTCCTCACCTGTGCTCTTGGCTTTAAGATTACCTGTTTATTCTGTATCAAATAGAAGTTGGCATTTTAACTTATCATTGATATTTGATAAAAATTTTCTAAAGTTTTTGGAAAACCATATTACTTTTTTCTTTAAAGAAAATTTTAAAGGAGATACTGCTGGTACGATAGTCTGGGATACTTTTAAAGCATATATTTGTGGAGAAATTATCTCTTACTCTACCTATATAAAGAAAAAAGCTGACAAAGAAAGGTCTGACCTAGCAGTGATATTAAAAGATCTTGATCGAAAGTATGCCCTATCTCCAGATCCAAGTATATATAATAAGTGGATTGAAATCCAATCCAAGTATAATCTTCTGCTGACTTACCCAATTGAACGACAGCTGTTGAGAGATAAAACTCAATTTTACATTCACGAAGATAGAACAGGTAGTTTATTAGCCAATCACTTAAAATCTTTTACAGTTAATCGTCAAATCACAGAAATTTTTAAAGATAATGGTACTAAGATATCCGACCATTCTGAAATTAACAATGTATTTAAAGGCTTTTACCTTAAGTTGTATCAGTCTGACTCTTCTTCAGATGATACCTATATGAATGCTTTTTTCAGTAATACCAACATTCCTACATTGTCTGCTGATAGCCTAATACAGTTAGATCAGCCTATTTCCAATGAAGAAGTGGCTGAGGCTATACGTGCTTTACATTCTGGTAAGACCCCAGGACCTGATGGCTTTCCTGGGGAGTTTTATAAAACTTTCACTACGTTACTTACACCTTATTTATCCTCTGTTTTATCAGAGTCCTTTAAATCAGGTAAACTCCCTCAATCTTTTTATGAAGCTTTTATTTTTCTTATTCTTAACAAAAATAAAAACCCAGCTGAATGTTCTTCATACAGACCGATTTCTTTATTAAATGTTGATGCAAAAATTTTATCCAAAATCTTAGCTCGAAGACTTGAAAATATTTTACCATCTATTATAATCACATGACCAGACAGGATTTATTAAAAATCGTTACTCACATTTTAATATATGTCGGTTATTGAATGTGATATATTCACCATCCAAAAAAATATCAGAGTGTATATTATCCTTAGATGCAGAAAAAGCCTTCGATAGGATTGAGTGGAATTATCTTTTTAAGACCATAGAAAAGTTTAATTTTGGGCCTAATTTTATTTGTTGGCTTAAATTAATCTACTTGTCTCCTACCGCTCAGGTTATTACTAACTCTCAAATTTCTAAGCTCTTTAAATTACAGCGGGGAACTAGACAAGATTGCCCTCTCAGTCCTTTACTTTTTACTTTAGCTATAGAACCCTTAGCAATAGCATTTCGAGAATCTTAAGGACATTTCTGGTATACAAAGGGAAGGTATGACTCATAAAATTTCGTTATACGCTGATGATATTTTACTTTTTATCTCTAACACTGAAACTTCTTTACCTTCGGTTCTTTCTTTAATTTCCCAGTTTAGTTTTTTTTTCAGGATATAAGCTGAACTTACATAAAAGGGAGCTATTTCCTTTAAATGACCTAATGTCATCTAATGCCAAATTTCTGTTCCAAGTTGTTACAAGTCAATTTACATATCTAGGTGTAACAATTACTAAAAACTTCAAGAATTTATTTAAAGAAAACTTAAACCCTTTATTGAATTATGTGAAAAAGACGCTTTGTAAATGGTCTCCTCTTTCTTTATCCCTAATTGGCCAAATTAATTTGATTAAAATGAAGATTCTTCCTAAATTTTTATATCTTTTTCAGGCTTTACCTATTTTTATTCCTAAGACCTACTTTGATTCTTTAGATTCAATTTTAACATCTTATATTTGGAATAATAAACAAGCTCGTTTAAGTAAAGTTTACCTACAAAGAAATAAAGAGATGGGTGGATTAGCCCTACCCAATTTTAGGTTTTACTATTGGGCTGCCAATATAAGGAATATTACTTTTTGGTCCTATTATATTTATCGTAAAGATTGCCCATCATGGGTCTCCTTAGAAGTTAATTCTGTAAAAAATTCCTCTATTGTCTCTCTTCTTGTATCATACTCTTCTTTTTCAGCAAATAAAACAACAGATAATATAATTGTTAAGCAAAGTTTAAGGATTTGGTCTCAATTTAGAAAATTTTTTGGTTTAGCGAATATTTCATTATCATCTCCCATTCTCCTTAATTATTTTTTTATCCCTTCCATGACTGATGAAGACTTTAAGGATTGGGATGAACTAGGTATTACGTGTTTTCGGGACCTGTTTATCTCAGGATCTCTTGCTTCATTTGACCAATTGTCAACCACATTTGCACTGCCAAAAAGACATTTTTACAGATACCTTCAAATTAGACATTTCTTACGTTTCCAATTAACTACTTTTCCTATAGGTCCTGATAAAAATTTGCTGGACGACCTTATAAATTTAAAACCTTTTGTTAATGGTTGTATTACTGGTATCTATAACTTGTTGATTGATTCTAGACAAGACTTTTTAGATAAAATAAAAAAAGCTTGGGAGGATGACCTAAATTGTCAGATTTCCAATGAAAGATGGAATAAAATTCTTAAACATGTTAATAAATCATCTTTCTGAGCTCGTCATTCTCTTCTACAATTTAAAGTGGTTCATAGAGCTTACATTTCTAAACAGAAGCTCTCCGGTTTTTACCCGAATGTTTCTCCACTTTGTAATAAATGCAACTCTGCTGATGCCTCTTTAATTCATATGTTTTGGTTTTGCCCTAAAATTGAAAAGTTTTGGCGGGAAGTATTCCATACCTTCTCACAACTTTTTAGGGTCCACTTTGACCCAAATCCCCTTACCGCCTTGTTTGGTATTATTGCAAATGAAGATATAACTTAAAATTCTCCTAACCTACAGGTTTTAGTTTTTACCTCTCTTTTAGCAAGGAGAGCAATCTTGCTTAAATGGAAGGAGTCTACTCCTCCTACACATCTTCAATGGCTTTGTGATATTATGTCTTATTTAAATTTAGAGAAGATCCGCTGCTCAGTCTTAAATTTGAAACAATCTTTTTATGATATCTGAGGACCTTTCCTAAATTACTTTTCCAATTTATGAAGCTTAACAGTGCACAGACTTTTATGTATATTTCTATCTTTTCTTAAGCGAATATGTTTTTTTTTTCCTAATTATCCATTGTCATCCATCAGCTTTTTTCTTTGATAGTTGGTAGGGGGTTGACTTTTTTTATAGATAAAAAATTTCTTTTATGATGTATGACCTATTTTTAAATTTTTGATTACGGAGTGGTATACCTTTATGTGATATGCTAAAACATTTTGATCAATTTTATTACAATATATGAATGTACACAATTTATGTTGAGATGTATCTATGTGTTGCACTCTGTAAATCTTTTTTTTCTTCTGAATAAAAATACTGTAAAAAGAAAAAGAAAGTAAATTTTGCTATACACACCTAATGAACTCCACCTCATCTAAACTCCTTGCTCTAGGGAGATTCCAATCAATGTCTGGGAAATTAAAATCTCCCATCATGACAACCCTGTTAGATCATAAGACCATAAGATATAGGAGCAGAAGTAGGCCATTCGTCCCATCGAGTCTGCTCTGCCATTCATTCATCAGCTCGTCCAATTCTTCCAGTCATCCCCACTCCCCTGCTGTCACCCCACACCCCTTGATGCCCTGGCTAATCAAGAACCTATCTATCTCTGCCTTAAATGCACCCAATGACTTGGCCTCCACAGCCGCTCGTGACAACAAATTCCACAGATTTACCATCCTCTGAGTAAAGTAGTTTCTCCACATCCCTGTTCTAAATGGACATTCTTCAATCCTGAAGTTGTGTCCTAGACTCCCCTACCATGGGAAATCACTTTGCCATATCTAATCTGTTCAGGACCTTTAACATTTGAAACTGTTATTACTGGATCGATCCAGAATCTGTCTCCCTATCAGCTCTTCGATGTCCCTGTTACTATTGGGTGGTCTATAAAAAAACACACAGTAAATTTATTGACCCCTTCCTGTTTCTAAATTTTACCCATGATTTCCTTCTTTTCTGCAGCTGTAACACTATCTCCGATCAACTGTGCCACGCCCACACCTCTGTAGCCTCCCTTTCTGTTCTTTCTGAAACATCTAAAGCCTGGCATTCTAAGTAGCCATTCCTGCCCCTGAGCCATCCAAGTCTCTGTAATGGCCACAACATCATAGTAGTGATCCAAGCTCTAAACTCATCTGCTTTGTTCATGATACTCCTTGCATTAAAATAGACACATCGCAAACCATCAGTCTGAGCGCATCCCTTCTCTATCACCTGCCTACCCTCCCTCTCACACTGACTACAAGCTTTCTCTATTTCTGAGCCACTTCCTCTGTCTCTTCAGTTCGGTTCCCACCCCCCCCCCCCCAGCAATTCCAGTTTAAACTCTCCCCAATAGCCTCCGAAAACTTCCCAGCCAGGATATTGGTCCCCTTCAGATTCAAGTGCAACCTGTCCTTTTTGTACAGGTCATGCCTGGCCCAAAAGAGGTCCCAATGATCCAGAAATCTGAATCCCTGTAACCTACTCCAATCCCTCAACCACGCATTTATCCTACACCTCATTCTATTCCTATACTCACTGTCATGTGGCACAGGCAGTAATCCTGAGATTACTACCCTTGTGGTCCTGCTTCTCAGCTTCTTTTTTAACTCCCTGTAGTCTGTTTTCAGGACCTCCTCCCTTTTCCTACCTATGTCGTTGGTGCCAATATGTACCACAACCTCTGGCTGTTCACCTTCCCACTTCAGGATACCGTGGATGTGATCAGAAACATCCTGGACGCTGGCACCTGGGAGGCAATCTACCATCTTTGTTTTTTTTTCTGCGTCCTGTGGCAAAGAATTCCTTGGATTCACCACTCTCTGGCTGAAGAAATTCCTCCTAATTTTCCTCCAATCCATGGTTAAAGTTTGTTATGGATCCCCAAAACCAAAGGACTTTCTACAGGGGCACCATTGAGAGCATCCTGACTGGCTGCATCACTGCCTAGTTATGGGAACTGTACTTCCCTCAATCGCAGGACTCCGCAGTGAGTGATGCGGACAGTGGTGAGTGTAGATGTGGAGTGCAGGTAGTTTTGAGGAAATAAGGAGGCAACAGAAGGACTTAGACAGGTTAGGAAAATGGGGAAAGAAATGGCAGATGGAATGTGGTGTTGGGAAGTGTATGGTCATGCACTTCGGTGGAAGAAATGAAAGGTTTGACGATTTTCTAAATGGAGAGAAAATACAAAAATCTGAGGCACACAGGGATTTGAGAGACCTTGTGCAGGATTCCCTGCAGTTTAATTTGCAGGTTGAGTCTGTGGTGAGGAAGGCAAATGTGATGTGAGCATTCATTTTGAGAGGACTAGAATATAAAAGCAAGGTTGTAATGTTTCCAGTCAGAACCGTGGGAATGATTGTATTAAGCACTGAGCTGAGGCCAATAAACAACATCCTGACGTAAGTATTAGTATTGTCCAGGTGACCAAGGCTACAGATCAAGTCGCCCTACACAGCTTGGTCCTGAAACTGCAGTAAAATGTCCAATAACATCTGTTCGTGTAATATTACTCCTGTGCTGTAGTTGTCTCACTTTCACCTGTTCTACAGTTTAAATGATTATATTTTCTTTTTATTCTAATCAGCTGAAAGGGAAGAAGTGGTTGGTGTCCTTGGTTCATCAGTTTTACTGGATCCTGAAATCACCGTTGATTCCAGCAAGAATTATATCCTTTGGACTTTCAAAGCCAGCAACAAAAGCCATGATGTTATTTTGGATCACATCCCAGGTGTCGCCACATTGGAACCAAGTGAACAGTTCAAGGACCGTTTACAATTCAACGCTTTGAGTGGTGCACTGACGATAAGCAGATTAAATGCCAGTGACCAAGGAGATTACACCTTCACTGTTGATGGGAAAGAGTTGAAAATAATGGAGTTGCTTGTCATTGGTAAGAAGTTTCAGATATTTGTGATGTAGTGTGTGATTTATTAATGGCAGAATCTGCCTTAGAAACTATGATCTGTGGTTTTTATTTCCATCAAAGTCTAAGCAGGATAACCTCTGCTGTGACTCATCAACTGAGTCATCGGAGAGACATTGAAGCTGGTGATATAAAAACAGCAGAATTTCTGCAGAGAATCTGATTCTCCTCTCATCACACACAGTCTTACTTACATTTTTAAACATAAATAAAGTGAAAAGTGAGTCACCACAATTTCAATAGCTATGATTTCCTACCGACCTCTAACATTTTGAATATTTGTAGAATTACATATTTACAATAGTCATACATCCCAGCCAGTAGAATCCTTTTGAAAGCTTCTGAGTACAAACTCCAAACACCCAAAATACATCTCTTTTGTGAAAGTGCTGAAGGATGGCTCTCTGAATACAGAACTGGCCAGAATATTAGCTATGTATTGCATTAAACTGCTGCTGCTGCTAAGTTAACAAATTTCACGCTGCATGCCAGTGATAATAAACCTGATTCTGATTCTGACAAAACAGACCTGTCCAATTGTGACAGGGATACACTTTGACATTGTACTAATGCAGACAATGGCCACTTAACGACTTCCTTGATCACACCCTGAGGATTTCTTTCTTTCTTTTTCAATCTTTTTATTAATATCAACATGATAAGATTAGCACATAGATAATGGGATTACAAACTTACAAAAGTAAAAGGAACATAAAAGGATACATAAGCAATAAGTACATTATAGTTATTTTCCCAAATCATGAATGATACAAATATCATATAAATGAGACAAAAAAACTAAGTAATTCATGTTGAAAAAAAAGAGAAAAAGAAAAAAATATATTAATACCCTAAGAAAAACTAAACTAACTATTAAGAAAAAAAAGAAGGAAGGAGAAAAAAATTTTTTTAAAAATAAATGGGCTGTTTATAGTATCTATGAAAAAAAATTACAAAATCATCAGTGTCCCCAACTCCAATCCTCTCAACATATATATATATATAATCAAAACCGGAAAAACAAATAGGATTGGAACAGGGTCAAATTACATCATGTGAAAATCTTTTCAAATTTAATTGAAGGGTCATATACGACACTTCTAATTTTCTCCAAATTTAGACATAACATGGTTTGAGAAAACCAATGAAATACGGTAGGGGGATTAATTTCTTTCCAATTCAACAAAATAGATCTTCTAGCCATTAATATAAGAAATGCAATCATCCAACAAGCGGAAGAAGATAAATGGATTGACTCCATCATTGGTAAACCAAAGATTGCAGTAATAGGATGTGGTTGTAAATCAATGTTCAATACCATAGAAATAATATCGAAAATGTCTTTCCAATATTTTTTCAAAAGCGGACATGACCAAAACATATGAGTTAAAGAAGCTATCTCAGAATGCCATCTGTCACATATAGGATTTATATGGGAATAAAAACGAGCCAATTTATCCTTGGACATATGAGCCCTGTGCACAACTTTAAACCGTATCAATGAATGTTTAGCACATATAGAGGATAAATTAACTAATTGAAGAATTTTATCCCAATTCTCAATAGGAATAATAAAGTTAAGTTCTCTTTCCCAATCATTTTTAATCTTATAAAAGGCCTCTGAATGTATTTTCATAATTATATTGTAAACATTTGATATTACACCTTTCTAACAATTTCTCCAAAATACCCGAAGAATCAAGATTTGGAAAGGTAGGAAGTACAGTGTTTAAGAAATTCCTAATCTGTAAATATCTAAAAAAAATGAAATCTGGGCAAATTATATTTATTAGATAATTGTTCAAAGACATAAAACAATTATCCAAAAATAGATCAGAAAATCGTAGTATTCCTTTTGTCTTCCAAGCTGAATAAGCTTGGTCCATAATAGAAGGATGAAAAAAGAAATTGGATACAATAGGAATAGTTACAACAAATGGATTCAACCCAAAAAATTTCCAAAATTGAAACCATATATGTAAAGTGTGTTTGACTATCGGATTGTCAATTCGTTTATGCAATTTAGAAAGAGCAAAGGGAAGAGAAGTCCCTAAAACAGAACCCAATGAAAATCCTAGTACAGATTTAGTTTCCAGATTTACCCAATGAGGGCTAGGAGATAAATCCCAATCCCTTAACCAATATTTCAAATATCGAATGTTAATTGCCCAATAATAAAATCTAAAATTAGGCAATGCCAATCCACCTTCCTTCCTTGCCTTCTGTAAATATCTTTTACCTAATCTAGGATTTGTGTTCTGCCATATATATGAGGAAATTTTTGAATCAACATTGTCAAAAAAGGATTTTGGAATAAGAACTTGGGTAAAATAATCATCATAAAATAATCATAAAATAGCATTAATCTGACCTATCAGAGATAAAGACAATGGTGACCATTTAGTGAACAAACATATAATCTGATCAATTAAGGGTAAAAAAAATAACCTTGAATAACTCCTTATGATTTTTTGTAATTTTAATCCCTAAGTATATAAAAAAGTCATTAACTAATTTAAAAGGTAAATTTCCATAAATTGGAACCTGTCTATTTAAGGGGAACAATTCACTCTTATTAAGATTCAATTTATACCTGGAAAAATTACTAAACTGAGCCAACAATTATATAACTGCAGGAATGGATTTCTCAGGATCAGAAAAATATAATAACAAGTCATCTGTGTATAATGATAACTTATGTATATCCATCCCACGAGTGATGCCAAAAATGTTAGGTGATTCTCTAATAGCAATTGCCAAAGGTTCTATAGCAATATCAAATAATAATGGACTAAGAGGACAACCTTGCCTGGTACCCCGAAATAAACGAAAAAAGGGAGATCTTTGATTGTTAGTTAAAAACCAAGGCTACTGGAGTATGATATATCAGTTTAATCCAGGAAATGAATGTCGGACTAAAATTAAACTTCTCAAGCACATAAAATAAGTATGGCCATTCAACTCTATCAAATGCTTTCTCTGCATCTAATGAAATGACACATTCTGAGGTGCTACGTGAAGGAGTATAAACAATGTTCAATAATCTCCTAATATTGAAAAAAGAATAGCGATTTTTAATAAAACCAGTTTGATCCTCCGAGGTAATACCTTCTCCAGCCTGGTCGCCAGTAACTTGGAAAAAATCTTGGAATCTACATTCAATAAGGATATTGGTCTATAGGATGTGCAATCAGTAGGGACTTTATCTTTTTTCAATATTAAAGAAATGGACGCTCTATAAAAGGATTGTGGCAATTTACCTAGTCTAGTTGCTTCTTCAAAAACCTTGCATAGCCAAGGAGAAAGAGTAGAGGAAAAACACTTACAAAATTCCACTGTATACCCATCTGGACCTGGTGCTTTCCCAGAATTCATAGAGGAAATAACACCTTTAATTTCTGCATCCATAATAGGAGTTTCTAATATTAAAAGTTCTTCTGATGATAATTTTGGAAAATGCAATTTCCCAAGAAAATCATGCATGGTATTATGATCATGAGGAAATTCAGAATGATACAGAGAGGTATAAAAATCTTGAAAAGATTTGTTTATCTCATCATGGTCAACTGTCAGTTCACCATTCTGTTGACGAATCTTAATAATTTGACGTTTAACCGAAGCATTTTTCAATTGGTTAGCTAACAGTTTACCCGATTTATCACTATGTATATAAAAATCAGTTCTGGTTGATTTTCAATTGAAGATGTAAGTAATAATCTGTGTTCCATTTGAAGCTCAACCCTTTGTTTGTAAAGCTCCTTACTAGGAGCAATTGAATATTTCTTGTCAATTTCTTTAATCTTATCAACCAATAAAAGAGTTTCCTTCTTAATACGTTTTCTCAAACCAACAGAATAGGAGATAATCTGTCCACGTATATGTGCTTTAAGTGTCCCAAAGTATTCCGCAGGAAATTTCATCTGTGAAATTAGTTGAAAAGAAGAAATCAATCTGTTCCTTCATAAATGTAATGAAATCCGGATCTTGCAGTAAGGTAGAATCAAATCGCCATTGCTTAGTACTAGAAGCTATATCCATTAATTAAATAGAAAGTTTCATTGGAGCATGATCAGAGATGGCTATAATGTCATAATTACAACCAGTTACAGATGGAATAAAATGAGAGTCAATAAAAAAAGTCAATTCTCGAGTAAGAATGATAAACATGTGAGAAAAATGAAAACTCTTTGTCCTTAGGACGCAGAAATCTCCAAATATCGAAAATTCCATTATCAGTCAAAAAAGAATTGATGTAAGTGGCCGACTTATTTGGTAAAGTCTGAATAGATGTAGATCTGTCCAGCAAAGGATTTAAACAGCAGTTGAAGTCACCACCCATTATTAATATATATTCATTTAGATTAGGTAGAGAAGTAAATAAAGTCTTAAAGAAATCAGGATAATCCACATTTGGAGCATAAACATTAGCCATAGCAACCTTCTTATTAAAAAGTAACCCAGTAATTAACAAAAATCTAAGACTCGGATCCGAAATAATATCATGTTGAACAAAAACAATAGAGGAGTCAATAAAAATTGAAACTCCCTTTACTTTAGCATTCAAATTTGAATGGTACTGTTGACCCTTTCAAAACCTAAAAAAACATTCTCTTTCCTCACATGAGTTTCATGTACAAAAATAATATGCGCATTCAGTCTTTGGAATACTTTAAAAATCTTTTTCCATTTAATCGGATGGTTTAAGCCATTAGTATTCCAAGAAACAAAATTAATGGTCTGAGCCATATTTCTAAAATCAACCCTTTGGTATATAAAGAGTTAACCAAAGTATGAACTCATGCACCCGGAAGAGGAACAAAAATAAGGGGAGGTCCTGGAAGTGACGACACAGCGGATATTTTAGTAGATTGAAATCAGCCCAAATGAAAAAACTAGAAAAACTAATAAAAAGAGCAATAGAATTAAAAGAGAAACCCCCGCCCACCATCCACTGAAAACAGATCCTCCTGAGCCTGAAAAAGGCCAGGAAAAAAAGAAATTGTGAGACTAAATCTACCCCCATGTCTCCAGAAGGCGACTCCAGATATATAAAGGAGAAAAAAAGATCCACCCAAAATCCTAAAAAGTAATTAACACTATACTGAAACAGACTTCTTAATATAATTGCTAGTAAAAAGAAAAACAAGAATAATATAAACACTGGTAACTTATAAATCGGGTTAAAACCTGAACAAATAAAAGTTAAGATGTGATAAGAAAGGCATTATAGGAAGAAGATGACAAAAAAATGGCAAAATTTTTAAAAAAGCAAGAAATATTTTAGAAAAGAAACCGTCATCTCAGTTACACAAAAAATGAAAAGGATATATATCAAAACATTTAAAAAAATTCACCTTCAAAGGATTAATAATAATAACCAAAAAAAAAATACAATGGTAAATAAGTAAATTAAAAAGATTAGTACATCGATAAAGAAAAACTTTAATTGGAATATAAAATGTAAAATAAACCTACACCTCAGTACTCATTTCTTCAAAATTCAGAGTACCTTCTTAAAGATAAGTCCAAAAAAGTAACAAGAATCTTCTGGTGCAGGTAAAAATAAGTTAAATAAGGGTGATCACAGGTTAAAAAAGTAAAGGTTATGGAGCGAATCTAAAACAGTGCTCACTCCATGAGTGTCTCCTGGTGACTCCTCCCCTGAGGATTTAAATAACCACCAATCAACATGAACATTCATGTATTGTCTTCCCCTGGGGCCGAATCAGAATGTCCCAGAAGCTCCAAAACCTGGGCCTCTGTACCTCCCTTCTTGCCATCCTCACAGGAATGCTTAGCCCACTGTTGGCGACAAGGAGGTGTACAAGAGTGAGGTAGATCAGCTGGTTGAGTGGTGTGACAACAACAATCTTACACTCAATGTAAGTAAGGCCAAGGAATTGATTGTGGACTTCAGGAAGGCAAAGTCAATAGAGAATACTCCTCAGTCCTCATCAATGGATCAGCCGTGGAAAAGGGTGAGCAGTTTCAAGTTCCTCGATGTCAACGCCATTGAAGATCTGTCCGGGGCCGAACATATTGATGCAATTACAAAGAAGGCACAACATTGGCTATGTTTCATTACGAGTTTATGGAGTCTTGATATGTCATCAAAGACTCATGCAAGTTTCTACAAATGTGCGTGGAGAACACAGGATCAGAAAAAGCAGCAGAAAGTTGGAAGTTCAGCCAGCTCCATCATGGGCACTAACCTAGTATCAAGGGCACCTTCAATAGGTGATGCTTCAAAAAGATGGTATCCATCATTAAGGAGCCCTATCATCCAGGATATGCTCTCTTCTCAATGTTACCATCAAGGAGGAGGTACAGGAGGCTGAAGACACACACTCAGTGTTTCAGGAACTGTTCCTTCCCATCTGCCATTACATTCCTCAATGGACAATGAATCCATGAAATATACCTCACTTTTTTTGCTCTCTTTTTGCACTATTTATTTAATTTATTTTTAATATACACTTATTGTAATTTATTGCTTTTTATTATTATGTGTTACAATGTACTGCTGCTGTAAAAGAACAAATTTCATGACCTTTGCCGGTGATATTAAACCTGATTCTGATTCATGATTAGTTTCAGTCGCCTTAAACTGTCAGTTGAAGGTGGAGGGGCCGGTCGTTTTGAGGAGGCAGAGAGGCTGTGGAAGGACTTTGACAGATTTGGAGAGGTGTCAGATGGAATACAGTGTCAGGAATTGTATGGTCATGCGCTTCGGTAGAAGGATTAAAAACATAGATTATGTTCTAAATGGGGGAAAAAATTAAAAATCTGAAGTGCAGAGGGATTTGGGAATCCTCAAGGATTCCTGAAAGGTTAATTTGTAGGTTGAATTGGTGATGAGGAAAGTGAATGAGATGTTCACATTCATTTCAAGGGGACTGGAACATAAACACAAGGATGTGATGCTGATGTTGTATAAATTACTGGTGAGGCCTCACTTGGAGTATTGTGATTAGTTTTGGGCCCCTTATTTAAGAAAGGATGTGCTGACATTGGAGAGGGTTCAGAGGAGGTTCACAGGGATGATTGCTGGAATGAAAGAGTTATCATACGAGTAGTGATTGAAGTGTCTGGGCCTGAACTCAGAGGAATTTAGAAGAATGAGTGCGATCTCATTGAAACCTTTTGAAGGTTGAAAGGCCAAGATGGAGTGGATGTGATGAGGATGTTTGCTTTCATGGGCGAATTGAGGACCAGAGGGCACAGCCTCAAAAGGGAAGGGTGTCCGTGTTGTCTGAGGCTGAGTGACCTGGACAAGAAATGTAATACAGGAACTAACTATAGATGCAAAATTGGCATCTTTGAATGTGATCAGTGTAAAGAGAACAGTGTGATGTATCAACACCTTGCAATAACTGGCCAAGGTCAAGGCTGATGTGAGTTTTTTACAGGAGTGTGGGCTAACACACTCTGCAACTACCAGAGTTGGTTGTGATGGTGGCCCCATGGTCTGTCTGTGTGGCTGGGGGCAACGATTGTCATCCTTCTGGCCTGGGAATTCTGTTACAGGGTGACAACTTCTCAATCACCCAAGTCAGAGAGGTGATTGGGGTGTGGCTCCTTGTGGCATACATAATGTACTGAAACACTCTGCTCTGGTTAATTAACACGTACACCTCACCCGTGCGGAGCGAGCGGCTGGCCATCCTCGACCCGCTCCCACCACTGCCGGTGACATCACAGCTGGTCATTCTGGTTGGTGACATCATCGATGCAGCTGGTAGTGCCGACAACAGGCTGGACAGCACCTCCGGATTCCTGATGGAAACAGTTAAAATAGACAAGCTTCACAATGCCTTCAGCACCCCTTCAGAAAGATGGTGATGGTTCACTGACTGAGTTGTACTTGGCTACGTGGGACTGGAAGTGTGGAGTTTGCAAAGGTTCAGCATGACATCTAAAACTCTGACAAACCTCTATAGCTGTGTGGTGGAGGGTGTATTGACTGGTTGTGTCACAGCCTGGTCTGGAAACACCAATGCCTTTGAATGGTAAATCCTCCAAAAAGTATCGGATATGGTCCAGTCCATCATCAAGGAAAGCACATCTACACAGAGTAATGATAATAAATTTACTTTGTATTTTGAACTTTGAATAATTGCCTGGACTGGACTGAGAAAACTGAAATTGGGACTGTGGGGAGGGCGCTCCCTATCGATATCTGGGAAGAACCTGGTCAACAAGTGTGAGGTTCTCTCAGGCTGCTGTACTTGGTGCAAGTGTTGCCCATGCCCCACTCCTCCAGCTTGAGAATCACCCCAGCTGTTTTCAGGTTCATCTGGGGGTCCGAGATGGAGTGTGTGAGGCGCAGATCACAACACACAAATCCCTGTATAACGGGCGCAACAATTTACCCAATGGGTCCCTCACCCTGATGACCAGCTTCATGTACGTCCTCATGAGGCTGTGTGTGGAACCTAAATACATGGGCACCAGGTACCACTACGTGCTGAGGTTCTGACTGTCCCCTGTGTTGGCAAGGTGTTGAAACTGAGGGATGTTTCTGAAAAGGGGATGAATGAGCCCCAGAGAAATCTGAAGGTGAGGCAATTCAACTTTCTGAGAGATGGAGAATAGAGAAATCTGAAGCCAGTGAATTGCCAGTTTTGGAGCCAGTGTAGATCAGAAGCACTGGGATCTGGCTTGAACAGGTATAGTGTGAGAGTCTTGGATCAGCCAAAGTTGATGAGGGGTTTGAGGTGGGAGGCTGGGCCAGAAAGAATTTCCACAACATTCTTGTCTGAAAGACAAGTTCCTGTAACCCCAGCAAAGAGTGGCACAATATCTATTCAATAGTATGTTCTCATTTTCTGTAGTTTCACAAAGTTCTCTGTTTAAGTGTTTCACAGACACCCCATTTTAAATGAGTACAAATATTTTTATTAACAGATAAAGATAAAGAAGAGGTTGGTCTCCTTGGCTCATCAGTTTTACTGGATCCTGAACTCAAAGTTGATCCCAGCAAGAGTGAAATAGTTTGGAACTTCATCAGCAGGAGCATTTTGCGTCATGTCCCAGGTCACAGCTTAGTGGAACTGAGTGACCAGTTCAAGTTTCGTCTGCACTTTAATACTTCTAATGGTGCTCTGACTGTGAATGGAGCAGAACATGGTGACCAAGGAGATTACACCTTCATTGTGGATGGACAAGAGCTGAGAATAATACAACTACGCCTTGTTGGTAAGTAGCTTTATGTTTCATAGAACGTAGAATAGTACAACATAGTTCGGGCCATTTGGCCCACAATGTTATGCTGACATTTTAACCTATTCCAAGATAAATCTAACCCTTCCCTCCCATGTAGACTTCCAATTTTCTTTCATCCCTGTGTTTGTACAGGATGTGATTGGTACAGAATTCACCATAGTTTTTGTGGCTGTATTTTCCAGTCGAGGCTAAGTTGAGTGACTCACCTGATCGAATAAACACTGAGGTGTCAGATATTGAATGCAGCCCTCTTTCAACCCCCATCACTGTGATGTACCTGTCATCCCAAGGAGGAGCCCGTTCGGGATTTGATCCAATACTCATTGCTGCACTGGTGGGGTGAGAGAAGAAGAACTGTTTGTCAAACCTGAGGCTTGGGTTTTCTGTTGGAGAGAACAGAAGGAAATGGTTGTGAAGTGAAAGTGTGGATGGATGGAAAAGGTGGAGAAATGGAAAAAGTAGCAAGAGAAGGGATGGGAGGGGAGGGAGGTACAAAATGCATTAGTGTGGGAAATGGGGAAAGGGGCATGACATGACGACGGAAAAAAATTCAATAACAATGATAATAATCAGACGAAGAAATTTATTTATCAGGCTCTTTTCACACAGCTGATGTAATTCAAAGTGCTTTGCAATGGGATAAATGTACATATATGTAAAATAAACAAAAAATAAACATGAAAATAAAAGACAAAATGCCATTTGTTGAAAGCAAGGTTAAATAAATAGATTTTAAGCTGGTATTTAAATGTTTCAACTGAGTCTGACTCCCTTATAGTTTCAGGTATTCAGGTAGATAGAGAAAGCTCCTGCAGCTGCCAAATTCCACCCCGCCAAATTCTTACTGGCGTGTTTATGTATGATAAAACCATTCTGTGCACTGTGAAGCCAGCAGGGTATTCTAATAAACTTTTCCAATGTGTTTGGTAATTCGAGGTACTGAGATAAGGACTAGAATTTTGGGAAACTGATCAATGAGGAAGATGGAGGATATAAAAAAGAATTAAGATTGGTGTCTCTGTTTATGTTTTTGAAATCCATACAATGCTCACAATGATCACATTAATCTTCTTGTTTGAACCCTGCTTCTGACAAAAACATTCAGCCCCTGAAGAAGGTGATCAATGAGAAATATTTTGAGCCTGGCTGACAAAAAGACAACAAACCTGAGGATGTTCTCTGAAATAACAAGACCAGAATCTTATTGAAAAGGCTGAGATGTCAGGGTATCGATGTTCCCTGTGTAGATGGGTCACCGGTGGGTCAGAATGCACTAATGGAGTGTGAGGGAGGGGTATTTCCACAGCCTATTAAATGTACACCTTCCCCTTCTTCCTGAGGTGCCGAGCCTGATGGTTTCCACGGCAGTGCCCGTTTCATTGATTTCAATGTCTGTTCCTCATAACAAAAGTCAGTAAAGCATTTCCATGTGTGAGGCTGCTCTGTCCCACTGGGAAAACAGCAAGAGTTCTTGGAGCTAGTGGTAATTCTGGGATGAAAGGTGGTGATGAATCAACATATAGGAGGGAGACTGAATTTCTGTCTGAGTGGTGCCACAGCAATAACCTCTTCCTCAATGTCAGCAAGACCAAGGACCTGATTACTGACTTCAGGAGGAAACCAGAGGTCCATGAGCCATTCCCATCAGGGGATCAGAGTCGGAGAGGGTCGGCAACTTTAAATTCCTTGGTGTATCATTGCAGAGGACTTGTGCTGGGGCAGCAGTTAAGAACAAAATGAAGAAGGCGCAGCAGTGCCTCTACTTCCTTAGAAATTTGCAGAGATTCGCCGTGACACCTGAAAATCTGACAGACTTCTGTAGATGTGTGGTGGAGAGTATATTGACTGGCTGCATCACAGCCTGGTATGGAACCACCAATGCCCTTCAACAGAAAATCCTACAAGGAGTAGTGGATACGGCCCAGTCCATCATGGGTAAAGCCCTCCCCACCATTGAGCACATCTACATGGAGAGTTGTTGCAGGAAAGCAGCCTCCATCATTAGGGACCCCCACCACCCAGGTTACACTCTCTTCTCATTGCTGCTATCAGGATGAAGGTATGGGAGCCTTAGGATGCACACCACCACATTTAGAAACAGGTTTAACCCCTCAACCATCAGACTCTTAAATCAAAATGGAGAGAGTGGGAAGATGGATGTTTGGGAAGCTTTTAAAATCCAGCAAAAGGCAACTGCAAAGGTATAAGAAGGGAAAAGATGAAATATGAACACAGACTAGCCAATAATATAAAGCAGGATACCAAAAGCTTCTTCAATTATATAAGGAGTAAAAGGGAGGTGAGTGTTGATATTGGTCCACTGGAAAGTGATGCCGATGAAGTAGTAATGGGAGACAAAGAAATGACAGATGAACTTAATCGTGACTTTGCATCTGTCTTCACTGTGGAAGACACTAGCAGTGTGCCACAGGTCTGTGAGTGTCACTGCTATTACAAAGGAAAAAGTGTGCAGCAAAGTGAAAGGTCTTAAGGTGGATAAGTCACCTGGGACAGATGGACTACATCCCAGAGCCCTGAGAAAGGTTGCTGAAGAGATAACGGATGTATTGGTCATGATCTTTCAAGAATCACTTGATTCTGCCATGGTCCCAGAGGACTAGAAGATTGAAAATGTCACTCCACTCTCTAAGAACAAAATATATAGGCATAGAAGTAGGCCATTCGGCCCATCAATTCTGCTTCACCATTCAATCATGGACTGATACAATTCTTTCAATCATCCCCACTCCCGTGACTTCTCCCCATACCCTTTGATGCCCTGGCTAATAAAGAACATGTCTTCCTCTGCCTTAGATACACCCAAAGACTTGGCCTCCACAGTTGCTTGTGGTAACAAATTCCACTGATTTATCACCCCCTGACTAATTTCTCCACATCTCTGTTCGAAATGGATGTTCAATCCTGAAGCCCTGCCCTTTGTCCTAGACCATGGGAAATAACTTTGCCATATATAATCTGTCAGGCCTTTTAACATTGGGAATGTTTCTATGAGATCCCCCTTCATTCTCCTGAACTCCAGGGAATACAGCTCAAGAGCTGCCAGACGTTTCTCATACGGTAACCCTTTCATTCCTGGAATCATTCTCGTGATTCTTCTCTGAACCCTCTCCAATGTCAGTATATCCTTTCTAAAATAAGGAGCCTAAAACTGCACACAATACTTCAAGTGTCATGTAACGAGTGCCTTACAGAGCCTCAACATCACATCCCTGCTCTTATATTCTATAGAAATGAATGCCAACATTGCATTCACTTTCTTCACCACTGATTAAACCTGGAGGTTAATCTTTAGAGTATCCGGCACAAGGACTCCCAAGTCCCTTTGCATCTCTGTATTTTTAATTATCTCCCCATCTAAATAATAGTCTGCCTGTTTATTTCTTCCACCAAAGTGCATGAGCATACACTTTCCAACATTATATTTCATTTGCCACTTCTTTGTCCATTCCCGAGTTACCCAAGTCTCTCTGCAGGCTCTCTGTTTCCTCAACACTACTCGCTCCTCCACCTATCTTTGTGTAATGCACTGTAAGGATTCACTGCTAATGTAATGGCTTCTCTGTAATGTTCACTGCTGAGGTAACGGTTTCTCTGTAGCAGCAAAGTTTGGGTTATGGCTGGAGATAACAGGACTGTGGTATGCATGTTAGCCAATCAGAGATTGCTGTTCTGTCTTGTGAATCTGGAAGGAGGTTTTTTAAGTTCTTTGTAAAGGAGAGATGAAGAGGGAAGACGTGTGGAGAGAGGTGGTAGACCACCAGACGGAATGAACTGGGGTCTGTGGGTCCGAAGGTAGGCAACACACGGGGGAGATCGATAATGGAAGAATGGAGACTGAGTGAACTCCAACGTGCACTTTTGACTTTTCCTTGAATTAGGCCTTTTTAAAAAAAAATTCCATTACTAACCCTATATTCAGATTAAGATTCATAAAGTGCAATCATTTAATTGCATATGGTGCACTGTCTGATATTTTGCAGTGTGGGTTTGTAACTGAGCGGAACATTACACAGTATCCACACAAACATGATTTCTCAGTTTGGCGGAACCAAAGGCTGTTTTCCCCAAGACGAACATGAGCTGGCTGAGCCTGAGGGTTACATTTGTATTATTGGCAAATTTAGCCAGAAATCCATTAATTCCATAGTCCATTAATGAACATTGTAAGAAGCAGCGGGCCCAACGCCAACCCCTGTGGAACTCCACTGCTAACCGGCAGCCAGTCAGACTAGGATCCCTTCATTCCCACTCTCTGTTTTCTACCGATCAGCCATTGCTCCACTTATGCTAGTAATTTCCCTGTAATTCCATGGGCTCTTATCTTGCTAAGCAGCCTCATGTGCGGCACCTTGTCAAAGGCATCCAAGTACACCACATCTACTGCACCTCCTTTGCCTACCCTGCTTGGAATTTCCTCAGAAAATTGCAGTAGGTTTGTCAGGCAGGATTTTCCTTTCAGGAAACTATGCTGGCTTTTGCCTATCTTGTCATGTGCCTCCAGGGACTCAGTAATCTCATCCCTATGAATCAATTCCAACAAATTCCCAACCACTGACTAACACATCTTTAGTTTCCATTCTGCTGCCTGCCACCCTTCTTAAATAGCGGAGTAACATTTGCAATTTTCCAGTCATCCAGTACAATGCTAGAATCTATCGATTCCAGAAAGATTATTGTTATCGCCTCCACAATCTCTCTAGCAACTTCCTTCAGAACCCCAGGATGTGTTCCATCAGGTCGAGGAGATTTATCCACACTCAGACCATTAAGCTTCCTGAGCACCTTCTCAAACATAATTTTCACTGCACATACTTCACTTCCTTGAGACTCTTCAATGTTCGGCACACTGCAGATGTCTTCCACTGTCAAGACTGATGTAAAATACGCATTCAGTTGCTCTGCCATCTCTGCGTCTCTCCTTACAATACCACCAGCATCATTTTGTATTGGTCCTATATCTACCCTCAACTCCCTATTACACTTCATATATTTAAAAAAACTTTTCATATCTTCTTTGATTTTAGTCACCAGCTTCCTTTCATAATTCATCTTTTCCTTCCTAATTATCTTCTTAGTTTCCTTCTGCAAATTTTTAAAAAGTTCTCAGTCCTCTATCTCCCGACTAGCTTTGGCTTCCTTGTATGCCCTCTCTTTTGCTTTTACTTTGGCTCTGACTTCACTTGTCAGCTACAGTAGTGTCCTTCCATTCAAAAATTTCTTCTTATTTGGAATATATCTGCCTTGCACTTCCCTCATTTTTCACAGAAACTCCAGCCATTGCTGCTCTGCTGTCCTTCGTGCTAGTGTCCCTTTCCAGTCAATTTTGGCCAATTCCCCTTAAGAAGGGAGGAAGAAGGCAAAAGAAAGGATATTGTAGTCCAGTTTGCCTGACCCCAGTGGTTGGGGACGTGTTGGAGTCTATTATTAAGGATGAGGTTTCAAGGTATTTGGAGACTAATAGTAAAATAAGTCAAAGTCAGCATGGTTTCTGTGAAGGGAAATCTTCCCCAACAATTTTGTTAGAGTTCTTCAAGGAAGTAACAAGCAATATGGACAAAGGAGAGGCAGTGGATGTCATTTGCTTGGATTTTCAGAAGGTATTTGATAAGCAACCACAAATGAGGCTGTTTAACATGATAAAATCCTGTGGCGTTACAGGAAAGATTCAGCAATGGATAGCAGAACGGCTGGCAGGCAGGAGGCAGTGAGTGGGGGAAAAAGGGGCCTTTTCTGGTTGGCTGCCGGTGATGAGTGGTGTTCCTGGGGGGCAGGGAGGTGTCGGTATTGGGACCGCTACTTTTCACATTGTTTGTCAGTGATTTAGATAATGGAATTGATGGCTTTGTGACAAAGTCTGCAGATGATACGAAGATAGTTGGAGGGGTAGGTAGTGCTGAAGAAGCAATGTGATTGCAGCAGGACTTTGACAAATTGGAAGAGTGGACAAAAAAAGTGGCAAATGGAATACAGTGTTGGGAAATGTATGATAATGTATTTTCATAAAAGGAACAATAATGTGGACTACTGTCTATACAGGGAGAAGGTTCAAACATCACTTCCTGAGCCACTCATTCATCTGTACCATCATCCTATTCCTGCTCTGACTGGCACGTCTATGAACTTGCAAATGAACACCTAAAACAGAGATGAAACAGTTTTGAGTTTTTGCTTCCACAGCTCTGAAGAAGATTGTTTGGAATCTTTGAATATTTTTGAGGCAGAGGTAGATAGATCCTGGATAAGCAGAGAGGTGAACTGTTATCGTGGGAGATGGAAAGATCTACCATCAGGTTAGCTGTCATCTTGTACAATGGCAGAGCAGGATCGAGGTTTAAATGGCTTTTATTTCCATTGTTGTGTATATATTTGGTGTGTAGAACTGACTGTGCTTTCGTTCCTTTGTACATATCTGGTGCAATGTCACATGGTAAGATTACATTCTACATCAAGATAGGAGTATCATGGTTTCATATTCTCTCCTTTAGATGAGCTGTCAGAAGCTTCCATATTTACCAACATCGAATCACTGGGTGTCACGGTCGAGCTCACCTGTGATGTCTTTGGAGATTCGAATGTGTATCAGTGGCAAAAGAATGGAGGGGAAATCTCCCAACATCACCAACTAACAGATGGAAACAGAACACTTGTTATCCCAAGCGCTTCATCTGAAGACTGTGGAGTGTACACCTGCATCACAACCAATCCTGTCAGCTCCATCCAGACAAACTACACCTTAATGTTGCGAGGTGAGCTTCATTTATGAATGACATTTTGCAGTTAACATTTAGACCATATTGGTGGGCTATTGAATGCAGCCGATGCAAATCAGTGCTGCAGCAGAGAGAGGCAAAAGCTGAATTAATTGGGTTCACGGAATCCCAGAACAGTTATCGCAGAGAAGAAAGCCATTCAGCCCTTTAAGAATGGATTGGTTCTATCACTGAGCAAACAACTGAATCCTATTGTTCTGTCCTCTCCCCACAGCTCTGTAAATTCTTTCTTTCAGATAATTATCCAGCCCTCATATGAAATTACAGTTGAATACCCCCTCACTATTCCTGACGATGAATTCTAGACCCTGTCCACTACTGTGCATAAAGAGAATCCCCAGGATAGTTTCTGTTCTTCTCCCAATCACCTTCATTCCCACTCACAACAGGTTTTAGAAAGTTTCACTATGATTTTCTTCCACTTTATGCCTCTATTCGTGAAGGCAAAGATCCTATCTTTGTCAAACTACTTTCGTAACCCTTTCTATAAATCTCTTGTTGGTGTAACACTTTTAGAATTGGTTCCTTGAGTTTGTATGCTCTTCTTATTCTTCCTACTCTTGGGATGGATCAATCGGCAGATAATGCACTTCACCGATCAATGAGAACAAACTGCCCACATGTGCATTTGTGTAGCAGCCCCTGACATCAGGTGGAAAGTAGCACCAGAGTGTGTGGTGACACTTGCAGGCTGCCCTGCCCTCAGCACATCCTCAGGTTGTGTTGGTTGTTAAAGCAAACAATACATTTCATTGTATCTTGTGATGTACATCTGATAAATAAATGAATCTGAATAATCCGTTCTTGACGGGTATAACGATGCATTGTGATTAATGATTCTCAGAGTAGAGTCAGTTGGTGTCAGCCTGGGTCACAGATCGGTGAGATTAGACCGGGGTTGGAACATTCCCTTCTCGGCAGGAAAATATGGAACATTATGGCTGTTTCATCATTTGTCATCCACAGACCGTGAGATGTTTAATGATTTGAATTTAATTTTAATTTCAGGGTTTTCCCTCAAGGATGTTATACTGATTGCTGTATTGACTGCAGGACATGCTATTTCTGTAGCATCTCTTCGTTCAGCCGTGTTGCCGGACCAGTGGAGGTGGAAAACCCTCGGAGGTATCTGTCATTGATTAATTTCCTCTTGCTTGAACTTTCAGACACTACCCAGTAAACCTGAATGAACTTTAACAAAAACAAGGGCAAATGTGGGATATCAATTACACCACTGACCCCCCCCCCCCACTTCCCCTCTGACCTGTGACCTGTGGGATGCAATTGCCCATTTTTCCCAGTTTTGAGGTGCTTTGCAGTGACACGGAATACCTGAAACAGTCCTGGAGTCACCTCTGACCAAACTGCAGAAGATATTTGGGAGAAGTGGCCATGAGAGGAGCCGTCTTCATTCGCTCGTGTTTGCTGCATTGTGTTGTCTCATCTCACTGTGTCACCAAGTCTCTTTAGAGGTGGGACTGAGGGAAAGATGCCCTTTCATCCTGATGGTGGCTGTGCCTTTGGAAACAGGGGTCTCATTCACATAGAGGGCAGAGTTGTGAAGGGAGTTCTACTCCCCATCTAGTGTCAGGGGGTTTGAGCAGTTGTCTCCCAGACCTGCTGGTGAGCGTACAGTACATGTGGCTCTTTCTTTCAGACTCGGTGGCAATTTCTCTTGGGTGTTTGCAAAAGTTTATTTTGAAAGAACCTCTCTTTCCAATGCAGTTTTCCACATGGGACACCTCTGTCTCCCAGAACCAAAGAAGATGCAACACCTGCTTTATTACCTCTTCCCTTTCCCCATTCCTGGCACACATATAACCCCTCCAGGGAAAGCAGTGAGTGACTTGTACTTCGAATTCTGTGTCCTCACAGCAGTTTCCTGCTCATTGGAGAAACCGTTACAGGTTGTGTGACCACTTTGCAGAACACCGAGGGTAACAGTGAGCTTCCAGTTGCCGATCACTTTAGTTTTCTCTCTGATTTCCCATCTTTACCCTCTTCCCCAGTTCCAGCAAAGCCCATTGAGGAGCAGCATCCCTTATTCCACATTGAGTCCCAAGAGCTGCAATAATGAATTCACCAATTTCAGATAACCAGCCATTGCAGTTTATGTTAGAACTGACAAGATTTCCTGGCGGTGGTTGATGGAGTAGCAGCAATCTCTCATTGCTCCAACTCTAATTATCTTACTATTTCCAACCTGTCTTGAAACCTTTTTAAATGTGGTATTTTTTCATTATGGCTACATCAAGGGGTGGCAGAGATACTAAAAAGGATGATCCCCCTGCTTCTTTGGATTCTATTATGGATTTGCTGCAAAGTCATACACGAGAAACCTCTGAGAAGTTTCAACAATTCATCTCTGAATTTAAACAAATAGACGGTAAATTGGATTCTATTCAGCAAATTCTTAATGAACATGATAAAAGTATAAAAAGTAATGAAGCAATGTTGTTGTCTCTGGAAACGTAAGTGGATGAACTGCAAAAGCTTTGTGAAAAGCAATAAAAGTCCAATGAAGAGTTAAAACAGAAGATTATCAACATAGAAAGTAGAAGTAGAAGGAACAACTTACGGGTTCTGGGTCTCGAAGAATTAATCAAAGGTAATCATCCTATGGAATTCTTTGCAAACTTTCTGCAAGAATTATTTCCAGAAATTTTGCCGTCTTTGCCTATGATTGATCGAGTTCACAGGTCCCCCGTGTTTCAATCTCCTAACAGAGATAAACCAAGATCCATAATAATTTGATTTCATGAATTTAAAACAAAGGATTTGTTAATACGCTAATCTCATCGAAGAGGCATGATTGACTATCATGGCAGCAAGATTAGAATTGTGGAAGACTACCCACCGGAGTTTATGCAGGAACGTGCCAAGTTCAAAGAAGTTATGTCCGAGTTTTTAAACAAGGGTTTTAAAACCTCCCTTCATTATCCAGCTCATCTCAGAATCACACTTAAAGACCATTCTTTTGAATGGTTTCGGTCAATTGCTGAAACCGTATAACCATATAACAATTACAGCATGGAAACAGGCCATCTCGGCCCTTCTAGTCCGTGCCGAATGATTACTCTCACCTAGTCCCACCGACCCGCACTCAGCCCATAACACTACATTCCTTTCCTGTCCATATACCTATCCAATTTTTTTTTAAATGACAATATCGAACCTGCCTCTACCACTTCTACTGGAAGCTCGTTCCACACAGCTACCACTCTCTCTCTGAGTAAAGAAGTTCCCCCTCGTGTTACCCCTAAACTTTTGCCCCCTAACTCTCAACTTATGTCCTCTTGTTTGAATCTCCCGTATGCTCAATGGAAAAAGCCTATCCACTTCAACTCTATCTATCCCCCTCATAATTTTAAATGCTTCTATCAAGTTCCCCCTCAACCTTCTATGCTCCAAAGAATAAAGACCTAACTTGTTCAACTTTTCCCTGTAACTTAGGTGCTGAAACCCAGGTAACATTCTAGTAAATCTTCTCTGTACTCTCTCTATTTTGTTGACATCTTTCCTATAATTCGGTGACCAGAACTGTACACAATACTTCAGATTCGGCCTTACCAATGCCTTGTACAATTTTAACATTACATCCCAACTCCTATACTCAATGCTCTGATTTATAAAGACCAGCATACCAAAAGCTTTCTTCACCACCCTATCCACATGAGATTCCACATTCAGAGAACTATGCACCATTATTCCTAGATCACTCTGTTCTACTGCATTCTTCAATGCCCTACCATTTACCATGTATGTCCTATTTGGATTATTCCTACCAAAATGTAGCACCTCACACTTATCAGCATTAAACTCCATCTGCCATCATTCAGCCCACTCTTCTAACTGGCCTAAATCTCTCTGCAAGCTTTGAAAACCTACTTCATTATCCAAATCGCCACCTACCTTAGTATCATCGGCATACTTACTAATCCAATTTACCACCCCATCATCCAGATCATTAATGTATATGACAAACAACAATGGACACAATACAGATCCCTGAGGCACACCACTAGTCACCGGCCTTCAACCTGACAAACAGTTATCCACTACTGCTCTCTGGCATCTCCCATCCAGCCACAGTTGAATCCATTTTACTACTTCAATATTAATACCTAACGATTGAACCTTCCTAACTAACCTTCCGTGCGAAACCTTGTCAAAGGTCTTACTGAAGTCCATATAGACAATATCCAGTGCTTTAACCTCATCAACTTTACTTTTAACCTCTTCAAAAAATGCAATAAGATTTGTCAAACATGACCTTCCACGCACAAATCCATGTTGACTGTTCCTAATCAGACCCTGTCTATCCAGATAATTATATATACCATCTCTAAGAATACGTTCCATTAATTTACCCACCACTGACGTCAAACTAACAGGCCTATAATTGCTAGGTTTACTCTTAGAACCCTTTTTAAACAATGGAACCACATGAGGAATACGCCAATCCTCTGGCACCATCCCCGTTTCTAATGGCATTTGAAATAGTTCTGTCAGAGCACCTGCTATTTCTACACTAACTTCCCTCAAGGTCCTAGGGAATATCATGTCAGGATCCGGAGATTTATCCACTTTTATATTCCTTAAAAGCACCAGTACTTCCTCCTCTTTAATTGTCATAGTTTCCATAACTTCCCTACTTGTTTCCCTTACCTTACACATCTCAATATCCTTCTCCTTTGTGAATACCGAAGAAAAAAAATTGTTCAAAATCTCCCCCATCTCTTTTGGCTCCACACATAGCTGTCCACTCTGATTCTCTAAGGGACCAATTTTATCCCTCACTATCCTTTTGCTATTAATATAACTGTAGAAACCCTTCAGATTTATTTTCACCTTACTTGCCAAAGCAAACTTGTACCTTCTTTTAGCTGTTCTAATTTCTTTCTTAAGATTCTTCTTACATTCTTTATATTCCTCGAGCTCCTCATTTACTCCATGCTGCCTATATTTATTGTAGATATCTCTCTTTTTTCATAACCTATTTTCCAATATTCCTTGAAAACCATGGCTCTCTCAAACTTTTAACCTTTCCTTTCAACCTAACAGGAACATAAAGATTCTAACAGGAACATCAAGATTTCACCTTTAAATGACTTCCATGTCTCTATTACATCCTTCCCATAAAACAAATTGTCCCAATCCACTCCTTCTAAATCCTTTTGCATCTCCTCAAAGTTAGCCTTTCTCCAATCAAATATCTCAACCCTGGGTCCAGTTCTATTCTTCTCCATAATTATATTGAAACTAATGGCATTGTGATCACTGGACCCAAAGTGCTCCCCAACACATACCTCCATCACCTGACCTATTTCATTCCCTAACAGAAGATCCAACACTGCCCCTTCTCTGGTTGGTACCTCTATGTATTGTTGCAAAAAACTATCCTGCACACATTTTACAAACTCCAAACCATCCAGCCCTTTTACAGTATGGGCTTCCCAGTCTATGTGTGGAAAATTAAAATCTCCCACAATCACAACCCTGTGCTTACTACAAATATCTGCTATCTCCTTGCAAATTTGCTCCTCCAATTCTCACTCCCCATTAGGTGGTCTATGATAAACCCCTATAAGTGTTGCTACACCTTTTCCATTCCTTAATTCCACCCAAATAGCCACCCTAGACGAGCCCTCTAATCTATCCTGCCGGAGCAGGGCTGTAATATTTTCTCTAACAAGCAACGCAACACCTCCCCCTCTTGTCCCTCCGATTCTATCACACCTGAAGCAACGAAATCCAGAAATATTTAGTTGCCAATCACACCCCTCCTGCAACCATGTTTCATTAATAGCTACAACATCATATTTCCAGGTATCAATCCATGCTCTAAGCTCATCCACCTTTCTTCCAATGCTCCTAGCATTAAAATTGAGGCATTTAAGAAATTCTGCACCTCTTCCTCTTTGTTTATCTCCAACAGTACAAAGAACTTTACTGTCTTCTTTTTCTTCCTTCTCCCATACATCTGTTCCTACACTCTGGTTCCCCTCCCCCCTCGTATCTAGTTTAACTCTACTGGAGCCTCTCTAGCAAACCTACCTGCAAGAATATTTGCCCCCCCCCCCTTCCAGTTCAGATGTAAACCGTCCCGCCGGAACAGGTCCCACCTTCCCCGGAAAACTGCCCAATTATCTATAAATCTGAAGCCCTCCCTCTTGCACCATGTCTTCAGTCACGTGTTGATCTGCGCTATCTTACTATTTCTAAACCCACCTGCACGTGACACTGTTATCAATCCTGAGATTACTATCCTGGAGGTTCTGTCCTTTAACCTGGCGCCTAGCTCCCTAAGCTCACCTTTCAGGACCTCCTCACTCTTCATACCCACGTCATTGGTCCCTACATGGACCACGGCATCCGGCTGCTCACCTTCCCTCTAGAGAATACTGAGAACGCGATCCGAGATATCGTGGACCCTGGCACCAGGGAGGCAACAGACCATCCGGGATTCTCGATCTCTTCAACAGAACCTCCTATCGGTCCCCCTAACTATCGAATCCCCATCACTACTGCTCTCCTCTTTTCCCTCCTTGCCTTCTGAGCTGAGGGTCCAGTCTCGGTGCCAGAGACGCAACCACTGCAACTTTATTATAAGGCTTTATATTCATTAATTATACTGTAGTTACACTTAGACTACGTCCACACTGCGCTGGATAAATCCGTAACCGAAGCTGTTTTTCTTCATTTTTACCTTCCGCCCACAATAAAATGGCGTTTTCATCCCCCAAAACCGGAGCTTTTCAGAAACGCTTTCCAGGATGGGTATTTTTGAAAATGCTGCTCGGGCAGATCAGTGTGGACGGGGAAACCAGAGACTTCTGAAAACTCTATCAGACGGCAGCGCGCTATTTCATTGTTTTCTTGAACGCAACCTAACAATTTCAGAACAGACGGCAACGAGACTGAAGACAGAAGAGTTAGAAACGTACTCACCAAATACTTTGACTCATAACCTACTGAATAAATAAGTATACTCACTTTACAATTTTCTGTCCTTGCTCGTATGAAGGTGGTTTACCTATTTATACAAGTACTTCCCTGACAATAGATGTGTAACAGCCTAATGTAACATTGTATGGAAATACAAGATAATACTGATGCAGACATGTTTTATACATTTAACAAGGTGATTTATTAATGCAACAGTTAGTCAGTTTTTCAATGTTCGTCGTCAGCCTGGTCAATCTGTCCATGAACTCCCTGTCGGTTGCCTCCGTACGCTTCAGTATTTGTTTTTTTTTACTTTTAAGTTCTCCTGCGCGACAGCCACAAGCTGTCTGTCGTTTTAAGTTTTTCTAGTCTGTAACTGGACAAACGCGTACTTCTACGGCGAGATTCAACACCAAACGTGTCGCTTGTTTTCGGTAGATGTGTCCTGCGCATGCCCAGTAGGAGGAGATTGGCCGAAATCTCCGTTTCAATGTGGATAGAGATGTTTTCAAAAACGCATAGTGTGGATGCCTATAGTTTTTACGCAAAACCGGCGTTTTCAAAATTATCTGGGCTAGTGTGGATGTACCAGATTTTATTCAATGGATTAAATTACTTTATCTATCTCCTTCTGCCCGGGTTGTGACTGATTTTCAAAACTTCCAAACCATTTAAACTTCATCGTGGAACTAGACAAGGCTGTCCATTGAGCCCTTTGCTCTTTCATCTAGCTTTAGAACCCCTTGCCATTGCTTTTCGAGAATCTAATGATATCTGTGGTATGTTAAGAAGAGGTATTACTCACAAAATTTCGCTTTACGCAGATAATATATATCTGTTTATCTCTAATGTTGAGACCTCGTTACCTTGTGTACTTTCTTCACTCCCCCGTTTTAGCCAGTTTTCAGGATATAAATTGAACCTACATAAGAGTGCATTATTTCCTTTAAATAATTTGGTATCAATTAATACTAATCTCCCTTTTAAAGTTGTAAGGAATCGATTTACTTATTTGGGTGTAACAGTTAATAAGAATCACAAACACCTGTTTAAAGAAAACTTTCTTACTTTATTTAATCATGTAAAAAGGATATCATTAAATTGGTCACCTCTTTCAATATCGTTGATTTGACGAATTAATTCTATTAAAATGAATATTCTACCTAAATTTATATATCTTTTTCAGGCTTTACCCGGATTTATTCGTAAATCCTTTTTTGACTCTCTTGATTCTATTTTATCCTCATATATGGAAAAATAAACATCCTTGTTTAAATAAAGTACAAATTCAAAAATCTGAAATGTCTGGAGGTTTAGCCTTACCTAATTTTAGGTTTTATTACTGGGCAGTTAATATATGATATCTTACGTTTTGGCTATATTATATTAATTGTGTAGATTGTCTGGTATGGGTTTCTTTAGAAGCTAACTCTGTTAATAAATTTTCTATTATTTGTCTTCTTGGATCTTCACTTCCTTCAATAGTTAATCATACTCTGAGGATCTGGATACAATTTAGAAAACTCTTCGGTTTGTTGAGATTTTCCCTTTCAAGTCCCATTTATTCTAATTGGTTTTAAACCCTCCATGACTGATTTAGTTTTTAAGGAATGGGACAGGTTGGGTATTAAATGTTTTTGGAATCTGTTTGTTGGAGGAAACCTTTGTTCATTTGAGCAATTGTCAGCTAAATATAGCATACCCAAAACTCACTTTTTTAGATATTTACAAATTATAGACTTTTTAAGATCTCAATTATCTACATCCCCTATAAGCTCAGATAAGAACTTACTAGATGTAATTTCATAACACCCTTTCATAACAGTTCAATATCTAATATTTATGGTATGTTACTGGAGACAAGGAATGTTCCTTTAGACAAAATTAAGAATCTCTGGGATCAAGATTTACAGAGATCAATATCTGAGGAAACTTGGAATGAAATTTTTAAACTGTTTAATACTTCATTGCTATGTGCTCATCATTCCCTCATACAATTTAAGATGGTACATAGAGCTCATATGACTAAGGATAAGCTATCTTGTTTTTATTCAGATATATCTCCCTACTGTGACAGATGTAATAATGGAGAAGCTTCATTAATTCATAAGTTTTGGACTTGTCCGAATCTTGAAAAATATTGGAAGGAAGTTTTTCAAACTTTTTCCTTACTTTTTAAAGTCTATTTTAAGCCTGACCCTCTGATGGCCCTATTTGGTTTTGTTGCAGGACAAGATATTAAGCTGAAGGCATCTGATTTACACATTTTAGCCTTTAACTCTCTTATAGCTAGGAGGACATTTTTGTTTAAATGGAAAGATGTTTCTCCCCCTACTCATGCTCAATGGTTATGTGACGTTATGTCATGTTTAAATTTAGAGAAGATTCATTGTTCAATTTCTGAACCTTGTCAAGACTTTCAAACATTATGGGGCCCTTTTCTGAATTATTTTCAAAACCTTCAATTCATTGTTAAAACTCAGATGTTGGCTATTATAATTTTTATTATATAAGGTATTTTCCTTCTTTTCTCCTTAATGAACAGCTTCGGTCTTGGTAGGGGTTAGACTCCTTTTTCTTTTGTAATAAATTAGTATAGTTCAATACAACTATTGATTAACTTATATAAATACGGGGTAATGTAATTGTTATTATGAACAGATATGATGTAACAGGTAGTTATTTTTCTTTTCTGACCTTTTATATACACTTTCTTGTACTCTGTATTCTTCTATGTAGAAACTAATAAAAATATTGGAAAAGAAAGAACTGACCACTTCTGATACAAGATCAGAGTGTGTGACCATAACTCTGTTTTCCATTCTCCATAGATGCAGAAATGGAAATCTAGAATTCTTTTTTATTCCAATTTTCCAGCAACTGCAGTGTATCGTACTCCATTGTTTTTCTTTCTCTTGTATTTCTCAGGATTTCTCTCACTCTTCTCTGTGACTAGAAACATCAAATCTCTGCACAAATGCTGCTTCTACTGCAGTGTACCTCCAGCATTTTCTCTGATACACTCAGTGACCACTTTATCAGCTCCCTCCTGTACCTAATAAAGTGGCCACTGAGTGTGTGTTCATGGTCTTCTGCTGCTGTAGCCCATCCACTTCAAGGTTCGATATGTTGTCTGTCAAAGATGTTCTGCTGCACACCACTGTTGTAACACGTGGTTATTTGAATTACTTTCACCTTCCTGTCAGCTTGATACAGTCTGGCCATTCTCTGACAAAACATTTTCAGCCACAGAACTGTCACTCACTGGATGTTTTATTTTGCTCTTTGGACCATTCTCTGTGAACTCTAGAGACTGTTGTGCATGACAATCTCAGTAGATCAGCAGTTTCTGAGATTCTCAAACCACCACCTCTGTCACCAACAATCATTCCACAGTCAAAGTCACTGAGATCATATTTCTGTCCCATTCTAGTGTTTGGTCTGAACAACAATTCTTCTTTTTCTTCTATTTCCGACAGTTTAGACGCATCAAGGCATATTACTGCCCTCCGCAGGATGTATAATTATTTATAGAATTTCAAGAAACTCAAATTCTCTAATATAAACTAGTCGCACATAGAAACTGAATAATAAACTCTTCAATCAGATAGTGGTTCTCCTGGTGGCCAAACAAAGATTTAATAGAAAAACAAAATACATTTAAGTCGGACAGCCTCTTGAACAAGATGCTTCTTTCAATTTTATATCGATTGCAACTGAGCAGAACAAGCTGAACGGTCTCTGAGCTACCACAGTCACATAATCTAGTAGGATGTTTTCCTATTATCTTTAGATAATAGTTTGGCCCACAATACCCCAACCTAAGTTCTCTTGTTAATTTCACCATATCTCTATGATTTAAAGACTAACAGTCAGACCTTTTTAACTAGTGGATGGCCAGAAAACAAATGCCTTCCCTTTAATTCATTTTTCCAATCCTCCTGCCACTTCCTCTCTATACCTTTTTTAAAATCCTACTTCTCAATTCTGCTCTGCCTAGGGGTATTCTAATTCCTACTTGCCCACTCTGTAAGGAAGACTTTGCAATGCCATCCATAATTTCACTTCCTCCACCCCAGCATGCCCAGGTATCCATGTAAATCCAACTTCACAACCCATCTTCCCTACTCAATAACTATGTCAGGATGAGCTTTTGATTATTCCCTTTTATAGCCTCTGAGGCAGCAGTAGAATCCAAACAGATGATAACCCAGCAGGGCCGACAGTCTTCTATCCACCTTAAGGCCCAGAGGATTGCTAATAATTCTGTTGCAAAGACAGAAACACCATCTGAAACCTGGTGACCAATCTCAACTCCAAGTTGAGACACCAACATCCCAAATTCTGCATTACTGCTCTCTGGGTCCACTGAACCATCAATAAAAATCTTCAGATAAGATCCTCGTTTATTATTTAAATATTCATTTATGATCGACGCTGTTGAAAGTGCTCTGCTTCCTTGAAGCTGAAAAAGGAGGAATAGGTCTACTTCTGGTTCTGGCAAAAGCCAAAAAGGAATGGGTGGCAAGCAAATTTGGTCAGCTATGTCTTCCTCAATCAGTTTCAATTTCACAGCCCAGTTATTAACCAAATCTAAAAATGGATCTCTTTTAATTTTACTTTGGCACTCCGACGTCTCCTGCAAAAGACATTTTGATGGATAGCTGTGATTGAAGCCATTTAGTTTTGCCCAATTCTGCAGGCCCAACATAACTCATATTAAATGTAGAGGTGCTTCTCCCATCTCCACACATAGTGTAGGGACTGATGTTGTTCTGAAAGCTCCACAACAGAGCCTAAGTGCTTTGGACTGCACAGTGTCTAATTTTTCAAGCACTGCCATAGCAGCAGATCCATAAGCAATACAACCATAATCAATGACTGATCCAATCATAGCTAGATATATTAAGTACATAGTTTCCCACCTTGCTCCCCAGTCACATCCAGCAATCCTTCTCATAACATTTAAAACTTTCTCACACTTTCCAATTGTTTTGTCCATATGAACCCTCCAAATAAGTCTTTCATCAAACCAGACACCAAACTTGAATGCCTTCACTTGTTCTAATGGAGAATCATATAGACACAATTCACAATCATGAATCTTTCTTCTAAAGCCAAAAATCATATGAACAACAATTGAACCTCATGACAATGTTTGAATGTTATTATGCATTGAGTTGCTGCCACATGATTGGCTGATTAGATATTCACATTAACGAGCAGGTGTACCTAATAAAGTGGCCACTGAGTGTATTTCAGATTCTCAACACGTGGGGTTTTCCAGTCACTATATTGTTTTGGACACATTGTGTTCAGCTCCAGTCACCAGGCAACCGGATGGATTTGAATGACCAGACAGTGATGTTGCCATGGCTGAGCTGCAGGATTTTGCTTTTATTTAAATGCAGAGAGGTGACGATGGGAGATTTCAAAGTAGGAGGATCAATATCTGAGGAGAAGGAACCATTAACAATGTCAGTTAACATTTGCCCTGGAAGAGAAGTTGGCAGTGAAGAGGATCAATTGAACAAGAAGGGGCCAGATTAGAATGGGGATGGTACATCAAAGTTCAAAGTACATTCATTATCAAAGTATGTGTACGATATACAACATTGAGATCCGTCTCCTTACAGGCAGCCACAAAACAAAGACACACAATAGAACCCATTAAAAAGAACACTGTCAAACACCCGATGTGTAGAAAAAAATACAAACAATAAAATTAAACAGATAACATTCAGAACTGAAGTTGATGAAAGTGAGTCCACAGACACGAAGCCTGACACAGACACACGGTGGCTTTGTAGAGAAACTGAAATTAGAACTGAGATGGGATAGAATCCAGTGAGAGAGAGATGCAATTTCAACACCAGGGCAACAGGAACATTTGGGAACATTGATCCAGTGGGCAAAGGGATGGGAGGGAACCACAGAGACAGGTGGACAGTCTCAGTCACACCCATCGATGGGCATCTAACATGTTGGTGGAGCAAAATTACAGAGACAAGAGCAAATCAGGGATTATTCTTGCACTTCAGGTTAATCTTTGAACAAATAATTTAGTGATGGGGAGGAAGACCGATGATGCTGAATCAGGTACAGCTGGATCTGATGGTTTAGAACAGTTCTCACCAAGGTCATTTACTGTTATGTATTTTACATTTGGGGGAGATGAGATGGAGAGTTTGCCATTGGTAACAACTGAGGTGAGAGAGTAACAGTTAAAGTGGGGTCAACGGTGGGATTGTGATTGCTCCCTGGGGTGCTAGTATTTTTTGATGTCCAGAATGGCCTCCAGTGTCATAATCAGTCTGTAGTGATTGTTAACGTCTTTCACATGCTTTTTTTATTTCTCCACAGGACATCTGGGATACAGATTTTATTTTCTAATCATGTGGACCTGTAATACTTTGTCACTTACCGCCATATACATTGTGTTAATGTATTGGTTTGTGGTTGAAGGTACGTGACCAATACTCTTATCATTCACAATTGTTTAATTCAGAATTTTTTAATGTAGTTTCCTTGTACACCAATGTAACGGAGAGCAAAATAATAATTATTCTGGAGTGATGCAGCTAAATCATAATATTTAAATAATAATAATAATATTCACTTCAGGACCCATGGTACTGAGGTGGAAACAGATCAACCCTAATCCTGAGGGGCTGCTGATGTGCCGGATTTGATTGAGGTTTAATTGTTTCATACACTGATATCACAGTGTCAGCACACAGAGACCAGTAGTTTATTGTCTCTGGGTTAGTTTCCTGGAGTCTCTACCCAGTTCCCATCATGAGAGATTCCAGTGGGTTGCTCAATATCACCCTCTCAGGACAAGCTGAGGGGAGTAACTACAGGACCCACATCCCCCAAACCAGTGCGAGGGAAGTGTTGCATTTTCAGAAGTCTGGTCTTGGCCATTTAAACAAGTGATGGGGACTTCAGATGGTGTTACTGAGGCTACATTTACTCACTGAGAGGAGACCATGGCAGGTAGTCAGGAGCATCTCCAAGTTCCAGTCTAATGACACTGCAGTTTCCCGACAGGAGGATGTTCCACAGGAAATGACATCACCAGTGTTCCGGATGTGGAAACCCCATTAGGGTGTGAGGATGACCACTGTACACAGCACACTATTGAATTTCTGTGGAGGGCATTTCCACTCTGGAAAAAGTAAATCCCAACTGTAAAACACTGAATCAAAATGGTGCTTTGTAAGGGAATTTCTGTGGTAATGTATCTCAGTCCCAACGTGTGGAAATAGCTTCCATATACCTTTAGTATCTTGAAAACCTCAACTACACCTGAGTAAATGGCAGGGAATGCAGTCCTGGTCTGCGTAATCTCTGATAATTTAACACTCCAGTACACCTCTGCCTTTGGATGAGACATGAAACCAAGGAACCATTTATGTTCCCTGGGAGAATGTAACGGATCACCTGGTGCTATTTCCTAAAGAGCAACAAAGTTCTCACCAGTGTCCAAGAAAATAATTCTCCCAACCGCATCACTAAAGCAGATTTAGCTTGGTTGTCAGAGGCAGAGGTGGCAATGGATGACAAATAGTGTACTGCAGTGATTGGTCCCCTGTTGTTTGTCATTGACGTTAACGATTGGGACAAAAATGTAGGTGACATGATCAGTAAATCCGTGGACAACAGCAAAATTGGTGTGATAGTGGACAGTGAAGAAAGTTGTCTAGAAATATAGAAAATAGGTGCAGGAGTAGGCCATTCGGCCCTTTGAGCCTGCACCGCCATTCAGTATGATCATGGCTGATCATCCAACTCAGAACCCTGTACCTGCTTTCTCTCCATACCCCCTGATCCCTTTAGCCACAAGGGGCATATCTAACTCCCTCTTAAATATAGCCAATGAACTGGCCTGAACTGTTTCCTGTGGCAGAGAATTCCACAGATTCACCACTCTCTGTGTGAAGAAGTTTCTCCTCATCTCGGTCCTAAAAGGCATCGCCTTTATCCTTAAACTGTGACCCCTCGTTCTGGACTTCCCCAACATCGGGAACAATCTTCCTGCATCTAGCCTGTCCAATTCCTTTAGAATTTTATACATTTCAATAAGATCCCCCCTCAATCTTCTAAATTCCAGCAAGTATAAGCCTAGTCGATCCAGTCTTTCTTCATATGAAAGTCCTGCCATCCCAGGATTCAATCTGGTGAACCTTCTTTGTACTCCCTCTATGGCAAGAATGTCTTTCCTCAGATTAGGGGACCAAAACTGCACACAATACTCCAGGTGTGGTCTCACCAAAGCCTTGTACAACTGCAGTAGAACCTCCCTGCTCCTGTACTCGAATCCTCTTGCTATGAATGCCAACATACCATTCGCCTTTTTCACCGCCTACTGTACCTGCATGCCCACTTTCAATGACTGGTGTACAATGACACCCAGGTCTCGTTGCACCTCCCCTTTTCCTAATCGGCCACCATTCAGATAATAATCTGTTTTCCTGTTCTTGCCACCAAAGTGGATAATCTCACATTTATCCACATGAGATTGCATCTGCCATGAATTTGCCCACTCACCTAACCTATCCAAGTCACCCTGCATCCTCTTAGCATCCTCCTCACAGCTAACACTGCCGCCCAGCTTCGTGTCATCCGCAAACTTGGAGATGCTGCATTGAATTCCCTCGTCTAAATCATTAATATATATTGTAAACAACTGGGGTCCCAGCACTGAGCCTTGCGGTACCCCACTAGTCACTGCCTGCCATTCTGAAAAGGTCCCGTTTATTCCCACTCTTTGCTTCCTGTCTGCCAACCAATTCTCTATCCACATCAATACCATACCCCCAATGTAATGTATTGTGAGTATTCGTAGGTCAGAGTGCGTATGACGTCAGAACGCGGGGTTCTGTTAAATGGAAGTCTGGTGAATAAACGTGTGTGTTTAATGCTGTGGTGTCCGAGTCACATTAACGCTACATGGTGTCAGAAGAAAGCGAAAGGAAGAGAAGACAAGTAAAAAGATGTCACAGTTACAGCCACCGTCGAGTTTAAGCCTACGAGGTAATATTGCTGAGAATTGGAAGGTTTGGTTCCAGCGGTTTGAGCTGTTTTACACCGCTGGTGGCGTAGATGACAAGACGGAGAAAGTGCAATGTGCTACGTTTCTGCATGTGGCTGGAGCAGAGGCAATAAAGGTTGGCAACATGTTTGTCTTCCAAGAGGGTGAGCAAGATAAAATTGAAGTGTTGAAGAAAAAGTTTCAAGATTACTGCGAACCGAGAAAAAACCTACCGTACATTCGACACATTTTTTACGAGGGCTCAAGGACCGACGGAGACTATAGACGCCTACGTAACAGATTTGAAGAACAAGGCAAAAAACTGTGAGTTCAGACAACTGCACGATTCTTTAATACGCGACAGGATTGTATGCGGCATACGAGATGATCATGTGAGAGGCAGGCTGTTGAGAGAGGCGGAGCTTACATTGGAAAAAGCGATTGATACGTGCCGTGCTAGCGAGATCACGTCGAGTCAGGTTAAAGTGCTTAATGAAGAGACTGAAGTATACAAAATAAAAGCTGTGAAAACTGACAAGAGTAGGACAAAGCCAGCTCCACAGGATAATCAGAAGGAAGTTAACTGCAACAGATGTGGTTATAAACATGGATACAGAAAATGTCCAGCCTTTGGTAAGACATGCAAATTATGCAGAAAGAAAAATCACTTTGCGAAGATGTGCAAATCGCAGGAGCAAGCAAGAAAAATGCATGCTGTGGAACAGAGTGAGTGCAACAGTGACATGTTCATTGGAACAATTGAAGTAGAACAGGAGGTATGCATCAAGAATATTGACAATGCAGAGATGGGTGTTGAAGATGAATGGACTCAAGATCTGACAATAAACAGGAGGAATGTGACATTTAAGCTTGACACTGGGGCGAAGTGCAATGTAATGTCAGCAGAAACATTCAACTCACTGGACATCAGAGGAAAACTTGGAAAATTCACCTGCAAGCTTGTTGGATATTTTGGCCACAAGACAGCATCATTGAGAAAGAAAACACTCACCTGTGTGTATAAAGGACAGAAACACAAGATAGAGTGTGAGATTGTGCAACAGCATGTTTCGGCAATACTCGGCAGAGCAACATGCATAGAGCTAGGCCTGGTGAAGCGAATCTATGGTGTTGAGAAAGAAAATGACTTTCTCAAAGACTTTGCTGACTTGTTTTCTGGACTAGGATGTTTACCAGGGAAACACCATATCCAGATTGATCCAACTATTGCACCAGTCGTGCATGCTCTGAGGAAGGTTCCAGTAGCTCTCAGGAATCGAGTAGTGGAAGAACTACACAGAATGGAACAGATGGGAGTCATAACGAGACAAATTGAACCGACTGACTGGGTGAATAGTATGGTGACAGTGGTCACAGAGAAAAAGATTAGGATTTGCATGGATCCACAAGATCTCAACCGAGCCATCAAAAGAGAGCAGTATCCGCAGCTCACGGTTGAAGAGGTTGTCTCCCGCATGCCTAATGCAAAATACTTCTCAGTATTGGATGCAAATCAAGGTTTCTGGCAGATCAAGGTGGATGAAGAAAGTTCCAAATTATGCACTTTCAACATGCCCATAGGGAGATATCGTTTCCTGCGTCTACCCTTTGGGATTTCTTCTGCATCAGAGGTATTCCAGAGGTCAGTGGCACAAATGATTGAAGGCCTGGATGGAGTGGTCAGTATCATTGATGATTTGCTGATATGGGGTGACACCATTGAGGAGCATGATCAGAGATTGAGGAAGCTTCTGGAGAGAGCACGCGAGTACAACCTAAAACTGAACAAAAGTAAATGTAGGATCAGAACTACAGAAATCAAATACATGGGTCACGTACTCAGCACTGATGGGTTAAAACCAGATAATGAAAAGGTCAGGGCTGTGGTCCAGCTACCACCACCTGAAGACAAGCAAGGACTATTGAGGTTCATGGGCATGATACAGTATCTTGCCAAGTTCATTCCCAACTTATCGGAGGTCAGTGCTCCACTTCGAAAGCTACTAGAGAGCAACACTGAATGGCATTGGGAAGATGAACAAAAGAAAAGTTTTGACACATTGAAGCAGTTGGTTACCAATGCACCAGCACTCAAGTTCTATGATGTCAATAAACCGGTGACAATGTCTGTGGATGCCAGTTCGGAAGGAATAGGAGCTGTTATACTGCAGGACGGGAGGCCTGTGGCGTATGGATCACGAGCACTTACAGACTGTCAATGCCGATATGCTCAAATCGAGAAGGAATTACTTGCCATAGTTTATGGGTGTGAGAAGTTCCACCAGTATGTAGATGGCAAAGAAATCCAGGTTGAGAGTGATCACAAACCACTTGAGAGCATCTTCAAAAAGCCACTCCACCAAGCTCCTATGAGGCTGCAAAGGATGCTTCTCAGGCTACAGAGGTACACTCTCACAGTCACCTACAAGCCAGGAAAAGAACTGTACATCGCTGATGCTTTGAGCCATGCTTACCTCAAAGAGCAAAAGGAAGAGTTGCTAGGAAGAGAGCTGGAGGTCAACTGGGTTACACCTCAGCTACCTATTTCTGAGAAGTTGAACATGTTCAGGAAAGCGACTGCAGAAGATCCTGAAATGCAAATGCTAAGAGACATTACAATGAATGGATGGCCAACAGAAAGAAAAGATGTTCCAAAAGAAATGCAGAAATACTGGACATTAAAAGAGGAAATTAGCTATGCATCAGGACTAATGTTCAAAGCGGCAAAACTCATCGTACCAAATCAAATGAGACAGGAAATGCTCAACAGAATTCATGAGTCACACCTGGGGATAGTGAAATGTAAAGAAAGAGGAAGGGACATTCTCTATTGGCCAGGTATGTCAACTCAGATAGAGGACGTTGTGTCTCACTGTGCTGTCTGTAATGAAAACAAAAACAGCAATCCAAGAGAGCCTTTGCTTCCCCATCCACTACCAGGAAAACCATGGGAGAAGATTGGCACAGATCTCTTTCACTACAATGGTGCAGAATATCTGCTTTGTGTGGACTACTATTCAAAATATCCGGAAATCACCAAGTTAAGTGACACGTCCAGTCAAGGTGTCATTACTGCAATGAAGTCGATATTTGCAAGACATGGTATTCCAGATATTGTCGTCAGTGACAATGGTCTACAAGATGCCAATGGTGAGTTTAGAGAGTTTTCAGAAAGCTGGGAATTTCAACATTTTATTTCCAGTCCTGGGCACGCTCAGTCTAATGGACAAGCAGAGAGAACTGTACAAACTGTCAAGAACATGCTCAAGAAGGCACAAAGCAGCAACGGTGACCCGTACATTGCTCTGCTTGAATACTGCAACACACCGATTGAGGGTGTGGGGTTCTCTCCTGCACAGCTGTTGATGGGACGTCGTCTGAAGTCCAAACTGCCAACATCCACAACTCTACTGACTCCTGAAAGTAATGCTCAAGTACATAACAAGCTAAAGTACAAGCAAATAAAGCAAAAGAGCTACTATGACAGACATACAAGACAGTTACCAGATCTGCATATAGGTGAAAATGTCAGAATACAGAGAGGAGACACTTGGCAGCCAGCTGTGGTTGTGAACAGGCATCAGCAACCAAGATCCTTCATAGTTTGCACGCGGGATGGAAGAGTCTACAGGAGGAACAGGAAGCATCTGCTGAAGACAGGTGAGAGGGCGTTTCCACGTACAGATACACAGGACATTTCCATGGATACAGACATGGAAACAAACGACACCAAGTGAGGGGCGTGACGAAACCCCACGACACAATGACGGTGGAAGTTCGGTGCAGACAGACCGAGGTGGAAATGCAGACACAGAGGTTACTCGAGAGACTGACTCTGAAGGACAAGCACAGTCACAGTTCTATTGCACAAGGTCTGGGAGACAAGTCAAACTTCCAGCTAGATACAGAGACTAGATCTACCTACAGTCTCACACAGTTTGAGACAAAATCACTTTACTAACATGTTATAAGTTCCAAGGTGTGAAATAAAAGGTTTATTAGTCTATGTTAGTAAAAGAAAATATACTGCTGTTAGTATTGTAAGATACAATGTAGAATACAGTACAAGAAGTTAAGATTTTTATTAGTTTATGTCATGGCTGTTGTAATGTTAGAAAGTCATACCTAGAGGCATTGTTTTGGTAATTCACAGTATTGTAAAAAAAAACTTGAGAAGGGGGATGTAATGTATTATGTGAGTATTCATAGGTCAGAGTGCGTATGACGTCAGAACGCGGGGTTCTGTTAAATGGAAGTCTGGTGAATATATGTGTGTGTTTAATGCTGCGGTGTCCAAGTCACATTAACGCTACACCCAATACCATGTGCTTTAAGTCTGTACACTAATTTCCTGGGAGGGACCTTGTCAAAAGCCTTTTGAAAATCTAAATATACCACATCCACTCGTTCTCCCCTATCCACTCTACTAGTTACATCCTCAAAAAATTCTATAAGATTCGTCAGACATGATTTTCCTTCCACAAATCTATGCTGACTTTGTCCGATGATTTCACCACTTTCCAAATGTGCTGTTATCACATCTTTGATAACTGACTGTAGCATTTTCCCCACCACCGATGTCCGGCTAATCAGTCTATAATTCCCTGGTTTCTCTCTCCCTCCTTTTTTAAAAAGTGGGGTTACATTAGCCACCCTCCAATCCTCAGGAACTAATCCAGAATCTAAAGAGTTTTGAAAAATTATCACTAATGCATCGAATATTTCTTGGGCTACTTCCTTAAGCACTCTGGGGAGCAGACCGTCTGGCCCTGGGGATTTATCTGCCTTTAATCCCTTCAATTTACCTAACACCACTTCCCTACTAACATGTATTTCCCTCAGTTTCTCCATCTCACTAGACCCTCTGTCCCTTACTATTTCCAGAAGAATATTTATGTCCTCCTTAGTGAAGACAGAACCAAAGTAGTTACTCAATTGGTCTGCCATGTCCTTGTTCCCCATGATCAATACACCTGTTTCTGACTGTAAGGGACCTACATTTGTCTTAACCAATCTTTTTTTTCACCTATGTATAAAAGCTTTTACAGTCAGTTTTTATGTCCCCTGCCAGCTTTCTCTCATAATCTTTTTTCCCTTTCCTAATTAAGCCCTTTGTCCTCCTCTGCTGGACTCTGAATTTCTCCCAGTCCTCAGGTGTGCCACTTTTTCTGGATAATTTGTATGTTTCTTCTTTGGACTTGATACTATCCCTAATTTCCCTTGTCAGCCATGGGTTCACTACCTTCCCTTGTTTATTCTTTTGCCAAACTGAGATGAACAATTGTTGTAGTTCATCCATGCGATCTTTAAATGCTTGCCATTGCATATCCACCGTCAACCCTTTAAGTATCATTTGCCAGTCTAAATTAGCTAATTCATGTCTCATACCTTCAAAGTTACCCTTCTTTAAGTTCAGAACCTTTGTTTCTGAAGTAACTATGTCACTCTCCATCTAAATGAAGAATTCCACCATATTATGGTCACTCTTACCCAAGGGGCCTCGCATGACAAGATTGCTAACTAACCCTTCCTCTTTGCTCAATACCCAATCTAGAATGGCCTGCTCTCTAGTTGGTTCCTCGACATGTTGGTTCAGAAAACCATCCCGTATACATTCCAAGAAATCCTCTTCCTCAGCACCCTTACCAATTTGGTTCACCCAATCTATATGTAGATTGAAGTCACTCATTATAACTACTGTTCCTTTATTGCACACATTTCTAATTTCCTGTTTAATGCCATCCCCAACCTCACTACTACTGTTAGGTGGCCTGTACACAACTCCCACCAGCGTTTTCTGCCCCATAGTGTTATGCAGCTCTACCCATATCGATTCCTCATCCTCCAGGCTAATGTCCTTCCTTTCTATTGTGTTAATCTCCTCTCTAACCAGCAATGCTACCCCATCTCCTTTTCTTTCCTGTCTATCCCTCCTGAATATTGAATATCCCTGGATGTTGAGTTCCCATCCTTGGTCACCCAGGAGCCATGTCTCCGTGATCCCAACTATATCATATTCATTAATAACTATCTGCACATTCAATTCATCCACCTTGTTACGAATCCTCCTCACATTGACACACAAAGCCTTCAGGCTTGTTTTTACAACACTCTTAGCCCTTATTCAATGATGTTGAAAAGTGGCCCTTTTTGATTTTTGCCCTGGATTTGCCTGCCTGCCACTTTTACTTTTCACCTTACTACTTTTTGCTTCTACCCTCATTTTACACCTGTCTGTCTCTCTGCACTTGTTCCCATCCCCCTGCCACATTAGTTTAAATCCTCCTGAACAGCAGGACTTCCTTGACTTATTTCTATTTTCCTCTTCCTCGACCCTAACACCCTAGTTTCCTTCCCCTTGCCAACTCAGTTTAACCCCCCCCCCCCCCGAACAGCTATATTAAACAATCCCGCCAGGATATTAGTACCCTTTGAGTTCAGGTGTAACCCATCGTTTCTGTATAAGTCATGCCTTCCCCAAAATAGATCCCAGTGATCTAAGAATTTGAAGCCCTGCCCCCTGAACCAGTTACTTAGCCACACATTCATCTGCTTAATTCTGCTATTCTTACCATCATTAGCACGTGGCTCAGGCAGTAATCCTGAGATTATTACTCTGGCGGTCCAGCTTTTCAATTTTTTTCCTAGCTCCCAGTAATCTTCTTTCAGGACCTCCTCTCTTTTTCTGTCTATGTCATTGGTACCAACATGTACCAAGACTTCCGGTTGCTCGCCCTCTCTCCTGAGAATACTCTGGACCCGATCTGAGATATCTCGTACCCTGGAACCAGGGAGGCAACACACCATCCGGGTATCCTTGTCCGGCTCGCAGAATCTCTTGTCTGTTCCCCTCACGATGGAATCTCCTATAACGACGTCATTTCTCCTTGCTCTCTTGATCACGGCGCTGGGCAGAGTGCTAGAGTCCCATTCGTTGTGGTCTTCCTCTGTCAGGTCAACCTCTCCAACAGTATCTAAAACTATATATCGATTCCTGAGGGGGACTGTCACGGAGGTGCTGTCAACTATTTCTCTATAGGTACTATCGATCACCTCCTCACTTTCTCTAATAAGCTGAAGGTCATCAAGTTGTTGCTCCAGATCCCTCACACGATCCCTAAGGAGCTTCCTCTCATTGCATCTGGAGCAGATGTACTCCTGGGGGAGGCTGGGATTCTCCCAAGGTCCCCACATCTGGCACTCCAGGCACAGCACTAATCCTAAATGCATACCTCTAATGCTGTTGTTAGCTCTAAATAAATAAACCTGTAACCTACCACTTAACTGTAAGACTCAGCGGTCGCAGAAAGCCTCTTCCCATTTCCGCCTAAGCCCGTTGAGCCAAAGCCCTATCACTTTGTACCCGTTCACTCCGCTGCCCGCTGGATATGGCGATGTTTTTAAATCTTCTGCGCTCTGAGGTCACGCGCCTGCGCAGTCATGCCTCTTTTTATCCCAAGTAGTTTGGAAAAAAACCTGAACTTTTTCCCGAAAAACCAGCGACTTACTCCTCTGCCTGCTTGCTGTGATTCAGAAGCGTACAAAAAGTGTACAAAAAGACCAAGATCATCTGTGTCAGTGGGCATAGGAATGGAGATGGTAATTAACTTAGGACAAGTACATAGTTCCCTGGAAGTGGTGACACAGACAGACAGGATTGTAAAGAAGGTGCGTGGTGTGCTTGCCTTCATCGGTAGGGCATCGAGTACAAGGTTGGGACGTCACGTTACAACTGTACAATCTTTAGTCAGGCCACACCTGGAGTATTCTGTTGCCAATCTTGCAGACATAAATAAATATTACATAAATAAATATAATCATAAATTAATATTACGTAATCAGAATCAGGTTTCTTAGCACCAGCATGTATCGTAAATATTTTTTATCCTAGCAGCAGTAGTTCAATGCAATACATAATATAGAAGAAGAAAAAAAATAATAATAATAACTAACTAAATCAATTACAGTATATTTATACTGACTAGATTAAAAATCATGTAAAAAACAGAAATATTATATGCTTTAAAAAGTGAGGTCATGTTCAAGGGCTCAATGTCCTTTTAGGAATCAGGTGGCAGAGGGGAAGAAACTGTTCCTGAATCACTGAGTGTGTGCCTTCAGGCTTCTGTACCTCCTACCTGATGGTAACAGTGAGAAAAGGGCATGGCCTGGGCGCTGGGGGTCCTTAATAATGGACGCTGCCTTTCTGAGCCACTGCTCCATGAAGATGTCCTGGGTTCTTTGTAGGCTGGTACCCAGGATGGAGCTGACTAAACTTACAACCCTCCGCAGCTTCTTTCGGTCCTGTGCAGTAGCCACCCCCACCCCCCTCACCAGACAGTGATGCAGCCTGTCAGAATGTGATTAGACTAGAAAGAGTGCAGAAAGGATTCACCAAGATGATGGGCAGAGTTAAAGTTGATTGTCTCTGTGGCTCCCATTCACAGAATTTGTCTGAATTTTTCAGTCTACGTACATCAGTGAATAGATATGCAGAATCAAAGCAGCTGTCAGAAACACTCCTGTTTCCTTCCTCTGTTCAGCATCTGACATTCCAACACAAACATCTGGAGTGATGGAGCTGGTGACAGTGACTGACATGTCTGAGTGATCGATGAATGCCATGTACAGCTTTCTCTTCTCCGATGGACTGTTACCACATCATGAAATGAGGGAAATTAGGTTGCAATCACACTGAATGTATCCAGTGAGGAATTTCCACCAGTCAAGAATTGGCATCGAGCTCCAGTTATGAGCAGCAGATGCTATGGAAACTGGTCAGAATTGGAATGAAAATTTCAGCAACTTTCTGTCAAATTTATGGGTTTCTCCATGAACAATTGTTGCGGATGTTGGGAGAAAGAGACTATGGGCCTTCATGAACTCCTTAAGGTCTGGCCATTGGAACCAGAAGGAGCAGCCAGTGCAGAAATTGGCAGCAGGTGACATGTAAAGACTGGGCTGGAGACCCACGTGGAAAATAGAGTGGGCACCGTGAATTATTCATTCTTGCCTGACATTGCAGTTCAGTGTCTTGTTAATCTACTACAGGGTCTGCTGGTGCAGGTCTGGGTCACAGGTTGGCACACTGGGTGGGAATTGGCATGTTCCCTTCACTGGGACATCAGTGTAAGAGTTTGGTTGTTGCAACCACTGCTGGAAGTTTTCATTGACATTTCTCTGGAGCTTTGTTACATGTTTGCTTATTTGATTTATTTTTAATTACAGGCCTTTCACCGTTGGACTTTGTTGTGATTGGTGTGACAATTGTAGGATTGCAGCTTTCTTCATTTTATATCAGTGCACTTCTGTATGTGGCCAAGATCAAGGAATTACTGAAAGGTATCTGTCATTGTTTAATACACACTTGCATATAAATTTGCAAGCAAGTAAAATGTGACATATCTTCAAAAAGAAAAAGATAGCAAATTAAATCTCATCTGAATTACTCTTCCAGTCCTCTACATTTGGGTGAAGTTGTCCTGTTCATTCCAGTTATGAGCTGATGTTTTGCAGTGACAGGGAATGTCTGGAAATATTTGGGAATTGTCTCTGAACTGACTCCAGAGGGGTCTTTAACAGAAGGGGACCTGAGAGGGGCTGACTCAATTCATTTGTGTTTCACATTGTGTTGAACTTCAATGTAACACAAAATCAGTTTAGAACTGAGGACTGAGGGAAAGGTTCCCCCCATGAACCTGATTGTGACAAGGTTGGGAAGGAGTAGGACTGTCTGCCTTGTGTCTCTCTTGGATACTTACAACAACATTTTCATTCAACAACAGCTTTCAACTCTGTGGCTTTTACCCCCAAGTTCCTTTCCAGTTATAAAACAAACTTCAAAATATTGTTATTCCTTCCTCATGTCCTCATTCAGGAACTTCCTGGACAAGTCCACTTCACAAATAAACTTTCAACACAGATTATAGTTCAAGATTTAGTAGCAAAACCTCCAGCTCCTGGCATTAATATAATGAAATACCATGAAGTTTCAGAAGCAAATTGCACAATAATATGTCAGCAAGTCACAGGGAACAATAATGATGCAGCTGACCCTGGACTGAACATAGAGTTCGGTTTGAAAGGAGGAGCACAAGTGCAGAGTTTCAGACAGGGAAATTCAGAGTTTGATCTTTGTGGTAAATCAAAGCACACACACCAGTGGTGGAGAGATGAAGATCAGGAGTTCACAGGAGAGAGTTAGAGAAGTGAGGAAATTTCAAAAGCATCTGGACTAAACTGTTGTAGAACTGGGTCAGGGAATGTGAGGTCTAAAGGTTTAGCAGGTTCTGAGAGCACAGATGAGATTTTAATCATTTGGCATAATAACAGGACACCTAAAACAAACATCCCTGAATCAGTAAACATCAACATGGTTTTGTGAGAGGGGTATCATGTTTGATCTATTTATTGACCTTTTTACAGTGATAACGTGCTGTGGGTAAAGGTGGATCTGCTGTGTGTAGATTTCCAGTGAACATTTACTATGGTGTCATATCAAAGGTTATTGTGGAGAATGTAAAACAGGAAGAAGACAGTCGGCATAAATGGATCTTTTCTGGTTGTCAGGATGTAAAAGTGGATGCTGCTGTGTTTGGTTTTGGGAACAGAGATTTTCATGATTTTCTGTAATGTTCTTGCTGAGGGAGATGACGGTACCAATGATATGGTGGTTAAATTTGACACCAGCATAAGGAGGAAAGTAAATTGTGATAAGGACGTATGGAGGGTCCAAAGCGATGAGAATGGGCAAATCATCTGACAAATGGAGTGTAAGGTGGCAGAATGTGGAATTGTTCATTTTGTCGGGGAAAACGAAGGAGTGTATTATTGAAATGGGGAGAGGCTGCAGATGTAGAGGGAGCTGGGTTCACTGGGCATCATTAGCAACTGGGACAATTTCAGCTTCAGCAAGTAATCAGAGAAGGTAACAGAATGTCACATTTATTGTAGAGTGAACTGACTACACAAGCGTTAAAATTATCTTCTGTTAAATAGGACACAAGTTCAAGTTTATTGTCATCTGACTGTACATAATACAACCAAATGAAACAAATATTCCTCCAGACCATGGTGCACCCACAAAACACAGATCACTCACAGCACAGAAAACAAAATATTACCACAAATACATTAATACAACATAATTCAGAGTGCATGTAGTGTGCAGCACAGGTAAACAGTAAACAGCTTGCTGAGGGGGAGCAGTTTCAAGTTGCTGGGTGTCAACATCTCTGAGGATCTATTGTTATGCCTGTGGCCCCCTCCTTTTTGAGAATCGCAGGATCACTATTGATTCGGGTCAGGAGACCCAGGAAATGAGAGAGAGACACGCAGATTCCTCAATGTTTGGAATGTGTCCTGGGCCTCCGAGAGACAAAGCCATGGATAACGGCCATTATCTCTTGGAGATGGAATTGTGTATTGAGTACTGTACTACTCATTGAAGCCCGCAGGCAATGAACAGAGGGGGTTGGTGGAGGGATGGCATCATCCCAACCTGATTGACATCTGAGACCCCGTGAGTAAGGATAAAAGAGGGTCTGGGGAACAGCCCCTTCAGACACACCAGAAGAAACGCTAGAGATCTCGTAATAGCGACAGCCGGTGGAAAGCCCACGTGCGTCCTTTTCCATTTGCCTCGGAATTGGTGGGCCTTTACCACGGAAGAACGGCTTTAGCTAAAAACAAAGGATAAATCAGCCCCAACGACTCTCGAAGGATTGACGTCATAAAAGGAATGGGCAAGTTTCTCTCTTGACTCCAACCAAAGGCTGCCACCTGCATGAACGAGTGACCTTTATATTTCCATCGGACAATACATTATCCCCTAGACAACGATAGAGCTATTTCTTATTGATTATTATTATACCCGCGCTTTTAGATTTAGTATTGACGACGTATATTATCTGTATGTTTGCATTGATATTATTTTTGTGTATTTTTACCAATAAATACTGTTAAAAATAGTACCATCAGACTTCAACGGACCTCTCTATCTTTGCTGGTAAGTGACTCAGTTACGGGGTACATAACACTGTCCTCGGCCCAACATCTTGATACAATTACAAAGAAGGCATGACAGCGGCTATATTTCCTGAGGAATTTGAGGACAACTGGGATGTCACCAAAGACACTCACAACTTTCTACAGATGCACTTTGAAGAGCTTTCTAACTGGTTGCATCACCGTCTGGTATGAGGGGTCACTGTACAGGATCGGAATAAGCTGCAGAAAGTTGTAAACTCAGTCAGCTCCATCATGGGCACCAGCCTCCCCAGCATCCAGGACATTATTTTAAAGGCAATGCCTCAAAAGACAGCTTTGACCATTCAGGCCCCCCAACACCCCAGGATATGCCCTCTTCTCATTGCAAAGATCAAGGAGGAGGTAGAAGATCTGAAGACACTGACGTGGTTCCAAACCAAACCTGAATCAACGATGGGATCCTCGACAGCTGAGGCAGGGTTTGAATGCTATCACCGCTTATAAAGTTAAATCAAGTGACATGGGAGACAGCAGAGCTTCACTTCTAGATGAGCTCAATGTTTTCTCTGCTCACGTTGACTATCAGAACATGGAGGAACCATCGCAAACTCCCACATCCCCCGATGATCCGATGATCTGAAGTGTGGGTTGTCTTCAGGAGGGTGAATCACAGGAAAGCGTCTGGACCGGACTGGGTAACTGGCCACGTACTAAAATGCTGATCAACTGTCTGGTGTGTTCACTGAGATCTTTAACCTCTTGCTTCGGCAGAGTGTGGTACCACCTGCATCAAGCAGGCTTCATTCATATTGGTGTTCAGGAAGAGCGTGGTGACCTGCTTCAGTGACTGTCGCCCAGTTACACTGAGGTACATCGACAGTGATGACGTGTTTTGACAGGTTGGTGATGAAACATATCAGCTCCTGCCTGAGAGGCGACTTGGATCCACTCCAATTTGCATCCGGAGCAACAGGTCTATAGCAGATGCCATCTCATTGGCTCCTCACTTAATCCTGGAACATCTGGACAGCAAAGTCACACACATCAGGATGTTCATTATTAACTGCAGCTCAGAATTCAATACCATCGTCCCCTCAAATCAAATCAATAAGCTACAAGACCTTGGCCTCAATGCCTCCCTGTGCAATTGGATCCTGAATTTCCTCACTTGTAAACCCCAGTCAGTTCGGTTGGCAACAACATCTCCTCCACGATCTCCATCAGCACAGGTGACCACAGGGCTGTGAGCTTAGACCCTGCTCTACTTGCTTTACACTTATGACTGTGTGGCTGAGCACAGTTCCAATGCCACATTCAGGTTTGCTGACAACACCACCGTCACAGGCCAAATCAACGTGTTGATGAATCAGCATACAGGAGGGAGATTGAAAATCTGTCTGAGTGGTGTCATAACAACACCCTCTCACTCAATGTCAGAAAGACCAAGGAGTTGATTACAGACTTCAGGAGAAGGAAACCAGAGGTCCATGAGCCAGTCCTCATCAGAGGATCAGAGGTGGAGAGGGTCAGCAGTTTTAAATTCCTGGGTGCTCCTATTTCAGAGGACCTGTCCCGGGTCCAGCACGGAAATGCAATTCTGAAGAAAGCATGGCAGTGCCTGCACCATTTCCTGAGCAGTTGGCAGAGATTTGGCATGACATCTAAAACTTTGACAAACTTCTATTTCTAACTTCTACACTTTTATCGATGTGTAGTGGAGAGTATATTGATTGGCTGCATCATAGCCTGGTATGGAAATACTAATGACTTTGAACAGAAAACCGGACACAATGTAAGGGATCATCCCAGTACATCACGGGTAAAGCCCTCCGAACCATTGAGCACATCTACATGAAACACTGTCGTAGGAAAGCAGCACCCATCATCAGGGATTCCCACCAACCAGGTCATGCTCTCTTTTCACTGTGCCCATCAGGTAGAAGGTACAAGAGCCTCAGGACTCGCACCACCAGGTTCAAGAACAGTTACTACCCCTCAACCATCAGGCTCTTGAACAAAAGAGGATAACTACACTCAACTTCACTTGTCCCATCTTTGAAATGTTCCCACGACAATGATCTCACTTTCAAGGACTCTGTCTCATGATCTCATGTACTTGTTATTTATTTGCATTTGTGCAGTTGTTGTCTTCTGCACTCTGGTTGGTCTTTCATTGATCCTGTTATAGTTACTATTCTAGAGATTTGCAGGGCAGCACACAAGAAAGTGAATCTCAGGGTTGTATATGGTGATATTTATGTACTTTGATAATAAAGTTGACTTTGAACTTTGAACAATTGACACTCTGTCAAGACCCTCAGGATTTTCTCGTAGAACTGTACAGCACAGGAACCGGCCCTGAGGCAGAGTGTCTGTGCTGAACACGATACCAAATCAAACTCATCCCTTCTGCCTGATCACGATCCATATCCCTCCATCCCCTGCAGATTCTTCTGCCTGAACACGATCCATATCCCTCCATCCCCTGCAGATTCTTCTGCCTGAACACGATCCATATCCCTCCATCCCCTGCAAATTCTTCTGCCTGAACACGATCCATATCCCTCCATCCCCTGCAAATTCTTCTGCCTGTCTGAATGCCTTTTAAATGCCTCCCCCACCCCTGGCAGCCCACTCCAGACACTTGGCACTCTGTAAAATAATTTGCCCTGAACATCTCCTTCAAACTTTACCCATTGACCTTCAAACTACAGCCTCTAGTATTTGACATGGCCACCCTGGGAGAAAGACTGACTGTCTACCCTATCTACTCCTCTCATAATCTTATAAACTTCTGTCAGGTATTCCGCCTCACCCCTCAGCCTCTGACACTCCAGATAAAACCATCCAAGTTTGCCCAACCTCTCTTTATAGCTCATACTCTCTAATCCAGGCAGCATCTTGGTAAAGCTTTTCTGCACCCTCTCCAAAGCCTCCACATCCTTCCTACAACTGGGCAAACAAAACTGCACACAATATCTGTACAATGTCTGCAACTCTGTTAATATTCTTTTTTGTCATCAGAAAAGTTACCATCTAAATTTCCATCCAAGTCACTTCTGCATTACAAACAACAGAGGTTCCAGCACAGATACCTACAAAACACCACGAGTCACAGACCCCCACCCAGAATAACAACCATGTTGAAGAACGTGGCCTCTCTCTTCCCGTGGTCGACCCTGCTCCCCGATGCCAACTCAGACTGGTTGCAGATGCTCATCAATCTGTAATCTGACCAAATGTGGTTTCTCATTCCCCATGCAAAGGTGCAGGGCCAGACAACAGACCTGGTGGGATGTAGAGGGATTGTCCAACCCAGCTAACACAGGTCTTTACAGACATCTTTAACATCTCTCTGAAACAGTTCACTGTCCCTGCAGGTTTCCAGGCAGCCACCATCATTTCAGTGTCCGAGAGAGACAGTAATTGGCCGAATTGATTACCGCTCAGTGGCATTGACCTCAACAATCATGAAGTGCTTTGAGCAGCTGGTAATGGATCGTATGAAATCCCACCTTCCAGCTACATTGGACCCTTCCCAGATCACCCACCACTCAAACCACTCATGTCAGAGAGTTAACCATAAAACACACACCTTCTCCTTTTGCCTTCCCCGAGTCAGCAGTTGGGTCCATTCTGTGAATCGTGAATCCCTCTGGTCTGTCTGCTGCATCCGGCGTGTCTGGAGAAAGCCACGTTTCCATAAAGCATACAATTGAGCCGACTCTCAGCTGCCTCTGATGCAGCAGTCTTGCCCTCAGATCCGTGATTTTGTTCTCCAGTGACGGCACATTTGCCAACAGGATGCCGGGTAGAGGAGGCCTCATCCCCTGTGTTTCAGCCTGGCTTGGATTCCCCTCTCCGGCCTCACTTTCAGACATGGCGATGAGCCTTAAAGGCCCCACACCTGACTGATCCGGGACCTTTTAAGTGTTATTAATGTTCCTGCCTCAAACACAATATACAGGTAGAGTAACCCTTCTCTGAAATGCTCGGGGCCAGATTTTGGATTTTTTAAGATTTTGGAATATATAATGAGATAGTTTAGGATCGCCATCATTTCCGACTCTGAATTTATGTGCTACCAGTAAGCAGACTTTGTCTTACACTTGGCCATCACAATCTGTACGTCACAATAAAAATTATTACACAATACTAATATAATGAAAATATAATGTGTGCAGGGTAACAAAAGCAGCCCAGCAGCATCAGAGAATACCTGAATCAGCTGCTGAACAACAAACAATGGCAGGATTTCAGTCTCCAGCTACAATGCTGTGCTTCCATTAAAACATTACAGTACACTGTATTTGTAGTTTATTTTTTCAGGTTTTATTTAAGGTATAAAACAATCAGCATTGTAAACGTGTTCTGGTGTTAGATTTTCATCAGTGACAATCTTTGCAAACTTATCACTGAATTTCTCTGATCAGAAGCTGCTTTATCATTGGGGATAGTCAGCCTGGCTTTGTGTGTGATAGTTCGTGTCTAACCAATATTTTAGAGTTTTTTGAGGAAGTTACCAGGAGAATTGATGAAGGCAAGGAGATGGATGTTGTCTAAATGGACTTTAGCAAGACACTTGACATGGTCCCACATGGGAGGATGTTCAGACACTTGGCTTTCAGGATGAGATAATAAACTGATTAGACATTGGCTTTGTGGGAGAAGCCAGACAGTGGTTGCCTCTCTGACTGGAGGCCTGTGACTAGTGGAGTGTCACAGGCTCAACACTGGGTCTGTTGTTTGTCATCAATACCACTGATCTGGATGATAATCTGGTTAACTGCGTCATTAAATCTGCAGATGACACCAGGATTAGGAGTGCATGGTGGGGCACCGAGGAGTGTGGTAGAACAAAGGGATCTGGGAATACAGGTCCATAATTCATTGAAAGTGGTGTCACAATTAGATGGGGTTGTAAAGAAAGCCTTTGGCACATTGGCCTTTATAAATCAATGTTTTGAGTACAGGAGATGCTTAGGTTGAAGTTGTCTAAAACTTTGGCAAGGTGTAATTTGGAGTACTGTGTGCAGTTTTGGTCACCTACCTACAGGAAAGATGTAAATAATTTTGAAAGAGTACTTTTCATTATATTAATGCCAGGAGCTGGAGGTTTTGCTACTATTCTTGAACTATAATCTGTGTTGAAGATTTATTTCCACAGGGATTGGTGCTGGGTCCGTTGTTGTTTGTCATCTGTGTCAACAATCTGGTTGGTAATGCGATTCACTGGATCAGTAAATTTGTGGCTGACACCAAGCGTGGGGGTGTCGTGGACAGCGAGGAAGGCTGTCATTGCTTGTGGGGGGATCTGGACCAGCTGGAAAAATGGTCTGAAAAATGGCAGATGGAATTTAACGCAGACAAGTGCTTGGTGATGCACTTTGGGAGGGCCAACCAGGGCAGGTCTTACACAGAGAATGGTAGGGCACTGAGGAGTGTGGTAAAACAAGGGCATCTGGGAATACAGGTCCAGAGTTCATTGAAAGAGGTGTCACAGTTAAGAGAGGGTCATAAAGAAACACACACAAAATGCTGGTGGAACGCAGCAGGCCAGGCAGCATCTATAGGAAGAAGTATAGTCGACGTTTTGGGCTGAGACCCTTCGTCAAGACTAACCGAAGGAAAAGATAGTAAGACATTTGAAAGTAGGAGGGGGAGGGGGAAATCCAAAATGATAAGAGAAGACAGGATGGGGTGGGGTGAAGCTAAGAGCTGGAAAGTTGATTGGTAAAAGGAATACAAGGCTGGAGAAGGGAAAGGATTATGGGACAGGAGACCTAGGGTGAAAGAAAGGGGGAGGGGAGCACCAGCGGAAGATGGAGAGCAGGAAAGGAGTTATTGTGAGAGAGACAGAGAGAAAAAAAGGGGGGGAATAACAAAGAAAGAAAGAGAGATGGGGTAGAAGGGGAGTAGGGGCATTAACGGAAGTTAGAGAAATCAATGTTCATGCCATCAGTTTGGAGGCTACCCAGACGGAATATAAGGTGTTGTTCCTACAACCTGAGTGTGACACTTATCCTTGTAACCCACTCGGGATAGTGTTCCCTTGTCCTCACCTACCACCCCACCAGCCTCCAGGTTCAATGTATAATTCTCTATAACTTCTGCCATTTCCAACGGGATCCCACTACCAAGCACATCTTCCCCTCGCTCCCTCTTTCTGTTTTCCACAGGGATTCTACACAATTCCCTTGTCCATTCGTCCCCCCCATCCGTTCCCACCGATCTCCCTCCAGGCACTTACCTTTGTAAGTGGAACAAGTGCTACATCTGCCCTTACACTTCCTCCCTCACCACCATTCAGGGCCCCAGACAGTCCTTCCAGGTGAGGCTTTAAACAGTCCAATAGTCAAGAGCTGAATCTTTTTGTGATTAGTTAAACCAGTTTATCAGACAGGTGTTCAGGCCTGTCAATCTTGAGTGTATAGTGATGGAAGTTGTGCCAATGGGCAGAGTCTCAGGTGAAGGAGTTATAGTTATAATGTGGAAAAGGGATTTGGTGATATGAAGAGGTTTGATTCAACACCTCAGTAACTCCTGCAATGTGGACGATAAGTTTGGGAATGTGAAAGAGCATTTGTGAGGAAATTGAGAGAAATTCTTTTTCAGTAATGTGGGGTCTGAAGAGGGTGGGAATTTAGGTGGTGGGTGCAAAATAAGAAACCAGCTCTTCCACCCCCCCTTTCTTGAGAGCAATTGGAAATGAACAAAAACCACTACAAGAGAGGTGTCCTTGAATCGTGTGCACTGCTCACCACTGGATGTCCTGGACAACCTCTCCCCTTATCTGTATTAAATATCCCAGCATTTGGACAGTTCAGCCTGCACCCTTGAGCTGTTTAGTTTCAATGTTGGAATAAGCCACTGCCTGATGCTGTGAGCAGCTGTTCCAGTCCTCGGCATCAGAACAGGATTCACAGTCAAACAGTGGAACCTCAGTGTTACAGCTGGGGTTGGTTTTTGTAAACACTGGCAACTTGATGTCAGTCTCAGCCCCTGAGATCATGAGGGAATACAGCAGAGAATATCGACAGTGGCTGTTGCCTTATCTGCTGGACATGTCCAGAGGGAAGCTGCAGTGTATCTGTTTCCACATGCACAGTAACTGGCTGAGGGTTTATCTAAGTTATCAAATGTAAAACAAATCCTGGTAGCAGCCACAAACTGTGTTTTGTGTCTCTCTGAGCTCCCCATTTGCTGCAGTGGTGAGTGAACTCCTGAACCTCCTTCAATCCAAAGTTCTGACATCTGATCCATTTCAGAGTTGTTTGGGTTGCTTGATGTTTAGGACATGCAATATCATCACCAATCGAAACAACCTGAGTCAAGCTCTGTTACCAGGACATTTGTCCATTGATGTATGTGTTAAATCATTTATATTGTGTGGTTATCAAATGTTGTAAATATCTTTTTATTTTTGAAAAGGTTCACACGCATTCAGAATTTGGTTGAAGTGTATATCCATCTGTAATACTATCCTCAAGGATTGTTTCATCATTGCCTGGATCGTCAGTGCTACGATTTCAGGTATGTGGTCAAATAAACTTGTATGAAAGTGATGAACTCAGTTCTCTGCAGGGTGGTTGGAATGCATTGAGTATCTCAGTCAGTACATTGTAAGATGCTTTATCAGGACCACCAGCATCTGCAGTCCTCAGACCCACAACTGGGTGCAGGGAAACCTGCTGGAGGTTCAGACAGTAATGGCCAAACGTCAACAGTTCAGAACCACCAGAAACACAGCACAGGCCAGTTGAACACATACAGGTCAGATAAATCACTGGAGGGCACATAGGTAAACTGGACTGAGTGATGGAACTTCCAGAAAACATTTCATAAAATCCCTGGCATTTCATACCATATCGATCCCTGATATAATATCTCAAAGAAGGGAAGTTATGGGGAAATTTGTGGTTGCTGGGATTGGCAGGAGGTGACCAATTGTATCCACAAGGATCTGTGTTGAGGCTGCAACTTTGATGGAGACTGGGGTTTGTTCCTGGAGATTAGACAGCTATGGTGAGATATGATTGGAGCTTTGAAGATATTAGTGCTGAGTGACAGGTTAGACAGAGCTTTTTTGCAGGTTGAGCCTGGGACAAGGAAGCAGACGTCATAGAACAGTACAGTACAGGAACAGGCCCTTCAGCCCACAATGTCCATACTGAACAGAATGTTGAATTAAACTAATTCTCTCTGTTTGTACATTATCATATCCCTCTAACCATGTGTATTCATGTGTCTGTCTAACAGCTTCTTAAACGTTACTATTGTATCTGCTTCCGCTATTCTCCCAGCAGCACATTCCAAACACATTCAACTGCATTTAAAAACACAGCACAGATCACTGGTCATGAATCTCCAGCCAGAATAACATGCTTCCACCATGATCCTCTGCCTTCTGTGAATGAGCCAGTTCTGAATCTAAACCACCAAATCACCATGGATCCCATGTATCTTAACCTTCTGGATTGGCCGACAATGAGGAGACTTGACAAACGCCTCAGTAAAATCCATTCAGACAACGTTTACTGCACTACCCTCATCAACACCATTGTCACCTCCACAAAAGCACTCAGCTGAGTTTGGAATACATGACTTTCCCTGCATAAAGCCATGCTGTCTATTGCTAATCAGGCCATGTTTCTCCAAATGTGCCCAAATCCCATGCCTCAGAATCTTCTTCACTATCTTCCCTACCATTGATGCAAGGCTCACGAGCCTATCATTTCTGGGATTATTCATCTTTCCCTTCTTCTGGATCACTAGTCACATCAAAGGCCTCCTAAACCAGAAGAAGAGGGCCTTTAAAGATGGTGATCGGTTGGAGCTTAAAAGAGTTCAGAAGGAACTCAGAGTACAGATAAGGGGGGCAAAGGAGCAGTATAGGAGGAAGCTAGAACAAAAGCTGCAGAAAAAAAGCATGAAGGAGGTGTGGGATGGGATGAAGATCATCACCGGATGCGGTGCAAAGCGGGGGGCGAACATAAGTGGCGATGTGGAGAAAGCGAACCAGCTGAACAACTTCTTCAACAGGTTCGACAGCTCAATCTCTTCCTCACCGCAGAAATCCACACCAGGCTTACTTCCCTCACAGGAAAATAGCCACTCACAGGAGACCTTGCCCACGCCCAGGATTACGGCTGCACAGGTGGAAGGTCAACTGAGGAAGATCTGTACCAGCAAGGCGGCTGGACCGGATGGAGTTTCCCCACGATTACTGAGGGCCTGTGCGACTGAGCTGGGAGAACCACTACAGCGCATCTTCAACATGAGCCTGGAGCAGAGAAGAGTACCCAGACAGTGGAAAACATCCTGTATTGTCCCGGTACCGAAGAAACCACAACCAAAGGAGTTGAATGACTTCAGACCTGTTGCCTTGACGTCGCACGTTATGAAGACCATGGAGCGGCTGATAATACAGAATCTGAGGCCACAAACCAGGCACGCCCAGGATCCTCTTCAGTTTGCGTATAAGGAGAAGGTGGGAGTGGAGGATGCTATCACGTATTTGCTGCACAAATCACTCTCTCACCTAGAGGGGGTCAGTTGTGCTGTGAGGATTACATTCCTTGACTTCTCTAGTGCCTTTAACACCATCCAGCCCAAGATCTTAAGGCACAAACTAACGGAGATGGGAGTAGACTCTCACATGGTGGATTGGATAGTGGACTACTTGACAGATAGACCTCAGTATGTGCGGTTGGGAGACTGTAGGTCTGACACGGTGGTCAGCAGCACAGGGGCGCCGCAGGGAACCGTACTCTCTCCGGTCCTGTTCACCCTGTACACATCAGACTTCCAATATAACTCGGAGTCCTGCCATGTGCAGAAGTTCGCTGATGACACGGCCATAGTGGGGTGTGTCAGGAATGGACAGGAGGAGGAGTATAGGAAACTGATACAGGACTTTGTGATATGGTGCAACTCAAACTACCTGCGTCTCAATATCACCAAGACCAAGGAGATGGTGGTGGACTTTAGGAGATCTAGGCCTCATATGGAGCCAGTGATCATTAATGGAGAATGTGTGGAGCAGGTTAAGACCTACAAGTATCTGGGAGTACAGTTAGATGAGAAGCTAGACTGGACTGCCAACACAGATGCCTTGTGCAGGAAGGCACAGAGTCGACTGTACTTCCTAAGAAGGTTGGCGTCATTCAATGTCTGTAGTGAGATGCTGAAGATGTTCTATAGGTCAGTTGTGGAGAGCGCCCTCTTCTTTGTGGTGGCGTGTTGGGGAGGAAGCATTAAGAAGAGGGACACCTCACGTCTTAATAAGCTGGTAAGGAAGGCGGGCTCTGTCGTGGGCAAAGTACTGGAGGGTTTAACATCGGTAGCTGAGCGAAGGGCGCTGAGTAGGCTACGGTCAATTATGGATAACTCTGAACATCCTCTACATAGCACCATCCAGAGACAGAGAAGCAGTTTCAGCGACAGGTTACTATCGATGCAATGCTCCTCAGACAGGATGAAGAGGTCAATACTCCCCAATGCCATTAGGCTTTACAATTCTACCGCCAGGACTTAAGAACTTTTTAAAAGCTATTATTAATGCTTTTTGAGATAGTGATTTAGATGCATATCATATTTGTTTACTGAGTTAAGTATTGTATGTAATTAGTTTTGCTACAACAAGTGTATGGGACATTGGAAAAAAAAGTTGAATTTCCCCATGGGGATGAATAAAGTATCTATCTATCTATCTATCTATCTTCTTGAACAAAGGAACATTATCAGCTAATCCCCAGAGATCCGGAATATTATCTGTTGTTAGTGTGGGCAACAAAAATATCCTTGTCAAGGCACCATTCATCTCCTCTCTTGCCTTCTTCAGTAACCTGGGATATACAGTATCCTGTCAGTCCCTGATGATTTATCCACCTTGATGCTCTTCAAAAGATCCATCACCCCTCCTTCCTGATCTCAAGATGCCCTGTACATTGGCATGCCCAATCTGCTCTCACCATGCTCCATGGCCTCCTCCCTGGTGAATACCATGCAAAGTACTCATCCTGTACCTCACCTGCATCCTCTGACTCCAAGCATGGATACACTCTTTTGATCTGTAGTGGTCCAACACACACCCTAGTTTTCCTCTTGCTTTTAACATATGTATTAAATGTGTTAGGTTTCTCTTTATTCCTACTTGCCAATGACATTTCACGGCCTCTTTTAGCCGACTTTGTCTCTAGCTGAGCTCTCTCCTGCTACCTCCATCCTCAAAGGTCCTGTCTGATTTTTGCTTCCTAAATTGGACCCTTCCAGACTGGCAATTTGTTGCTTATTCTGCAAATTAGGTCCTTGATGGTCTTTTGTTTACAATAGGTTCCTTTTTTTTAATCAATCTTTTTATTGGTTAAATAAAAGAGTACACACACACACACACACACACAGACACCTCAAATATCTATATCACAAATATCTATATCCAAATCAATAATAATTCAAATAAAAGGAAAAATAAACTTTATCTAGATCATACATAGTATTAATCTAATAGTATATAATAAAGAAAAAGATAATTGATTCTCCTCTTATCCATAAAAATTTTATCCCATTGATTATCGGAAAGTGACTTTCGAAACTCCAGTTCCCAGGCAGCTTTAATTTTATCATTAGATAACATACGCAAATTCAATAACCATTTATAAATTATAGCTATCAGTCCTTTTTGAAATGGTTCAACCTGAAAAAGAGTATCAATAATATTGGGTGAATAAGCCGAGGGAAATTTCTACAAATTAGAAAATTCCTAATTTGTAAATATCTAAATAAGTGTACATTAGGTAGCTCATATTTATCCCCTAACTGAGTGAAAGACATTAAAGAATTGCCCGTGAACAAATCTAAAAAAGTTACTATACCTTTGGTTTTCCAAATTGAAAAGGTCTGATCAAAAATTGAAGGTTTAAAAAAATAATTAAGATGGATTTTACTAGAAAGAACAAAATTATTAAAGTCAAAGGATCTACAAAATTGAAACCAAATTCTTAATGTATGTTTAGTAATAGGATTAAGGTCTTGACTACCAATCTTAGAAATCAATAAAGGAAGAGGAGCTCCCAGTAAAGAAGCCAAATAATACCCCTTCACTGAGTTTTCTCCAAATCAACCCTTAAGGGACAGTCATGTATATCTGAAAAATGAATCAAAAGAGAGATATAACAAATATTGATTGCACAGTAGTGCATTCTAAAATTAGGAAAAGCCAAACCACCACATTTTTAAAAAATTTCTGCAATAGAAGTTTACTCAATCTAGGCTTTTTATTATTCCAAAAAAAAGATAAAATTTTAGAGTCCATTTTGTCAAAGAACAGTTCAGGAGCAAAAGAGGGGATTGCTTGGAATATGTATAAAAACTTCGGTAGCATCATTTTAATGGCATTAATATGGCCAATTAATGATAATGTCATAGGAGACCATTTAGATATTGCTTGTTGTGTATACTCAGTTAATGAGAGAAAGTTATATTTATACAGGTCATTATAATTTTTGGAAATTTTAATATTGAGATAAGTAAAGTTATTTTTGGCAATACTAAACGGAATTTGATCATATTGATCGAAATAGTTGTTAATAGGAAATAACTTACTTTTGTGCAAATTTAATTTATATCCAGAAAAACTACTAAATTCCAAAAATATAGATAACAAAGCAGGAATAGATTTCTTAGGATCTGAAATATAACCTAACAAATCATCTGCATACAAGGAAACTTTATGGACTTTATCTCCTCTCTTAATACCTAAAATCTCATTGGAGTCCCAAAGAGCAACAGTAAGAAGTTCCAGAGCCAGGTTGAATAATAGCGGACTAAGAGGACAACCCTGCCCGGTACCTCTGTATAGCCTAAAATAAGGAGATTTTTGATTATTAGTTATAACTGCTGCCATGGGGGCTTGATAAATCAGCTTAATCCAAGAAATAAAACCTGGACCAAAATTAAATTTTTCTAAAATCTGAAATAAATAGAGCCATTCTACCCTATCAAAGGCTTTCTCTGTGTCAAGAGAAACAACACATTCAGAATCTTTAGAAGAAGAGGAATGAATGATTTTCAATAATCTCCAAATATTAAAATATGAATATCTATTCTTAATAACTCCAGTTTGATCCTTAGAAATAACCTTAGGTAAAACATTTTCAAGCCTGTTAGCCAAAATCTCAGAAATAATTTTAGAATTCACATTTTATAAGAAGTTGGTCTGTAAGAGGCACATTTAAATAGATCTTTTCCTTTTTTGGGAATTAATGAAATTGATGCCTCATAAAAGGTTTCTGGGAGGATCCCAGAAGATATAGATGCAGTGAAAATTTGACATAGATGATGTGTGAGGGTATCTGAAAGCATCTTAAAAAAAATTCTACTGTAAATCCATCCAGTCCCGGAGCTTTACCTGATTGAAAAGAAGATATAACTCTTGCTATTTCCTTTCAATTAAAAGGTGCATGTAAAGTGTACACATCTTGGGTAGAAATTTGGGGGATATTCAATCTTTGCAAAAATTCATTCATAGAAGTAACGTTGTCTGGAAAATCAGATTAATAAAGATCAGAGTAAAAGTCTGAAAAAAACCTTATTAATTTCCTGACAATCTGATGTTTCATTTCTGTCAGATCTTCATACTTTCAAAATCTGCCTTCTAGCCATAGTTGCTTTGAGTTGAGCAGCTAACAATTTACCTGATTTATCTCCTTGTATACAAAATTGACTTTTCGATTTCAGAAGTTGCTGCTCAATGGGATGGGTCAATAGCAAGTCGCGCTGCATTTGAAGTTTCAACCTTTCCTTATATAAATCTTCAGTGGGTGATACTGAATAAACTTTATCTATTTCTTTAATCCTTTTAGTAATCACTAAAAGCTTCACTTTAGTTTTCCTTCTTACAGCTGCTGAATATGAAATTATCTGTCCCCTAAGAAAAGATTTCATCATATCCCAAATAACCAAATTTGACATACCCTCAGTTGTATTTAATTGAAAAAATAAAGAGATTTGCTCTTTTATAAAACTTAGAAATGTTGAATCATGCAGTAATGCAGCATTAAATCTCCACTGAGCTGCATTCCGTGTGTTATCAGAAAGCTTCAGTGTGTGTCTAATGGGCGCATGATCCGACAGCGCAATAACGTCATACACACAATCAGCAACAAAAGATACCAATTGTGTATCTGAGAGAAAATAATTAATTCTTGAATATTTATAATGTACATGTGGGGAAAAAAAAGAAAGATCTTTATCTTTAGGATGAAGAAATCTCCAAATATCTAACACACCGTATTCTAGTAAAAAGGAATTAATGCAGGATGCAGCCTTATTAGGAAGGCACAGTTTGTTGATGACCTGTCAATCAAGGGATTGAGACAGCAGTTAAAATCACTGCCCATAATCAGCTTACGTTCATTTAAATTCGGCAGTGCAGAAAATAGCCTCTTAAAAAAATACAGAACTATCTACATTAGGTGTGTACACACACACCAAAGCCATCTTTTGACCGCATAACAAACCAGTAACAATTATGTATCTTACAATTGAATCAGTAACAGTATTAAAATGTACAAAAGGAATTTAAAATAAAAAAAGACACCCCTCTATTTTTTGATATTGATGAGGAGTGAAATTGAGAGCCCTTCCAAAATTTAAAAAAATGATTTTCATCCTCCTGATGGTTGTGGGTCTCTTGTGCAAGAATAATATCGGCTTGAAGTGTTTTCAATTTCTTACAACCTTTCTACATTTAATAGGTTGGTTCAAGTCATTCAAGTTCCAGGAAATTATATTAATTTTATTATCATCCATACTGAGACTTTAATTTAGGGTTTTATAAAATGATGTTAGTGCGCTGAAACAAACCAAACCCTCAGGGAGGAACAAATTATGGATTCGATAAGAAAGAAAAAACACAACATGATTGACAGGAAAACCACTCAGGACTGCCCAGTTGAAAAATTCTATACTAATAGCCTCACCCCTCTCCCCCACAAAGCCAGAAAAAAACATCCATTAAGCAGACAGTATGGTAAACTAAACACCCTTATTCCATTGTCTCTAAAAGGCAGACTTTTTAAAAAAAAGTTATATACTGACACCACTGACTAAAAACATAACAGATACGTTAAAAATAAATTGAGAAATTCCAAAAATTACAATATTTTGACTAACGGAGATTAAAACGCAGTTAATCTCATCTTAAATTTGTTTAATAAAAATCAGTCATATATTAAAAAAAGAAATATCTAACCAACTAAAATGATACAACTGATATTAAATTCTTACAGATCCTAGAAGAAAACAGAAGAAAGAAAAATAATAAAATGGCCAAACGATATCTGGACCAACAAAAAAAAATGTACATTGAACTTTCAATGATTCAGCTGTAGACAACTCTTAGCTAAAGATTGAATTCAATATTATGTCTAATAGATGTTAGTACGTAATTAACAGCGGCCATCTTAAATTCATTTAATAAAAATTGATCATATATTCAGAAAAGATAAATTTAAGTGCAAAATATGTTATGATTTATGATAAGTTCATACAAATCTTAAAGAAAGAGAAAAAATACAAGAATCAAAGCGATGGCTATATAGACATAGAACATAGATTAAACTTTCAACAATTCCACTACACACGAATATCAGCAAGGATTAAATTTTGGAGTTGCTTGCAAAATGGCAATGTTGGAATTGCTTACGCGACAGTTTTAAAGTCATTAAGAAACTTCCATGCTTCCTCTGGAGAATCAAGATGTTTTGGACAAGCATTAGGCGGAAAAATTATCAATTGGGCAGGATAGCGCAGAGAGGGACGACAGTTTTTCTTATACAATTCTGCCATCACTTCCCGATATTCAATTCTTTCTGCGTAAACTTCGGGTGCAAAATCTTCAACTATACGAAGTTCCACACCGTTGTAAGTTAATTTCCCCCGCTTCCTGGCCTCTCGAAGAATTGCTTCTTTAGTAGCAATATAGTGTAGGCACAGAATCACTGCACGAGGTTTCATCTCAACTGATGGCTTGATGCGGGAGAGTTGGTGAGCCCTGTCTATTAATGGAGAGGTTTCGAGTATCACTAAAATGTGAGTATAACATGCTCGTAAAAATACTGTAATGGCTCACTGGATTCCATATTTTCAGGCAAACCCAGTATACGTAAATTCATCCTTCGGCTTCTGCTTTCCAGATCGATCATTTTCTTCTTAATTCTTGATAATTCTGACGAAACCTCAGCAATTCTCTTTTCCATGGCAGAGAAATTTAATTCCTGCTCTTTAATCACTTGATGTATTGTCTCCTGTTGTCTTCCGATTTTATTAGTGTCCATTTTAAGCGTTTGATATTGAGATTCGAGATTCCTGGATGGCAGAAACAGTTTCATCAAACTTTTCATTTGCATTCATCCACCATTCTGATCTTGCTATTTAGTATCTTGTATCAATAAGAACGTTCTTTCAGGAGTATAGGATTCTTCTATCTCCCTTGTAAATTTGGTTTGTTCAGTTTCAGAAAATTCCTTTCCAGTTCGGGTTCCAGCATTTGTAATTAAATCATAAATCCTTAACTAAAAGTAATGAATCTTCAGGGTTTAAACAAAAGTAGCGGTGGAGATTAGATTATATAAGGACAGAGAGATGCCAACCAACGTCTTACTCCATGAGCTGCCAAGAGGAGACTGCCTCAATGGGTTTCATTGGGTTTTCTTTGTTCTGTGGCCTTCTGTAAGCAGACCATCTCAAAGTTGTATATAGTACTTTGATAATAAATGTACTTTGCACTTTGAACTTCTGAAATCTTAAATTAGCTTATTTTCTTTTTGAATGTGAATTCATAACATTCTGTCATCCAGTGTTCGGTTGCCCTGCCATGCTTGTCCTTTCTCCTGACTGGAACATGCCAGTCCTGAGCTCTGATCATCTGGTCTTTAAACAATTCCCATGTCAGATGTGGACTTGTCCAATAACAGCTGATCACAATTAATTTCCCCTAGCTCCTCTCTGATAATGTCATGGTTTGGCTTTACCCAAATTCATACTTTCCCACAAGGTCCAGATTTATAATTATTTGTAACTTACAATGTAAGTAGTTGTGATCACCTATGCCAAAATGGTCTCCTATAGAACGTCGGTCAGCTGTACGGACTCATTTCCCAAAATAAGTTTCAGGATGATCCATCCTCTCCTGGGACAAGTCACGTGCTGTTTCAAGAAACCCTCCTGAACATACTGAAGAAATTCTGCCCCATTTAGAACTCTTACGTGAAGGAAATTTAGTCAGTGTTGTGGAAGTTGAAGTCACTCACTCAGACAGCCCTGTTGCTTTTATACCTTTTGATAATCTGTCTACGTATCCATTCTTCTATCTCCCAGTGTCTATTGGGCCCATAGTATAAGTAAAGATGGTGCTGGTGAGACACAGCAACACTTTACAGGCAGCAAACAAGACTACTAACTATTCTATTGATGACACTTTTTCTGGATGACAATCACCAGCCTGTAATTTCCCTGAACTGGCTCCGTGGCTGTGGATGCACTTTCAGAGGCTCTGCAGTTCACGTTCTGTGTTGTTGACTTTTATTGTTTGAATAACTTGTTTCATTTTATCACACATTTCTCTGTTGTGTGGTGTTTTTCCAATGGGTTCCATTGTGTTTCTTTGTTTTGTGGCTGCCTGTAAGAAGACATATCTCAAGGTTGTCCACAGTAAACACACTTTGATAATAGATGTACTTTGAACTTTGAACCCCATCTGAGTGAGAGAGCTCCACCCATATTACCTCAGTGGATAAGCCCTCTAATGTCCTCTCTGAGTGCAGCTGTGACTCTCTCCCGGAGTATTAAAGCAAACCCTCCACCCTTTTACACTCCTCTCTATCTCATCTAAAGCATCCAAACTCAGGAATGTTGAACTACCGGACCTGTCCCTCGTACAATCAAGTCCTGTAACAGACAAAACACCATAATTCCATGTACTGATCCAGGCTCTAAGTTCTTCTGCTCATAAGACAAACTTCTGGCCAGCAACCCCACTGTGTTCATTAACCTGGCCATGTCTGTCCCTTCGCATAGTCTTGCTCATCATAACATCTATCTTCCCCTCAACCCCTCCACTTTCTGCCCTGCTATACTGTTTCCTCTCAACCCCATACACCCTCATTTATACCATATTCAGTTTCAGCCTGGTGTTTTATTTGACTGTTGGGAATTGTTTTTCCTGGAAGGAAATGCACGTTATTATTTGTTAATGTAGTTGTGATAATACCACTTTCATTGTTGAGTGTGTTGTGCTGCTTGGTCCAGAGGAACATTGTTTTGTTTGCTGGTATACATGTACCTGGTTGAATGACAATAAACTTGAGCTTAAACTTGGAAAAACTGTCATGTTCACTGAGGAAATTGGACTCGGAGCTGTGAGCACTGATCACCCTGGTACTTGGACAGGATTTCCATGTTAGAAGTTGGTCTAAGCCTGGCTGATTATTTTGGCCCCAGTAACACAGTGATCTCTGTGAGTCTCAATGTCCGTCATTTAATGACAGTGTTATAATGACTCACATACATTGACATCACAATGACATCACAGTGTCAGCTGACGTATGAGGGAGAAGTTTATTGTTTCTGGGTTCACATCGTCAAGTCCCAACCCAGCATCATCATGAGAATAGGAGGGGTTTCAGTGAGAGGCTCACCATCACCCTGTGAGGGCAGACAGATGAGGAATAACTGTGTTTTTAGTGCTGTGCAACTCTGAAAGCTCACTCTCAGAGACCTCCATCTTTGGATAAGACCATAAGATATAGGAGCAGAATTAGGCCATTTGGCCCATTGTGTCTGCTCCACCATTTCATCATGGCTGATCCAATTTTCCTCAGAGGCCCTATCCCCTGCCTTCTCCTGGTATCCCTTCACGTCCTGACCAAGAATCTATCAACCTCTGCCTTTAAAATACATAAAGACTTGGACTCCACAACTGTATCTGGGAAAGAGTTCCACAGATTCTCCACCCTGTCTAAAGAAATTCCTCCTCATCTCCATTCTAAAAGGACATCCCTCTATTCTGAAGTTGTGTCATCTTGTCTTAGACTTCCTCACCATGGGAAACATCATCTCCACATCCACTCTATCAGGGCCTTTCACCATTCGATAGGTTTCAATGAGGTTACCACTCATTCTTCTGAATTTAAGTGAATACAGACCCAGAGCTGTCAAACACTCTTCTTATGACAAGCCATTTAATCCTGGAATAATTTTTGTGAACTTCCTTTGAACCCTCTCCAGTTTCTGCTTATCCTTCCAAAGAAAAGGGGCCCAAACCTGCTCACAATACTCCAAATGAGGCCTCACCAGTACTTTATAAAGTCTCAATATTACATCCTTGTTTTTATATTCTAGTCCTCTTGAAATGAGTGTTAACATCACATTAGCTTTCCTCACCACAGACTCAACCTGCAAATTAACGTCTAAGGAATCCTGCACAACTACTCCCAAGTCCCTTTGCACCTCAGTTTTTTTTTGTACTTTCTCTCCATTTAGAAAATAGTCAACCCTTTCATCTGTTCAGCCACAGAGCATGACCATACACTTCCCGACACTGTGTTCCACCTGCTACTTCTTTGCCCATTATGCTCATCTGTCTAAGTCCTTCTGTAGCCTCTCTGTTTCCGCATAACTACTTGCCCCTCCACCTGTCTTCGTATGGTCTGCAAACTTTGCTGCAAAGCCATCAATTCCATCATTTGTGACTTGCAATGTCAAAAGAATCGGTCCCAACCCTGTGGAACACAACTAGCACTGCAGCCCAACCAGTAAAGGCTCCCTTTGTACCCTCTCTTTGCCTCCTGCCAATCAGCCACTGCTTTATCCATGCTAGAATCTTTCCAGTAATACCACGGGCTTGTAACCTGTTAAGCAGCTTCATGTGTGGCACCTTGTCAGATGCTTTCTTAAAATCCAATGTACAGGATTAGATATTAAGCCAAGGGTCAATTTATGTTTTTTCTTTGTATTTTTCCATAAGAATAAAAGAGTTCTTGTCAGTTTTGGAAGGAATAATTCTGTAAACTAGCATCACAAAAACAGCCTGTCTGGTTTCTATCCCGTGCTGTTTGTTCAGTCTTTCTCAGTGCAGAGTGGATTCCTCCATTGGCCAGATATTGAGAACAAGAGAAACAGCCTAAAACACAATCCTGTTCCCAGCAATTTGAAACATGAGTCCCTGATATCAGCCAAAAAATAGCTGGTGACAGTGAGCATTATGATGCATCAGATAACCACGTGAACGTTGATGTTCCCTCCAAGAAACAGCATTGTCTCCTCGAATGTACCCCGACCACATCACTGATATCAGCAAGAGTTCCCTCGTGTAAAAGGAATGGGAAAGATTACTTGACTAAGCGTGGAATGGAGCCAGTAAGCAATTGCACCCACTCACCCAGGGTTAATGTCTGGCCCCACTTATCAGTGATAGTTGAGGCTGAAATGAATGAGATTGAAGTTGGGTGATTCAGTGAGTTCCCAGTGAAATTTTGGGACAGCTCCATAACCAATTGTCGTGGATGTCAGGAGAGTCAAACCATGGACCATGTGGGATGGCTGGCTGCAGTGTCGTGCACTCCTCAAGGTGTGGCCATTGGAACACCAGAAGATGCAGCCAGTGCAGAATATTGACAGCAAGTGACCAGGATAGATTAGACTGCAGGGAATAATTCAGGTCTGGAATAACAGGTCAGCGTGTTGTTATCCCACATCGGAGGCCATGCAGAGTCAGTTGGTTCAGTCATGTAGACAAAGTTAGCAAGTCTGGGCAGATGTTGGTACATTTCCTGCCCTGTGGAGATAAGTGGAATAGATTGATTGTTTGCAAACATAGGCAGCTGTTATAATCATATATCTGATGAATTATTGCATGTTTACTTACTTGATTTTTTTTTTCAATTACAGGCCTTTCCACTGTGGGAATTGTCAGCATCGTCTTGTCAATCGTACTGCCAATTGTGTTCTTTTTAATTCCAGTGCGCCGGGTGTTAAAAAATAAATTGGACAAAGGTATCTGTCATTGTATTTTCACATGTGTATCAACTCCAGTCACATCTTCAAGTAATTTTAGACTCATTTTAATAAAAAGACAGTAAAGAAAAAAAGCTGAATAATCCTCACCCCCACTGAACCCTCTGGATTCCTGTGACCTGTGGGATGAAATTGTCTGACATTTTTCCCAGTTATGAAATTCTGATTTACAGTGTCACCACAGCTGGAATGATTCTGGAGTCACCTCTGACCTGACTCCAGAGAGTCTTTAGAAAAAGTAGTCTGGAGAGGAACATGTCTCAGCTCACTGGTGTTTGATCATGGTGTTGTCAAATTTCAGCATCATATCAGGTTGGTGTAAAGGATCCCAATGATGGTGAGGTGAGTGAGTGAGTGTTTGGGGCCTTTCTCATCCCTGATACAGTTGGGTGTGGGAAGGCCTCTCCTTCAGGCTGTCACTAATCTTGCTTGGATACTTACATCAATTTTGTTTTCAACTGCACCTTTCAATCAATTAATGCAGGGGCCAAAACGACAAATGTGCTTTCTTCCATAGATACTCTGGCCTGCTGAGTTCTTCCAGCATTTTGTGTGTGCTGCTTGAGAATAACTTAACCACACAGACTATAGATATCCAACTGTAATACCCTGGGAAAGATTTACTGCTAACCTAATGGTATTTCTGTAGAAGGAGTGTTTGGGTTATAGTTAGAGATAACAGGTGTTTTGGAATGTGAACCATCCAATGACAGGAGTGTGTCTCACGTCATGTGCCTGACACCGGGGTAAGCTGGGTCTTTTGTTTGGCGGGAGAGGATGGGAGAAGACACGGGAGAGAAGAGGCCGTAGGACGTGACCCAGAACGAGGCCGTGATTTGATGCAGCCCAGGGAGATTGAAAGAAGATCAGCAAAGGGGAAACCGTGAGCTCCAACTTGTGCACGTTAGACTGTTTCATTAAAACAGGCCCTTTTCTTTGTTTGCATTTCCTTTACTATCCCTTTAGTCAAATTAAGAATTATAAACCTAAATTGTTTAGTTGTATGCAGTGTGCTGTCTAGTACTTTGTGGTATTTATTTGTAACAGGGTAATGAATCTCGCAGCATCCACACAGACGGGGTTTTGGGGTGGGCTTGCACCCCAATCTCACATGTTTGGAGAGGCCAGAGATTATCTTCCTTAGACTTATGCAGCCGATGAAACCAGTGTTTCACTTTTTGGGGTATTGTCCAGGATCGATGTCTGTGGATGCTGTGTGATTGCCCTGAGCATTGATCTGGTGGGTTGTGTGTTTAAGTCTGGGCTAAACTATTGTCCGGCCAAGTGATTACGATACTTGGAAATGGATGCTGCCAGTGTTGAGCGGTGGTGCAAATCGAAGGGGTTACAGGTATCGAATGCGTGTACATTCATATCCTGATGAATTGTGAATTTGAGTTTTACGGATTGTTGAGCTGATCAGAGAAGGACAAGAGGAAGAGAATGAGTTGGAGGCGCAGGATGCCTCTGTCATCAGGGTACAGTCCCCTGCATTGAAGGGACCACGGATAGCCCACCCCTAAAAGGGACAAGGAGTATGAGACTTGGGCGGAGCAGACCTCTCAGTTGCTGGATGAGTGGCAGTGCTCTGATGACATAAGATGACAGCGATTGGTTGAAAGTTTGAGTGGGCAGGCTGCTGACATTGTGAGAACCTCCTTGCCACTTTTGCGGCCTACATGGAAGCACGAGAAAAGGTGTTTGGTGCGACAGTCAGCCCAATGGAGCTCATGGACGGGGTTTCAGAACGTGTCAGGAAGAGGGGGAGAAGCTTTCTGCCTACATTTTTCAGCTGGAGAGGCAGCTAAATTGCTTGCAGCATAGAGGGGCCATTCAGACAGCTGAGGTGGATCAGTTGACAATGGACCAAATATTGAAAGGCACCCAATCCCAGAACCTGATCTTGTAAGACGCACGCTCCAGTTTGCTGAGCTGACAAAGAGAGCACTTCGAAAGGATGCCCCAGGGCATTTCAGGAGCCCCTGTGACCTTCCAGCGTATCATGGAGAGACTGTGTGGGATATAAACTTGCTTGAGGTATTGGTGTATCTGAATGACCTCATAGTGTTTGGGTCCACCTTGGAGGAACATGAAGCGAGGCTGCTGAAGGTGCTGGGCTGCTTGGAAGCTGAAGGGTTAAGTCTTTCCCTGGACAAGTGTCAGTTCTGCAAGATGTCTGTCAGCTTTGTGGGGCACATAGTCTCATGGGATAGAGTAGTTATAGATCTGTCTAAGATAGAGGCAATGACCACATGGTCCAGGCCCCAGACTGTGAGTGCTTTGCGCTCATTCCTCGGGTTCTGTGGTTACTATTGGAGGTTTGTGAAGGGCTACGCGAAAGTGAGTCACCCTTTAAATCATCTTCTGTGTGGTTACCGTCCCTTGGGGAAGAAAGGGAAGGCGACAAAAGGAGAGGAAGGTAAAGAGTGTTTTGGTCCTTCTGAGGCCTTTGGAGCCAGGTGGGATACGAAATGTGAAGAGGCCTTTCAATCACTGAAGGAGCTACTGACACAGATACATGTGCTGGCTTTTGACGACCCCTGATTGCTGTATGTACTTCATACAGATGCCAGCAGAGAGGGCTTAGCGGGTGCGTTGTATCGGGATCAGGGCATTGGGTAGAGACCTGTTGCGTTTGTCAGCCTGAATCTGTTGCCCTCTGTGGAAGACTATCCCACACACATGTTGGAGTTCCTGGCATTGAAATAGGCTGTGGTGGATAAGTTCAGTGACTACCTTTATGGTACCAAGTCTGAGGTAAGGACGGACCACAATCCTCTAACTTTTATCCTGACCTTGGTGAAGTTGGATGCCCCAGTCCGTCGGTTATCGGCAGTGTTCCATGCCTATGATTTCAGCCTGAAGTACCGGGCAGGAAGCAGGAACATTAATGCTGAAGCTTTGTCCCAACGTGTGCATGAAGGGCCGGACAGGGACGAAGAGTGGGAGAGCGTTCCTGTCCCAGCAGTGACAGGCATGTGCCAGTTTGTCATCACGGTGAAGGCAGAGGGAAGGCAGGGGCAGGATCGAGCGGTAGATCAACTGGGAGCTTCTGATGACACCATTCCACAAGCTTTCTGTAACATGACTACTATGAAGACAAACCAGTTACTGGAATTGAGTCTTGGGGAAGTGGCAGCTGCTCAGCAAGATGACCCTGGCTTCGGTACCATTTGGTCAGCGGTCAAAAAGGGAGACCTGCCCAAGCGGAGAAGACGAAACACGCTGCGGTGCCTCCATTACTGAGAGAATGGCCCAGATTGGAGTTGAGGAACTGGATCCTATTTCACCTCCGGACTGACCTCGGCTTTCCCAGCTGGTTCTGCCTGAGAAGTATCGGAGGATTGTGTTGAAGTCATTTCATGATGATTCTGGCCATTTGGGGGGTTGAAAAGACCTATGGATTGCTCAGAGATCGGTTCTACTGGCCACGAATGAAGCCAGAGGTTGAAGAGTACTGCAAGTCGTGCATTTGATCCATACAGGGGAAGACGCTGCCTACAGGGGCTTCTCCGTTGTCCCACTTGCAGAGTGCGGGGCCCCTTGACCTGGTGTGTAAGAATCTCCTGTCAATAGAGGCAGATGCTAGTAACATGGTGAAAGTCTTAGTCACCACAGATCACTACACCAGATATGAGCAAGATTTCCCTACCAAGGATCAGAGGGTGTCCCCTGTGGCCGAAGTGTTATGGGAGAAGTAGTTAATTTATTATGGGCTTCCCAGGCAGATACATAGTGATCAGGGACGAGATTTCGAGAGTAGGCTCATACATGACTTACGGAACATGCTTGGAGGCAAGAAGTCGAGGACCATGTCCTATCATCTGCAGGGTGATCCCCAGCATGAGAGGTTTAATTGGACCTTGCTAGACATACTCGGAACCTTGGGAATCAGCAAGAAGAACAAGTAGAGTGGAGGTGCTCGACCAAGCGGTCCCCCAATCTGCGACAGGTCTCGCCGATGTAGAGGAGGCCGCATCCGGAGCTCCCTGTCCGTCACAATAGACAGGACCTCCCAGTTGCCACCCACTTCAACTCTGCCTCTCATTCCCATCTAGATATGTCCATACATGGCCTCCTCTACTGCCATGATGAGGCCAAACTCAGGTTGGAGGAGCAACACCTCATCTACCGTCTGGGTAGCCTCCAGCCTGGTGGTTTGAACATTGAATTCTCCAATTTCCGGTAATTCCCTCCCCCTCCCCCTATCCCAGGTCCCTCTCTGCCTCTCTCCCCTTTCAACTTTCTGCTCCTTTATCTCTACAGTTCTTTCATGCTTATCCCCTCCCCCCTTTATCTTTCCTCTGATTGGTTTTCCACCTGGCACCTCTAGGCCCTACCTCCTCACCTATCTCTATTACTGGGCTTCGGCCCTCTCTCCCCCTCCCATTCCTGATGAAGGATCCTGGCCCGAAACGTTGGCTACTCTTTTCTCACGGATGCTGCCTGACCTGCTGAGTTCTTCCAGTGTTGTGTACGTATTATTTGATCTACAGCATCTTCAGTTGTATTTTTGTGTTTTGAAACCAATGTCTAATCCAATTTACCACCTCATCTTAAATGCCAGGCAACTAAAATTTCCTGACCAATCTCCCATGTGGGACCTTTTCAAGTCTCTTGCTAAAGTCCATGTTGACAACATCCACTGTCTTGCCTTCATCAACTTTCCTGGTAACTTCCTTGAAAAACTCCATAAGATTTGTTAGGCACGATCTACCATACACAAAGCCATGTTGACTATCCCTAATCAGTCCTTGTCTTTCTAAATATAATGTACCCAGTCCTTTAGAATATCTTCCAATAATATTCCCACTACTGATGTCAGGATCACTGAACTATAACTTCTTGGTTTATTTTTATAGCCTTTCTTAAACAGTGTTACAACATTAGAGATCATCCAAACCTCTGCTACCTCACCTGTCGCTAAGGATGATGTAAATATCTCTGCTAGTGCCCCAGGGATTTCTGCTGTAGCCTGCCACAGGGTCAGGGGGAATGCCTTATCAGGCCCTGGGGATTATTCCATTCTAATTTGCCTCAGGACAGCAAACACCTCCTCACCTGTTATCCATGACTTATCTGCTGATTTTCCTCACTTCTACAGATTCTGTGTCTACCTCCCAAGTAAATACAAATGCAAAAAATCTATTCTAGATCTCCTCAATCTCTTTTGGCTCTACCCGTGGATTACTATTCTGGTCTTCCAGAGGACAAAATTTTGTCTCTTGTAATCCTTTTGCAAGAAAGCTTGTAGACTGAGAGAGATGGGGGGCGCGGTGGCGGTGTGAAATGTAAAGTCAGAGGGGTCTGAAAGAACAGATCAGCATTTTAATATTGAGCCATTGTCTGAGGGAGAACCATGTGGGGCAGTAAACTGGGTACATTACCATCACCAGGGAAGAGGTACTGAGCACATTGTCAGAGCTTCCATCTGCCGAGTCCCAGGTCAAGATGGACTTCATCCTGGGGTCTAATAGAACGAGGCAGAGCTATAGTCTATGATCAGTATTAATTTTCTCAAGTTTTCTTGATTGGGAGAAGGTTTCATTAGATTCAAAATCCATTTGTCAATTCTCACCCCCTTTTCCCTAAATGGTCAAAATCCCTCTGCATCCCACAATAACCTTCTTCACTATCAACAACACCTAAGGTATTGTAATGAGACATGCAGAGATGGCAGTGGAACTGAATGCGTATTTTGCATCAGTCTTCACAGTGGAAGACATTTGCAGTATACTGGGCATTTGAGAGTGCCAGGGAAGTGAAGTTTGTGCAGTGAAAATTATGACTGAGAGGTGCTTAGGAAGCTTAATGGTCTGAGGTTGGAGAAATCTCCTGGACCTGATGGAAAGCACCCTCTGGTTCTGAAGGAAGTAGCTGGAGAGATTGCGGAGGCATTAAAAATGATCTTTCAAGAATCGATAGATTCTGGCATTGTACCGGATGATGGGAAAATTGCAAATGTTACTCTGCTATTTAAGAAGGGTGGGAGGCAGCAGAAAGGAAACTACAGACTTGTTAGCCTGACATCAGTGGTTGGGACGTTGTTGGAATCGATTGGTAGGGATGAAATTACGGAATACCTGGAGGCACATGACAAGCTACGCCAATGCCAGCATTGTTTTCTGAAAGGAAAATCCTGCCTGACAAACCTACTGCAATTCTTTGAGGAAATTACAAGCAGGGTAGACAAAGGAGATGCAGTAGACGTGGTGTACTTGGATTTCCAGAAGGCTTTTGACATGGTGAGGCATCTTAGCAAGATGGAATTACATGGAATTACAGGGAAGTTATTAGCGTGGGTGGAGCATTGGCTGATCGGCAGAAAACAGAGAGTGGGAATAAAGGGATCCTATTCTGGCTGGCTGCCAGTTACAAGTGGAGTTCCACAGGGGTCGGTGTTGGGACCACTGCTTTTTACGATGTATGTCAATGGTTTGGACTACAGTATTAATGGATTTGCGGCTAAATTTGCTGATGATACAAACATAGGTGGAGGTGCGGGTAGTGTTCAGGAAACGGAGAGCCTGCAGAGAGACTTAGATAGTTTAGGGGAGTGGGCAAAGAAGTGGCAAGTAAAATACAATGTTGGAAAGTGTATGGTCATGCACTTTGGTGGAAGATATATACGAGCAGACTATTATTTGGATGGGGGATAATTCAAAATGCAGAGATGCAAAGGGACTTGGGAGCCCTTGTGCAAGATACCCTGAAGTTTAACCTCCAGGTTGAGTCAGTTGTGAAGAAGGCAAATGCAATGTTGGCATTCATTTCTAGAGGTATAGAATATAAGAGCAGGGATGTGATGTTGAGGCTCTATAAGGCACTCGTGAGACAACACATAGAGTATTGTGTACAGTTTTGGGCTCCTTATTTTAGAAAGGATATACTGACATTGGAGAGAGTTCAGAGAAGATTCATGAGAATGATTCCAGGAATGAAAGGGTTACTGTATGAGGAACATCTAGCGGCTCTTGGGCTGTATTCCCCGGAGTTCAGGAGAATGAGGGGGGATCTCATAGAATCATTCCGTATATTAAAAGGCCTGAACAGATTAGATATGGCAAAGTTACTTCCCATGTTAGAGGATTCTAGGACAAGAGTGCATGATTTAGAACAGAGAAGCAGAGAAATTACTTTAGTCAGAGGGTGGTAAATCTGTGGAAATTTTTGCCACAAGCGGCTGTGGAGGCCAAGTCATTGTGTGTATTTAAGGCAGAAATGGATAGGTTCTTGATTAGCCAGAGCATGGGGAGAAAGCAGGGGAGTGGGGTTGACTAGAGGAATTGGATCAGCAATGATTGAATGGCGGAGCAGTCTCGATGGGCCAAATGGCCGACTTCTGCTCCTATATCTTAAAGTCTTATGGTCTAATTTCCTGCAGAGGTAATACGATCATGTTGTTCTGGGAGTTCCTGATGTTGGGTCAGTCCCAGGACCATTGGGTTTTACTGTCACAGCTCTGAACTTGGAAAGCACCGCAAACAATTACTGACCCTCATCTTTCAGGGATCTCAACTACCCCAGCAGCAACCACTGATTCTGCTGGTGCTGATTTTTCTTTCACCTTCCCTCACACCCTCCGTTGAACCGAATGATCCTCTGTTTTAGTTTTGTTATTTAAGTGAGTGTGGTGTAGATTTTCCAGTCTTGTATGTGGACCCCGGGATGTTCTGGTCCCAATCTCCACCAGTACGACTGGGCATATGGAGCTCGGCCATGGGTTAGACATGTCCTATTGAATGACCTGAGGAGCTAAATGACAACTCCCGTGCCAACGTTCTGCATCGCTGTAATAAAAACTGACTGAGCTGGGAATGTTCTGCAGGTCAGGCAGCATCTGGGCAGGGTTGGTGTTTCTAATTGACAAGCTTTAGTTAGACTTAGAAGAAGGTGAGAAGAGCCAAGGAAACGAGGAAAGTGTGTGATGTCAGAATCAGAATCAGGTTTATTATCACCAGCATGTGTCGTGAGATTTGTTAATTTAACAGCAGCAGTTCAATACAATACATGATATTGAAAAAGGGAAATAAAAGTAAATAAATTACAGTATACGTATATTGAATAGACTGAAAATCAGACAAAAAGCAGAAATAATATATATTTAAAAAGTGAGGTAATGTTCAAGGGTTCAATGTCCATTTTGGAATCAGATGGCAGAGGAGAAGAAACTGTTCCTGAATCGCTGAGTGTGTGCCTTCAGGCTTCTGTACCTGCTAGCTGATGGTAACAGTGAGAAATGAAAATTTCTGAGTTTAGGTCAAAGTACAGCTGGTAATTGTAGCCCCAGTAACAGAGTGACATCTGTGACTCTCAGAGTCCATCATTTAATTACAATATTATAATGGTCCATACACAGAGACATCCCAGTGTCTGCTCATGAATATGCCAAGTTTATTGTCACTGGGTTAGTATCTTGGAATCCTGACCCAGCATCACCATGAGAACAACAGAGGTTCCGGTGGGAGGCTCACCATCCCCCTGTCAGGGTAAACGGACAGGGAACATCTGTGGCTTTACCAGCATCACCCACATTCTCAGAACCAGTGTGGAGGAAGTGTTGCACGTTGAGAGATCTCCACTTTTGGATGAGACATTAAACCAGAGTCCCATCTGCCTTCTTCAGGAAGGTGGAAATGATCCTTCAGTGTTATTTCCAAATGAGCAAAGGATTTCTCCCCAGCATCGGAAAAATAATTCTGTTAACCAACATCACAAAGCCAGCTTTTACATGACTGTTTGTTCAGCCTTACTCAGTACAAACGGAGTCTCATTCCCTCCAACAGTGACTGCACTTAAAGTACTTCACTGTCTGGGCCAGAGACTGGTAAAAGATGCTGTGAGATTACAGGTTCTGTTTCTCACGTGGAGAAGTTCACTCTGCCCCTGCTCACAGGAGTTGGCTGAATTTTTTAGTTCCTGTGTGATGTTGTTTAATGATATGAAGAATGTATAAGATAATGAGAGGCATTGATTGTGTGGATAGTCAGAGGCTTTTTCCCAGGGCTGAAATGGCTGCTACAAGAGGACACAGGTTTAAGGTGCTAGGGAGTAGATACAGAGGAGATGTTAGGGGTAAGATTTTTATGCAGAAAGTGGTGAGTGCGTGAAATGGGCTGCCGGCAACGGTGGTGGAGGCGGATACGATAGGGTCTTTTAAGAGACTTTTGGATAGATACATGGACCTTATAAAAATAGAGGGCTATGGGTAAGCCTAGTAATTTCTAAGGTAGGGACATGTTCGGCACAACTTTGTGGGCCAAAGGGCCTGTATTGTTCTGTAGGTTTTCTATGTTTCTAATGTAAAGAGCTGTCAGACACACTCCTGTTCCTGGCACGATGCAACATCAGACCCTGATATCTGAAATAAAGTAGCTGGTGACAATAAGTCTGATGTGCAGGTGTCAGTCAGCTGTCTGAGCATCAACCTGCCCTTCACAAGGAGACTTTCTCTCCTCGATGGGTTAAAGTCTGACCCCAGTTATCATTGGTAAATGAGACAGAGGTTGATGTGATTGAGGTTGAGAGTTTCAGTGATTTTCCAGTGAAATTGTGGGGAGAACTCCATAACCAATTGTTTCAGATGTTGGGAAAATCAGATCCTGGATCATGTGGGTCAGTGTAGTGCACTCCCAGAGGAGTGGCCATTGCAACACCAGAAGGAGCAGCTGGTGCAGAATATTGGCAGGAGGTGATCTGGAAAGATTGGACAACTGATCAGGATTGGGAATTGTCTGTTCTAGGTTGGAACAACAGTGAAGCATCTTGTTTTCCCACCTTAGAGGACATGCAGTCAATTGATTTAGAGTCAGTAAGACTGGGCAGAGGTTGACACATGCCCGTCCCTGCAGGATGAAAGTGGAACAGTTTGGTTGTTTGCAACATTGTGCAGCTGTTATGGTCATTTCTCTGGTGAATTGTTACATGTTTTCTTATTTGAATTTATTTTCACTTGCAGGTGATTCCATCAAGGACGCTTTAATTGATGCCTTATGGAGAGTTGTCCTGATGTTGCCAATCATAAGTGTTATATGTGTGTTGTACTTGATCTGGAAGAATCCTCAAACAGGTTTGTAACTTTGTGTGATTTGCCTGTGGTATAAACTCCAGACATCTCTCCAAGTAATTTGTGACTAATTTTAACACAGGCATTAATGAAATGAAAAACTTGAACAATCAACACCATGTCCCCATCACAGACCCTACCCACCCCTCCGACACACTGTGACCTGTGGGATGAAACTGGCATCATTTTTCACCCAGTTGTGAAGTGTTGCTTCACAGTGATACCATCTCTTACCTGACTCCAGAGGGATCTTTAGAAGAAGTTGGCTTGAGAAGAATAGAATGAATGTTTGTACAGTAAATGCCCCCGGCTGTTTCACAGCCAAATGACCAAATGAAGTCTGTCACCAAGCCAAGTAAAGCAAGATGAGGGCAGATGACCCCAGGCTTGGTCAGACAGTGGGGTATCAGAGAAAAGCTTGAAGGATTAAGAAAAGGTGGTGAGCTTTAGTGGGGTAAATTCAGAGATAAAGAACAATTTGCTGAAAGCACAAAGATCAAGCTTGCTGAGAAGGAGGGGATTAGAACAGAAATATAATGGTTTATAGACTGCAGAGAGGAAGGGGAAGCGAGTTGGAAAGTCAAAGAGATTTCTGAAAGTATTGATGAGCATTGAGCTGTAATCTGAGTGAGAACCAGTGTAGGGCAACAAATCTGAGAAAATGACAATCACCAGGGAAGAAATATTGAGTCAGTTGTTGGAGCTGACATCTGACAAGTTGGATATCCAGATGGACCTCATCCTGGGGTCTAAAAGAGGCAGCTAATGGCATACTTCATGCAGCAATTTAAATGTTCTCCCTGTTCTGAAAAGTTTCCATTACATTGAACAATGGCAAATGTGATTATAGAAAGATAACAAAACATGACAGGAGAGTATGTGTGAGGGTGATGTGTGGATGTGAAACTTGCCAAGGAGATGGGGTAGAATATAGAGACAGATGAATCTGGAGACAGATACAATTTTCAGTACTGGAGTGATGTGTAACATTTCAAAGGTTGATCCTGTGGGCAGATTGAAGGAGCAGAGACAGATGTATGATCTCGATCACAACCATCATGGCATCATGATAAGTTGCTGCAGAAGTTAAAGGATGGAACTAAGGGATTATTTTTACATTCAGGATAATCTTTCAACGGGCAATTTGGTCAAGATTAGAACCTGGGGTGATGTTCAGTAGGAAACAGCCAGGTCTACTGACTGTTGGTTCAGCCGATTTTTCAGGCAGGACTAGATCTCTCAAACTTGAGTGAATGGAGCTGGAAGATGTGTCAATGGGGAATGACTTGGGTGAGAGAGATTTGAAGAGGGTGGGAATATGGGGAGGGAGCAAAACAAGAGGTCAACTCAGCACCACTTTCTCAAGAGCAACTGATCATGAACAATAAATACTGGACCCACCAGCAACACCTGAATGAATCACTATTAGGATTATTATCACTGACATATCGAGTGAAATTTGTCGATTTGTGGCAGCAGTACAGGACAAGACATAAAAATTGCTCTGAGTTACAAAAGTAAATGAACAGTGGAAAATGAATTAAAGGAGACACTGGATGAAGGAGAGGAATCCCGAGGATCTAAATCACCAATTAACAGTGAATCTCCCAGGCAACCTCTGCCCACGTCTACATAAAATGTTCCAGCATGTGGACTGTTCAGCCTGCACCCTCGTGGAGTTCAGTTTTCAATTTGAACCAGAACACTGTCCGATGCCATTGAACAGCTGGAAACAGTGATGTTGTGATTCTCTGCATCAGAACAGGCTGTACTGTCAGACATGGAACTCAGTCACTGGCAAAATGTTTAATTGCAATCCTCCAGGTCACTGGGATAATTCAGCGGAACTGATTTACAGTGACCTGATATCCCATCCACTGGATGTAAAGACGGACAAACTACAGAGTACCTGTCATTTCCACATGTGATGCCTGTGGGTCAGTAAGTTATCAAATGTAGTGTTTCCAGAGGGAACCAGAAGATGCTTTTGGTCCCTCCCTGGTCTCTCCACGTTGCCAGTGTGTGAGAGCTCTCTGAACCTCCTTCAGTCCAATGCTTGAATGTCTGGTCCAGTTCTGAGCTGGTTGATTGCCTCATGTTAGGACACTGAATATCACAATGAACCTGACCAAGCCCGGGTTCATCTCTGTTCACTGCAGCACTTCATTGATGCAAGTTTTGAATAAGTTGTGTAGATTGTAACTCAGGGGAATTACTACCATCAGGGAGGAGGCACAGGAGCCTGAAGACACACATTCAATGATTTAGGAACAGCTTCTTCCCCTCTGTCATCAGATTTCTGAATGCTCTTTGAAGCCATGAAGATGACCTCACTATTTTTGCTCTTTTTGCATGACTATATATCTCATTGTAATTTATAGTCTATTTTATTTATTGCATTGTACAGTTGCCACAAAACAACAAATTTCATGATATTTGTCAGTGAAATTGATTCTCATATCTGATTCTGAGGATTTCAAACAGTTGCAATTTCTTTTTTTTAGTGGTTCTGTTCTTCGGAGGTAACTTAAACCTGATATTCTTACTTGGCATTTCTGTCAGCAATTCGATTACAGGTAAGTGCTCGACCATTATTCTGTATTTACATGAAATGATGTACTTGGTACTGAGCAGAGGGATAGAATGAAGTGTCTCTGTCAGAACATTGTGAGCTGCTTCATCTGGACCACAAACACATACAGTCCTTGGCCCCACAGCTGAGGACTGGGGAACCTGCTGGAGGTTTAAAATATCTGAATGTCCATTTTAGTTCAAATCTCTGTTCAGAACAACTGGCCACACAAAATTTCAGACAATTATCAAAAGGTTATGGAAAGTCAGATTGTGTTTCTGATCATAATCTCAGGGCATGTCATTCCTTTCTGGACTCGGTATTGAATTCAGTAACATTAGGTAACTTGCTTTCTCTGTTTATCTTTGTCAGAACCAGCCATTTCTGCCAGTCATCTATCTGACATTACCTCACGTTTTTCTCTCTCTATTGACAAGTCATGTCCTACAGCCCTGTTATTTGTGATGTGTGACACTGACAAAGAAGCTTTATGTGCTTCTGTTTGCAACAATAACTCAGCGTATCAGAGATATTCCCTTTGATCCACCCATCCCTGCCCCATCATCTCTGTTACAGAGTGAAAGAGAAGTGCAGCACAGAAACAGGCTCTTTGGCCCATCTAGTCCATGCTGAACAATTTAAGCTACCTACTTCCATCGACCTGCACTGGGTCCATAGACCTCAGTACCCCTATCATCCATGTACCTCTCCAAACTTCTCTTACAGGCCAAAATCAAACTTGCATGCATCACCTGCGCTGGCAGCTTGTTCCACACTCTCGCGACCTTTTGAGTGAAGACATTTCCCTTCATGTTCCCCTTACACTTTTCACTATTAACCCATGACCTCGAGTTGAAATTCCATCCAACCTCAATGAAAAAAGCCTGAAATTTACCTGAAATTATCGGTTCATAACTTTGCATATGTATATCAAATCTCCTCTGTCTTCTAGTCTCCAAGGAATAAGGTCCAAACCTTTTCAATCTTTCCATTTAACCCAGGTCCTCCAGACCCAGCAACATCCTTATAAAATTTCTCTGTACTCTCTCAACCTTATTTACAACTATCCTGTAGGTAGGAGATCAAAACTGCACACAGTGCTCCAAATTATGCCTCCCCAATGTCTTGTACAACTTCAACATAACTTCCCATCTCCTGCACTCAATACTCTGATTTATGAAGGCCAATGTGCCAAAAGCTTTCTTGATGACCCTATCAATCTGTGATGCCACTTTCAATGAATTATGGACTTGAAGTCCCAGATTCCTTTCATCTACCAAACACCTTAGTGTCCGACTATTCACTGTGTTGATCCTACCAAAGTGCAATACCTCACACTTGTCTGCATTAAATTCCATCTGACATTTTTCCAGCTGGTCTCGATCCCCCTGCAAGCCATGATGGTCTTCCTCACTGTTCACTACACCCCCAATATTGCTGTCATCCACAAAGTTGCTGATCCAGTTAACCCCATTATCATCCAGATAGATGATATAGATGACAAACAATGGACCCAACACCAATCCCTCGACACTCCACTGGTCACAGGCCTCCAGTCAGACAGGCATCAGGCCTGTAGTCTGTATAGAATCCATGTAAGTTATGCATTTAAGATCTCCTCTATCACTTTTGGCTCCATGCATGTGTAACACTTTCCCAACAGGCTGGTATATGTCTAGGGGAAAAGGAGATCCAGCCACTCACCAACCCCACCTCCCGTACACGCAGGTGCTGTGAGAATCAAGTTTATGCCGCGCGTACACACACAATATCAAATTCACACCAGATACCGTTATGGAATACACTTCAACGATTTTACTAAAACTAAAAGAGTACTATGCAATAGAGTATATATGAAGGAAAAGAAAATAGAGTAAAAGACACCAACTTATCAAAGTTCAATCAGGTTAGTGCACATCGTTGGAGCTCAACCATCAAACCATTTGACCCCTCGTCACTTGCCTCCGACCTCCACGTCCTCGCACCTGGGACCACCCCCGATGGTCGACTGAGCAGTGCGGCGCACGTCCACCTTCCTCGGCATCTCCTTCCTGCCTCCCCTGAAAAGACCGCGAAACCCCCAAGCTCACAGCCTCACAAGACAAAATAACATTCCCCATTGATTAACAAATGAATACAATCCCCATATCAGCAAGTCCAAAGCTAAACAACTGCGAGAGAAAACACTTATCAAACATAAAAGCATTCCTATTCTAGAAAACCAAAGAAACCATTTTGATACATACACAGTACATTGTACATTCTTCCCCCACCAGCAAATGTCATGCCCTCATGACATTACCAGAGTTCCCCAAGGCTTCTTGAAACACACAAAACCCAACCCAGGTGCAGAAAGCAGCAACATAACTACCCAGAGCAGTAGAAATCACACTCGGTTCTCCTGGCACCACATATGTCAACCGCTCTGGGGGGCGCCTACTCCTCTGAGATCTCCGTAACCCTTCTGCCGACCCTTCCGCCTCACTGGGCTCCCTCTTCACCTGCGAACCCTCTGCCTCGGACACCCCAGGTCTACCTGTCAGATCCTCACTCCCTCCCTCTCGGGGTTCCCCCCTCACCTGAGAACCCTCTGGCTCATGTTTGGGTTCCCACCTCTCTCCCCCCAACGCTGGCTGTCTCTCCATCTGACCATCAACACCTTCCCTCCTCTCGCCCAACTCAGTATGGGAAGGGCCAGGAGCCTCCTCTTCTGGTACTGAAACACCAGCGAATGGGAACAGGGGCCACTCATCTGAGTCGTCATCTTCCGAATCGGTATCCATTCCCGGGTTAAGGACCCGTCTCGGCTCTTCAGCAGCGGGCTCTTCCCTCGCTCCGCGCCCTCGCAGAGTCCTTGTACTAGGCGTAACCTCCCACTCTGGCTCCTTGTCCACCTGCACTGCTTGACCCAGCGGCAGCAGGTGATTCCGATGGAGTACCTTGATAGGCCCTTTCCCATCCTCAGGTTTCACCCGGTAAACTGGTAGATTCGGCATCTGGCTCTCTATTACATAGGGGCTGGCCGCCCATCAATCTGCCAACTTGTGCTTACCAGGGAGTCCCAAATTCTGTAAAAGGACCCGGTTGCCCGGCAATAATTGGGCAAACTTCACCTTTTGATCATATCTCATCTTATTCCTCTGATTTTGTTTGGTAGCCGCCGCCTCGGCCAACTCGTACGCCCGCTGTAACTCCCTCTTCATATTGGACACATACTTTAGATAGGGCTTCCTGGGTAATTCACCCAGTTCAGCCCCAAAACACGTCAATCGGCAACCTCGCTTCCCGCCCGAACATCAGATAATAAGGCGAGTACCCTGTAGCATCATTGCGAGTACAATTGTAACAGTGAACCAATTGTCCAATATGACGACTCCACCTGCTTTTCTGCCCAATCTCCAGCGTCCCGAGCATATCCAACAGGGTCCGGTTGAACCTCTCAGGCTGAGGATCACCCTGTGGGTGATAAGGGGTAGTCCTGGATTTCTCAACCCCAAGCATAGTCAGTAATTAATGGATAAGGCGGCTCTCAAAGTCCCTCCCCTGATCACTATGGATTCGCCTGGGAAGGCCGTAATGAACAAAATACTTCTCCCATAACACCTTCGCCACTGTCGTCGCCTTCTGATCCTTAGTGGGAAATGCCTGAGCATAGCGAGTGTAATGATCGGTGATGACTAAGACATTCGTGGTGTTGCTGGTGTCAGGCTCAATCGACAGAAAATCCATACACACCAGGTCCAGAGGTCCCGCACTCTGCAAGTGCGACAGTGGAGCTGCCAACGCGGGCAGGGTCTTCCTCCGGATGCAACGACTGCATCCCCTACAGTATTCTTCGACTTCCCCCCTCATCCGGGGCCAGTAGAACCGGTCTTTGAGTAATCCATAGGTCTTTTCCACCCCCAAGTGTCCGGAATCATCATGCAAGGCCTGGAGTACAGTCTGCCGATACTTCTCCGGCAGGACCAGTTGCCAACGGCGGGGTTGGTCCGGAGGTGCTGTGACCCGGTATAAGATTTGGTTCTTTAACTTTAATCGAGACCACTCCTTCAATAACAGAGGCATAGACGGGTGTTTCACCTTCAGTCCTGATGAAGGGTCTCGGCCCGAAACGTGGACAGCACTTCTCCCTATAGATGCTGCCTGGTTTGCTGTGTTCCACGAGCATTTTGTGTGTGTTGTACCTGCAATGTACCTCTTTCTTTTTCCTTAAACAAGTCCTCAATATCTCTTGAGAACCAAAGTTCCCCACACCTCTTGTCTTTACCTTTTATTCAGACAGGCACATACAAGCTCTGTATTCTCAAAATATTATTTTTGAAGGCCTCCCACTTACCAAGTGCACATTTGCCAGAAAACATCCTGTCCTAATCCACACTTACTAGATCTTCTCCTACACCATCAAAATTGGCCTTTCTCCAATTTAGAATCTTAACCTGCAGACCAGACCTATCTTTCTGCATATTTTCTTCAAAACTAATGACATTGTGATTACGAGATGCAAAGTATTCTCCTACACACACTTCTGTCACCTTTCCTATCTCATTCCCTAACAGCAGATCAAGTATCTCACACTCTTTCATTGGGACTTCTAACACTGATTAAGAAAATTTCCTGAACACATCTGACAAACTCTATCCAGTATGGTCCTTTGACACTATGGGAGTCCAAGTCAATACATTGAAAGTTAAAATCAGCAACTATAACAACCATATATTTCTTGCCACAGTCTGTGATCTCTCCATAAATTTGTTCCTCTAAATCCCACGGACTTTCGTATAATCTGTAATGTGCCCCATTAACGTGTTCATACTTTTCTTATTCCTCAGTTCCACCATAATGCCTCACTAGATGAGTTCTCCAGTCTGGCCTGGCTGAACACTGCCAGGATATTATCCTTGAATAGTAAAATATCCCCTCCTCCTTTAATCCCTCCCGCTCTGTTGTGTCTAAAACAACGGAACCCCAGAATATTGAGCTGCCAATCCTGCCCCTCCTGCAACCAAGTCTCCCTAATGGCTACAATACCATATTCCCAGGTGTTGATCCATGCTGTGAGCTCATCTGCCTTTCCTATGATACTTCTTACATTGGAGTATACACAGCTCAGGACATCAGTCGCTCCATGCTCAACCTTTTGATTCCCGACTGTCCCCACAACCTCTCCACTATCTGTTCTGACACTCTGGTTCCCATCCAGATGCAACTCCAGTTTAACAACTCCTCCCCATACCCCATGTAGCACTCAAAAACTTTCCCACTCGGATATTAGTCTCCCTTCAGTTCAGGTGCAAACTGTGACTTCTGTACAGGTTCCATTTTCCCTGGAAGAGAGCCCAATGTTCCAAGAATCTGACACCCTCCCCCCTACACCAACTCCCTAGCCATGTGTTAAAATGTATAAACTTCCTATTTCTGGCCGCATTCACGCGTGGCCTGAGTAGCAATCCTGAGATCACAACCTGGAAGTTCTGCTTCAACTTAGCACCGAACTCCTGAACTCACTTTACAGAACCTTTTCACTCTTCCTACCTACACGGACCACAACTTCTGGCTGTTCACCCTTCCACTTAAGAACGCTGAGGACTTAATCCAAGATGTCCTGGACCCAGGCACCCAGGAGGCAGCATAACATCTAGGAATCTTGTTTTTGTCCACAGAACCTCCCTTCTGTTCCCTATCACCACAGCTCACCCCTTCTCCTCTCTTCCCTCCTGAGTTACAGAGCCAGACTCCGTGCCAGAGACCTGACCGCTGTGACTTTCCTCTGCTAGGTCACCCCCTCCCCCCCAACAGTATCCAAGTGGTGTACCTGTTGTTGATGGGGATGGCCACAGTGGTACTCTGCACTGGTTGTTTAATCCCTTTCCCTGTCCTGACTGTCACCCAATTTCTCGTGTTCTTCACCTTGGGTGTAACTGCTTCTCGATATGTCCTATCTATCAACCCCTCAGGTTCCCGGATAATCCGGAGTTCTTCCAGTTCCAGCTCCAAATCCTAAACACAGAGTATGAGAAGCTGTAGCTGGAAGCATTTCTCACAGGTGTAGTTGTCAGGGACACTGGAGGTCTCCCTGACTTCCCACGTCCCGCAAGAGGAGCATTTCACTATCCTGACTGGCATCTCTACTGTTCCTAACTGAGCAACCATAAAGGAGGAAAAACAATAAAAAGTGGGGGGAAAGAAAACTGTACTTACAGCTTTGGTTTTGCCGTCTTTGACTGAAGCCTCTCCTCACTGAAACCTTGAAGAGCTAAAGCCTCAAAATCTCCACTCTAACTCTGACCACTCCAGTGATGGCCGCTCCACTAGCCACTGCCTCACTCTAATTTGTTCATGCCAATCAATCCTGAATTCTGGTTGGGTGCTACCCAAAGCACCAAACTGCCATGAGACACTGCATTTTCTGCACAATGGGTGAACGGGAGTGAACTATGTCTTCTCAAGCATCCAATCTCTCCAATAGAGCGCTGCTCAAATAAATATCTAAAGTCATTCTCCCTATTCTGAGAGTGTCTAGGACCTGCAATATTAACCTTTCACAGATGCTACACAAATTGCTGTGTGTTTCCAACATTTTTAATTTTTATTAAACTCAGAGCTGATAGATTCTAAATACTGAATATGTAAAAACACCAGTGATCCGATCCCTGTGGGGGAACAGTTCCTAATAATTGATTATTTTAATTATTAATGTCATGAACGGATATTGAAATTCATCAAAACTGGAGGAAAAGCAAGTTCCAATGAGGAAATTCCGACTGTACAATAGGATATCGACAGATTCAATGAGTGGGTGACAACTCAGCACATGGAGTTTAATACAGGAAAGTGTGAGGTGGGGCCCTTGAGTAAGAGGAATCAGACTGTAATGTCAATGGAGAGGAATTGTAAATGAGTGAATTGCAGAGGGATCAAGATGTTCTTGTAAAGGAATCACAAAAGATCTGGTGCAGCAAGAAATTAGGAACAGGAGAGACATATAAGCCTTACTTGCGAGGGATTTGGAGTTTAGAGATGGTTAAGTATTGTTACAGTTGTGCAGAGTGTTGGGGAGTCCACTTGGTACTGTGCACAGTTCTGGTCCCCTTGCTTCAGAACAATTCCACTGACTACAGGCTGTCTAAAAGTGATACATCTGGGTAATTCCTGGGATGAGTGGCTTTTCCCACCACAAGCAGCTGAGAAGTATTTAAAGAAGAGATGGATAAATATTTGAAAGATTGGGGAATTTGGGATTGTGTGGGACTGGGACAGAAGAGGAGATGGATAAATATTTGAAAGATTGGGGAATTCGGGATTGTGTGGGACTGGGACAGAAGAGGAGATGGATAAATATTTGACAGATTGGAGAATTCGGGATTGTGTGGGACTGGGACAGAAGAGGAGATGGATAAATATTTGAAAGATTGGGGAATTCAGGATTGTGTGGGACTGGGACAGAAGAGGAGATGGATAAATATTTGAAAGATTGGGGAATTCGGGATTGTGTGGGACTGGGACAGAAGAGGAGATGGATAAATATTTGAAAGATTGGGGAATTCGGGATTGTGTGGGACTGGGACAGAAGAGGAGATGGATAAATATTTGAAAGATTGGGGAATTCGGGATTGTGTGGGACTGGGACAGAAGAGGAGATGGATAAATATTTGAAAGATTGGGGAATTCGGGATTGTGTGGGACTGGGACAGAAGAGGAGATGGATAAATATTTGACAGATTGGGGAATTCAGGATTGTGTGGGACTGGGACAGAAGAGGGGATGGGGCCTGGGACAGATCAGCTCCAATTGTATTGAATAGTGGGGCAGGTTTAAGGAGCTGAGTGGCCGACTCCCCTCTTATTTTAATAAAAACACAAAATGCTGGCAGAACTCAGCAGGCCAGACAGCATCTATGGGAGGAGGTAGTGATGACGTTTCGGGCCGAAACCCTTCATCAGGAGTGAAGTAATATGGGTGGTCGAGGAGGGATAAGAAGTGGGGGGAGGGATGAAGTAGAGAGCTGGGAAGTGATAGGCTGGAGGGAAATGGGCTAGGGGGAAGGTGGAGAATTATGGGAAATAAAAGAGAAGGAAAGGCAGGGCTGGGGGAGACCACGGTGAGGGGGGAAAAAGAGAGAGAAAGAAAACCAGACAAAAACTATAGACAGGGATGGGGTGGGGGGGGGGCAGCGGTATCAACGGAGGTCAGTGAGTTGGATGTTCATGCCAGCAGGAAGGAGGCTACCTAGGCAGGAGATAAGGTATTGCTCCATCGACCTGCATGTGGCCTCATCTTGACGGTAGAGGAGGTCATGGACAGACATGTTGGAGTGGGAGTGGTCTGTGGAATTGAAGTGTGTGGCCACAGGGAGATCCCGCCACTGCTGGAGGACCGAGCGCCGGTGTTCGGCCAAACAGTCTCCCAGTCTGCGGCGGGTCTCCCCAATGTATAAATGGCCACATCGGGAGCACCGGATACAGTATATCACTCCAGTTGACTCGCAGGTGAAGTGGTGCCTCACCTGAAAGGACTGTCGGGGGCCTGGGATGGTGGTGAGGGAAGAAGTGTGGGGGCAGGTGTAGCACTTCTTCTGTTTCTCGTGTTTTTATCTTCTTACAAAAGAACAATGTATTGTGGTCCTTAACACGAGGTTCTGCAGATACTGGAAATCCAGAGAAACTCACACAAAATCCCGGAGGAACTTAGCATGTTGTTACGAACCTGCAGTTTTCGTTTACCGTAGACTGTCACTTTAAGACTGCCTAGGTGAGGTGGGACTATGATGTCAGCCCCAGACTGAAATGATTTGTACAGATTTTTTAATACACAGAGAGAGAGTCCTTCAGTAGTTGTAATGTGGAGAGAGAGACTGAGGAGGCTGGTAACTTCAGCTGGTCGCAGCAGAACTCTCCTGTACCCACAAGGGTGGGTTGATCATTGACACGCAGTGCATAACGGATGTGTGTCTGTCATTTCATATATCCTGTGGAGACCACTTGAGTGTTAACCCTTGCCTGGCTGTGTTGTGTGGTAACCAGTTGAAGACGATATCCCTGTGACATGTCACTTTTGGTGATAATTCGTACGTGGATTTAGAACGATACAATGGGCAAGATCTTCGATGATACTTTTGTTTACCTGTGGAATTCGACGTAACCACCCTTACTCTACATTTCACCCTGGATTACAAATATCTCTCTCTCATCATCATTTATTCCATGGATGATTGAAGTTTCCTACTTTTCCATCTTAAGACTTTAAGCCTTATTCCCCCAAGCTCAATATACCGTAGATTCCGGATTTTAAGCCGCTACTTTTTTCCCACATTTTGAACAGCTTTGAACTCTGCGGCCTTTAATACGGAGCGGCTAATGTATTATTTTTTTTCATGCCGCCGAAAACATTTTGCCTCGTAACAGTAGACCAATAAAATTGATGAGTAGTTCACAGAGGTCCAATGAAATTGTACGATAAATCAAGCGCACTTTCACAATTAAATTATTGTAAATCAGTCATTTGTACTCACCCTCATCAACATGGAAAACACTCGAAGAAAAGCATCGTGCTGCCTTTATGGCAGCTATTTAGTTTATAATATTTTCGCTTAGTAATTCATTTTCTAGTTAAAGTTAGAAGAGTTTTAACTATATTTGTTTTCTGTACTACATCGCGGGATGCTATGACGTCACACCCGGTTTCGCCGCGTCTTGTGGGAAATACCGGTTTGCGATAAACGGGAAGGAGGGGGCATTAGACCCGAGCGAAACGCTGCTTTTAAATGCTGTTTGCGATAAATGGGACGGCAGGGGGGAGCGGCGGAGCGAAAACGCTGCTTTTAAGTTAAAGGCGATCAATAACTTTTCCTGGTATGCTGCAGTATATATATTTTTTACCAGTCGTTAGGAGATATTGGAATGTTGTTCAGTAAAGAAGTATACGCAACGTATATTTAAAAGTAGCCGCGTTACGGGCACGGTTCGAAAAAAAGCATTTGCAATATGTATTTGTTTTTGTTACCATATGGATTTAATTAAAAGTTAAAAAATCCTCACGTGTAATATCTTTCTGTGTAAATATCTCATATTACAACGTGGGACACCTGCGGCCGAAAATCTGGTGCGGCCTTTACAAGTAAAAAATTGATTTTATTTCTAAAATTAGAGCCAGCGGCTTTTAATCAGGTGCGCTCTGTAGTCCGGAATCTACGGTAGTTTGGGAGCTATATTCATATATACACATAACACTGCTAACTTGTGTTTATCTTGGTTAAGTTACTATATTATAAGTAGTTACTAATAAAGATAATGGTTTTAATGTTAAAACCTGTCTCTGTGTGAAATCTCCTGCTGTTGGTTTGTTTCTAAAACGTTACAGTACGTAACAATGTTTGGCAACACCTATGGAAATGAATAAAGAGTTGATGTTTCTGGCTACCCTTCATCAGGACCAGAAAGAAAGGGGAAAGAGCCTGAATAGGAATGTGGGGGGAGGGGGAAGAGTACAAGGTGAAAGGTGAAGCCATGTGGAGGGGGAGGTAGGTGGGTGGGGGAGGGGTGAAGTGAGAAGCTGGGAGGTAATAGGTGGAAAAGGCAAATGGCTGACAAATGAATCCAATCGGACAGGAGAGTGGCCCATGAGAGGAAGGGATGGAGGAGGGGCAGGGGCTTCTGATAATGAACTCATCAACATTTGGCCATCTCAACACCAGAAGGAGCACCCAGTGCAGAATATTGGCAGCAGGTAACAGGGAAATACTGACTGAGGAAGAGAGAGTGAGTCAGTCTGTTCTTGGCCGGCGTAACAAATCAGTGGCTTGTTAACCCAGAACAGCCGGTAGAGTCAGTCGGTGCAGACCAGAAGTCAAGGTTGACAAGACTGGGCAGTGATGAGCACATCTCTTCCCTGCAGGAGATAAGGGGAACAAATTGGTTGTGGCAACAATTGGCAGCTCTCCTGCTCATTTTTCTGGTGTGTTGTTGCATGTTTGCTGATTTGAATGTATTTGTAATTGCAGGTTTTTACAGCGAGGACACTGTCACATTTGCTGCGTCAATCACAATGGTGGTGTTGCTTCTAGTGGCTTTTATTTCATTTGTGGCTCTTGGGTGGACAGGTAAGTGTTAATGTCTACATTTGGGTTTAAACTTCAGGCATCTCTCCAAGGAAATTGAGGTTAATTTTAAAAGAAAAATCACCCCCCACCACCTCTCTGGGTCCCTGAGACATGAGGGATGAAATTACTCTGTATTTTTGCCCAGTTGTGGAGTGGTGTTTCACAGTGACACCACTGCTGGAACGATTCCAGAGTCACCTCTGACCTGGTGTCAGAGATGGTACTTGAGGGTAAAATGTCTCAATTCAGTTGTGTTACACACATCATGTTGTCAAAGGTGATGTGACTCGTGATGTAGAGGTGAGGAGTGAGGGACCACTCCTCACTGCACACACGTGGCTCCTCCATGGAGAGAGTTAAATGCACCAAGTTTCTGAGAGTGCACATAACAGATGATCTCACATTGTCCCTCATCACCACCTCTTTGGTCAAGGAAGCAGAGCAGCATCTCCATTCCCTGAGGAGATTGTGGCTAACCCCCACCCCCATCCCCCATGATAACCAGTTTTCACAGGACCCCAATCGAGAGTGTCCTGACCGGCTGCATCTCTGTCTGGTACAGGAATTGCGAGGCATCTGACCACAAACCCAACAAAGGATCACAAGGGTTGCTGAGAGGATCACTGGGGTCTCTCTCACCCAGTAGATATATTTATCAGGACCGTTACATACACGGGTCACTTAGCGATGTCAGTGATACCTCCCATCCATCCAGTAATCTATTTGATCCCCTACCATCAGGATGGAAGTACCGAGCATTAGGACAAGAACTGTTAGGATGAGAAACAGTTTCTTCCCTTCAGACCGTAAAACTATTGAACTTCGTGCCACCACCCAGGTCTCATCGTCTATGGAGCACCAGTAGTGTTATACTGTTTACTTTTCAGTTGTATTATATATGCACCTTGTTATTGGTTAATTTATTTGTGGTGATATTACTCTGTGTTATGCACGTGAGTTACATGTCCTGTGTTGTGAACATTAATCCAGAGGAAAGTAGTCTCATTTGATGGTATACATGTATACGGTTGAATGACAATAACTTGAAAGTTGCTCATTAATCTTGATGAAGGGGAGGTGAGAGAGTGGTAAAGCCCCTCCTCATGACATGGATTTTAGCAAAGTTTTGTTAAAGTTCCTCATGGCATACTCAAGAAACTAAATGTCCATGGGATCCAAGAAAAGATGGTGTTGGAATAAAAATTGGTTCAGAGGGAGGAAGCAAACAGTGAGGATCAATGGGAGCTTCAGTGTCTGGAGGGCCATGTGTGGTGAGTTAAGCAGGGCTCAGTAACAGGTCCCTTGTTGTTTAAGGTTCATGTCAATGATTTGAACTTGAATTGAGGAACACGATCCGGAAGTTTCCTGTTGATCACTATATCAGCAGTTTGGTTGACAGTGAAGAAGAAAGGTCTGGGTCACAGGAAGATATCACCGGTCTCCTTGGATACACAAATGAGGAAATGGAATTCAGTCTGGAAATGTTTACAGCAGTGCTTTTGGAGAGGGCAAACTAGGCAAAGGAACAAACAGTAAACAGAAGACTAAGGCATGGAGAGGAACTGACAACTCTCAATGTTCATGGGCACAGATCCCAGAAAGATGGGTTGCTAGGTTACCTGGTTTCTGTCAATTGCAGTAGCATAATTGTGGTAGACTTGATGTGGATGTGGAGAGAAATGGTTTCAAGGAGAATTGATCAGGAATGGAGAGCTGAGTGAACTGGCATAGATGGGCTGAATGGCCTCCTTCCATGTGGTAAGGAAAGTGGGGTCTTGTCTTTTGTCTTGTGCACAGAGCTGGTGATGGGAGATGTGAAAAAGTGAGGAACAATACCTGAGGAGAGGGAACTATTAGCAATGGCATTAACATTGGAACCAGGAGAGGAGGTTGGTGATGAACAGGATCTAACAGAAGGAGGGTTGAGCATGAAAAAGAAATGGATAGAATCCAGACTCAATGCAGTTTCAACACCAGGGCATCGAGGGACATTTGAGAGGGTTGGTCCAGTGGCAAAGGGAAGTAGGGAAACTACAGGGGCAGATGCACAGTCTGAATCCCAGCCATTCATGGGTTCAGCGCACATTGTTAGAATATTTCAGCATGGTGAATTGTGGAAACTGTGGTGAATTAGGGGTTCTCTTTGCATTTCTGCATAGTCTTTGAATAAACAATTGGTGAAGGAGAGCAGGACCTGATGATGCTGAATAGGGTGCAGCCAGATCTGACGATGGGCGTTTAAAGCCATTTTTCACTGAGGACACATCCACACTTGCATCTCTCATTTGAGGGAGTGCAGATGGAGGCTCTCCCACAGCAGACACTCAGATGAGGGATTAATGTAGGTTTTCACAAATAAAATGACGTGAGGCATTTTATGTTTAATGAAACCTTTAACACATTTTATTGAACTCCCAAACCAACACACAAAAGCGTGCTAAAACTCTTTACATAATAATGTCATCTGGTCAGACCAGCCAATTAAAGTGAAACCCCAACTCAATGTCAATGGTTCTGAATTATGTACATTTCTGCCAATCACGTTACCCTACAGAGGCCCCTCTGGAATTAACTAAAACCAGCATTGTGAGCCTGTCTGAAGCTCGGATCAGCAGCCCGGCTCGGGTCCTGTGCTCGTCCAGAGGTGATGGCAGGGGCATGGCAGTGGAATACTCCAAATCTCGGTGGGCTGGTTTAAGGCGATCTTCTGAAATATGTTCAGGTTTATCCCTCTTATCAATGATGAAAGTCTTTTCCCTCCATTCCAAAACGTAGAATGGGCCATCGTAAGGGGGCCTAAGGGGATGTTGGTGTGCATCATGGTGGACAGAAACAAACAAGGTGGAATGTAGGTCAACAGGAACCCAAGAGTGATTTATTTTGTAGCCTGGGAAAAATACTCTCTCAGGACAACAAATACCTTTTTGGGTCTTTAATTCCTTTATCTGTTTCAGATATTTTAATGCAGAAAGAGGGCATCAAAATAAAAACAATGAAATGAATTTAAAGAAATGCACAGTTCCTGCTGTTACAATCTCAGCTTAACTTCAGTCCACACACTTGTGTGTCAACTAGTTACATATGCAGTATGAAAATAAATTAAACAAAATATACAAAACCAATGCAGTAGTGGAAATTCTAAAAAACAATACAAACAACATTAGCACCCCACCAACCCTGTACCTTGTACACAACATTGAATATATCAATAAATACATCTCACCTTAATGAAGATGTACACTCACTTTGACACACCCGTGCTTAACTTCCAAACACGTACAGGCTCACGCTACTCAGCCGATAAGCAAAGATATCTTTAACCTCTTTAACTGCTTCTCTGAATGGAACTGAACCTCGACCGGCCAGTATCTGTGACACTGCTGCAGGACTTATGGAGGCCACATCTCGGACTGACCTTGGTTCGTGACGTGGGTTAGAGTGCTGACCAGCATTTACTCTTTTACTCCTGTGGGATACTACAACAGGAGGGCCACCAACATCTGACCCTGTATCATCAGTCACAGCCGCTACAGTCTCAGTTCCAGACATTCTTACAGTTTCAGAAGAGATGCTGTCAAGGCTGGAGTCAAGATTCTGTACACCCTGTTCTGACACATCTTCTACCAATATCATATCATTCTCTAAATCCTCAGAATCTGATTCATGTCCCAGGGACATGAATTTATAGTCTCCTTTGAGGAGCTGGGGTAGGAAGGTTCTCACAGGGCCTGATGTCTACCCTGTTCACCCTCCTGATCAGCCCTCCCTCCAAAGGTTTCACAGTGTATGTGTTGTCTAGTACCTACACCAGCCTGTAGAATGTTGATTTCCAAGCATCCTGGACCTTATTACGGCCAAATGGCCTGTTCCTGAGGTAAACCAGTGTATTTACATCAATGAATTTTACCCCCCAGTGAGGCAATGCGTTCTGCAGCCTTCTGTTCAGAGTATTCCTTCACTCTGGCATGAGCATCACTCAGTTGTTTCTGGTGTGTGGCTAACCAGTCATATTTCCTGTCCACAGACTGTTCTCACCCCAGCAGGGCATCCACTGGCAAGCGGGGATCAACACTGAACGGTCGGTAATAAGGGGAATATCCGGTGGTGGTGTGAGGCGTCACATTATACACATACACTAACTCGGGTAGATGCTCTGGCCACCTGCGTTTCTTTTCTGGAGACAACGTACACAACAAATCACACATCGTCCTGTTGAAACGCTCACACTGAGTGTTGCCAGTAGGACGACGGGGTGTAGTACGGCTTTTCTTTACCCCGTACAGTTTGCAGAGCTCAGCTATGACCTCACTTTTGAAGTCACAGTCCTGGTCAGAATGCAACCTCTCAGGAACACCGTACTTCATAAACCATTCGATCGAGAGCACCTTTGCTGTGGTATCCACCTTTTGATCCTGAGTTGGAAATGCTTGGGTGAATTTTGTAAAAAGGTCTGTGACTACTCAGACATTCTCACGTCCATCAGCTGTCGGTTCAGACACAGTGAAATCTACAGCGACAACTTTGAGCGGCCGAGAAGCAAGGAATGATTTCATGGAGGGGACGGATCTTAAGGTGAGGCATCTCAGTTAGCACACAGTGTAGACAATTTTTGATCCACCATCCACATCCTTGTGCATGTCCACCCAAAAACATCTGCTTCTCAACAAGTGTGGAGTAGGCTCTATGCCTTGATGCCCCATAGAGTCATGTTCATACCCAAACACTTTACTCCTCAGGCTGGTAGGTAGCAGAAGCTGATAACCCTCCCCGTGCTTCTCATCCTCAAATACACAATACTGTAACTCCTTACGCTCCCTGATCAATACATGGGAGCGGGAACTCTCATCAATACATGGAACAGGAACGCATCATTATTGGTCTTAAGATTCAGTCTCCAATAATCTACACAGTCTTATGCTGCCATCAGTCTCCACTATGAAAGGGTGTGTGAAATCGGCAGAGCTGAGGATGGGTGAAATGGCTAGTTTTTCTTTGAGCAAGTCAAAGGCAGTTTGACATTCTTCTGTCCAAGACTGTTTTAACAGCTGGTTTGTTTTACTCGGACTCCCTGCATTAAAACACAAATTCACTACATCATGCAGCGGACCTGCAATCTTTGAGAATCCCTGAATGAGCCGTCGTTAAGAACTGCAAACGCTGATAAATGATCTTAAGTCTTTGTCTGTAGATGGTACTGGACATTGCTGAACAGCCGAGACCTTCTTGGGATCTGTGTCTATCCCTTTGGTTGATGTCTCATGTCCTAAGTTCTTAACCTCTCACTGCAGAAAATGACATTTTTCGAATTTCACCTTCAGACCAGTTTCCTTGAGGTGCTGAAGCGCAGTGTCAAGCCTCTCCAAGTGTCCCTGGAAAGTCTGTGAATGCATCAGAATATCATCCAGGTACACAAGCATAATTTGGAAGACTCAGTGATTCATGGTTGCCTGCATAAGTCTTTGAAAAGTCATCGGCTCCTTGCAGACTCCAAATGTCATGTGAAGATATTCATATAGAGCAAACGGGGACGAAAAGCAGTCTGATGCCTATCACACTCCTCTACCACTACTTGGTGGTAACCACTTGTGAGGTCTAGTGTTGAGAAAATTTGTGCTCCCCACAGGGCATCAAGACTTTCATCAATACAGGGGACCCGGGAATGTGCCTATTTGGTCTTGAGATTCATTCTCCGATAATCTACACACAGTCTTATGCTGCCATCAGCCTTCTGTACCAACACAACAGGTGAGGCATACACACTATTGGTCCTTCTGTACCAACACTACAGGTGAGGCATACACACTATTGGTCCTTCTGTACCAACACTACAGGTGAGGCATACACACTATTGCTCCTTCTATACCAACACTACAGGTGAGGCATACACACTATTGCTCCTTCTGTACCAACACTACAGGTGAGGCATACACACTATTGCTCCTTCTGTACCAACACTACAGGTGAGGCATACACACTATTGCTCCTTCTGTACCAACACTACAGGTGAGGCATACACACTATTGCTCCTTCTGTACCAACACTACAGGTGATGCATACACACTATTGCTCCTTCTGTACCAACACTACAGGTGAGGCATACACACTATTGCTCCTTCTGTAGCAACACTACAGGTGAGGCATACACACTATCGCTCCTTCTGTACCAACACTACAGGTGAGGCATACACACTATTGCTCCTTCTGTACCAACACTACAGGTGAGGCATACACACTATTGCTCCTTCTGTAGCAGCACTACAGGTGAGGCATACACACTATTGCTCCTTCTGTAGCAACACTACAGGTGAGGCATACACACTATCGCTCCTTCTGTACCAACACTACAGGTGAGGCATACACACTATTGCTCCTTCTGTACCAACACTACAGGTGAGGCATACACACTATTGCTCCTTCTGTACCAACACTACAGGTGAGGCATACACACTATTGCTCCTTCTGTAGCAACACTACAGGTGAGGCATACGCACTATTGCTCCTTCTGTACCAACACTACAGGTGAGGCATACACACTATTGCTCCTTCTGTAGCAACACTACAGGTGAGGCATACACACTATTGCTCTCCTGAATCACACCCTTCTTTGAGCTTTGCTCTTCCACTTCACTGTACTGATTGGGCAGAACGTGACGGTGTGGCTGTGAAGCAGGGTCATCATCAATTAACTGAATTTCATGTTTGACCTTGTCAGTGTACCCAAGGTCTTCGTCTTCAATTGCAAAGATATCCAGGTACTTAGCCAGCAATGCTCTGAGCTGAGCCTGTTGTTCTTCACTACCCCAATGTTGAGCTTGTCTAGAATTGACTTTAACTTGTGGTTACTACCCTCCTCCTTTACACCAACAGTCACTTGTTCAATGCCAGCTGAGATCCACTGAAATCTTACAGCACATTGCTGATCACTATCTACACACTCTAACTTTGACAGTATACCCAGTCGGGTCTTTGTGAGAGCCATACATCCTCTTGAGAGAGGTTTAAAACCTGTACTGGTACTGTACGACTACGAGAGTCAACGAGCATGGGAATAACTACTAGACAACCCGGTAGAGGGGTGTTAAGTGGCTCAGGTAACATCTTATGGTCACAACCAACATCTCCAGTGGCCTTCCTAGCCACAATGGTAACTACAGATTCAGCAGGTATGTGCTCAGTATCTTTTCCTGATACTCGGACGACGGCTTTCTTTTCAGTAGTTCACATCTGCACTTTCTGGAAATCATCTCTCCAGTCAGAATCCAACTTTCCTTCTCGAGTCATGTCAAATCCTGCGTAGGCAAGTTGTCTACATTGGCTTATAATGTTCATGCCTACAATGCATGGGACAGGTTGTTGAATGCTAACAGGATCCCTGAATACTAGAAAGCCACAATTGGGCATCTTCATGCCCATCACTTGAACCTCCAGCTCCAGATACCCAAGGTAAGGAATATCAAGACTGTCAGTGGCTGTTAACCTAAGCCAGCCGGCAGTGGACAACATTTCCTCATCCTCTCCATTCAAGTGTTCTCGAAGGAACTGCTCAGTCACGGTGCTCACTTGACTACCTGTGTCCAACAGACAACGGACAGTGACACCTGATATCTTAAGCTCAACGACAGTACATGGTCCTATGGCATGTTGCAGCAACTGGTCACGGGATGGCTGTACATTATCTATGAAGTTGCCCCGAATTGCCCGACTCACAACAACCTGAGGGCTGGAAGATGTGGGCTCAACAACCCTTGCACTTCACTTCTGTGGGAAATTCTTGACCACATCCCCCCCACCTGACACTTGAAACATACTGGTTGCCCATCCTCTGTGAATCTAGGCTGCAACTTGGGTCTACTGCGAATAGTATATGCAACACCTCTCTGTACAGTAACATCTTTCACTGCTTGAGTCAACTCACTAATGGTTTTGCCCTGCTCTGCGACTACTTTAAGTACATTGTCTAGAGTGTCAGACTTGGATTCCTGAGCTTTTGGAGGTGAGCACTGTGCCTGGCTACTGACACACTTTGACTTTACAGTCTTTGCATTTCCTGACGACTCTTAAAAACCACAGATGAGCCTCCTCTCGCACTTCAAACTTCGAGGACCCAGGGTTATTCTGCACAAATCAGTGGAGCTCCCTTCCAGGGGAAGGATCTCTGATCCCTTCTATAAATTGACCGAGCACCACCCTTTCATTGGCCAGAGCATCAGGGGAACAGTTCAGTTGAAAGTTAAGAGCTTGGGCTGGGGCATGTGAAAACTCCCTATGTCTTCACCCTCACACTGTTTGTGACTATAGAAGCTATGCAACAGCTGGTGTGCACTATGCTTGTCTCTGAAAGCCTCCCTGAGACAGGTGAACAAGTCATCAGCCTGGTCATCACTGCACATCAGTGCTTCTTCTAGAGCTGCACCCCTGAGCAGTGACATAACAAAATCATACTGATCCTGGTCAGTCTAATTTCCAGCATGAAGTACACGATCGATTTCTTCAATAAAGTCATCAACAGTCCTCCCATCTTTCTCAGCATCCCCCGTAAATTGAGAAATGTGTCTTTCCTTTGGAATGTATACTTAGGACCTTTTGCTTAATTTATCAACAGTTGCCATGGCTTCCTCATGCCAACCAGGTATCTCTCTAATTTGTTCATTGAAATCAGGTTCAGTTTGCTCATCCTCTGAAAGTAACATTATGAAAACTCAAGTCCTTAAAAAGTCTCTACAACAAGCCTGGAAAAGGGGTTGCTGACATCTCCTGCAGAAAACACGATGACTTCACGGCCGCAGTTGCTCTGGATCACTGTCACAGTTCTACATCCTGGCTTCAGTCCCTGATGTCCCAACCCAGCATCAAGACTCTACCATGGTCTCCACGTGACACCGTCTCATGGGAACGACTGTCCTGTCCTTCACCACTACCCTGTTATGTATTGTATATTGTACTGCATACAAACATCAAAAACCCTAAAACTGGCTTGGAATTACCCCACTGCTGCTACCAAATTTTGTAGCCTGGGAAGAACACACACTCAGAACAACAGATACTTTTTCATGTCTTTAATTCCTTTATCTGTTTGAGATATTTTAATGCAGAAAACAACTATCAAAAGCTTAACTTTGGTCCACACACTTGTGTATCAACTAGTTACATGTGCAGTGTGAAAATAAATATAACAAGATATACTAAACCAATATGGTAGTGGCAATTCAAAAAAAACAATACAAACTACATTAAAATCCCACCAACTTGTACCTTGTACATAACATCAAAAATCTGAATAAATACCTCTAATCTTACCTCAGATCTATATTCACTTTGGCACACAAGTGCTTAACTTCCAAACACGTACAGGCTAGACCAGCCTTTCTCAAACTTGTTGCTCTGGAGGAACCCTTGAATTAATTTTCAGGTCTCAATGATCTCCTGATAAAAATTATTATATCTACAGCTCACAGTATGTTAGTGTGATCAGTAAGTTGTAGATATAATAATCCAAAAATAATTGTCAATGTTGTTTTGAGTAGAGAATGAATTTTTAGCCAACCTGTCTTGAAAAAACAGGCAGTTGAGTTTAGCTAACCATTCTTGAAATTAATCTCTTTCTTTCCCTTTCATAATTTTTAAAAATTCATAAGGCAAACATAACAAATTTATGTTAAATAACTGACTTAAGTTAGTAAACAGACTTAAGGCTCAGGAAATTTAGTTGAAATAAAGTTTGTAAATTGATTTTAATTAATGCTATTTACTACATGAAAATTTATTGTCTACATTGAAAAGTAAAGTTACTGAAAACTGTAAGCCAATGGTATATAAATAAAAATATAGCCTAAGACACAATTTTATACAAGACTTTGAAAAAACATTTTCTTACTAAGTGACATGATCAGGCTCAAATATAGGCCTAGCATGTGAAACCTGTGCTTGTTTTTTGCTGCACAAATACTCAATTCTGGGTCGAACTTGAGATAAGCACACACAGATTTCACCTTCAACTGAATTGAAACAATCTCTATGCTTGCTCGTGTGCTTGTTAAACAAAAGAAAGCTTGCTGACACATGTAAGAAGTTGAAAATTGCAGCAAAATGTTCATTGCTTTCCAATGAATGGCAGGCTAATCTTCTTCACAGAAATCCAGAACTTGTCCAGGGGCAGGTCAGTAAATCCCATCTTGAGTGCACGATCAGATGGCATCTCACAAAGTTCCTCCTCTTCTCTCAAAGTCAAGTTCTCAGGCTGAGCAGAAAATTCAGAGAAAGGGTCCCTCATCCAGTCATACACTTGTGTTGAAAAGGGGGGAAAATATTGTTCGATTTTGTTCTGCAGTTATTCCAGGGGGTTTTCAATAAGACTCGAGACTCTCTGATCCTTGCTCACTCTCAAGCACAAGCAGCTTTGGAAACATTTCAAGATTTCCTTTTGCAACATGATTTTTCCAAAGATTCAGTCCCTTTTAAATCCAACATTTTTTTCAGTTTAAGTCAAAATATTTTCTCCAGCACCTTGCAGAGACTTGTTCAGCTGGTTCATATGATGAAAAGTGTCTGCTAAGTAGGCTAGTTTCTGCAGACATTCCTCATCGTCAATGCACTCAGCAAAACCTGGCCTACTCCTGCAATTCACCTTCCAGCTCAGACATCCTGTTGAGAACTCTTCCTCTGCTCAGCCCCCGGATTTCTGTATGTAGAGGAGATTGGTGTGCTCCTTGTCCAGATTTTCACACTTTTTTAAACATTCTCAAGTGAACTGGTCTTTGTATAATAAAGTCAACCATTTTTGAAGCATCATCCAGAACTTTTTTTTTCATCTCCAAGAGTTTTTGACATCAGCACCTCTCTGTGAAGAAAGCAGTGTGTTGTGACAACATCAGGATTTTCTTTTTGACAAGAGAAATGAAACCTCTCATGGAGCGATCGAGGGGCACATCAGTACAGATGCCAACACAGTTCCTCCAAGACAGACCTTTTGTTTCCAGATATGAAGACAAAGCACTAAATGTATCTTGGCTTTTGCTTGTTTTGGACAGCTCTTTGCAACAGAAAAAGTTCTCTTGAGTTTCACCATCATTTGCAAATTTTACAAGTGCTACAACATGACATTTATTGGTCAAATCTGTTGACTCATCACCCTGGATAGAGAATCTGTTGTTTTTCACTTCGTCACACAAAATCTCTTCAACATCATGTGACATGTCATCAACACGTTGACTTATCGAACTGTTTGAGGGTGGCTGCCTTCTCACTCGAACAAAATCCATGTCAGAGCTCATTCTCGAGTTACAACTTATGGACAACTGTGCTCGTCTCACGCACACAGAGGACATGCTACAGGCTGCAGTCACTCAGTTCACCAAGGCTGCAAGGGCTTTGGAGTTAACGGTCAGTCTGAAGAAAACAATGATCCTCCATCAGAAACCCCCTCGTGGAGTTTACAATCCATCTCAGATCATCATTGATAACCACCCTCTCACCACGTTTGAGCAGTTCACCTACCTGAGCAGTGTCATATCCAATGACGCTATGGTAGTAAGGGACGTTGGCAATCGACTTGCCAGAGGTAGCAGTGCCTTCAGATGCCTCCAGAAACATGTGGAAGAACACCAGCTGAGTCTGTCCACAAAAATCCAGGTGTACAGGGCTGCCGTCATCACAACACTGCTATACGGCTCCGAGGCCTGGGCCTTGTACCGCAAGCAAATCCAGTTGCTCAAGTACTTCCATCAGTGTTGCCTCTGCTCCATCGTGGGTATCAGCTGACCGGATCGTGTCTCCAACAATGTTTATTTTTTCAATCACAAACTCTCACGGAACCTCGGCTGAGAAAGCCTGGAATAGATGGCTTTGCTGCCAAATTTGCAGATGATACAAAGATTGGTGGAGGGGCTGGTAGTGTTGAGGAAAAAGGAAGGCTGCAGAAGGATTTAGACAGATGAGGAGAATGGGCAAGAGAATGGCAAATGAAATACAATGTTTGAAAATGCATGGTCATGTACTTTGGCAGTAGAAATAAATGTGCAGACAATTTTCTAAACAGGGAGGAAATCCAAAAATCTGAGATGCAAAGGCACTTGGGAATCCTTGTGCAGAACACCCTAAAGTTTATCTTGCAGGTCGAGTCGGTGGTGAGGAAGACAAATGCAATGTTAACATTCATTTCAGGAGGACTAGAATATAAGAGCAGGGATGTGATGCTGAGGCTTTATAAGGCCCTGGTGAGGCCTCACCTTGAGTATTGTGAACAGTTTTGGGCTCCTCCACTAAGAAAAGATGTGCTGGCATTTGAGAGGGTTCAGAGGAGGTTCACAAGGATAATTCGGGGAATGAAAGTGTTGTCATATGAGGAACGTTTGATGGCTCTGGGCCTGTACTCGCTACAATTTAGAAGGATTTTGAATTTTGAAAGGCCTAGACAGAGTAGATGTGGAAAGGATGTTTCCCATGGTGGGGAAGTCTAGAACAAGCTGGCACAACCCCAGGATAGAGGAGCATCCATTTGAAACAGAGACGCGGAGAAATTTCTTTGACCAGGAGATGGTAATTTGTGGAATTTGTTAACACAGACAGCTGTGGAGGCCAGGTCATTGGTTGTATTTGAGGCAGAAATTGATAGGTTGTTGATTGGCCAAGGCATTAAAGGTTACGGGGACAAGGCCAGGAAGTGGGACTGAGGAGGGGTAAGCAAGATTTAGCCATGATTGAATAGTGGAGCAGACTCCATGGGCCAAATAGCCTAATTCTTCCCCTATCTCTTATGGTCTTGTAGCCTTCTAAACAATAATTACTGAACCCATCAGTCTGAATGAATTAAAAAATCTGGGTGAAGGAAAAGTGTCCCTTGGATCTTATGGTGGACAATCCCTCAGACATGTATCACTGGTTACCGATGGACTTCCTGGACAACCACTATCCTTATCCATTTTAAATGTCCCAGCATTTGGACAGTTTAGTCTGCACTCACATTGCGTTCAGGACTGCATAAAGTGCACAAAACAGTGCAGGCATTACAATAACTAATAAACAAGGCAATAGGGCAGTAAGGTGTCAGTCCAGGCTCTGGGTGTTGAGGAGTCTGATAGCTTGGGGGAAGAAATTGTTACATAGTCTGGTCGTGAGAGCCCGAATATTTCGGTGCCTTTTCCCAGATGGCAGGAGGGAGAAGAGATCGTATGAGGGGTGCATGGGGTCCTTCATAATGCTGTTTGCTTTGTGGATGCAATGTGTAGTGTAAATGTCTGTAATGGCGGGAAGAGAGACCCCGATGGTCTTCTCAGCTTACCTCACTCTCCGCTGCAGGGTCTTGCGATCCAAGATGGAGCAATTTCCGAACCAGGCAGTGATGCAGCTGCTCAGGATGCTCTCAGTACAACCCCTGTAGAATTTGATGAGGATGGGGAGTAGTAGATGGACTTTCCTCAACCTTCGCAGAAAGTAGAGACGCTGCTGAGCTTTCTTGGCTATGGAGCTAGTGTTGAGGGACCAGGTGAGATTCTCCGCCAGGTGAACACCAAGAAATTTGGTACTCTTAACTATCTCTACCGAGGAGCTGTCGATGTTCAGCGGGGAGTGGTCGCTCCGTGCCCTCCTGAAGTCAACAACCATCTCTTTTGTTTTGTTCACATTCAGAGACAGGTTGTTGGCTCTGCACCAGTCCGTTAGCTGCTGCACCTCCTCTCTGTAAGCTGACTCGTCATTCTTGCTGATGAGCCTCCCCATGGCTGTGTCATCGGCAAACTTGATGATATGGTTCGAGCTGTGTGTTCCAGCACAGTCATGGGTCAGCAGAGTGAACAGCAGTGGACTGAGCACACAACCCTGGGGGGCCCCGTGCTCAGTGTGATGGTGTTGGAGATGCTGCTCCCGATCTGGACTGACTGAGGTCTCCCAGTCAAGAAATCTGGGATCCAGTTGCAGAGGGAGGTGTTCCGGCCCAGTAGGCTCAGCTTTCCGATCAGTTTCTGAGGGATGATTGTCTTGAATGCTGAACTGAAATCTATGAACAGCATCCAAGCGTATGTGTCTTTTTTTGTCCAGGTGGATTAGGGCCAGGTGGAGGGTGATGGCAATGGCGTCGTCTGTTGAGCAGTTGGGACGTTTCACAAACTGCAGGGGGTCCAGTGAGGGGGGCAGCAGGGTCTTGATATGCCTCATGACGAGCCTCTCGAAACACTTCATGATGATGGATGTGAGTGCAACGGGACGGTAGTCATTGAGACAGGACACTGAACACTCGGCACGGGGACGATGGTGGCGGCCTTGAAGCACGTTGGAACTGTGGCACTGCTCAGGGAGATGTTGAAGATGTCAGTGAGAACATCTGCTAGCTGGTCTGCACATCCTCTGAGCACTCTACCAGGGATGTTGTCTGGTCCAGCAGCCTTCCGTGGGTTGACCCTGTACAGGGTTCTTCTCACATCGGCCACGGTGAGACACAGCACCTGGTCATTCGTAGGAGGGGTGGACTTCCTCGCCGCCATGTCATTTTCCACCTCAAAATGGGCATGGAAGTTAATCAGTGCATCTGGGAGGGAGGCATCACCTGTACAGTCAGGTGACGTTGTCCTGTAATTTGTGATGTCCTGGATGCCCTTCCACATGTGCCGCGTATCCTGGAAGTGGCTATGGATTAGCCAGGCATGTGCACGCTTTGCCCCTCTGATGGCCCGGGACAGTTTGGCCCTCGCTGTTGTTAGGGCTGCTTTGTCGCCTGCTCTGAAGGCGGAGTCACGGGACCTCAGCAGCGCACACACCTCCGCAGTCATCCATGGCTTCTGGTTGGCACATATAGTGATGGTCTTGGACAGAGTAACATCATCAATGTACTTGCTGACGTACCTGGTCACTGATGCCGTGTACATCTAAGTTGGTAGAGTCGCCATCAGTTGCAGCCTCCCTGAACATGTGCCAGTCAGTGTTCTCAAAGCAGTCTTGAAGAGCAGAGATGGCTCCTGCTGGCCAGGTTTTCTCCTGCTTCTGAACTGGTCTGGAGATCCTGATGAGTGGGCTGTATGCTGGGATTAGCATAACAGAAATATGGTCTGAGTATCCGAGGTGAGGTGGGGGGGCTCTGCCCGGTACGCATCGGGGATGTTTGTGTAAACCAGGTCCAACATGTTCTCCCTTTCATTTAAATTGAAACCTTCACCATCTCTAGAATAATACATAGCTGATTTGCAGTGGATTGTTACCTCATCTGCTGGATATGTACACAGGGAGACTGCAGTGTATCTGCCAATTCTGCATGTGCAGACACTCGATAAGGGATTACAGAAGTTATCAAATATGTGTTTGTTTGCGTTTATCTGTTGTTTCCTGGATTCTCTGCTTGCTGCCAGTGTGAGAGAGATCCATGGACTTTCTTCAGTCTGGTGTTCTGATTTCTTGTCCATTTCTGAACTGGTTGGGTTTCCCTGTGTTTAAGAAGCCTGACTGACTCAGGGTCCATCTTCATTACCAAGAACACATTGTAAATCAATGCTTATGTGAAATAATTTGTGTAGATCTGTTACTATGGCTTTCAAACTGATTGATTTTCATTTATCCAAAGATGGTGATAGATTGAGAAGATGGATATCTATCTGTAATGTTGGTTTTCTCATTGTCGTCGTCATTGCTACAATTTCCTGGATGGCGTTTAAAGGTATGTGCTGAAATATTATTCTGTATTTTCATGTAAATGATGAACTCTGTTCTCTGGAGTTTGGTTGGAATGAAGTGAGTATCTCAGTCAGGACGTTGTGAACTGCTTTACCAGGACCACCAGCACCTGAAGTCCTCAGTCCCACAGCTGAAGTCCTTTCCCACAGGGGGATCTGCTGGAGGTTTAGACTTTAATGGCATTTCACTGATGCTCATGGAACTGAAGGCAAAATGTTGACCTGAGCAGACAGTTGCCTCAGTGGGACAAGGCAGAGTGTGGGGATAATTTGCAGGAGATTACGTAGCCCATGTTGGGAGAATGTGACTGATGGTGTCCTGCAAGGATCTGTGTTTGGATTACAACTTGTCTCAGATTGACGGAGGGGTGACAGGTTGCATGACCACATTTCCCAATGAAGCAAGGAGAAGTGGGAGCAGCTTTGTGGTCAACAGGGATTAATAGATGGGAATGAGTAAAACCAGGGATAAATGCCATTCTATAGCCAGACAAATTCATGTGGGCATCAGGATTCTGACAAGTCCTTAATCGGTCTTGGAGACAAAGAGGTATTTTGTGTCCCAAATCACAGGAAGGAGAAATTGGTCTATGAGGATTCTGGTGTACATTTACTGAGCAGAATTTGCAGAAACTAGGGCTGTGCTGAATGGATCTGAGACAGTTAAAGGATGAAGTAGTTAAATTTTACAAAAAGACAAATTTTACAAGAAAAAGAACTTTCACCAGACATCAGAAGTTTGGAGAGGAGGGGACATCAATCTGGTTCATTTCTCGAGGATAAAAGGCAGCAGCAGGTGACGGTTTAGTGACCAGTCGCCAGTCAGTGTTTGGGATTGATTAGCGAGAGCAAGTTAAAGGAAGGCAGGGACAAGCACAGTGTCCATCGTCTCAGTGGACATCGTCAGAGTGGTGATCATGAGACTTTAGCTCTGCAAAGGGAGGCTTCACTCAGAGAAAGCAATGGAAAGAAAAACTTGAGTATTTTTCCCTTCTCTTCTTTATATTTGCCCAGTTAGAACAGCAGAGATGCCAGGCAGGATAGTGAAATGCTCCCGTTGTGTGATGTGGGAAGGCAGGGAGACCTCCAGTGTCTCTGGTTACTACAACTGGGAGAAGTGCATCCAGCTACAGCTTCTAACAAACAACGTTCAGGAATTGGAGCTGGAACTGGATGAATTCCAGATAATTCATGATGCTGAGGGGGAGATAGATAGGACATATTGAGAGGTAGTTACACCCAAGGTGTAGGACACAGGAAACTGGGTGACCGTCAGGAAGGGGAAAGAGGTTAAGGAACCAGTGTAGAGTACCCCTGTGGCCATCCTCTTCAACGACAGGTATATCACTGTGGTGAGACCAATACAGAAGGGATGGTTTGTACCTGAACTGGAGAGGGAAGGTTTGTTAATGCTTCATGGTGGGATTTAAACTGGAGTTGCAGTGAGATGGAAACTAGAGTGCCAGAACAATCAGTGGAGAGGTTGTGGAGGCAGATGTTGGTAAGACCGCAGATGAAGATCAAAAGATTGTTCATGGTGCGACTTGTGTCCTGAGCTACATATATTTCAATGCAAGAAATATTGCAGGAAAGGCTGATAATAGTGATGACTTGTAGTGTTCCACAGGGGTCCGTGTTGGGACCGATTTGTTTTACGTTGTATGTCAATGATTTGGATGATGGAATTGATGGTTTTGTTGCAAAGTTTGCAGATGATATGAAGGTAGATGGATTGGCAGGTCGTTTTGAGGAATCAGAGAGGATACAGAAAGGACTTAGAGAGATTAGGAGAATGGCCACAGAAATAGCAGATGGAATACAGAGTTGGGAAGTGTATTGTCATGCACTTTGCCAGAAAAAGTGAAAGGGATGACTGTTTCCTAAATGAAGAGAAAATACAAAACAATGAGGTGCAGTGGGGTTTGAGAATGCTCGTGCAGGATTCCCTAAAGGTTAATTTGCAGGTTGAGTCTGTGGTGAGGAAGGCAAATGGAAGTTTAGCAGTTATTTCAAGAAGACCAGAATAGAAAAACAAGGATGTAATGTTGAAACTTTATGAAGCACTGATGAGTATCGTGAGCAGGTTTGGCCCATTATCTTAGCAAGAACGTGCTGAAACTGGAGAGGGTTCAAAGCAGATTCAGGAAAATGATTCCAGGATTGAATGGCTTATGATATGAAGAACGTTTGATGGCTCCAGGCCTGTATTCACTGGAATTCAGAAGAATGAGTAGTGACCTCATTGAAACCTATCGAATGGTGAAAGGCCTTGATGTAGTGAATATGGAGAGGATCTTTCCGATGGTGGGAGAATTGAAGACCAGAGGACACAGCCTCAGAATAGAGGGGTGTCCTTTTAGAACGGAAATGAGGTGGAATTTCTTCAGACAGAGAGTGGTAAATCTGTGGAATTCTTTGCCACATGCAGCTTCAGAGGCCAAGTCTTTATGTATGGCTTATTTAAGGAAGAGGTTGATAGATTCTTAATTGGTCAGAGCATGAAGGGATACAGGGAGAAGGCAGAGATTGGGGCTGAGAGGAAAATTGGATCAGCCATGATGAAATGGCAGAGCAGACTTGATGGACCAAATGCCTAATTCTTCTCCTATATCTTATGGTCTGAACAAAAGGTCACGGAGAGATAGAGAGTCCTGTTGATGCTTGAGAGCATCTGGAACTAGGAAACTTGGGGCAAGAAATTTAATTGCAGAACATTGGTTTGTTCCAGTGTTTTCCAACTGGGAATCCCTTTTCCTGGAGTGAAAAAGGAGTAACACACACTGTACAAATGTAACCGGGCACTGTGGGTGCCGGTCACCCTCATGCCCCATTATTTCCATGTCAGGGACACGTGATGTCATTCCCTGTGCAACGCTCCTCTCTAGTGGAACTGCAGGGTAGCTGCATCAGGTGTTTCTGGCCACCCCTGGAACAATTGGATTCACTGGGACACCTGCAGCTATTAATTACTGATCTTTATCCCTCAGGGCTCCCAAACACCCTGAAAGCAACCATTTGTTGTGGTCATGGTACATATTGGTACCAATGATATAGCTAGGAAAGGGAAGAGGTCCTGAAAATAGACTACAGGGAATAAGGAAGGAAGTTGAGAAACAGGACCTCAAAGAGAGTATCCTTGGGATTACTGCTTGTGCCACGTGACAGTGAGTATGGGAATAGAATGAGGTGGAGGATAAATGTGTGGCTGAGGGATTGGAGCAGGGTACAGGGATTCAGACATCTGGAACATTGGGACCTCTTTTGGGGCAGGTGTGACCTGTACAAAAGGGATGGGTTGCACTTGAATCCAAGGGAACCAATATCCTGGCGGGGAAGGTTTCGAAGGCTATTGGGGAGAGTTTAAACTAGAATTGCTGGGGGGTGGGAACTGAACTGAAGAGATGGAGGAAGAGGTGGATGGCGCAAATAGAGAAAGCTTGGAGACAGTGCAAGAGGGAGGATAGGCAGGTGATAGAGAAGGGATGTGCTCAGACCGATGGTTTGAGGTGCATCTACAAACCCCATTTCCAGAGAAGTTGAGATATTTTCCAAAATGCAATAAAAACAAAAATCTGTGATATGTTAATTCACGTGAACCTTTATTTAACTGACAAAAGTACAAAGAAAAGATTTTCAATAGTTTTACTAACCAACTTAATTGTATTTTGTAAATATACACAAATTTAGAATTTGATGGCTGCAACATACTCATCAAAAGTTGGGACAGAGTTAAAATAAGATTGAAAAGTGCACAGAATATTCAAGTAACACCGGTTTGGAAGACTCCACATTAAGCAGGCTAATTGGTAGCAGGTGAGGTATCATGACTGGGTATAAAAGTAGCGTCCATCAAAGGCTCAGTCTTTGCAAGCAAGGATGGGTCATGGCTCACCTCTTTGTGCCAAAATTCGTGAGAGAATTGTTAGTCAGTTCAAAAGGAACATTTCCCAACGCAAGATTTCAGAGAATTTAGATCTTTCAGCATCTACAGTACATAATATTGTGAAAAGATTCAGAGAATTCAGAGACATCTCAGTGCGTAAAGGGCAAGGTCGGAAACCACTGTTGAATGCGTGTGATCTTCAAGCCCTCAGGCGGCACTGCCTAAGAAACCGTCATGCTACTGTGACAATTATAGCCACCTGGGCTCGGGAGTACTTCAGAAAACCATTGTCACTTAACACAGTCCATCGCTGCATTCAGAAATGCAACTTGAAACTGTATTATGCAAGGAGGAAGCCATACATCAACTCTAATGCAGAAACGCTGGCGATTTCTCTGGGCCCGAGCTCATCTCAGATGGACCGAAAGACTGTGGAACCGTGTGCTGTGGTCAGATGAGTCCACGTTTCAGCTAGTTTTTGGAAAAAACAGGTGTCGAGTTCTCCGTGCCAAAGATGAAAACGACCATCCTGATTGTTATCAGCGAAAGGTGCAAAAGCCAGCATCTGTGATGGTATGGGGGTGCATCAGTGCCCACGGCATGGGTGAGTTGCATGTATGTGAAGGTACCATTGACTCTGAGGCGTATATTAGGATTTTAGAGAGACAAATGTTGCCATCAAGGTGACGTCTCTTCCCGGGACGTCCATGCTTATTTCAGCAGGACAATGCCAGACCATATTCTGCACGGGCTACAACAGTGTGGCTTTGTAGATACAGAGTGCGTGTGCTTGACTGGCCTGCTGCCAGTCCAGATCTATCTCCTATTGAAAATGTATGGCTCATCATGAAGAGGAGAATCAGACAACGGAGACCACGGACTGTTGAGCAGTTGAATTCTTATATCAAGCAAGAATGGACAAAATTTCCAATTGCAAATCTAGTATGTTATGATGGCAGCCCCCTCCTTCTTGAGACTCGCAAGATCGCTATTAACTCGGGTCTTGGACTCAGGAAATGAGAGAGAAGCCTCAAGGTTTTTGGAATGTGGCCTGACCCCTCAGCAAAACAAAGCCACGGAAACCGGCCATTGTTTCTTGGAGACACCTTTGTGGAATGGGGACTGGGTTACGTGCAAACCCTCAGGGCAACGTGGGCTGGGTGATGGGGAGAGATTGCATCATCCCAACCTGATTGACATCTGAGACCCCGTGAGTCCAGATAAAAGAGGGGCTGTAGAGACGGACCCTCAGACGCACCAGAAGAGACGCTAGCGATCCCGTAATAGCGGGCAGCCATTTGAAGAAAGCCACGTGCGTTCGGTTCCCGTTGCCTGGGAGCCGGTGGCTGATATCACAGAAATGATTTTCTTGAACTAACAACGGGGAACAAACTCCCCCAACTCAACGGATTGGCATCATCAAAAGACCCGGGCAAGTTTCTTTTTCTCACAAATCTCTCTCTCTCTCCAACAAGTGAAAAACCCAGCTGTCCCCCAAAAGCCAGAAGCCTGCAGGAACTGAGTGACTCTTATATTTCCAATGGACAATATATTACCCCTAGACAAACGATAGAACTATTTCTTATTGATGATTATTACTATACCCGCGCTTTAGATTGAGTATTGACGATGTATATTATCTGAATGTTTGTATTAACCTTACTTTTGTGCCCCTTTATAAATAAAGACTTTTAAAAATAGTACCATCAGACTTCAACGGACCTCTCTATCTTTGCTGGTAAGTGATCCAGTTACGGGATACGTAACAACTTGGGGATCTCGTCTCCGGGATTTGAAACCAAATTGGAGGGCCAGTGAATCGGGATTGTAAGTCCAAACTTGGATCGGGTTACACAGGTAGCCAGACGGGAAACCAGCAAATATGGACGTGGGTGAATTTATGAAAAACCCGACTGTGGAGGCGCTAGAGGTGGCCACCAAATCAGACTTGTTAAATTTGGCGAAGGGATTGGACCTCGCAGAGGTGAGGTCGTCCATGAAAAAGCGGGAGGTGCGAAGGCCATAACTCGGTATTACATTGGGAAGAATGTGTTTGAAGGTGAGGTATTGGAAGATATCCCTGAAAAGGTACCAGCTAGTACGCTGGATCAGTTAGAGATGGAGAGATTAAGGTGGGAACATGAAATTAAGTCAGAGCAGCTAGAAGCAGCCGAGAAAGAGAAAGAAAGGGAGCATGCGCGCCAGCTAAAGGAGTTAGATATGAAAAGGGAACTTCAGCTAAAAGAGCTAGAAGCAGCCGAGAAAGAGAGGGAACAGGCCGAGAGAGAGAGAAAGGGCCGAGAAAGAAAAGGAGGCAGAGAAACAAAGGAACCATGAATTGGAGCTGGAAAAGTGAAGGCAAGAGCAAAGAGCTCAAGGGGTAGACCGAGAGGAGGGGTTTGATGTTAGTCCGGCATTGAGGTTAGTACCCCCGTTCGAGGAGACGGATGTTGATAGTTATTTCTTGCTTTTTGAAAAGGTGGCAGTGAATCAGAAGTGGCCCAGGGCACAGTGGGTGGGGTTGTTACAAAGTGTGTTAAGAGGGAAAGCACAGCGGGCATATGCGGCGTTGCCCACGGAAGGGGAAGAGAACTATGACCAAGTAAAGGCGGCCATTCTCCGGGGTTATGAGCTAGTAGCTGAAGCATATAGACAAAAGTTCAGAAATTTACGAAAAGGGGAGAATCAGACGTATACCGAGTTTGCCTATGAGAAGGGTGTGCTCTTGGACAGTTGGTGTACCGCAGAAACAGTGGGCGAGGATCATGGGCGTCTCAGGGAGTTAATTTTGATTGAGGAATTTAAAGGTTGTGTTCCAGAGGAGATCCGGATGTATTTGAATGAGAAGCCGAATAAGTCCATCTCAGAATTTACTAGGTTCGCGGATGAATATGCCCTAACCCACAAGACAAAGTTTTCCTCGAATAAAAGTTCCCAGAGAGACCGTGGGAACAATCGAGGAAGTCCGCCAAGTGAGGCAGAGGTCCCACCGGGAGCTAGTGGTAAGGTTGAGGGGGAAAGGCAAGACAGCCAAAGATTTCCGGGCTTGACCTGTTTTAAGTGTGGAAAGGGAGGGCATATTGCCTCTCGATGCTTTGCTCCGAGGAAAGAGATAGGAAACGGGAAAGCAGCAGTCCCTATCGGGTGTGCCGTGGTAATCAGTAAATCGACAAGAGAGCCCCGGGTAGACAGAGTACGAGAAGGGTCTGAGACTTGTCTGTCACACGGAACCGTGTCTGTGAAGGAGGGAGACCCACCAATTCCCGTGCGAATCTGGAGAGACACAGGGGCGGAGCTATCGTTGATCAGCAGAAAGGTACTAGATTTTGGTCGGAAAAGGGGAATGGTCGCAGTGCAGGGAATAAGTAAACGGATAGAAATGGTGCCATTACATAAGGTCATTATGGGTTGTGAGCTGGTGTCTGGACCAGTTGAAATAGGGGTACCATCAGAATTCCCGAGAACTGACGTGGACGTCCTTCTTGGGAACGATTTAGCTGGGGGTAAGGTTTGGTCGGCCATGACGATGACCCGCCGACCGGTGCATGTTGAGGCCCCGCCCCTAGCGTCCAAGAGCTATCCCGCCTGCGCGATCACTCGCAGCCTGTCGAGAAAGGCAGCTGAGAAAGCGAGCAGTTTAAATCTGGCCAGTATTGATTTAGCCGAGACGTTCCTACCGACCCTGTACCACGAGGGTTCTGGGGGTGGTAAAACGAAGAGTAGTAAAGTGAAAGAGAGTCAGAGAAAGGAGGTAGATCTGCCATTAGAGAGGAGAAAGGTTCTAGGGGCAGAAAGTAAAGGCGAGGAACCGTTGGAGCGGTTAAGAGGTCCAGAGTTGGACAAGGATGATCTGTCTGGGTTGGCAGAATTTGAAATTTTTGAAGTGGAAAATTCTAAAGGTGTTCCCGATAATGAAATGAGGGCAGTCCTAGATGGAAAGGATACCCTTGCCCTGAGGAAGTCTGCTGGAGTGGCCGATGAGGTTGTTTCAGCTCGCAGGGTTGCATCTACTCCAGATGGGAGCTGCCCAGAGAGTAACTGGGAGGATCGGGGGGATTTAGAATTTGAAAAGGGTACGGGTATTGAAAGCCTGGAAGAGGCCAATGTCCCGTTTGAATGTGTCCAAGCTGGGGATACACATGGTACTGAACCTAGTAACGGAGCTCAGAAAAAGTCTGAGGTATTTGATTCAGTTGAACGAGACGGCCGTCCTCGTGAGTCAGATAGACCTGGTTCGGGGAAGAAAGGGTTAACCTTGGTAATCATGCGAAGTGTGAGTTCCCCGTTGGTTGTGCTAAAGGGGGTGTTCAGAGTTAATGTGGAGTTTACAAATGGGGAGATAACTGTTGTTGTGGAGGGAAACGGGAAATCTGTAGTTCCCAAATCGAATGAAGAAAATTTAAAGTCTAGATTGGTGTCAGAAGCCGCAACCAGGCTACAGAAACGATGGCTTGGTAACACGGTGCCTGCGCATCAATTACAGGTTGATTTGGAATGTAAAGGTGCCCCACACACTGTTGTTATTCAAGAGAGCGCTGTGAAGAAGCCAAATTTTAAATGCAGCCTGAGGGAAAGGTTCGAACTGAAACCCATCAGCCTGCATGGTCTTGACAAAAGGGTTAGCTACCTGTGTAACATTAAAGAATTGGGTGGAAATTCACACGATGGTCTAGGTTTGGGACTCGGAGTTGAGAGAATAACCCTTATGGAAAAGAAAGGCGGGAGAGTACCTTGCCAAATTACCCAGGTCCCCCACGTAGGAACTCACCGGAAAAGAGGTGACGGTTAATGGGGGCGCCATTTTTAAATAGCAAAACTGGCTGTACGGGGTTTTTGACAAAGCATGTGAATAACAAAGACAACCCCCTTGGAACCCTGCCTGTTAAGTTGAAATCTGATGCTACCAGCCTTTAGTCAGGTACAAGATGTTACAATATTAAAGGAAGTGCCACTGTAATCGTTAACTGTTTAGACACTGAATTAAATGTATGACTGTATAGCTCTGTAAGGAAAAGAAAAGCTTGTGTATTGTGTTGGATTCTAAAATCCTGTAAGACTCTGTACCACTCCATTTTTAACCGCTGGTAAAAACGCTTTTAAGAGGGGAGGTGTTATGATCGCAGCCCCCTCCTTCTTGAGACTCGCAAGATCGCTATTAACTCGAGTTTGGACTCAGGAAATGAGAGAGAAGCCTCAAGGTTTTTGGAATGTGGCCTGACCCCTCAACAAGACAAAGCCACGGAAACCGGCCATTGTCTCTTGGAGACACCTTTGTGGATTGGGGTCTGGGCTACGTGCAAACCCTCAGGGCAACGTGGGCTGGGTGATGGGGAGAGATTGCATCATCCCAACCTGATTGACATCTGAGACCCCGTGAGTCCAGATAAAAGAGGGGCTGTAGAGACGGACCCTCAGACGCACCAGAAGAGAAGCTAGTGATCCCGTAATAGCGGACAGCCATTTGAAGAAAGCCATGTGCGTTCGGTTCCCGTTGCCTGGGAGCCGGTGGCTGATATCACAGGAACGATTTTCTTGAACTAACAACGGGGAACAAACTCCCCCGACTCAACGGACTGGCATCATCAAAAGACCCGGGCAAGTTTCTTTTTCTCACAAATCTCTCTCTCTCTCCAACAAGTGAAAACCCAGCGGTCCCCCAAAAGCCAGAAGCCTGCAGGAACTGAGTGACTCTTATATTTCCAATGGACAATATATTACCCCTAGACAAACGATAGAACTATTTCTTATTGATGATTATTACTATACCCGCGCTTTAGATTGAGTATTGATGACGTATATTATCTGAATGTTTGTATTAACCTTACTTTTGTGCCCCTTTATAAATAAAGACTTTTAAAAATAGTACCATCAGACTTCAACGGACCTCTCTATCTTTGCTGGTAAGTGATCCAGTTACGGGATACGTAACAAGTACAATTAGTATCCTCAGTTCCAAAATGATTAAAAAGTGTTATTAAAAGGAAAGTTGATGTAACACAATGGTAAACATGCCTCTGTCCCAACTTTTGTTGAGTGTGTTGCAGCCATCAAATTCTAAGTTTGTGTATATTTACAAAATACCATTAAGTTGGTCAGTAAAACTATTGAAAATTTTTCCTTTGTACTTTTGTCAGTTAAATAAAGGTTCACGTGAATTAACATATCACAGATTTTTGTTTTTATTGCATTTTGGAAAATATCCCAACTTTTCTGGAAATGGGTTTGTTCTTCAATGCAAGGAGTATTATGAACAAAGAGGATGAGCTTAGAGAGTACATCAGTACTTGGAGCTATGATGCTGTGGCCATTACAGAGACTTGGATGGTGCAGGGACAAGAATGGTTACTTGGAGTGCCAGGCTATAGATGTTTCGGATAGTAAAGGGACGGAGGCAAGAGAGTTGGGAGCATGGCACTGCTGATCAGTGATGGTGTCATGGCTGCAGAAAAGGAGGAAGTCATGGAAGGATTGTCTGTGGAGTCTCTGTGGGTGTAAGTTAGGAACAGGAAGGGGTCAATAACTGTACTGGGTGCTTTTTTATAGACCACCCAATAGTAACAGGGACATTGAGGAGCAGATAGAGATACAGATTTTGGAAAGGTGGCATAATAATAGGGTCATCGTGTGTGGAAGATTTTAATTTCCCAAATGTTGATTTGCATCATTCTAGGGCAAGGGGTTTAGATGGGGTGGAGTTTGTTAGGTGTGTTCAAGAAGATTTCTTGACACAGTATGTAGATAAGCCTACAAGAGGAGAGGCTGTACTTGATCCAGTATTGGGAAATGAACCTGGTCAGGTGTCAGATCTCTCAGTGGGAGAGCATTTTGGAAATAGTGGTCACAATTCTATCTCCTTTACCATAGTATTGGAGAGGGATAGGAACAGACAAGTTAGGAAAGTGTTTAATTGGAGTAAGGGGAATTATGAGGCTATCAGGCAGGAATTTGGAAGCATAAATTGGGAACAGATGTTCTCATGGAAATGCACAGCAGAAATGTGGCAAATGTTCAGGGAATATATGTGTGGAGTTTTGCATAGGTACGTTCCAGTGAGACAGGAAAAGGATGGTAGGGTACAGGAACCGTGGTGTACCAAGGTTGTTGTAAGTCTAGTCAAGAAGTAAAAAAGAGCTTATGAAAGGTTCAAAAAGCTAGGTAATGATAGAGAGCTAGAAGATTATAAGGCTAGCAGGAAGGAGCTTAAGAAAGAAATTAGGAGAGCCAGAAGGGGCCATGAGAAGGCCTTGGCGGGCAGGATTAAGGAAAACCCCAAGGCACTCTACAAGTATGATAAGAACAAGAGGAAAAGACATGAGAGAATATGACCAATCACATGTGACAGTGGAAAAATGTTTATGGAACCAGAGGAGATAGCGGATGTACTTAATGAATACTTTGCTTCAGTATTCACTGCGGAAAATGAGCTTGGCGATTGTAGGGATGGCTTACAGTGGACTGAAAAGCTTGAGCATATGGATATTAAGGAAGAGGATGTGCAGGAGTTTTTGGAAAGCATCGTTGATCCAGACTGGACGGGATGTACCCCAGGCTACTGCAGGAGGCGAGGGAGGAGATTGCTGAGCCTCGGCAATGATTTTTGCATCATCAATGAGGAAGGAAGAGGTTCCAGAGGATTGGAGGGTTGTGGATGTTGTTCCATTATTCAAGAAAGGGAGAAGAGATAGCCCAGGAAATTATAGACCAGTGAGTTTTACTTCAGTGGTTGGTAAGTTGATGGAGAAGATCCTGAGAGGCATAATATGATTAGGAATAGTCAGCATTGCTTTGTCAAAGGCAGGTTGTGTCTTACGAGCCTGATTGATGTAACACTTGCCCAACCGGCAGGTATATGTCTAGGGGGAAAAATTACAGCCGCTCTCCAACCCTGCCTCCCGTATACGCAGGTGCTGTGGAAATCAAGTTAATGCAGTGACGCATACACAATATCAAACTCACACCAGATACTGTTATAGGATATACTTTAAAGATTTTACTAGAACTAAGTGATTACTAAAGTCACAGTATATATGAAAGAAAGGAAAATAAAGTAAAAGGCACCAAACTTATCAGAGTTCAGTCAGTTTAGTGCACATGGTTGGAGCTCAACCATCGAACCATTCGACCCCTTGTCGCTTTCCTCCGACCTCCACGTCCTTGCACCTGGGACCACCCCGGTGGTCAACCGAGCAGTGTGGCACACGTCCACCTTCCTCGGCGTCTTCTTCCCGACTCCCCGAAAAAGACCGCGAAAACCCCGCTCCCAGACCCACAAGACAAAATAACATTCCCTCATTGGTCAACAAATGAATACAATCCCCGTTATCAGCAATTCTAAAACTAAACAAACTGCTAGAAGCTTTGAGAATGCTCTGCAAGACAACATTGTCTCACCAGTTAGCATAACAAAGAAGCAGTTTTACTTTTAACAAAGAAGCCATTTTGATTAACACACAATACATTGATTTTTTTGAGGATGTGACTAAACACATTGATGAGGGTAGAGCAGTAGATGTAGTGTATATGGATTTTAGCAAGGCATTTGATAAGTTAACCCATGCAAGGCTTATTGAAAAAGTATGGAGGCATGGGATCCAAGGGGACATTGCTTTGTGAACCAGAATTGGCTTGTCCACAGAAGGCAAAGAGTGGTTGTAGACGGGTCATATTCTGCATGGAGGCCGGTGACCAGTGGTGTGCCTCAGGGATCTGTTCTGGAACCCTTACTCTTCCTGATTTTTGTAAATGACCGATGAGAAAGTGGAGGGATGGGTTAGAAATTTGCTGATGACACAAAGGTTGGGGGTGTTGTGGATAGTGTGGGGTGCTGTCAGAGGTTGCAATGGGACATTGATAGGATGCAAAACTGAGCTGAGAAGTGGCAGATGGAGTTCAACCCAGATAAGAGTGAGGTGTTTCATTTTGGTAGGTCAAATATGATGGCAGAATATAGTATTAACAGTAAGAATCTTAGCAGTGTGGAGGATCAGAGGGATCTTGGGGTTCGAGTCCTTAGGACACTCAAAGCTGCTACACAGGTTGACACTGTGGTTAAGAAGGCAGACAGTTCATTGGCCTTCATCAATCTTGGGATTGAGTTTAGGAGCCGATTGGTAATGTCGCAGCTATATAGGACCCTGGTCAGACCCCACTTGGACTACTGTGCTCATTTCTGGTCACCTCACTACAAGAACGACGTGTAAACCATAAGAAGGGTGCGGAGGAGATTTACAAGGATGTTGCCTAGATTGGGGAGCATGCCTTATGAAAGCAGGTTGAGTGTACTTGGCTTTTTCTTCTTGGAGTGATAGAGGTTGAGAGGTGACCTGATAGAAGTGTATAAGTTGATGAGAGGCATTGATCGTGTGGCTGGTCAGAGGCTTTTTCCCCAGGGGTGAAATGGCTAGCACAAGAGGGCACAGTTTTAAGGTGCTTGGAAGTAGGTACAGATTAGATGTCAGGGGTAAATTTTTTACTCAGAGTGGTGAGTACGTGGAATGGGCTGACGACGATGGTCGTCAAAGATGATGGCGTCTTTGAAGAGACTCCTGGATCGGTACATGGAACTTAGAAAAATAGAGGGCTATGGGTAACTCTATGTAATTTCTAAAGTAAGGACATGTTCGGCACAGCTTTGTGGGCTGAAGGGCCTGTATTGTGCTGTAGGTTTTCTGTGTTTCCATTTATTCTGCCGGTGCTGATTTTCTTTCCCCCTCCCTCCATTCCTTCCCGTGACTCTGCTGATTCTCTCTGTTTTAGTTTTGCCATTTGAGTGAGTGTGGTGTAGATTTCCCAGATCTGTATCTGGATCCCGGGGTTTCTGGTCTCAATCCCCGTCCCCACAAAGCCTCCGTAACACTGGCCGTGTGGAGCTGGGTCATTTGTCAGCCATGAACAGTTCGAGGGACTAAATCACCTGCTCCTGGAATTAAAAACTGAATCTGCTGGGAATCCTCAGCAAGTAGCAGGTGAAGCACGGACAAGAAATAGGTTGCAGGGGAATAGGGGGGGTGGTTGGGAATGGGGTTGATGAGATTTGCTCTGAGAACTGACAAAGTGTCAGTGACATCCCTCTGTATCATGAGGAAATATGAAACCAGCATCACTCATCAGCTTGTCGGTTTCTGTCACACTGCTTTTTGTTCAGCCTTGCTCAGTATAAACAACGTTCCACATCCCCTCCCACACTGACTGCACGAGATCATTGGCAGAGATCTGCTCTTGAACAGAGTGTGATGAAAGGTGTGTGAAATTGGAGAAGTTCACTGCTGTCCCTCTTCACAGGAAATTAGCTGAGTTTTTCAGTTCATGTGGGCATCAGCCTTTTGTTCAAGAGGCAGCATTCTCTCCTCTTATCACCTTGATTTGGTTACAGATACAGTTATTCAACTGTTTTTAATTGCAGGCCTCAGACCAGAGGATGTAGGAGTTGCCATTACATCGATGGTGGGACTGGTGTTTGCTACAGCATATGCTATTATATTCACATGCTGGTCAAGGAAAAAATACCCAGGTACCTGTTATTGTCTAATTTGCATTTCAGCAGAAATACCGAGTGACTCATGTGGACAAAATGAACTCCCCCACCCCCCCATCCCCACAGAGTCTCTGGATTCCTGTGGTTCCCAGAATGCAATTGTCCTACATGATTGACAGGTTGAGATATTAAGTGGTGCCAAACCATTTAAACTCCCATTGACCTCCACCAGCACCATAGCCCTCCATACCCCTACCGTCCATGTACCGATCCAAACTTTTCTTCAATGTTGGAATCAAGCTTGCAAGCTCCACTTGCGCTGACAGCGTCTTCCATGCTCTCACGACTTTCATGTTCCCCTTAAACTTTTCACCTTTCCCCCTTAACCTGTGAACTCTTGATTGGAGTCCCACCCAACATCAGTGGAAAAGGTCTGTTTGCATTTACCGTCTATACCCCTGATAATTGTGTGTGCCTCTGTCCAATCTCCTCTCAATATTCTACATTCCAGGGAATATAATCCCAACCTGATCAATCTTTCCATATCACTCGGGTCTCTCAGAGTGTAAATTTCCTCTGCACTCTCTCAACCTTGTTTACATCTTTTCTGTAGGTAGGTGACCAAAACTGCACGCAATACTCCAAATTAGTCCTCACCAACGTCTTATACAACTTCAACATAGCTTCCCATCTCCAGTACTCAACACTTTGATTTGTGAAGGCCAAAGTGCCAAAAGCTGTCTTTATGACTCTACCTACCTGTGACTCCACTTGTCTGCAACAAACACCATCTGCCATTTTTCAGCCCATCTTACCCCTTCCTCATGCCACCCTGCCAGGGATAGGGTCCCTCTTGTCCTCACCTACCACCCCGCCAGACCGCATCCAGCACATAATTCTCTGGAACTTCTGCCATCTCCAACGGGATCCCACTACCAAGTACATCTTTCCCTCCCCTCCCCCTGCCCATTTTCTGCTTTCCACAGGGATCGGTCCCTATGCAACTCCCTTGTCCATTCATCCCTCCCCACTGATCTCCCTCTTGGCACTTATCCTTGCAAGTCCCTCACTATAATTTGGGGCGCCAAACTGTCTTTCCAGGTGAGACGACACCTGTGAGCCTGTTGGGGTCATATACTGTATCCCATGCTCCTGATGTGGCCTCCTTTATATCGGTGAGACCTGACGTAGATTGGGAGCCCGTTTCACTGACCATCTACGCTCCATCTGCCAGAAGAAGCAGGATCTCCCAGTGGCCACCCATTTAATTCCACTTCCCATTCCCATTCTGATATGTCAATCAATGGCTTCCTCTAGTTGCACTGAGGACACACTCAGGTTGGAGGAACAACACCTTATGTCTGGTCTGGATAGCCTCCAACCTGATGTCATGAACATCAATTTCTCAAACTTACGGTAATGTCCTCCACTCTCCGTCCCCTTTTTCCTCTCTCAACTTTTCTCCTTGCCTGCCCATCGCCTCCCTCCAGTGCTCCCCTCCCCTTTTCTTTCTTCCATGGCCTTCTGGGCTACTGCCAATTCCACAGGACTCAAGGCAGGCACCTGCTTTGTATCCAGAGCTGTCAAGTTGCAATAAACTTGTGGAATGACACAACCCGAAGCTCCCAAATGATCCACAGCTCTATCCTGCCACAGCCTTGCTGCTGATTTCCCTGTGGTAGAAAGCTGGCACATTGCTTTAACACCAGAGGCAGGAACACTCTCCCACTCTCCGTCCATTTCCAGAACCTCATGTGACCATCAGGACAATGAATCCACATCAATGTTCTGATTCCCCAGCCGATATTTCAGGCTGAAATCATAAACAGACAATGCTGCTGACCAACGGTGACCTGTGGCATCCAACTTCACCAAGGTCAGGACTGTTGTCTGTCCTCACCTCCAACTTGACACTGTATCGATAGTCACCTAACTTATCCACCAAAAACCCAATTTGTGTGTAGGGTAGTTTCATTCAGAGGGTGACGAAAGCAATATGTCCCAACCCTTTGCCATGGTCCTGATGTAGAACACCCCCTAAACCCTCGGTGCTGGTGTCGGTGTGCAGGACATACGGCAACTGGGGGTTTGCAAAGCTCAACACAGGTGCTTCAGTCAGCAGCTCTTTCAGCAGCTGAAAGAATCTTCACATTTAGCATCCCATGGTTCCCTGAGAGGCTCCAAAGGGCAAAGATAAACATTACCTTCTTCTCCTTTTGTTCTCCTCCCTTTATTCCCCAAGGGAGGGTAACCACACAGATGCTGGTTCAAAGGGTGGCTTACATTGGAGTAATCCTTCTCATATCTCTGGTAGAACCCACAGAATCCAAGGGATGAGTGTAGAGCTCTCACATTCTTGGGCCTTGGCCATGTGGTCACCGCCTCGACCTTGGACAGATACATAGCTATTCCATCCTGAGAGACTATGTACCTGATGTAATTTGCTGACATCTTGCAGAACTGGCATTTGTCCAGTGACAGTTTTAACCCTTCAGTTTTCAGGCGGTCTAGCACCTTCAGTAGCCTCATCTTGTGTTCCTCCAGTGTGGACTCGAACACTATGAGATCAGTCATGTACACCAGTACCTCAAGCAAGTTCATGTCCCAACAGTCTTCTCCATGGCATGTTGGAAAGTAGCTGTGCTCCTGAAATGCCCTGGGGCATTCTCTCAAACTGAAAGAATCCAAGTGGACATCTGATTGTTGTCTTCTCCTTGTCAGCTTCACTAATGGGGATCTGATAATACCCACTCCTTAGGACCAGCACACTGAACCATTTTGCTCCACTCAGGCAGGTCAGAGCATCCTCGATCCGTGGAACAGTATATTGGTCAGGGACTGTACGTCGGTTCAGTGTCCAATAGTCAACACATTTGTACCTTGACACATGAGGACTCCTTGATAATTCCGACTTCCTTCAGTTTCAGCAGATGCTGAAATGTGCAGTGTTGGAGATCGTATCTTCCAAAATCTGGGTGTGTCCCTCACTCACGGCGCCAACTCCTCATCATCGATCACCAGTAGAACTTCCCATTCTGGACTCCTTTGAATCACACCTTCCCGTCGGATCGAATCCTGCGGCTGCCTCTCCCGATCCTCTCCTCTCTCCATCTCCTGCCAAAAGACTGAGAACACCACCAGTGTCCATCACAAATGTCTCTCCGCCCAGATTTCTCCAGAACCTTCTCCCAATTCCACCATCCTGATTGGCTGACTGGTAGGACCATGTCAATTGCAGCACTGGATCACTGGGATAATACGACTGAGCTTATTTACAGTGGGGTCTTGTCTCATTGGCTCAGTGTGTACACAGAGAGACTGCAGTCTTCCTGCCATTTCCATCTTCACGGCCTGAGGATAATGGATACCCAGGTTTTACAATATATTTCCAGAACTAACGACAAGGTCTTTAGTCTCTCCGGGGATCTCCACGCACTGACAGTGGAGTGAACTCTCTGAACCTCCCTCACTGCATTGCTCTGACACCTGGTCCTTTTCCAACCTGGTGGGATTGTCTCATGTTTAGGACATTCATTATCACAGCCAACCTGACCAAGCCCAGTCCGTGTCTGTTATCTGGAACACTTGTCCACTGAAACATATGTAGAACTGTGTGTGTTGATCCGTTAATTCAGTTTTGAAACAGTTTGAAACAGTTCTAATGTTGTTGTTCATTTCTCCCTGTGGACTCTAGAAGACAAGCAGTGGTGGTGGTGCCTGAATATTTGTAACATTGTGGCTCTTGTCTTCATCCTCATTGCCCTCATTTGCTGGATTGTGTCTAAAGGTATGTGCACAAATATTCTTAAATTACATTAAAATGGTCGCTGTGGTGCTCAGTGCAGAAATTTGCTGGAATGTTAAATTACTTGCAGAGATGACAGAACCCAGGGATGCACTAGACAGTTAAGGAGTGAAATAATTACAGTTTCAGGATGTGAACAGTGACTGACAGGTTGATTAGAAACTGTTTCTGCTGGTCAAGGTGTTCAGGATTTGGAAACTTCAGTACACCCAACCAGCCCAACAACAACCATTGACTCTGCTGGTGTTGTTTTGTTCCCCTTCACCCAGCTCCTTCAGTTGACTCTGCTGATCTCCATTTCAGTGAGCTGTGGATTTCCCAGAGCTTCATCTGGACCCTGGGATTCCAGTCCCAGTCCCCACCCCACCCCACAAATATCAGTCACTTTATCCATGTGAAGTTGTCTCACAGGTCCCCCTTGGTCCTTTTGAACAGCTCAGGCTCTCAATCACCTGCTCCTGTTCCAGGTCTGTGATCATGTGCTGACCACGAGAGCCTTCTGAGTGTGTGTCACTGTCCAGCTGTCACCAGTAAATGGAGAGTCAATCTCACCAATCACCATCTCCGTGACTTGAAAAATGGCTGTCACTGGGTTACAGCTCAATAATGACCAGATAGTAATGATATCAGGTATCAGGTGAAGACAGGGAGGCAGTTTATTGTCACTGGGTCAGTATCCTGGAGTCCATACCAGTGTTACCATGAGAACAGCAGAGGTTCCCAAGGGTGACTTACCCTCACCATCTGAGGACAAGCAGATGTGGATCAGGTCTGACAGATCGAGAGAATATGGCCGGTATAAGAGGGTGGAGACAAAAGGTGCAGATCAAACTCTAGCAGGAGATGGGTGGATCCAGGTTAGGAGGGATAATGGTCAGATATAGGAGGGGAGAGTGGGGTTCACACCAGAACGAGAAGGTGACGGGTGGATCCAGGTGAGGAGGGATAATGGTCAGATATAGGAGGGGAGAGTGGGGTTCACACCAGAACGGGAAGGTGACAGGTGGATCCAGGTGAGGAGGGATAATGGTCAGACATAGGAGGGGAGAGTGGGGTTCACACCAGAACGGGAAGGAGACGGGTGGATCCAGGTGAGGAGGGATAATGGTCAGATATAGGAGGGGAGAGTGGGGTTCACAGCAGAACGGGAAGGAGATGGGTGGAAATGGCAAAGGATAGAAGGTGATTGAATCTGATTCAAGGGAAAAGTAGAACATGGAATGGGAGGGAGGGGAAATAGTCGGGGTGGTGTGTGTGTGTGTGTGATGGACAGATGGAGGAGTGGGAGAGGGGAACCAGTCGGGGTGGTGTGTGTGTGTGTGTGTGTGTGTGTGATGGACAGATGGAGGAGTGGGAGAGGGGAACCAGTCGGGGTGGTGTGTGTGTGATGGACAGATGGAGGAGTGGGAGAGGGGAACCAGTCGGGGTGGTGTGTGTGTGTGTGTCATGACAGATGGAGGAGTGGGAGAGGGGAACCAGTCAGGGTGGTGTGTGTGCGTGTGATGGACAGATGGAGGAGTGGGAGAGGGGAACCAGTCGGGGTGGTGTGTGAGTGTGATGGACAGATGGAGGAGTGGGAGAGGGGAACCAGTCGGGGTGGTGTGTGTGTGTGATGGACAGATGGAGGAGTGGGAGAGGGGAACCAGTCGGGGTGGTGTGTGTGTGTGTGTCATGACAGATGGATGAGTGGGAGAGGGGAACCAGTCAGGGTGGTGTGTGTGTGTGTGTGATGGACAGATGGAGGAGTGGGAGAGGGGAACCAGTCGGGGTGGTGTGTGAGTGTGTCTGATGGACAGATGGAGGAGTGGGAGAGGGGAACCAGTCGGTGGGGTGTGTGTGTGTGTGATGGACAGATGGAGGAGTGGGAGAGGGGAACCAGTCCGGGTGGTGTGTGTGTGTGATGGACAGATGGAGGAGTGGGAGAGGGGAACCAGTCGGGGTGGTGTGTGTGTGTGTGATGGACAGATGGAGGAGTGGGAGAGGGGAACCAGTCGGGGTGGTGTGTGTGTGTGTTTGATGGACAGATGGAGGAGTGGGAGAGGGGAACCAGTCGGGGTGGTGTGTGTGTGTGTGTGATGGACAGATGGAGGAGTGGGAGAGGGGAACCAGTCGGGGTGGTGTGTGTGTGTGTGTTTGATGGACAGATGGAGGAGTGGGAGAGGGGAACCAGTCCGGGTGGTGTGTGTGTGTGATGGACAGATGGAGGAGTGGGAGAGGGGAACCAGTCGGGGTGGTGTGTGTGTGTGTGTGTGTGTGTGTGATGGACAGATGGAGGAGTGGGAGAGGGGAACCAGTCGGGGTGGTGTGTGTGTCTGTGTGATGGACAGATGGAGGAGTGGGAGAGGGGAACCAGTCGGGGTGGTGTGTGTGTGTGATGGACAGATGGAGGAGTGGGAGAGGGGAACCAGTCGGGGTGGTGTGTGTGTGTGTGTGTGTGTGTGTGATGGACAGATGGAGGAGTGGGAGAGGGGAACCAGTCGGGGTGGTGTGTGTGTCTGTGTGATGGACAGATGGAGGAGTGGGAGAGGGGAACCAGTCGGTGAGGTGTGTGTGTGTGTGATGGACAGATGGAGGAGTGGGAGAGGGGAACCAGTCGGGGTGTGTGTCTGTGTGTGATGGACAGATGGAGGAGTGGGAGAGGGGAACCAGTCGGGGTGGTGTGTGTGTGTGTGATGACAGATGGAGGAGTGGGAGAGGGGAACCAGTCGGGGTGGTGTGTGTGTGTGTGTGATGGACAGATGGAGGAGTGGGAGAGGGGAACCAGTCGGGGTGGTGTGTGTGTGTGTGTGATGACAGATGGAGCAGTGGGAGAGGGGAACCAGTCGGGGTGGTGTGTGTGTGTGTGTGATGGACAGATGGAGGAGTGGGAGAGGGGAACCAGTCGGGGTGGTGTGTGTGTGTGTTTGATGGACAGATGGAGGAGTGGGAGAGGGGAACCAGTCCGGGTGGTGTGTGTGTGTGATGGACAGATGGAGGAGTGGGAGAGGGGAACCAGTCGGGGTGGTGTGTGTGTGTGTGTGTGTGTGATGGACAGATGGAGGAGTGGGAGAGGGGAACCAGTCGGGGTGGTGTGTGTGTGTGATGGACAGATGGAGGAGTGGGAGAGGGGAACCAGTCGGGGTGGTGTGTGTGTGTGTGATGGACAGATGGAGGAGTGGGAGAGGGGAACCAGTCGGGGTGGTGTGTGTGTGTGAAGTGTGTGATGGACAGATGGAGGAGTGGGAGAGGGGAACCAGTCGGGGTGGTGTGTGTGTGTGTGTGTGTGATGGACAGATGGAGGAGTGGGAGTGGGGAACCAGTCGGGGTGGTGTGTGTGTGTGTGTGTGTGTGTGTGATGGACAGATGGAGGAGTGGGAGAGGGGAACCAGTCGGGGTGGTGTGTGTGTGTGTGTGATGGACAGATGGAGGAGTGGGAGAGGGGAACCAGTCGGGGTGGTGTGTGTCTGTGTGTGATGGACAGATGGAGGAGTGGGATAGGGGAACCAGTCGGGGTGGTGTGTGTGTGTGTGTGTGTGTGTGTGATGGACAGATGGAGGAGTGGGAGAGGGGAACCAGTCCGGGTGGTGTGTGTGTGTGATGGACAGATGGAGGAGTGGGAGAGGGGAACCAGTCGGGGTGGTGTGTGTGTGTGTGATGGACAGATGGAGGAGTGGGAGAGGGGAACCAGTCGGGGTGGTGTGTGTGTGTGTGATGGACAGATGGAGGAGTGGGAGAGGGGAACCAGTCGGGGTGGTGTGTGTGTGTGATGGACAGATGGAGGAGTGGGAGAGGGGAACCAGTCGGGGTGGTGTGTGTGTGTGTGATGGACAGATGGAGGAGTGGGAGAGGGGAACCAGTCCGGGTGGTGTGTGTGTGTGATGGACAGATGGAGGAGTGGGAGAGGGGAACCAGTCGGGGTGGTGTGTGTGTGTGTGTGATGGACAGATGGAGGAGTGGGAGAGGGGAACCAGTCGGGGTGTGTGTGTGTGTGTGATGGACAGATGGAGGAGTGGGAGAGGGGAACCAGTCGGGGTGGTGTGTGTGTGTGTGTGATGACAGATGGAGGAGTGGGAGAGGGGAACCAGTCGGGGTGGTGTGTGTGTGTGTTTGTTGGACAGATGGAGGAGTGGGAGAGGGGAACCAGTCGGGGTGGTGTGTGTGTGTGTGTGATGACAGATGGAGGAGTGGGAGAGGGGAACCAGTCGGGGTGGTGTGTGTGTGTGTTTGATGGACAGATGGAGGAGTGGGAGAGGGGAACCAGTCGGGGTATTGTGTGTGTGTGTGATGGACAGATGGAGGAGTGGGAGAGGGGAACCAGTCGGGGTGGTGTGTGTGTGATGGACAGATGGAGGAGTGGGAGAGGGGAACCAGTCGGGGTGGTGTGTGTCTGATGGACAGATGGAGGAGTGGGAGAGGGGAACCAGTCGGGGTGTGTGTGTGTGTGTGATGGACAGATGGAGGAGTGGGAGAGGGGAACCAGTCGGGGTGGTGTGTGTGTGTGATGGACAGATGGAGGAGTGGGAGAGGGGAACCAGTCCGGGTGGTGTGTGTGTGTGTGATGGACAGATGGAGGAGTGGGAGAGGGGAACCAGTCGGGGTGGTGTGTGTGTGTGTGATGGACAGATGGAGGAGTGGGAGAGGGGAACCAGTCGGGGTGGTGTGTGTGTGTGTTTGATGGACAGATGGAGGAGTGGGAGAGGGGAACCAGTCGGGGTGGTGTGTGTGTGTGTGTGATGGACAGATGGAGGAGTGGGAGAGGGGAACCAGTCGGGGTGGTGTGTGTGTGTGTTTGATGGACAGATGGAGGAGTGGGAGAGGGGAACCAGTCGGGGTGGCGTGTGTCTGATGGACAGATGGAGGAGTGGGAGAGGGGAACCAGTCGGGGTGGTGTGTGTGTGTGTGATGGACAGATGGAGGAGTGGGAGAGGGGAACCAGTCGGGGTGGTGTGTGTGTGTGTGTGATGGACAGATGTAGGAGTGGGAGAGGGGAACCAGTCGGGGTGGTGTGTGTCTGATGGACAGATGGAGGAGTGGGAGAGGGGAACCAGTCGGTGGGGTGTGTGTGTGTGTGATGGACAGATGGAGGAGTGGGAGAGGGGAACCAGTCAGGGTGGTGTGTGTGTGTGTGATGGACAGATGGAGGAGTGGGAGAGGGGAACCAGTCGGGGTGGTGTGTGTGTGTGTGATGGACAGATGGAGGAGTGGGAGAGGGGAACCAGTCGGGGTGGTGTGTGTGTGTGTGTGTGATGGACAGATGGAGGAGTGGGAGAGGGGAACCAGTCGGGGTGGTGTGTGTGTGTGTGTGTGTGATGGACAGATGGAGGAGTGGGAGAGGGGAACCAGTCGGGGTGGGGTGTGTGTGTGTGTGTGTGTGTGTGTGTGTGTGATGGACAGATGGAGGAGTGGGAGAGGGGAACCAGTCGGGCTGGTGTGTGTGTGTGTGTGTGTGTGTGTGTGTGTGTGTGTGTGTGTGTGTGTGTGTGTGTGTGTGTGTGTGTGTGTGTGTGTGTGTGTGTGTGTGTTTGATGGACAGATGGAGGAGTGGGAGAGGGGAACCAGTGGGGGTGGTGTGTGTGTGTGTTTGATGGACAGATGGAGGAGTGGGAGAGGGGAACCAGTCGGGGTGGTGTGTGTGTGTGTGTGTGTGATGGACAGATGGAGGAGTGGGAGAGGGGAACCATTCGGGGTGGTGTGTGTGTGTGTGTGATGGACAAATGGAGGAGTGGGAGAGGGGAACCAGTCGGGGTGGTGTGTGTGTGTGATGGACAGATGGAGGAGTGGGAGAGGGGAACCAGTCGGGGTGGTGTGTGAGTGTGATGGACAGATGGAGGAGTGGGAGAGGGGAACCAGTCGGGGTGGTGTGTGTGTGTGTGATGGACAGATGGAGGAGTGGGAGAGGGGAACCAGTCGGGGTGGTGTGTGTGTGTGTGTGATGGACAGATGGAGGAGTGGGAGAGGGGAACCAGTCGGGGTGGTGTGTGTGTGATGGACAGATGGAGGAGTGGGAGAGGGGAACCAGTCGGGGTGGTGTGTGTGTGTGTGTGTGTGATGTACAGATGGAGGAGTGGGAGAGAGGAACCAGTCGGGGTGGTGTGTGTGTGTGTGATGGACAGATGGAGGAGTGGGATAGGGGAACCAGTCGGGGTGGTGTGTGTGTGTGTGTTTGATGGACAGATGGAGGAGTGGGAGAGGGGAACCAGTCGGGGTGGTGTGTGTGTGTGATGGACAGATGGAGGAGTGGGAGAGGGGAACCAGTCGGTGAGGTGTGTGTGTGTGTGATGGACAGATGGAGGAGTGGGAGAGGGGAACCAGTCGGGGTGTGTGTCTGTGTGTGATGGACAGATGGAGGAGTGGGAGAGGGGAACCAGTCGGGGTGGTGTGTGTGTGTGTGATGACAGATGGAGGAGTGGGAGAGGGGAACCAGTCGGGGTGGTGTGTGTGTGTGTGTGATGGACAGATGGAGGAGTGGGAGAGGGGAACCAGTCGGGGTGGTGTGTGTGTGTGTGTGATGACAGATGGAGCAGTGGGAGAGGGGAACCAGTCGGGGTGGTGTGTGTGTGTGTGTGTGATGGACAGATGGAGGAGTGGGAGAGGGGAACCAGTCGGGGTGGTGTGTGTGTGTGTTTGATGGACAGATGGAGGAGTGGGAGAGGGGAACCAGTCCGGGTGGTGTGTGTGTGTGATGGACAGATGGAGGAGTGGGAGAGGGGAACCAGTCGGGGTGGTGTGTGTCTGATGGACAGATGGAGGAGTGGGAGAGGGGAACCAGTCGGGGTGGTGTGTGTGTGTGTGATGGACGGATGGAGGAGTGGGAGAGGGGAACCAGTCGGGGTGGTGTGTGTGTGTGTGTGATGGACAGATGTAGGAGTGGGAGAGGGGAACCAGTCGGGGTGGTGTGTGTCTGATGGACAGATGGAGGAGTGGGAGAGGGGAACCAGTCGGTGGGGTGTGTGTGTGTGTGATGGACAGATGGAGGAGTGGGAGAGGGGAACCAGTCGGTGGGGTGTGTGTGTGTGTGATGGACAGATGGAGGAGTGGGAGAGGGGAACCAGTCCGGGTGGTGTGTGTGTGTGATGGACAGATGGAGGAGTGGGAGAGGGGAACCAGTCGGGGTGGTGTGTGTGTGTGTGTGATGACAGATGGAGCAGTGGGAGAGGGGAACCAGTCGGGGTGGTGTGTGTGTGTGTGTGATGGACAGATGGAGGAGTGGGAGAGGGGAACCAGTCGGGGTGGTGTGTGTGTGTGTGATGGACAGATGGAGGAGTGGGAGAGGGGGCCAGTCGGGGTGGTGTGTGTGTGTGTGTGTGTGTGTGATGGACAGATGGAGGAGTGGGAGAGGGGAACCAGTGAGGGTGGTGTGTGTGTGTGTGATGGACAGATGGAGGAGTGGGAGAGGGGAACCATTCGGGGTGGTGTGTCTGTGTGTGATGGACAGATGGAGGAGTGGGAGAGGGGAACCAGTCGGGGTGGTGTGTGTGTGTGTGTGTGATGGACAGTTGGAGGAGTGGGAGAGATGAACCAGTCGGGGTGGTGTGTGTGTGTGTGTGTGTGTGTGTGTGTGTGTGTGTGTGTGTGTGTGTGTGTGTGTGTGTGTGTGTGTGTGTGTGTGTGTGTGTGTGTGTGTGTGTGTGTGTGTGTGTGTGTGTGTGATGGACAGATGGAGAGGGTAGAGAAGGGGAAAGAGTTATCTGACTGATGGAGAATGAGGAGAGAGGGAAGGACTATCAGGGTTGGAGGAGGAGAGAGAAGGTGAGTTATTGAAGGAGAGAGAAGGTAGCGTTAGCATTTTCCTTTTGTAGTGTAATTAGTGCTGACTGTGTAGCTGTTATGGACGACATAACCTTGGATCTTGGTGTGTGGGGAATTTTACAGGTTTCACAAGTTTACTCTTTCTGGGAACTAGTTTTGTGTTTGCATTTAATAAATTAAATACATTTAAATGAACAAGAGAAAATCTGCAGAGGCTGGGAATCCAAGCAACACACACAAAATACTGGAGGAACTCAGCAGGCCAGGCAGCATCTATGGGAAAGAGTACAGTCGACATTTCTGGCTGAGACCCTTCAGCAGTCTTCTCAATTTGATTGTTTGTCTGTCTGTGTTTGTGTGTAGTTATTCATTGTCCCTACTGTATTTCTCTGTTCTACTGTGAATTCCTGCAAGAAAGTGAATCTTAAGTTAGTAAATGGTGATGTATGCATATTTTGATAATAAATTTACTTTGTTGTGTAATTAGCTTGTTGCTTTGTCTCATAAATGCCATTGGACATATGACTGTGTTAAATGTACATTTAAACTGGGAGTGCGTGTGGAGAATCAGTGTGAATTTACTCAGTGGGTTCACTTCTGTACATTTCAGATCAAAGCTGCAAGACCAACATTTCACTCTGGATCATATTGACTCTATTAGGGGTTACAGTTATTATAACGTTGTCGAGATCCTTTCCAGTTTGCGGTAAGTATCAAAATCAAAGCTTTTACTAAAGATCTCAATCTCTGTGAAAACTTTCCCCTGGTCTCACCATCACTTTAGCTTCTAAAGGGAGCTGTTGAAGGGAATTCTCCAGCACATTATCAAATCTGTCCCAACTGGCTGCTGTCAGTCGGGAACAGTTCTGGCTCAGATTTTGCTGGATTCTGTTGGAGGTTCTGCACAGAGGTGCTGGGATCTCTGTGTAGGTGAGCTGATGGGGTTTGGGACTCCTTCTGGATTGTGGAAATCCAGAACTTTCGATCTGAGTTGGAGTGATTTCCATCTGTGCCTGCATGGAAATTATTGGAGAGAATTCAAGTCATGGGAGTTGTGTATAATTAGAGTGATCACGATCTGATTAGGGATTAGGACAGAATCAGGAAAACCATATCTCTCCAATCTGAGGAGGTGGCAAAGAAGATTGCTGGAGGCATTGTGATAGAAGTTCTCCATGTGGACTTCAGCAAGTCATTTGACACGGTCCCACATGAGAGGCTGATCCAGAAGCCTAACACACCCGGGACCCAAGGTGATCCAGCTAAATGGATCCAAAATCAGCTTGGTGACAGAAGGCAGAGGTCGTGTTGGAAGAATGTTTTTTTCTGATTTGAAGTCTGCAGCTAGTTGTGTACATGAGTGAATGGTTGTAGGGCTTCTGCACATTGTGCTATTACCTTAGTTGTGAGTGTAGGAGGTATGATTAGTAAGTTTACAGCTGAATGAGAATTGGTGAAGTTGTGGATGATGAGGAGAGTTATCCAAGTCTGCAATAGGGTGTGTGTCAGAGGGAAAGTTGGGTAGTGTATTAGCAAATGGAAGTTAATTCTGACAAGTACAAGGTCATCCATCTTGCAGAGTTCAAATAGGACTTGGACATCCGCAGTACATGGTAGAAATGTTGAACAGAGAGACTGAGGATTCCAAGTTCAGAGCAAGGCACACAAAATACTGGAGGAACTCAGCAGGTCAGGCAGCAACTATGAAAATTAATAAACAGTCGATGTCTCGGGCTGAGACCTTTAATCAGGACTGGAAAGAAGGGGGAAGAAGCCAGGAAAAGGAAGAGGGGAAGGGGAAGGAGAACAAGCTCGAAGGTGATATGTGAAGCCAGGTGGGTGCAGGAGGGGGATGAAGGAAGATGCTGAGAGGTGCTAGGTAGAAAGGGCAAAGGGCTGGAGAAGGAACATGATAGGAGAAGAGAGTGGAAGAAAGGAAAAGAAGAGGGGTAATAGGCAGGTGAGGAGAGGGGGGCACAGTGGCAAATAGTAGAAGGAAGGGGAGGGAGGAAAATTACTGGAAGTCAGAGAAATCAGTTTTCATGCCATCAAGTTGGAGGCTATCTGGATGGAATATGAGGTGTTGCTCCTCCAACCTGAGAGTTGCCTCATCATGGCAGCAGAGGAGACCACGGACTGACAAGTCAGAAGGGAGACTGGAATTGAAATGGTTGGTCACCGTGATGGTGGATGGTGCAGAGAATGATGTGCTGGGTGCAGAGTCCCGTGGGTGGGAGGTGAAGACAAGAGGAACTCGGTCAGTGTTAAGGATACAGAGTCCCGTGGGTGGGAGGTGAAGACAAGAGGAACTCGGTCAGTGTAAAGGATACAGAGTCCCGTGGGTGGGAGGTGAAGACAAGGGGAACTTGGTCAGTGTTAAGGATACAGAGTCCCGTGGGTGGGAGGTGAAGACAAGAGGAACTCGGTCAGTGTTAAGGATACAGATTCCCGTGGGTGGTAGGTGAAGACAAGAGGAACTCGGACAGTGTTAAGGATACAGAGTCCCATGGGTGGGAGGTGAAGACAAGAGGAACTTGGTCAGTGTTAAGGATACAAAGTCCCGTGGGTGGGAGGTGAAGACAAGAGGAACTCGGTCAGTGTTAAGGATACAGAGTCCCGTGGGTGGGAGGTGAAGACAAGAGGAACTTGGTCAGTGTTAAGGATACAGAGTCCCGTGGGTGGGAGGTGAAGACAAGGGGAACTTGGTCAGTGTTAAGGATACAGAGTCCCGTGGGTGGTAGGTGAAGACAAGAGGAACTCGGTCAGTGTTAAGGCACTGTGATGATGTGTGAAGGGCAGATGCCTGCAAAATGGAGGAGATGCGAGTGAGGGAAGCATCATTTGTGGAGGAAGGGAAACCCTTTCCTTGAAGAAGCAGGACGTATCTGATATCCCAGAAAAGAAAGTGCCACCACATGGACACAAAGGAACTGATAGAAGGGAATGGCATTTTTACGGGAGACAAGTTGGGAGGAAGTACAGTGAAGATAGCTGTGGGATTCGGTCGGTTTATGAGAGATATCAGTAGACAGCTTATTCCCAGACATGGAGACAAAGAGATCAAGAAAAGAGAGAGAGAGAGATGTGTCACAAATGGACCAAGTGAATTTAAGGGCAGGGTGGAAGTTGGACCAGAGTTCCAAGTTCACAGATCTCTAAGAAGGAACATTGGTTGACAGTGTGAAGAAGAACATACATGGCATGCTTTTCTTTATAATTTGGGATACCAAGCAAGGTCGGAAATAGAAAGATAGGCCGGATGAATACATGGCTGAGGTGCTGGAGCAGGGGGAGAGGTTTAGGTTCTTGGGATTTCTTCTGGGGATGGAAGCAACCTGTACAAGAGGGACAGGTTACACTCGAACCAGAGAGGGGCCAATATCCTCGCAAGAACGTTTTGGGATGGGATAGAACTCTGAGCAGGAGCAACACCTGGGATAAAGCAGTAATTTACAAGAGCAAGTTTTGTGTTCAGGATAGCCAGGATATCAGGATAAAGAGAAGGAAAAGAATACTTAGTCAAATTTTCTTCAAGTATGTTAAAAATAAAAGAGAGATGAGATTAGATATAAGACTGCGAGAAGATGAGGCAGGAGAAATAATAACGGCGGACAAGGAGATGGCTGATGAATTAAATGAGTGTTTTGCATCAGTCTTCACTGTGGAAGACACTAGCAGTGTGCCTGATGTTGTAGTGTGTGAAGGAAGAGAAGTGAGTGCAGTTACTGGTACAAGAGAGAAGGTGCTCAAAAAGCTGAGAGACCTAAAGGTACATAAGTCACCCGAACCAGATGAACTGCACCCTCGGCTGCTGAAAGATATAGCATTAGAGATTGTGGTGGCATTAGAAAAAATCTTTCAAAAATCATTGAACTCTAGCATGGTGCTAGAGGGCTGGAAAATTGCAAATGTCACTCCACTCTTTAAGAAAGGAGGAAGGCAGAAGAAGGAATTTATAGACCAGTTAGCTTGGCCTCAGTGGTTGGGAAGATGTTAGAGTCAATTGTTTAGGATGAGGTGATGTCACAGGACAAGATAGTACAAAGTCAGGATGGTTTCCTTCAGGGAAAATTGACTGATGAGCCTGTTGAAATTCTTTGAGGAGCTTACAAGTAGGATAGATAAATGGATGCTGTGGAAGCTGTATCTTTGGACTTTCAGAAGGACTTTGACAAAATGCCACACATGAGGCTGCTTCCCAAGTTAAGAGCCCCTGATATTACAGAAAAGATACTAGTTAGAGCATTCACTGATTGATAGGAGGCAGTGAGAGGGAATAAAAAATCCTTTTCGCTTGGCTGCCAGTGACTAGTGGTGTCTTCTTTTGATGCTGTATATAAATTATTTTGATGATGGAATAGATGGCTTTGTTGCCAAGTTTGCAGATGATACAAGGATTAGTGGGGAGGCAAGTAGTTTTGAGGAATCAGGCAAAATGCAGAAGGACTTAGACAAATTAGGAGAATGGGCAAGAAAGTGGCAAATGAAATACAATGTTGGAAACTGCATAGTCATGCACTTTGGTAGTAGAAATAAATGTGCGGACTATTTTCTAAATGGGGAGGATATCCCAAAATCTGAGATGCAAAGGGACTTGGGAGTTTTTGTGCAGAACAGCCTAAAAGTTAAATTACAGGTTGAGTCAGTGTTGAGGAAGGCAAATGCCATGTTAGCATTCATTTCAAGAGGTCTGGAATACAAGAGCAAGGACGTGATGCTGAGGTTTTATAAAGCACTGCTGAGGTCTCAACTTGAGTATTGTGAACAGTTTTGGGCCTCTCATCTTAGAAAAGATGTGCTGGCACGGGAGAGGGTCCAGAGGAGGTTCAGAAGGATGATTCCAGGAATGAAGGATTATCGACTCGATGGGCCAAATGGCCTAATTCTCCTCTGATGTTTTATGGTTTACGGACAGAGGTACAGATAAATGAGGAGGAGATGTTGCCTTTTGATCAGGGAGGACATATCGTCAGTGATTAGAGATGACATCCTTGGAGGTTCGTTGAGTGAAGCCGTATGGGTAGAACATCATTTCAAACTCCTGGGAGTGCACATCACACACACCCTCTCATGGTCCCAGAACACATCCTACACGGGCAGGAGAGCTCACTAATGCCTCATTTTTCTGAGGAGTCTGAGAGAGCTGGACTTTGCACATCCATACTCACGTCATTCCACAGATGCACAGTAGAGGGCAGCCTAACAACCTGCATCACTGCTTGGTACGGAAACTGCACTGCGGTGAACAGGAAGCTCCACAATGGAGAGTTAAAACTGACCAACCCATCACTGGCACCAGCCTACCTGCCATCAATGACATATGGTATGTAGAGTACGGTGTGGGAAAAGGATCAGTAACATCATGAAGGATCTCACACACACCCTGCTCATGGACTGTTTGTCCAACTCCCATCAGAGAGGAGGCTGCTTAACATTCACAGCAAAACACACAAAATGCTGGAGGAACTCAGCAGGTCAGGCAGCAAAAATGGAAATGAATGACCAGTCGACGTTTCGGGCTGAGAGCCTTCTTCTGGGTTGAGGAGAAAGGGAGAAGATGCCAGAATAACAAAGTGGGGGGAGGAGGAGGGGACGGAGGCTAGCTCGAAGTTGATAATTGAAGCAGTGTCGGTGGGAATGATAAAGGATGAGAGAAGAAGGAATCTTATAGCAGAGGAAAGTGGACCAGAGGAGAAAGGGAAGGAGGAGGGGACCCAGGGAGAAGTGATCGGCAGCTGAGAAGGTAAAAGGCCAGAGTGAAGAAGGGAGGGGAGGGAAAAAATTATCAGAAGAGCAAATTGATATTCATTCCATAATGTTGGAGGCTACCCAGATATAAAATCGTCCCTCCTCACTCATCCCCTTCCCAGCACTTAACCCTGCAAGCAGCCTAAGTACTACACCTGCCCATTCACCTCCTCCCTCACCTCCATTCCCTCCAGTGAGGCAACACTACACCTGCCCATTCACCTCCTCCCTCACCTCCATTCCTTCCAGTGAGGCAACACTACACCTGCCCATTCACCTCCTCCCTCACCTCCATTCCTTCCGGTGAGGCAACACTACACCTGCCCATTCACCTCCTCCCTCACCTCCATTCCTTCCGGTGAGGCAACACTACACCTGCCCATTCACCTCCTCCCTCACCTCCATTCCTTCCGGTGAGGCAACACTACACCTGCCCATTCACCTCCTCCCTCACTTCCATTCCCTCCAGTGAGGCAACACTACACCAGCCCATTCACCTCCACTCCCTCCAGTGAGGCAACACTACACCTGCCCTTTCACCTCCTCCTTCACTTCCATTCCCTCCAGTGAGGCAACACTACACCAGCCCATTCACCTCCACTCCCTCCAGTGAGGCAACACTACACCAGCCCATTCACCTCCACTCCCTCCAGTGAGGCAACACTATACCTGCCCATTCACCTCCTCCCTCACCTCCATTCCCTCCAGTGAGGCAACACTACACCTGCCCATTCACCTCCTCCCTCACTTCCATTCCCTCCAGTGAGGCAACACTACACCAGCCCATTCACCTCCACTCCCTCCAGTGAGGCAACACTACACCTGCCCATTCACCTCCTCCCTCACCTCCATTCCCTCCAGTGAGGCAACACTACACCTGCCCATTCACCTCCTCCCTCACTTCCATTCCCTCCAGTGAGGCAACACTACACCTGCCCATTCACCTCCTCCCTCACTTCCATTCCCTCCAGTGAGGCAACACTACACCAGCCCATTCAGCTCCACTCCCTCCAGTGAGGCAACACTACACCTGCCCATTCACCTCCTCCCTCACTTCCATTCCCTCCAGTGAGGCAACACTACACCAGCCCATTCACCTCTACTCCCTCCAGTGAGGCAACACTACACCTGCCCATTCACCTCCTCCCTCACCTCCATTCCCTCCAGTGAGGCAACACTACACCTGCCCATTCACCTCCTCCCTCACTTCCATTCCCTCCAGTGAGGCAACACTACACCAGCCCATTCACCTCCACTCCCTCCAGTGAGGCAACACTACACCTGCCCATTCACCTCCTCCCTCACCTCCATTCCCTCCAGTGAGGCAACACTACACCTGCCTATTCACCTCCTCCCTCACTTCCATTCCCTCCAGTGAGGCAACACTACACCTGCCCATTCACCTCCATTCCCTCCAGTGAGGCAACACTACACCTGCCCATTCACCTCCTCCCTCACTTCCATTCCCTCCAGTGAGGCAACACTACACCAGCCCATTCAGCTCCATTCCCTCCAGTGAGGCAACACTACACCTGCCCATTCACCTCCTCCCTCACTTCCATTCCCTCCAGTGAGGCAACACTACACCAGCCCATTCACCTCCACTCCCTCCAGTGAGGCAACACTACACCTGCCCATTCACATCCTCCCTCACCTCCATTCCCTCCAGTGAGGCAACACTACACCTGCCCATTCACCTCCTCCCTCACTTCCATTCCGTCCAGTGAGGCAACACTACACCAGCCCATTCACCTCCACTCCCTCCAGTGAGGCAACACTACACCTGCCCATTCACCTCCTCCCTCACCTCCATTCCTTCCAGTGAGGCAACACTACACCAGCCCATTCACCTCCACTCCCTCCTGTGAGGCAACACTACACCTGTCCATCCACCTCCTCCCTCACCTTCATTCCCTCCAGTGAGGCAACACTACACCTGCTCATTCACCTCCTCCCATGGAATCCAGGGAGAGTGATTTGGGTGAATTCAAAATGAGTTTTTAGGCAGGAATCAGAGGTTGTTTAAAGGTTGTTTCTGGGAAAGGGGACCAGTGATTAGTGGTGTGCTCTATGGGTCAGTGTTGGGACCCTTGTTATTTGTTATTTATAGAATGATTTGGATGTGAATACACAAGGCTTGGTCAGCAAATATGCAGATGACACAAAATGAGGAGACTTTGATGATCGTGAAGAAGGTTATCATAGATTGCACAGTGATACTGATCATTTACAGAAGTGGGCTGAGAAGTGGCAAATAGATTTCAATAGAGATAAGTATAAGGTATTGGATTTATTTTGGAAAGTCAAACCAGTGTGGGACTGGTACTCTGAATGGTCGGGCGCCAGGGAGTGTAATGGAACAGAGAGACCTCGGAGTACAAGTACATCGTTCACTGAAAGTGGTGTCACAGGTAGACAGGGTGGTGAAAAGGGCATTTAGCACGCTGACCATCTTCAGTCAGGACATTGAGTAGAGGAGTTGGGACATTATGCTGCAGTTGTATAAGTCATTGGTAAGGCCACACTTGGAGTACTGTGTACAGTTTTGTTCAGCCTGTTATAGGAAAGATGTAATTAAACTAAAATGAGTGCAGAAAGGATTTACGAGGATATTGCCAAGACTAGAGTTATAGGGAGAGGTTGGCCAGGCCAGTCTTTATGGATTGGAACATGGGGGAATGAGGCCATGTAGAAATGTTTAAAATAATGAAAAACATAGATAAGGTGGATAGAATCAGCCTTCCCCAGGGAGGGGAGCCCAAAACTAGAGGGCAGAGATTTTGGGTGAGAGGGGAAAGATTTAACAGGGGTCTGAGAGAAACTTTTTCACCCAGAGGTTGGTGAGTAGATGGAATGAACTGCCAGAGGAAGTGGTTCTGGGAAGTACAATCTTTTCATGTGGGAAATACTTGGATCGGTACATTCGGGGACAGTGCTTGGAGGGATATGGGACAAATACAGTAAATTGTTATGAGCTGGGAGAACAATGTGGTCAGCATGGACTGGTTGGGCTGAAGGGCCTGTACCCGTGCTGTATTCTCTATGATTCTACATTGCAACTTTACAAAACACTGGATAGGCCACACTGGGAGTACTGTGTGTAGTTCTGGTCACAACACTACAGGAAGGATGTGGTTGCACTGGAGAGAGTGCAGAGGAGATTCGCCAGGATGTTGCTGGATTGGAGGAGTTTGGTTCTGGGGAGAGATTGCATCGGCTGGGCTTGGTTTCCCTGGAGTGAAGGCAGCTGAGGAGTGACCTTTATAAGTATACAAGGTTGTGAAAGGCATAGATGGGGTAGAGAGTGAAAATCATTTCCCGTGGTATGGCAGGGGTATCAAAAACAACTTTAAGCTGAGAGGAATGAGATTTGAAGGAGATGTGTGGGATTAGTTTTTAAAATAGAGAATGATAGACATCTCGAACACACTGACAGAGGAGGGCATGTTATGTTTAATGTTACAAGAAGGATTTAGAAAGGCATTTAAATAGACATGGTTTCAAAGGGTTTAGACCTCCTAGAGACAAATGGGATTGGTGTTGATGGTCAAAAACACAGTGTGATGAGATGGGCCAAAGGGCCTGTTTCTGTACTGTTCAAATCTGTGACTCAGCTGTGAATAAATGGTCAGTTAAAATAGCAAGAAATAATGTTCAACAATGTATATCATTCATCTAGAATTTATAAGGGATTATTTCATACATTACAGGCAGAAACGAAGGAACTAATGAGAACAGCCGTGCTGAAATAGAACAGGTATTTTGTTCATATAAATCCCTGCAGTTTTCTTGTGTTCAAACAGTTTGTAAATTCACTGTTATTTCTCCCTCTCTCAATTCACACATGTATAAACTCACTGGAATCTTCCTGCTGTATTTATAACACCACTCTCTCTCATTTATTGACACACGGGTCAGTGGGAATCATGACCTCTGTTATTGTCGATAATATCTTGTTAAATTTAATTTAATGGACAGGATCCCTTAGTGTTTCATTACATTCTTGTTTGGACACGATTATGGATATTTACCATTTCTCCCAGTCTGTGTCTGGTTCTGCAGAAAGTGGTTGTCTCTGTCTGACCCCTTTGTAACATCAGTTATGTCCAATTAGTCACCTCTGCCTCTCCCTCGTCCCACTCCCCTCCCCTGTCCTGTCCCTCACCCCTCCCCCCACTCTGCCCATCACTCTGTCCCATCTTTATCTCAGTGAACAAAGTGAAGATCTGTCATCATGTATAACAAACACATTCTGTCCATTTTAGGATTGTGGAGAAATGCAGGAATTACAAATTCTCAGACCAGGTCGTGAAGTTGAACCTGAAAATCATCCGGTCAGTTAGAAGGGACACGGCAGCCTTCAGTTCCAGAGGTGACTGTGAGGGCAGGTTCTGTGTCCCTGCTGTAGACTGGAGCCTGGAAAATCCTTCCCTCCAACAGTGGGGAACATGGTGCTCTGCAGCTGTAACTTGTCTCACCCTGAGTGAGAACAACACTGCACTCATTTCAGCTCTCAGCTTCCGGTGAGAAATTCAATCCTTCATCATCTGGCAAAATTCTCATTGGCACCGGAATCATTTTAAGGAACCATGAAAGAGGAGCCCAGAGGTACTCGGTTCACAAGAGCTGATGGGTATGATCACAAACAAGAGAGAAGCTGGAAATGCAAGCAAACACACAAAATACTGGAGGAACTCAGCAGGCCAGGCAGCAACTGTGGAAAATAGCTGAATTGATATTTTGGGCTGAGACCTTTAAACGAGTCTGGAAAGAAGATGAGGAGTCAGAATAAGAAAGTGCAGGGAGGGGAGGAAGAACCACAAGGTGATAGGTGAAACTGGCAAGGGGGAGGGGTGAAGTAAAGTGCTGGGAAGTTGATTGGTTAAAGATATTTGGGGCTGGGGAAGGGGGAATGTGATAGGAGAGGACAGAAGGTCATGAAATAAAGAAAAGGGGAGGAGCACAAGAGCGAGGTGATAGGCAGGTAAGGAGATAAGGTAAGAGAGGGAAAAATGGGAATGAGAAATGGTGAAAGAGAGTGGGGGTGGGGGGGGGCATTACCGGAACTTCAAGAAATCGATGTTCATGCTATCAGGTTAGTGACTATCAAGACAGAATATAAGGTGTTGCTCCTCCAACCTGAGTGTGGTGTCATCGCGACAGGAGAGGAGGCCATGGTCTGACATGTTGGAATGGGAAGCGGAGTTAAAATGATTGATGTGAAATCAGGGATGAAGTCAGCAGTGAGGTGGGGGGAAACAGACTCCTAGAGGCCGTGAACTAACTGGGGGGCCTGGCTGGGATTGTTGGTGCAGAGAAGTGGAAAACTGCTCGTGTTGGATGGAAGAATGAGAATCAATCTAAACTCAATGTGTAAATGAAATGGTTGTGATATCAGGACAACTCAATGCATCGGAGTTGTGGGAACAGGGATAGAGGTGGGAGTGTTTGTATGGAAATCCCTGAAGGTTGACAGACTAGTTGAAGTGGTTAAAAATTCAGGGGCAGCAGGCTGAGGGTAGCAGACACCAACAGAATCAACAAACTCATTTGTAAGGCCATTGATGTTGTGGGGGTGAAACTGGACTCTCTGACGGTGGTGTCTGAAAAGAGGATGCTGTCCAAGTTGCATCCCATCCACTCCGTAATGTACTGGTTAGGCACAGGAGTACATTCAGCCAGAGACTCATTCCACCAAGATGTAACACTGAGCATTATAGGAAGTCATTCCTACCTGTGGCCATCAAAATTTACAACTCCTCCGTCGGAATGTCAGACACCCTGAGCCAATAGGCGGGTCCTGGACTTATTTACTGGATTAACTTATTACTATTTAATTATGGTTTTATATTGCACTATTCTTGGTGGTGCAGCTGTAACGAAACCTAATTTCCCTCGGGATCTTGACCTCACAATCTACTTCACCTTGGTCTTACAGTTATTGTCTGCCTGCACAGCAATTCTCTGTAATTCTGCATTCTGTTATTGTTGTACCTTGTACTACCTCAATACACTGTTTAATAAAATGATCCATTTAGGTAACACCATACCAACTTTCTGATCCTTTGATTTATTCAGTGACAGAGAATGGAACAATAAGGATATTGAGGGATGCTGACACATCTTATAGTACAGATTCAGCCCCCGCTGGAATATTGTGCTCAGTTACATGTAGCTCACTGTATGAGGACATGAGAGATGACGAGAAGAGAATTACTTGAATAGTCACAGGGTTGGAAGACTTCAATTCCATGGAGATAATGGGAATTTGGGAACTGCTCCCATGGGGAGAGAGGATTAAGAAAGGATTTGATGGAGATGTTCTAACTCTCAAAAGGATTTCATGTGATGAAACAGTAATCTGTAGGAAAAATGAATCTTCCAGGACAAGACGTAAGAGTGGGTGAAAAGGGCAAATTGGAAAATGTTACCAAGCACAAATGAGAAGTTTCACAATTGTGGCTCTTTCCCAACTCCCCAAAGCACCTCCCATCCAGTGAAGAATCTTTGTGTCCGTGGGAACTGATGTAAGGAAGGGCATGAAGAGTTACAGGGAGAAGGCAGGAGATTGAGGCTCAGAGAGAAATGGATCAGCCATGATGAAATAGCAGAGCAGACAATGGCCAAATGGCCTAATTCCACTCCTTTACTGTATGGGTCTTATGGTAACGTAGAGAGTGCTGTAGTCAATGTCCAGCTAACAAGCTCCCACACATGGCAACGTGACCACATCATCTGCTTTAGTGAAGTTGATCCAGGGATAGTTTGATTTCGTTGTTTTCCCCCAGGTGGCACCATTGGTTTCTCACATTGACTGGGACAGCTGCAGAACATCGAGTTACATCAGATCATGTCCACACGACACACCCTCACTGCTCCAGTGGAACCACTCGGCCTGGAGTGAGGCTTCAACCCACAGCAATCGGACCCAGAGGTGTAACAAAAACATGTCAACATTCACTGCTTGATCTTCACTGCTGCAGCAGCAAGAGATCTGCAAACAATGGAGGCCCTGTACACGTGTTAACGGTTCTAAAAATCACTTAATACTTTATTTACAATTTTCAGTTTTACAAAGACAGAACCTATTGAAGATGTACAAAACAATACACCACTGAGCACATTTACAAGCAGCGCTATCACAAGAAAGCAGCATCCATCATCAAGAACCTCCCAGCACCCAGGCCATGCTCTCCTCTCACTACCACCATCAGGCAAGAGGTACAGGAGACTTTGGTCCCACGTCAACAGGCTCAGGAACAGTTATTACCCTGCAAATGGCAGGCCCCTGAATCAGTTAGTATACAGTGACATATATGTACTTTGATCAAAACCTCCTGACTTTTGAACTCAAGTCTCAACTAAAAGAAGCAAGCATTCCAAAAGCCTTCTTATCCACCTTACTGGCCTGTGTAGCCACTTCCATAGTGCTGTGAAATTTGATCCCAAGGTTTCTCTGCTCAGCAACACTGTTAATAATCTTGCCCTTAACAGTGTACTCCGTGTTTTCATTTGCCCTACCACAGTGCAACAGCTCTCATTTATCTGGGTTAATCTCCATCTGCCAATTCTCTGCCCATATCTGCAACTGATCTATATCGTGCTGTACTCTTTGCCAGTTTTCTACACTATCCACAACTCCACCAACCTTGGTATCATCTGCAAACTTATTAACCCACCTACCTACATTTTCATCCAGGTTGTTTATATACATTACAAACAGCAGAGGTCCCAGCACAGATCCCTGTGGAGCTGCACTAATTACAGACCTCCAGCTCAAACAAGTCCCTTCAACCACTAACCTCTTTTTTCTCAGTGCAAGCCAGTCCTGAATCCCAACAGCCAATTTGCTGTGCACCCCATGCAATTTAATCTTCTGGATTAGTGTCCCATGAGGGAATTCATCAAAAGCCTTACGAAAATCAACATAGGCAACATCCACTGCCCTACCTTCATCAATCACTTTTATCATCTTTTCAAAAAACTCAGTCAAGTTAGTAAGACTCGACCTACCCCTGACACACCCTTCCTAATTTGGCCTTTGGATTCCAAATGCTCATAAATCCTATCCCTCTGAATTTACACCAGCAATTTCCCTACAACTGACATGAGAGTCTCCGGTCTATAGTTCCCAAGATCTTCTCTTTTTCCCTTCTTAAACAGCGGTACAACATCAGCCACGTGCCAGTCCTCCAGGACCTCACCTGTGACTCGAGTGGACATGAAGATACTGGACAAGGCCCAAGCAATTTCATCTCCTGCCTCCTTCAATAACCTGTGGTACACACCATCAGGGACTGGGGACTTATCCACCTTAATACTCATTAGGAGACCCAACACCTCCACAACCGTGACCTCTAAATGCCGTAGCATATTTATACACTCAGCACTGATCTGCTGGTCATCCAAGTTCTTTTCTCAGGAGTCATTGTCTCAGTTCATCCTGAGCCTAGAACAGTAAACAGAGAACTATTTTTGAGGTTTTTTTTGAAACACCAACTAGTAATTAATTAATATAAACATAAACACTATAAATAACATGACATGATGTGACATGAAAATACCAACGGTAAGATATAAAATATTACAAATGGTTGCACTTAATGATTTCTATACTCTACCACACAGAGCTTTTAACTTTTCATTATAATTCCTGGCACATCTGGTTCTACACAAGTGGTTAATCTTGCTTGCAAGCTATCCTTAAACTCGAAATATTACTTATCCTGTATGAGACTGAGAAGTGATCTTTCAGATGTGTATAAAATTGAGGGCATTGATAGGATGGATGGACACAGTCTTTTTCCAAGTGTTGGGGAATCAAGAATCAGAGGGTAGAGGTTTATGGGGAGAGGGAAGAGATTTAATAGCAACTTGAGAGGCAACCTTTTCACACAAAGGGTGGGTGGTATCTCTGTGAAATGAGATTGCAGAGTAAGTCATTGAAGTGAGTACAATAAGAAATTTTAAAAGCCAGTTGAACAGCTCCATGGATAGGAAGGGGTTAGGAGGTTATGGATCAGCTCTGAAGGACTTTTTGATCAACATGGATCAGTTGGGCTGAAGGGCTCTTTCTGTGCTGCCCCAGTAAACATTGTCAATCCCCTTCCTTGGCTCCACCTATGTAAAGTGTTCAGCCAGTTAACTCTGGTCAGATTCCATTTCCACATATTCCTTTCACGATTGAGTCAAGATCTGATTTAATCTGTCCAAAAGGGGAAAGGGATTCATTTTTGACTTTGAGCTAAAAACTGTAACCCAGAGTGAGGGAGGCTAAGATCTAAAGATGAGATGACTGGTGACAATTGGAGAGGATGGTTTAACACGACGGTCACACTTTATTGTTCTCATTCGGCTGTTGAGCACATCTGGTCACATTAGTGGTTTCCTGTTTTCCTTTCTGCTCATTCTCTGCTTTGAGTTGTTGCTGTTCTACTGCACGTCATCACAAGGCTTTGAGAAACATAAATGGAAATGAAAGATACAGTCTGAGGCACATCAACCCAATGCTTTCTGAAGCATATGTGTTTACTGAAAACCTACATGGAAAGAGGTTAGAAATTCATTGTCCCCAATAATCACCAATTTATTAAAGTGAAAACTAATATTGACCTGAGGTTGGGAGGGGGTGGGGGAGAATCTTCCTGCAAGTTGAGATCAGAGGTGAACCAGACCTTTGGGACAATGTCAGCACCAGCATAAGATCAGACCAGCTTTCCAGCAAGGTGTGATTGACAAGAGAGTGGCTGAGTCTACAGAGTGAAACATTGCCTCACCTGCACCATGACAGTTACTGACGCCTGTTGCACTGATCATCACCCAATCTGCTCAGTTATCGAGCCACAGAGTCGGAGACTGAAACAGATCCTGAGCCTTCCAGGTGATGCAGTGATTAACATGAACTCCTCCAGTTCAGTGCACTGCATTCTGTGATCACTGTGCTCTCTGCCTCACTGGGAAATGGGTGAGGCTCTGTGGAAATTGTTGTAGGGTTTCTGGAGCCGTGCACACCTCTACTGACCTTGAAAACAAACCCAAGCCCAAACCCTGTGATATTCCCACCGTGGGAATGGTGAGAGACCATTTGGATTGTCAAGGCTGAGTCCTACAAGGTGACCCAGTCTTACACATTGTAGATTGAGCCTGGCCACAAAATGGGGAGAATCCTGGACATTGCTGAGCCAAGCCTACCCAATGGGTTGCACAAGATGCATTTGTAGTTCTGTGTTCTATTTTGGCTGCTGTACTAAAGGAAAATTGTGATTAAACTGGATGGATCACCGAAAATATCTATAAGGATATAGCCAGGATTGTGGGACTGAGTTACAGCATGGGACTTTATTCCTTGAGACTGAGAGGTGAAGATATAGATGCATAGAAAACCATGAGGGGCAGAGATAGGGTGAATGTCTTTAGTCCTTCCCCCAGGGGTGGGTTATCATGAACTATACACAGAGGTTTACGGTGAGAGGATAAAGATTTAATAGGAACTTGAGGGTCAACGTTTTACAGAATGGGTGATCCGTCAGTGGAATGAGCTGCCAGAGGAAGTGGTTGAGGCAAGTACAATAACAGCTTTTAAAAGACAATTGGACCATTACACGGATTGGGAAGATTTTGAAGGTTACAGGCCAGAAGCTGGCAAAGGGGACGAGCTTGCCGGGGGCACCATATCAGCATGGACCATATGGGGGGAGTGGGGAGGGGGTGAGGTGAACAGAAAACACACACTGTCAATAATGCTGAAGGTCACAATGCTTGTTCACTCATACAATCAGCCGGTCTCTACTAGTTACCCCTCTCCTTCAGTTACCTCGTTGCCTGTGGTCAATGTTCCCTCTGACTTGTAATGACCTGTGCTCAAAAATCCTGAGCTGTGTGATTTTTTGCCCAGTGACAACGTGTACGCACTGAAATTTTAAGTGGAAGTAAACTGAAAGCTATTCTAAGGATAATAAATGATCAAGTCCAGTTTGTTGTTCAACGCTTAAAAGAAATGAAATAAAATAACTGTCAACACACACAGGGACTCAGCAGGCCAGGCAGCTTCTATGGAAAAGAGGAGAGTCGACGTTTCGGGCTGAATCCCTTCGGAGAGTCCTGCTCGGATTTCAAAGATGCATTTAATGTCAAAGAAATGTATACGATATACATCCTGAAATTCTTTTTCTTTGCAACCATTCACAGAAACAGAGGAGTGCTCCAAAGAATGAATGGCATTTAAATGTTAGAACATTTCTTTTTCTCTTTGTTTTTAGACAGGGATGTCAAGGGGGGAAGGGTTAAGGGGAGGGGGGAGGGCTGATATTATATCATTCTATTATTCCTTCATTCCATGTAACTATCTTAAAAATTGAATAAAAAAATTTGAAAAAAATGATAGAACCCCAAAGCCCCCCTGGCTCCCCCCTCCCACGTGTAAGCAGCAGCAAAGCAACGACCCCTCCCCACCGGCAAAAAGAGCATCGGCACCCCCACCGAGGACTCAAGCGTGCAGCAAAGCATCAATAAAATACAGACTTGCAGAATCCCAAAGACTACTCGTTCACCGGGTAATTCAACATACCACAGGCTCTCTCCCTCCCAAATAAGGGAAAAAGAGATGTCTCCGTTTCTCAGCGAGAGGGGAGACATAACAAACAACTCACTGATTTACGATGTTAGAAGTCCGTTGCGTCGCTTTTTCCGAGCTCTGTGCCCAAAGAACTCGGGTCTCCCGTCTCCCACAACACAGCGACTTCCTGCAGAGGCACCGGTCTCGAGTTCACCCGCATCCAGGGCCACGGAATCCCGAAACTCTGAGGGAGAGCTAATCTTCTAGGCCGCGTCCTTGGTATATTGAGTAACGGCCAGTCGTGAGACCCTGAGAGTGGGTCCCATTCCCGCAAAGAACCGAAGTCAGCGTGTAAATCCAGATCAGGGTCTTCAAAAGAACGCAGAAAGGGAAAAATAGAGACATTAAAGATAGAAATAGAACTGTTTCCGAGATATCAAAGATAGAAATAGAGCTGTTTTTGAGATATCAAAGATAGAAATAGAGCTGTTTGAGATATTAAAAATAGAAATGGAGCTGTTTCCGAGATATCAAAGATAGAAATAGAGCTGATTCCGAAAGGAGTCGCCGTTAGACGCATTCTCCCCTAAGCTCCTCTTTCTGTATTTCCAGCATCTGCAGATTTTCTCCTGCTTGTGGTTTAAATAACAGTCAAGAACTTTGATCTCCTCTGGGTTGGACCGTTTTCACTCTCATCCATCTTAACTCTCAGAAGACATACAGTATCTATCAGGCCTATAGCGGGTTCTGAAGGATTTTCTCGCCGGAGCTATTGCAAACCGTCCTATGTGATTTGCTTGCTAAATGGCGCTTTAAAAAGTCAAGTTTACAAATATCACTCCACTTTTTCCCACTTGGAAATTCTCCAGCCACTTTTGCATTGCGACAATGCAGGCAGGTAACACCAGTTTCTGTATTGTACATAAATATTTCTCGTAGCTGCACGTTCCTGACCTCATGAACTTTCAGAGCAACAGTTTCTACTGTTTCATTAAACCATTCCGCTTTAAATGAACTAGTAGTTCTTTTGCGCTTCAGGCCTTTTGTTTCTTTGGAATTCGACAGAGTGAATCAATAAATTCTTCAGTAAAAACCGTATACACACCAGTTCCAAAATCTGCAGACAAGTCATCACCATCTCCACGTTGTCAACAATTTAACAGCCAATGAGGTACAGGGTGACAACCTTCCGTGCACAGTTTAAATTTCTTTGTGCACGGGTAGTAGAAGATGTGAGTGCACACACACATCAGTGCGAACATTGCGCGGTGTTTAGATCTGTTCTCTTTTGTTTTGTGGACCTTGCAGTTTGTTAGTTTGCAGTTTTTAAATAAAATATCGGTTATTTTCCACTGCTCTGCATCTCCTGACAAAGGTGATTAGGAACACCGATACCCGAAAGTTCCCTTCCATGTCGCTCCCGACCTTCGTCCTGAAACCTAGTGCAGCTCCCTCGTAATCACTGGGTCTGAACCCTGGAATTACCGCCCCAAAAGCACCGTGAGGTCCTCTTTACCAGAAGAACTGACACCGTTCAAGCAGGCGGTTCACTCCCGCCTTATCAAAGGCATGAACGGTCCAACAAAACTGACCACGTCGCCGAATCTTCTGAACTCAATGAGTCCAAAGTGTTATGAAACACACACAACATGTGAGACGAACTCAGTAGGTCAGGCAGTATCTCCCGAGAGAAATAAAACGACAAGTTGCGGACAGAGGTCCTGATGAAAGATCTCGGCCAGAAACGTCGGGAATTTAGCTCCTAGTGTGATCACCCATAGCGGTGACATCAAGCAGAAGGTTCTAGACAAAGAACGATCCAAGCAAGACCGCAACGGTGGAGCTGGCGGAAGATGAAGACACAACGACAGTGAAAGCGGTGGAAGGCCCCAGCGGTGAAGGGTCCCAGTCACTGGACCCTGACTGATCTGTCAAGGACCGTGTGGTAGCTGCCCATGGATCGGCCTCCCCACTTTAAACAAGGTCACACACAGGTGTTCTCCATTATGGGAGTTAACCCTAACATCCCGGAGACGACCCCTCAGGAGAACATTATGTTCAAAGTTCAAAGTAAATGAACTATCTAAGTACGGATAAACAATCCTGAGGTTCATTATGTTGCTGACACTGACAGTGAATACAATGAAGCACAATCGAATCGATGAAAAATCACGCACAGCGAAGACGGACAAACAACCAGTGTGCAAAAGACAACTAATTGAGCAAATACAAAAAATAGAAAAAACTAAAGAATAATAATAAATAAACAAACAATAAATGTCGAGAACATGAGTTTAAAAATCCTTGAAAGTGAGTCCATTGGTTGTGGGAATAATGTTGGGGGAGTGAGGTGAGTGAAATTATCCCCATTGTTTCAGGAGCCTGATGGATGAGGGGTAATAACTGTTCCTCATCCTGGTAATATGGGACCTGAGGCTGCTTTACCTCCCTCCTGATGGCAGCAGCGAGAAGAGTACGTGGCCTTTCACTTCAACCTGATGGCATGATTTCTCCTTCCGGTAAACCAATTCTCCCCATTCCTATATTCCCCTGTCTGACCTTTAACCTCATCACCCTCCTATTGCTGGCTCGTGTGTTCCCTCCTCCTTTCCTTTCACCTTTGGTCCACTCTCCTCTGCTATCGGATTACTTCTTATCCGACCTTTCCTGCCCACCTGGCTTCACCTATCACCTTCCAGCCAGACTCCTTCCCCTCCTCCCATCTTTTACTTCCGGCATCTCCCCCTTCCGTCTCAGTCCTGAAGAACAATCTTGGCCCGAAACGTGGACAGTTTAATCATCTCTATGGATGCTGCCTGACCTGTTGAGTTCCTGCAGCATCTTGTGTGCGTTGCTGGTTAATGGAAGCTGCTTTCCTGCGACAGGCGGAGTTGCGAAGCCCCGTCCATTTCACTCCGGGGAAAGCTATTGCCTGAGTTGTAACAAATGGTTTTAGTTTCAATAAACCTGAGCACGTCTGTCCCACACTGACCCCGTCAGCTGTTCTCTCGGCACCTATTCAGTGAATGACGGGAACAAGGGACACTGCAGAGTCTCAGCCTTTTCCAACGATGCCGGATCATAGTAGACGGGGCCAAGGGTAAACACAAGAGATTGTGCAGATGCTGGAAATCCAGACAAAATGCTGGAGGAACTCAGCAGGCCAGGCAGCATTTATGGAGAGGAATAAGGAGCTGACGTTTCGGGCAGACGTTTTATTTTGATGGCTCTGGGCCTGTCCTCACTGGAGTTTGGAAGAACGAGGAGAGATATCTTTGTGTAATGTTAAATGGCGTGGATAGTGTAGATGAGGAGAGGATGTTTCCTGTAGTGGGGGAGTCTACACAGCCTCAGAGTACAAGGACCTCCTTTTAGAACAGAGATGAGGAGGAATTTCTTCAGCCGTCGATCTGAGATGTTGACACACCGCCGGTCTTCAATCGGGAGCCACCGTGTCGGCTGTCCTAAGGAAGTTATTGTTGACAGATCCCGGTTGACAATGTCCGCTCCGAGATCTGGGAGCTTCGACTCCGGCAACTGGTCATTTCCACTATTCCGCCGAGCCTGCGGTGCAGGGCCCGCAGATTGCGGAAGGTGGACATCTCCCTTCTGCGGGTTTGGTCCCGACACTCCCCACAGGTTAAAACAATAGCCATCAAAGGGTTAATGTTGGGTTGTTGAGGCCGGAACCCCACCCGCTCCCGGGACCCGAGACTGGATGAGTATCACTGCGGAGTTGTGAAACTCACTGACAGTGGCCGAACATTCGCCCCGTGAACTCAACGTCCCTCAACAGTTTAACACAGCCCGCAGCACCATGCGGTTTACAGAGGCTCCTGGAGTGTGCGGTCTCGCTATTTTCGCTTACCTCTCTGCTGTTACCGGTGAGAATCCCCACGGTTAACCATCGCGGTTCTGCCTTGTAGCGTTTATTTGGGATGTAGGCGTGTCTGAGGAATTATCTGGGATAATCCGCCCGTTCAGTGAACCAGATCCGTAACTCCCGTGTGTTCAGCACTTGGTGTTTGGAAATTGGGTTTGTGTCAATAACATAACCACAGGAAAGTTTTCCAAATAAGCTCCATGGGCCGATCGGCCTCCTGCGCTGTCTGATTCGAATCAGAATCGCTGTTGACTGAATCAGAACTGTCCGGGTAATCCCGGGGCAGGAATGCAGCCGATTCTCCCCGGGATGGACCCGCACCTGTTCCACAACATCCCGACCCCGGCGCTGTCCACCTGTCAGTGTTTAACGGTGACGGGAAGGTACAGAATTATCGCGCCGCTGATCCTTCCCCGGGGACCGGTGGATCGTAACACTGGATGTCCCGTACTGGGACTGTTGTTGGGGAACGGCTCAGACTCAATGGGCCGGAGAACAGAAAGATCCCACATTAAACCCAGCGGGTCCAAGATCATTACAGCGCGGTGGTCAGATGTGTGAAACACCGACAGGATTTATTTCAGTTAGTTACACTCTGCAGCCCAAACAGTACTGTACTTGCGTTTATTGTTTAAATGTCGCCACTTTATATTACAACAATTCCCATTTCCACCTTCAGCCGCTCTAACACTGAGGGTGCATCAGGACAGAGTGAATGGAACCGCCGGCCAGTCCGTGCTCCTGCCCGTCTCTTACACAGTCCCGGACCCACACGGGTATCTGCGGATCACATGGACCAGAGGCGGGAACGCTAGTGTATGTGTGGAATATACCTGCTTCTCGGGGCAAGAATGTCACCTCAATGACGGTAGATCGTTCATCACTGTCTCAAAGACCCTTCGCCAGAAGTCAATATTGAGGCGCAGAGGAGGCGAGGGCGGGTTGGATGGGAGAAAGGCCGTTCTAGAGTTCCAACAGTCCGCTCTCTGAGAAAGAAATGGACACGGAGGCACTGGCTGCAGACGAGGAGTTCAGCGGCTTATTGGGCTAAATTATTAAATTAAAATGATGGGAAAAGATGTGGGTGAGGTCAGAAGCTGAGGACCGATCGCTCGGGAAAGGAGAGGGGAAGATCAGTCTCGAATCCAGACTGTAGATGGTGAGAATGCGGCGGAGGGAGGGGGTTTGGGGGGAGTTGGGACTTGTCAGTGTGGAAAGTGAAGAGGCAAAGGAAACCCAGGAGCGGCTTTGTTGAGGTTTACAGTCGTTCGCTTTGGAAAGGAGGGGACACGTTGTCTGTGTCAGCACCGAATGTTACAGAGGATAAAGTGGAATTGTGGATCACGACAGCTCTGAGACAGGTTGTTGTAGAGAGAGGTCAGGGTTATGCATGTTGAATTGAATTGACTTTATTTCTTACATCCTTCACATACATGAGGAGTAAAAATCTTTACGTTACGATTCCATCTAAACGTGCAATGTGCAATCATAGTAATTTGTAATAAATAGAACAGTCAATGTAATATAGAGTACACTCAAGTCAGCGTGAGTTCATCAGTCTGATGGCCTGGTGGAAGAAGCTGTCCCCGAGCCTGTTGGTTCTGGCTTTTTTGCTGCGGTACCGCTTCCCGGATGGTAGCAGCTGGAATAGATTGTGGTTGGGATGACTCGGGTCCCCAATGATCCTACTCTCAACATGGGACAAAAGTATTGCAAGGAGAAATTTCAACGTAAATTTATTATCAAAGGACGTGTATGTTACCAGCTGCTACCCTGAGATTCGCTTCCTTAGACATTGGAACAAAGATATGGAATAGAATCAATGATGAACTGCACACAGAGACAAACAAACAACCGATTGCAGAAGAAGAAAAATTGCAAATAACTAAAAATATGTAAACACAAACAAATAAATAGCTAAATCAACAAACAAACACAACGCTGAGGCCATGAGTTGTGGAGTCCTTGAAAGTGAGTCCATAGGTCGCTGGGTAGTCGGAACCCACCCGTGATCCAGGGTGGTTCTGAAATGTAAATGGTGGATATTCAGTTGGAATTCACGTGGGATCAGTTGGAGCTCAGTTTGCAGGAGAGAGATGTTACTGGGTGAAGACACACGGCTTTGGTCAAAGACAAGAAAGGAAAGATGAATCACTGAAGGTGAACACAGTAAAGCCCATTGGAGAGTGAAGGGGAACGCCTTCAATTCCACATTACTGGAAGAGAAGTGACAGTGAACTCAACAGTGAATTTAAAATAAACTGCTTATACTGGACGTCCAGACAAGAAGAGAAAACTCTGGAAACTCTCTGAATGTCGGGCAGCGTCCGTGGAAAGAGGAGCAGTGTTGATATTTCAGGTTGAAGTTGCTTCAGCAAAACTCGGAGAGAAAATACATAAGAACATTAGAAAGCTTTTGAGAAGAACAGGCCATTCGGCCCAACCAAGCTTGCCAGATTCCTCTTCACACGGTGTGTTGAAATAACTATTGAGTTAATAACATTCAGCAGAATTTGGAAAGCCAGAGCAACACACACAAAATGTGGAGGAACTCAGCAGGTCAGGAGGCATCTATGCAGATGAAAGATCAGCCGATGTTCCGGGTCAAGATCGTTCTTCGGAACTCGTTATTCCTCTCCATAGGTGCAGTCCAACATGTCGAGTTCCTCCAGCGTTACCTTGGTATTATGTTGGAGAGAGAGTGGAGGGGAGATGGACAGGCCAGACAAAATATCTCTGATAGAGTGAGGCTAGGGTGGTCTTGGGGATAAATGGTGAAAACCCTCTGTAAGTGGAGTCACAGACACTCAGGAAAATTATAACAAAAACTTTTTGACATGGGGGCAGTTGATGACGGAGAGTAAAAAATAAAGAGGTTATGAAAAGTAGTGTAGTTCGAGTCTGGCAGCCCAGACTATGCTGACAAAGAGAGAAACTCTGAGCAAATATTGAGGCGAACGATTTACCACCGCACTACCCAGTTCCGGGCAGGTTTTGTTCGGTTGCTGAGAAATTTATAGCGCAGAAAACACGGACAGGAACTAGCGGCAGCGTGAGCATTCATTGGGGGGATTATTGCTTAAAATTTTGCTGAGCCATTCCTCTCCAGCTCCAATGCTTGCTATTCCATAAGACCATAAGATATAGGAGCAGAATTAGGCCATTTGGCCCACAAAGGGCTGTGAAGTTCAACTTAGGAATGCTGTGTCAGCCAATCAGGGTGGTGGAATTGGGAGAAAGTTCTAGAAAAGGCTGAGCACAGAGAGAAATGTGACAGACACTGGAGGGGTTCCTGCTCTTTTTGGCGGGACCTGAGAAAGGACAGGAGGAAAATTAGCTGAGGATGTTGTCCCTGTTGCACAACGTGGTTTGTGCAGATAAAAAACTCCAAGGAGGAAGGGCCAATAGGGAGTCCATTTGTTCGAGATGGATGTCAAGTGACGTTGGTGATGTAGTGTGTGCTTTCATGCAGGCCGTGAGTCCAGGGCATGAGTTAAAGACAACTACAAGATGAGCTCCAATTGGACTGGGTTATCTGTAATGGGCCCTTTTATTTGATGTTTTCTTTTCTTTTTCCTACTATCTATTCGATAAAGCTGAAATTACCCTTCCTTTATAAACGTATGCTATGTACGATCTGTTATTTCTTGCCAATGGAAAATTGTGTGTGAGCAGTATTTACACAGTATTCACTCAGATTGGGGTTTGGATGATCAAAAGATCCCAACCTCCCAGTTTGCTGGGACCCAAGTCATACTGACCCGAGACTTAGAGTTCGAGAAAGGTGGTTTTCTCACTGCAGAGTCCAGGGGCTGTTATTGTGGGGCTAACGAGGCATGTTTCTAGAGTCACCCGGTAAAGAAGGGTTTCATATACATAAAACTTGACCTTCATAACTGCCTGTGCCAAAGAATTCCAAGAGATTCACCACTCTCACGCTGAAGAAGTTCCTCCTCATCTCCATTTACAAAGGATGCCCCTCTATTCTGAGGCTGTACCCTCTGATCTTAGACTGTCCCACAACAGGAAACAGCCTCTCCACATCCACTCTATCAAGCCTTTATGCCATTCGATAGGTTTAAATGAGGTTACCCATCATTCTTCTGAATTCTAGTGAATACAGGCCCAGAGCCATCAAATATTCTTCATATCACAAGCAATTCAATCCTGGAATAATTTTTGTTATTGGAACTCTCTCCAGTTTCAGAACATCCGTCAGCAGTTTCAACATAACATCTTTGCTTTTATAATCTAGTCCTCTTGAAATGAATGCTAACATTGCATTTGCCTTCCTCATCACAGACTCAACCTGTACACTAGCTTTCAGGGAATCCTGTACAAGGACTCCCAAGTCCCTTTGCACCTCATTTTTTGTATTTTTTCTCCATTTAGCAAATAGTCAACTTTTTCATTTCTTCTATCAAAGTGCATGACCATACACTTTCCCACACTGTATTCCATCTGCCGTTTCTTTGCCCATTCTCCTAATCTAAGTACTTCCGCAGCCTCTCTACCTCTTCAAAACTTCCTGCCGCTCCACCTATCTTTGTATTCTCAGCAAACTTTGTAAAAAAGCCATCAATTCCATCATCCAAATCATTAACATAACATAAGAAGAATTGGTCCCAACACAGAACTCTGTGGAACATCACAAGTCACAGGCAGCCAACCGGAAAGGGCCCCTTTAATTCCAACACTTTGCCTCCTGCCAATCAGCCACTGCTTTATCCATGCTAGAATCCTTAGTGTAATACCATGGGATTGTAGCTTTTTAAGCAGCCTCATGTGTGGTACCTTGTCAAAGACTTTCTGAAAATGCAAGTACACAGCTTCAACCAATTCTCCTTTGTTTATCCTGCTTGTTGTTTCATCAAAGAATTCCAACAGATTTGTCGGCAAGATTTTCCCTTGAGGAAACAATGCTGACTGTGGTCTATTTTATCATGTGTTTCCAGGTACCCTGAGACCTCATCTTTAATAATCATCTCCAGTACCTTCCCAACCACTGAAGTAGTGTAATCAGACTATATTTTCCTTTCTTCTGCCTCACCTTCATCTTGAAGTGTGGAGTGACATTTGCAATTTTCCGGCCATCCGGAATGATTCCAGAATCTACTGATTTTTGAAATACCATTACCAATGCCTCTACGATCTCTTCAGCCACCTCGTTAAGAACTCTGGAGTGCACACCATATGGTCCAGGTGATCTATCTACTTTCAGTCCTTTCAGTATTAACCATATAACATATATAACCACATAACAATTACAGAATGGAAACAGGCCATCTCGGCCCTTCTAGTCCATGCTGAACGCTTACTCTCACCTGGTCCCACTGACCCGCACTCAGCCCATAACCCTCCATTCCTTTCCTGTCCATATACCTATCCAATTTTACTTTAAGTGACAATACCGAACCTGCCTCTACCGCTTCTACTGAAAGCTCATTCCACACAGCTACCACTCTCTGAGTAAAGAAATCCCCCCTCGTGTTACGCTTAAACTTTTGCCCCCAACTCTCAACTCATGTCCTCTTGTTTGAATCTCCCCTACTCTCAATGGAAAAAGCCTATCCACTTCAACTCTATCTATCCCCCTCATAATTTTAAATACCTCTATCAAGTCCCCCTTCAACCTTCTACGCTCCAAAGAATGAAGACCTAACTTGTTCAACCTTTCTCTGTAACTTAGGTGCTGAACCCCAGGTAACATTCTAGTAAATCTTCTCTGTACTCTCTCTATTTTGTTGACATCTTTCCTATAATTCAGTGCCAGAACTGCACACAATACTCCAAATTTGGCCTTACCAATGCCTTGTACAATTTTAACATAACATCCCAACTCCTATACTCAATGCTCTGATTTATAAAGGCCAACATGCCAAAAGCTTTCTTCACCACCCTATCCACATGAGATTCCACCTTCAGGGAACTATGCACCATTATTCCTAGATCACTCTGTTCTACTGCATTCTTCAATGCCCTACCATTTACCATGTATGTCCTATTTGGATTATTCCTACCAAAATGTAGCATCTCACACTTATCAGCAATAAATTCCATCTGCCATCACTCAACCCACTCTTCTAACTGGCCTAAATCTCTCTGCAAACTTTGAAAACCTACTTCATTATCCACAACGCCTCCTACCTTAGTATCATCTGCATACTTACAAATCCAATTTATCACCATCATCCAGATCATTAATGTATATGACAAACAACATTGGACCCAATACAGATCCCTGAGGCACACCACTAGTCACCGGCCTCCAACCTGACAAACAGTTATCCACCACTGCTCTCTGGCATCTCCCATCCATCCACTGTTGAATCCATTTTACTACTTCAATATTAATACCTAATGATTGAACCTTCCTAACTAACCTTCCATGCGGAACCTTGTCAAACGCCTTACTGAAGTCCATATAGACAACATCTACTGCTTTACCCTCGTCAACTTTCCTCGCAACCTCTTCAAAAAATTCAATAAGATTTGTTAAACATGACCTTCCACGTGCAAATCCATGCAGATTGTTCCTAATCAGACCCTGTCTATCCAGATAATTATATATACCATCTCTAAGAATACTTTCCATTAATTTACCCACCACTGATGTCAAACTGACAGGCCTATAATTGCTAGGTTTACTCTTAGAACCCATTTTAAACAATGGAACCACATGAGCAATATGCCAATCCTCTGGCATCATCCTTGTTTCTAATGCCATTTGAAATATTTCTGTCAGAGCCCCTGCTATTTCTACACTAACCACCCTCAAGTTCCTAGGGAATTTCCTGTCAGGACTCGGAAATTTATCCACTTTTATATTCCCTAACAGCACCAGTACTTCCTCTTCTTTAATCATCATAGTTTCCATAACTTCCCTACTTGTTTCCCTTACCTTACACAATTTAATATCCTTCTCTTTAGTGAATACCGAAGAAAAGAAATTGTTCAAAATCTTCCCCATCTCTTTCGGCTCCACACATAGCTGTCCACTCTGATTCTCTAAGGGACCAATTTTATCCCTCACTATCCTTTTGCTTTTAATATAACTGTAGAAACCATTTGGATTTATTTTCACCATACTTGCCAAAGCAACCTCGTATCTTCTTCTAGCTTTTCTAATTTCTTTCTTATGATTCTTCTTATGTTCTTTATATTCCTCGAGCACCTCATTTACTCCATGCTGCCTATATTTATTGTAAATATCTCTCTTTTTCCAAAACAAGTTTCCATCCCTTGAAAACCATGGCTCTCTCAAACTTTTAACCTTTCCTTTCAACCTAACAGGAACATAAAGATTCTGTACCCTCAAAATTTCACCTTTAAATGACCACCATTTCTCTATTACATCTTTCCCATAAAACAAATTGTCCCAATCCACTCCTTCTAAATCCTTTCACATCACCTCAAAGTTAGCCTTTCTCCAATGAAAAATCTCAACCCTGGGTCCAGTCCTATCCTTCTCCATAATTATATTGAAACTAATGGCATTGTGATCACTGGACACGAAGTGCTCCCCAACACATACCTCCGGCTCCTGACCTATTTCATTCCTTAACAGAAGATCCAACACTGCCCCTTCTCCAGTTGGGACTTCTATTTACCACTGCAAAAAACTATTGTGCACACATTTTACAAACTCCAAACCATCTATCTATTTTACAGTAGGGCTTCCCAGTCTATGTGTGGAAAATTAAAATCTCCCACAATCACAACCCTGTGCTTACTACAAATATCTGCTATCTCCTTGCAAATTTGCTCCTCCAATTCTCATTCCCCATTAGGTGGTCTATAATACACCCCTGTAAGTGTTACTGCACCTTTCCCATTCCTCAATTCCACCCAAATAGCCACCCTAGACGAGCACTCTAATCTATCTTGCCAGAGCACCGCTGTAATATTTTCTCTGACAAGCAATGCAACACCTCCCACTCTTGTCCCTCCAATTCTATCACACCTGAAGCAACAAAATCCAGGAGTATTTAGTTACCAATCACACCCCTCCTGCAACCATGTTTCACTAATAGCTACAACATCATATTTCCGGGTATCAATCCATGCTCTAAGCTCATCCACATTCCTTACAATGCTCCTAGCATTAAAATAAATGCATTTAAAAAATACTCCACCTCTTCCTATCTGTTTATCTCTAACAGTACAAAGAACTTTACTGTCTTTTTCTTCCTTCTCCCATACATCTGTTCCTACACTCTGGTTCCCCTCCCCCCTCATATCTAGTTTAAATCCACTGGAGCCTCTCTAGCAAACCTACCTGCAAGGATATTTGTCCCCCTCCAGTTCAGGTGTAAACCGTCCCGCCGGAACAGGTCCCACCTTCCCTGGAAAACTGCCCAATTATCTATAAATCTGAAGCCCTCTGTCCTGCACCATGTTGAGCCATGTGTTGATCTGCACTAACTTACTATTTCTAAACCCACCTGCACATGGCACTGGTAGCAATCCTGAGATTACTATCCTGGAGATCCTGTCCTTAAACTTGGCACCTAGCTCCCTAAGCTCACCTTTCAGGACCTCCTCACTCTTCATACCCACGTCATTGGTCCCTACATGGACCACGACATCTGGCTGCTCACCCTCCCTTGAGAATACTGAGAACTCGATCCGAGATATCCCGGACCCTGGGACCAGGGAGGCAACAGACCATCCGGGATTCTCAATCTCTTCCACAGAAACTCATATCTGTCCCCCTAACTATTGAATCCCCTATCACTACTGCTCTCCTCTTTTCCTTCCTTCCCTTCTGAGCTGAGGGTCCAGTCTCGGTGCCAGAGACACAGCCACTGCAACTTGTCCCTGGCAGGTCGTCCCCACCAACAGTATCCAAAACGGTATTCTTATTATTGATTGGAACGGCCACAGGGGTGCTCTGCTCTTCTTGTCTATTCCCCTTCCCTCTCCTGATATTCACCCAACTACCTGTCTCCTGACTCCTAGGGGTGACTATCTCCCTGAAACTCCTGTCTATTTCTGCCTCTGCCTCCCGAATGATCCGAAGTTCATCCAGCTCCAGCTCCAGTTCCCTAACACGGTTTGTCAGGAGCTGCAGCTGGATGCACCTTCTGCAGATGTAGTCATTAGGGACAGTTGTGCTCACCCTGACTTCCCACATGCTGCAAACGGAGCACTCAACTGCCCTAACTGCTGCCTCCATTACCTACTCCTAATCTAATTAGATTAATTAAAGGAGATTACCCGGCTTTACCTCACCTGGAGTGAAGCTGGTACTTTGCCTCTGCTCGCTATTTAAATTCTCCCGCTGCCTCACGGGCTGACCTTTACGCTCTGGCGCAGTTGTGCCCCGTTCAACCTCGCCTCTGCATGATCGCGCCGAGGTCTGATTGAGCCAAAGCCGACCCACTCTGCCTCAGTCCACTCCGACGATGGCCGCTGTATATGGCGGTCTTTCTTTTTAAACCTTTGGCGCCTACATCACGCACCTGCGCAGTCTAGCCTCTTTGCCGCGATCAGTTAAAAAACCAGCTTCTCTCCGAGCTTCTTTTACCTCTTCCCTCTCCGCCTCTTGCTGCGATTTAAAATAGTGAAGAAGGTTATCGTAGATCACACAGTGATGTCGATCATTTGGGAAAGTGACTGAGAAGTGGCAAATAGATTTCAATACAGATAAATATAAGGTATTGGATGCATTTTGGAAAGTCAAACCAGTGTGGGACTGGTATTCTGAATGGTCGGACACCAAAGAGTGTAATGGAAAAGAGAGATATTCCAAGTACCTTCTCTCTAGTAATGGTAACTTCACTCACTTCATGACCCCTGACACCTGGAACTTCCACCACACTGCGAGTGAAGATTGATGCAAAATACTTATTCAGTTTGTCCAGCAATTCTTTGTCCCACATTACTACCTCCCCAGCATCATTTTCCAGTGGTCTGATATCCACTCTCGCATCTCTTTTACACTTCTTGTGTCTGTAGAAACTTTTGGTATCCTCTTTAATATTATTGGCTAGGTTCCTTTCATATTCCACTTTTACCTTCTTAATGACTTTTTTAGTTGCCTTCTGTTGTTTTTTAAAAACTTACCAATACCCTAAGTTCCTACTAATTTTTGCTCTATTATATGCCTTCTCTTTGGCCTTTATGTTGGCTTTAACTTCTCGTTTGCCATGGTTGTGACAGCTTTCCTTCTGAGTACTTCCAAGGACCGCAAATGTAGTAATCTCGGGATTACTGCCTGTGCCACGCGACAGTGAGAGTAGGAATGGAATGAGGTGGAGGATAAATGCGTGGCTGAGGGATTGGAGCAAGGGGTAGGGATTCAAGTTTCTGGATCATTGGGACCTCTTTTGGGGCAGGTGTGACCTGTACAAAAGGGATGGGTTGCACTTGAATCCTAGGGGAACCAATATCCTGGTGGGGAGATTTGCTAAGGCTACTGGGGAGACTTTAAACTAGAATGGTTGGGGGATGGGAATCAAATTGAAGAGTCTAGGAGAGAGGAGGTTAGTTCACAAAAAGAGAAATCTTGTAGACATTGTATGAGGTAGGATAGGCAGGTGATAGAGAAAGAGAGCACTCAAGCCGAAGATGTAGGGGAAAAAGGAAGAAAAAGAAGACAGTAGAGTTCTTTGTACTGTTAGGGATAAACAGAGAGTAAGAGGTGGAGAATTTCTTAAATGCATTTGTTTTAATGCTAGGAGCATGGTAAGAAAGGTGGATGAGCTTAGAGCATGGATTGATACCTGGAAATAGGATGTTGCAGCTATTAGTGAAACATGGTTGCAGGAAGGGTGTGATTGGCAACTAATTATTCCTGGATTTTGTTGCTTCATGTGTGATAGAATCGGAGGAACAAGGGAGGGAGGTGTTGCATTGCTTGTCAGAGAAAATATTACAGCCCTGCTTTGGCAGGCTACTTTAGAGGGCTCGTCTAGGGAGGCTATTTGGGTGGAATTGAGGAATGGGAAAGGTGTAGTAACACTTATAGGAGTGTATTATAGACCAGCTAATGGGGAGCGAGAATTGGAGGAGCAAATTTGTAAGGAGATAGCAGATATTTGTAGGAGCACAAGTTTGTGATTGTGGGAGATCTGAATTTTCCACATGTAGACTGGGAAGCCGATTCTGTAAAAGGGCTGGATGGTTTGGAGTTTGTAAAATGTGTGCAGGATAGTTTCTTGCAGCAATACATAGAGGTATCAACTAGAGAAGGGGAAGTGTTGGATCTGCTGTTAGGGAATGAGATAGGTCAGGTGACGGAGGTATGTGTTGGAGAGCACTTTGGGTCCATGATCACAATGCCATAAGTTTCAATATAATTATGGAGAAGGATAGGACTGGACCCAGGGTTGAGATTTTTGGTTGGAGAAAGGCTAACTGTGAGGAGATGCAAAAGGATTTCGAAGGAGTGGATTGGGACAATTTGTTTTATGGGAAGGATGTAATAGAGAAATAGAGCCCATTTTAAGGTGAAATTTTGAGGGCACAGTATCTTTATGTTCCTGTTAGGTTGAAAGGAAAGGTTAAAAGTTTGAGAGAGCCATGGTTTTCAAGGGATATTGGAAACTTGTATCAGAAAAAGAGAGATATCTACAATAAATATAGGCAGCATGGAGTAAATGAGATGCTCAAGGAATATAAAGAATGTTAAAAAAAATCTGAAGAAAGAAATTAGAAAAGCTAAAAGAAGATATGAGGTTGCTTTGGCAAATAAGGTGAAAATAAATCCGAAGGTTTTCTACAGTTATATTAATAGCAAAAGGCTAGTGAGGGATAAAATTGGTCCCTTAGAGAATCAGAGTGGACAGCTATGTGTGGAGCCGAAAGAGATGGGGGAGATTTTGAACAATTTCTTTTCTTCAGTATTCACTAAGGAGAAGGATATTGAATTGTGTAAGGTAAGGGAAACAAGTAGGGAAGTTATGGAAATTATGACGATTAAAGATGAGGAAGTACTGGCACTTTTAAAGAATATAAAGTGTATAAGTCTCCAGGTCCTGACAGGATATTCCCTAGGACCTTGAGAGAGGTTAGTGTAGAAATAGCTGGGGCTCTGACAGAAATATTTCAAATGTCATTAGAAATGGGGATGGTGCTGGAGGATTGGCATATTGCTCATGTGGTTCCATTGTTTAAAAAGGGTTCTAAGAGAAATCCTAGCAATTACCGACCTGTAAGTTTGATGTCAGTCGTGGGTAAATTAATGGAAAGTATTCTTAGAGATGTTATATTTAATTATCTGGATAGACAGGGTCTGATTAGGAACAGTCAACATGGATTTATGTGTGGAAGGTCATATTTGACAAATCTTACTGAATTTTTTGAAGAAGTTACTAAGAAACGACGAGGGTAAAGCAGTGGAAGTTGTCTAAATGGACTTCAGTAAGGCCTTTGACAAGGTTCCACACGGAAGGTTAGTTAGAAAGGTTCAATCGTTAGGTATTAATATTGAAGTAGTAAAATGGATTCAACAGTGGCTGGATGGGAAATGCCAGAGAGCAGTGGTGGATAACTGTTTGTCAGGTTGGAGGCCGGTGACTAGTGGTGTGCCTCATGGATCTGTACTGGGTCCAGTGTTGTTTGTCATATACATTAATGATCTGGATGATGGGGTGGTATATTGGATTTGTAAGTATTGCGATGATACTAAGATAGGTGGCATTGTGGATAATTAAGTAGGGTTTCAAAGCTTGCAGAGAGATTTAGGCCAGTTAGAAGAGTGGGCTGAAAGATGGCAGATGGAGTTTAATGCTGATAAGTGTGAGGAGCTACATTTTGGTAGGACTAATCAAAATAGGACATATATAGTAAATGGTAGGGCATTGAGGAATGCAGTAGAACAGAGTGATCTAGGAATAATGGTGCATAGTTCCCTGAAGGTGGAACCTCATGTGGATAGGGTGGTGAAGAAAGCTTTTGGTATGCTGGCCTTTATAAATCAGAGCATTGAGTATAGGAGTTGGGATGTAATGTTAAAATTGTTCAAGGCAATGGTGAGGCCAAATTTGGAGTATTGTGTATAGTTCTGGTCACCAAATTATAGGAAAGATATCAACAAAATGGAAAGAGTACAGAGGAGATTTACTAGAATGTTACCTGGGTTTCAGCACCTAAGTTACAGAGAAAGGTTGAATAAGTTAGGTCTTTATTCTTTGGAGCATAGAAGGTTGAGGGGGGGACTTGATAGAACTATTTAAAATTATAAGGGGAATAGAGTCGACTTCAATAGGCTTTTTCCACTGAGAGTAGGGGAGATTCAAACAAGAGGACATGAGTTGAGAGTTAGAGGGCAAAAGTTTAGGGGGAACTTCTTTACTCAGAGAGTGGTAGCTGTGTGGAACGAGCTTCCAGTAGAAGTGGCAGAGGCAGGTTCGATATTGTTATTTTTTAAAAAATTGGATAGGTATACGGACAGGAAAAGAATGCAGGGTTATGGGCTGAGTGCAGGTAGGTGGGACTACGTGGGAGTAAGCGTTCGATACGGACTAGAAGGGCCGAGATGGCCTGTTTCTGTGCTGTAATTGTTATATGGTTACTTCTTCCTTTTTGGGATGACTATTTTCCGTGCCTTCCAAATTGCTTCCAGAGATTCCAGCCATTGCTGTTCTGCAGTTATCCCTACCAGCTTTCTTTTCTAATCAATTCTGGCCAACTCCTCACTCATGCCTCTGTAATTCCATTTATTCCACTGTAATGCTGATAACACTGATACATCTGACTTTAGTTCCTCCTTTTCATTCAGTCATATTATTTTCGTACATTTTTCATTATGTGCCGTGTTGTATAATGAGGGTGATCATGGTGTTTTCATGACCATGATGTTCTTGGCAATTTTTTCTACAGAAGTGCTTTATTATTGCATTCTTCTGAGCAGTGTCTTTACAACACAGGTGCCCCCAGCCATTATCAACACACTTCAGAGATTGTCTGCTTGTTGTCAGTGGTCGAATAACCAGGACTTGTGATTTGCTCCAGCTGATTGTACGACCACCCACCACCTGTTCCCATGGGTTCACCTGACCCTGACCGGGGGACTAAGCAGGTGTTGAATCTCGCCCAAGAGTGACCTACAGGTGAGTGGATGGTAGAGACGTATCTCCACCCTGCCATCCAAATATTAATTTAAGGTTTTTAAAATATGTTTGAAATATTTTGCAAAATGCATTGCTTCCTAGGAGAACTGAATTAGATAGTCAAATTTAAGAGTAAACCTCCTACTCAACAAGTCTTTACAAAACCATGTCTCCCTGGGTCATTCCACCCAGTCAGTATCCCAGTTCTAATGCAATAGAATCACAGCTTGATTATATACAAGAAGCCACTGGGCCATCGCTAGAGTGAGGGATATATATTGTTGATATTAAATTAGTCTCGTGGCCTTGTTCTTTCCTCAGAGTTCTGTGGATGCTGACTGTATATTAAACCACATTGGAAGTGAGTCCTGAATCTGTTTCCATCAGACTTTCATCCAGTGAATCCTAGAATATGACAATGTGCTGTGAGTTTTACTCCCTGACTGTTCTACTGACTCACACCCCACATTGTCCCCAGGGATTATGGGCACTTTCACCACTGGAGATAATATGAACATGCTTCACTCTTTCAGTTTCCTGCTCTGCAGAGGATGCAAAAATATTCCACATTACTGGTGTCTTCATTTCCTGGCACCGTTTCAGTAAATCCCTCACCACCTGTTAAGGATCCGGCCTGAACACTGGGTCGAAGGGCCTCTGCTGATAGCTCTGGACCACGACAGCTCTCAATTTCTGCCTTCTTTCACCTGGCCATGTGGGTTTTGACCCAGCCCCCTTCCTTATTGGACTTTTGCCAATTACCCACTTATCTCCTCACTAGCACCCACCTGTTTCTGTTTTCTCTCATTACCCGGTCCATTTAAAGCCTGCCTTGACTCACATTCTCTGCCAGTTTGTCCTCAGGTTTGACCTGAGTTGTTCCAGCCTGCCATTGTGACTGCTGCCAACTGATTTTGCTGGACTCTGTGTTTCTGGATTTTGCCTGTTTTGGAATCTGATTTTTGCCTGTGCGCTCTGGATCGTCTGGCCTCGCCGGACAGCCTTTCCTGGGTAAGACCTCCACCTGCCATTCCGGATTTGGGCCTGCCTCCTGTTTTTGAAAGACTGTTGCCCTTGTGCTCCCTAATAAATCCTGGTAAAAGAGCATTCATTGGTCTGCACTTGAGTCCTACCGTAACCCAACCCAAACTGACACTAACCCATCCAAAGCCAAGGTATCTATCCAGATTGAGCTATCCAGAACCAGATACAAAAATCCAGTTGGACTGAGAAAGCGTGGATAAAGATTTACATCGATTTCCTTCGTATTGTGCTTTAGATTTCATTTGTAAACCTTAGGTTTGTGTCTGATTTGACCTAATCTCAAATAATATCGGGCAGTTTACAGAGAAGTCATCACCCTGACACAGTGATGTCAGGAAAACAACTTCTCCCTCAATGTCACAAAAACAAAGGAGCTGGTTGTGGACTACAGGAGGAATGGAGACAGGCTCACCCCTATAGACATCAATGGATCTGGGGGTTGAGAGGGTGAACAGCTTTAAGATCCTCAGCATACACACCACCGAGGATCTCACGTGGTCTGTACATACCAGCTGTGTGGCGAAACAAACACAACAGATGGTTGAAGAAGTTTGGTATGGGCCCCCAAATCCTAAAGACTTTCTACAGGGGCACAATTGAGAGCATTCAGACAGGCTCCATCACTGCCTGGTATGGGAACTGTACTCCCCTCAGTCGCAGGAGTCTGCAGAGAGTGGTGCGGACAGCTCAGTGCATCTGGAGAAGTGAGCTTCCCGCTGTTCAGGACATTTACAAAGAAAGGTACGTAGAAAGGGCTCAAAGGATAATTGGGGATCTGAGTCACCCCAACCACAAACTATTCACTGCTACCCTCCGAGAAATGGTACCACAGCATAAAAGTCAGCACCAACAGGCTCCAGGTGGCTTCTTCCACCAGGACATGGACATGGATGAATCAATCCATCAGATGGATTAATTCACACTGCTACTATGGTATTTCTACATTATATTTATGTCTTCTACATACTATTTATTACAAATTACTATAGATTGCACATTGCACATTTAGATGGAGATGTCGTGTAAAGATTTTTCTCCTCATGTATATGAAGGATGTAAGTAATAAAATCAATTCAAATTCAGTTTATATATTGCTAGCACACAGCAAAACTGTACAAGAAATGTATGAGTTCTGAGGTGATTTCACACTTCATAAATGTAGTGGCAGTGTAATGTTTAAATAACTGGGCAAACAGTCAAAGTTTCTGTCTTCCCCTTCTCCAGCCCTGTATCTCTTTCACCAATCAACTTCCCAGCTCTTTACTTCATCACTGCCCCTCCCGGTTTCACCTATCACATTGTGTTTCTCTCTCCTCTCCCCCACCTTTTAAATCTACTCCTCAGCTTTTTTTCTCCAGTCCTGCCAATAGGTCTTGGCCCAAAATGTCGACTGTAGTTTTTTCCATAGATGTTCCCTGGTCTGCTGAGTTCCTCCCGTATTTTGTGTGTGTTGCTTGGATTTCCAGCGTCTGCAGATTTTCTCCTGTGAGTGTAGTTTCTGCCCTTATTTCCAGTTTCTATTTTAAGTCCATAATTCCTATGTGTTTTCCTGGCCCATCCAAATCAGGTTCTCAATGGACTCCATGCCATCCATCTTCTTTCATCCTATTTTGTTTCAGGATAGGGGAACAGGAACCAACTTGTTTTCAATTTTCTTTATTTTCCTGCCAAAACTCCCCGATTCTGAGACTGAATGTTCAGAAAAACTCACCCTTGGTCAGACCTGTCGCTATCTTCTTCGAACATCTGTTCCAACCTCAAATCTTCGATATGCCCATGTACATTGCTTTTCAAGTCTACGAAATCAGGACCATCATTTACATTAATTGTTATGATCCATTGGTGATAATATTCCTGTTCCTCCCCCATGAAATTCAACTGGTTGATACGTTACCATTTACTTTTATCCAGAGAAATCAGTAGTCTACACTCATGGACTTGCTTTGTCTGTAATTTCATAGTGCTCTGCAAACCTTGGATTTAAAATGAGGTTAGTACATTCTAATCATCACTGTTTGTCCTAGACTTAATTCTGAGGGTTTGACTTTTAATTCAAAGTAGGCTTGTCTCTGTTTATTTCTTTCCAGGTTGATGGACTGCCACATAATTGGCCTCCTCCACTAACTCTACCCACTGTTGTACCCACTTTTCAAACACAATCCCACCTGTTTCGGGTTCTGGCAAATCTAATCCAAACAACTCCTCCAATCCTCTCATGTCTCTTCTGGTCATGAACTTATTGGGGTGTAACCTGTCGATGATGGCAATGTATTCCTTATTATCATCAGTGCACAAGGCAAAACTGCTTGTCACATTGTTGCATGGTATTGTACTATTTTGACAATTGTATTTCTTTTCGATTTGATTCATCCTTTCCACAATTCCACTAGACAGTGGTCTATAGGGTATATGAAATCTCCGCTTGATCCCTAAATGTGGCATGACATCTTGCATTATCAGGGCAGTAGAACGTGTGCCTTGATCCGAAACAATACTCTGAGATAATCCCCAGTGAATAAAGACATTGGCTTTGGCCATGTTTGTTCTAGTCGTGAAAACTTCCATCCACTTGGTGAAAGTATCTATCACTACAAGAATATCTTTGTTCCCTCCTGGGGTAGGTGGCACGGATCCAACATAATCTATCTGTAAATTAGTCCAAGACCCTTCCACTTCTACTCCTTGGTTAAATCCTTAACCTTAACCTTTTGTTCCTACTGCCTTCCCATCTCCCCAGTCTGCGGCTGCCCTTCCTGCCCATTTAAAACACCTTGCTTCGCTAATTCATCAGCTTTCTTATTCCCCTCGGGATAATTTTGAGTGGGTTTTCACCTTTGCAACCCCATATTCTTTCCTCTTTTCTTCTTCAAATGGATACTATAACAGAGCAGCACAATGGGAGGGGCTTTCCGTCAGCTGAACCAAACCCTCTTGCTTCCCACAGAGGCAATGTTTCATAAGGCTGTTACAAATGTTCATACTATCAGAGTGTATGACTGACCCTGGCGGAAACATTCTGGGTGGCTAACCACAAATGCCACAGCTGTCAATTCTGCTGCCTGAGCACTCATGGTGTTGGGTAACTTTAAAGCTATACTCTACCTTTCCTGGCCATGCTCATTGTCTGCATATATGCTGCGCCCAGTTCTCCTCTCCCCCATCTGAAATGTTGAAGAGATACAGTGGCATGCAAAAGTTTGGGCACCCCGGTCAAAATTTCTGTTACTGTGAATAGCTAAGCGAGTAAAAGATTACCTGATTTCTGAAATGCATAAAGTTAAAGATGACACATTTCTTTAATATTTTAAGCAAGATTATTTTTTTATTTCCATTTTTTACACACTTCCAAAATAACAAAAGGAAAAGGGTCTGAACCAAATGTTTGGGCACCCTGCATGGTCAGTACTTAGTAAAACCCCCTTTGGCAAGTGTCACAGCTTGTAAACACTTTCTGTAGCCAGCTAAGAGTCTTTCAATTCTTGTTTGGGGGATTTTCGCCCATTCTTCCTTGCAAAAGGCTTCTAGTTCTGTGAGATTCTTGGGCCGTCTTGCATGCACTGCTCGTCTGAGGTCTATCCACAGATTTTCGATGATGTTTAGGTTGGGGCACTGTGAGGGCCAAGGCAAAACCTTCAGCTTGCGCCTCTTGAGGGAGTCCATTGTGGATTTTGAGGTGTTTAGGATCATTATCCTGTTGTAAAAGCCATCCTCTTTTCGTCTTCAGCTTTTTTACAGATGGTGTGATGTTTGCATCCAGAATTTGCTGGTATTTAATTGAACTAATTCTTCCCCCTACCAGTGAAATGTTCCCTGTGCCAGTGGTTGCAACACAAGCCCAAAGCAGGATCGATCCACCCCTGGGCTTAACAGTTGGAGAGGTGTTCTTTTCATGAAATTCTGCACCCCTTTTTCTCCAAACATACTTTGCTCATTGCGGCCAAAATGTTTTATTTTGACTTCATCAATGCACAGGACTTGTTTCCAAAATGCATCAGGCTTGTTTAGATTGCAAACACGAGGAAATCTGCAGATGCTGGAAATTCAAGCAACACACACAAAATGCTGGTGGAATGCAGCAGGCCAGGCAGCATCTATAGGGAGAAGCGCTGTCGACGTTTCAGGCCGAGAAGCTTCGTCAGGCTTTTTTAGATGTTCCTTTGCAAACTTGCGACGCTGGATTTTGTGGTGAGGATGCAGGAAAGGTTTTCTTCTGATCTCTCCTCCATGACAGTCATATTTGTGCAGGTGTCGCTGCACAGTAGAACAGTGCACCACCACTCCAGAGTCTGCTAAATCTTCCTGAAGGTTTATTGCAGTCAAACGGGGGTTTTGATTTGCCTTTCTAGCAATCCTATGAGCAGTTCTCTCGGAAAGTTTTCTTGGTCTTCCAGATCTCAACTTGACCTCCACCGTTCTTCTTAATTGACATTTCTTAATTACATTATGAACTGAGTAAACGGCTACCTGAAAACACTTTGTTATCTTCTTATAGCCTTCTCCTGCTTTGTGGGCATCATTTATTTCAATTTTCAGAGTGCTAGGCAGCTGCTTAGAGGAGCCCATGCTGGTGATTGTTGGGACATGGTTTGAGGAGTCAGGGTATTTATAAAGTTTTGGAATTTGCATCACCTGGCCTTTCCTAATGATGACTGTGAACAAGCCATAGCCCTAACAAGCTAATTAAGGTCTGAGACCTTGGTAAATGTTACCTAGGAGCTCAAATCTCTTGGGGTGCCCAAACTTTTGCATGGTGCTTCTTCCTTTTTCTCACTCTAAAATTGTAGAAAACAAAAATAATACACTAATCTTGCTTAAAATGTTGAAAAGAAAGTTTCATCTTTAACTTTGTGACTTTTGGAGATCAGTTCATCTTCTACTCACTTAACTATTCACAGTAACAGAACCGGGGTGCCCAAACTTTTGCATGCCACAGAATGCACAAAGATTTTAAAGTAGGGATTTTTCTTTTGTTTGTGTCTTTTCTCAGGTATTTCTTTCTGATCTTCCACCTCCCCCCTTATTATTTTGATAGAAATGGTCCCTCGGGATGTTTATTACATTTGTTTTATTTTTTTAAAACAAAATATACTTTATTCCAAAATATATACAATAACCATTCAAAGACTTCCAATTCTTTACAGTTGGTACCATTACTGTCTTTACATTTTCAAAGTTCTAATGTTTTGCCACCCACGTGGCACTTTGTTCTTTCATATTTACATTCAGGGGGTATACCCCCTAAACGCCCACCCCTCAACTGCCACGGGAGAAGAACCCTAGACTGTGGTCCTTCCCCACCGGGCCCTTGTGGTGGCTGCACCGAGTTTGAGTGCGTCCCTCAGCACGTACTCCTGCAGCCGAGAATGTGCCAGTCGGCAGCATTCCCCCACGGACATCTCCGTGTGCTGGTAGACCATCAAGTTTCAGGACAGTCTGCTCAGGGAACCACCCCACTGTGTCCATCTCGTCCTTCTCCTGCAGTGCCTGCAGGACCTTACGTGCTGACCACTGCCTGATGGCCCTGTGGTCAAAGGCGTTGACCTGAAAGAACTTCTCTACGAAGGACAGGTATGGCGGCAACGACCAGCTGACAGGGTGTTGCGCGGGAAAGGGGCCAGACCCATCCTTCGTAGCCAGGGCGACAGGTAGAACCTGGGCACGTAGTGGTACTTGGTGCCCACGTACCTGGGATCCACACACAACCTGATGCAGCCACACACGAAGCTGGCCAAGCGTAGCGTTGTACACTTCCAGCAGGTCGGGGCCCATCCGGTTCCACAGAGCCGAATACAACCCGACCGGTAAACCGTCGCTTCCGGGAGTCCTACCCGACTCAAAGGAACGGACGGAGCCAGTCAGCCCGTCCAGGGTCAGTGGCTGCTCCAGACTCTCCCGCTTGCCGTCGTCTAAGACCTGCGTGATAGACGACAGGAAGCTGCGGGAGGCTGTGGAGTCTGTGGCCTTTTCTCCGTACAGACCGGCATAGAAGGACCTGCAGATCCTCAGTATGTCTGTCTGCGAGGACGCGACTGAGCCGTCCTCTTCCTTAAGGTCGTGGATCACAGAGCTCCCCCTGTGCACCTTTTGGGCGAAGAATCGTGAGCACGTCTCGTCCTGCTCCACGGTTTGGACCCTCGATCGGAAGATGATCTTGGAGGACTCGGCGGCGAAGTGCTGGGCCTGCCGGCCCCTCACCTCCCGCAGTTCCTCCCTGACATCCACCCCCCTCGGCTGCAGAAGGGGGAGTTGCTGCAACTCTGTCTGGAGTTTACGCAGTTCCCTCTGCCCCTGCCTTGCTCTCTGGATGCCCTTGCGGATGAAGGACCTCTTGATGTTCTCCTTGGGGGCTTCCCACCAGTGAACCGGGGGATCAAAGAAGGCTTTCAAGGTTCTCCAACCTGTGTACTCCTTCTCTAGTTCCTCAATGTTCTCTGGGGTCAACAGCTTGACGTTCAGCTTCCACGTCCCCCTCCCTGCCTTCCGGTCCTCCCGCAGGTGGCAGGTGTCTCACAGGAGGCAGTGGTCAGTGAAGAACACCGGCGTGACGTCGGTGGTTCTGACCGTGAGGGGCTCTGACAGGAAGAGGAAGTGGATCCGGGAACGGGCTGAGCCGTCCGGTCGTGTCCAGGTGGCTTGCGGCTGAGCTCCACCTGTGGGGTCGCCAAAGGCGTCGCGCAGCCTGGTTGTCTTTACCGTGTCCATCAGGAGTCTGGAGGTACTGTGCTCTTCAGCCATCCTCTTCACCACTGTCGTTGTTGTCGCTGGAAAGGGGTGTCAGATTGGGAGCCAATCAGCATCAGGATCCACCCCTGCGTCAGCGCAAAACTTTCTCTGCCTTCCGATCGTCGCGTATCCCAAGGGAACTCCACTTGATCTTAGCCTTATCACATCTTGATGCCCATGTGGTTCTCCATGACAATGAAGAGTATCTGCAAGGAGGTAGAAACTTTAATACCCTTTACAGCTACATCTCAACCTTGTAGTGCCAAGGCTGATGGACCAAAATATTTCAATTCAAACACCCAGCAGTAGCTAGATAAATGTCTGCTTTAAGATGGAGAGGAAATTAATGCTGAAATACTGTTTGGACCAGCCCAATATTTAAATTGAACTTCCATTTGCAATTTACATGACAAAATACTGATTGCTTCAAAGGGATCTCAAACTTAAAATCAATATCGAAAGTCTTGAGCAACATCTTTTATATTCTGTAAAAGAAAGCAATTTTCAGTATTACTCATCAATTTGATCAATTTTGTCCCCAACTTCCACCATGCCCTCAAACTTACCTGGTCCATTTCCAACACCTCCCTGCCCTTTCTCAATCTCTCTCTCTATCTCTGGAGATAGTTTATCTGCTGATTTCTTCAATAAACCCACTGATTCTCTGAGCTACCTGGACTCTACCTCTTCCCACCCTGTCACTTGTGAAAGTGCCATCCCCTTCTCTCAATTCCTCCATGTCTGTGGCATCTGCTCTTAGGTGGAAGCTTTTCATTCAGGAACTGATGAGATGTCCTACTTCTCCAAAGAAAGAGGCTTCCCTTCCTCCACCATCAACATTGCCCTCAACCACATCTCTTCCATTTCACACAGGTCTGCCGTCACCCCATCCTTCCACCACCTACCAGGGATAGGGTTCCTCTTCTCCTCACCTACCACCCACTAGCCTCAAAGTCCAGCACATAATTCTCACTAACTTCACCATCCCCAATGGGATTCCACCAAAAACCATATTTTTCCTTCCCCCCGCTTTGTGCACCTGCAGGGATCACTCCCTACATGACTCCCTTGTCTGTTCATCCCTCCCCACTGAACTAACACCTGGCACTTTTCCATGCAAGCAGAACAAGTGCCGCAGCTCCCCCTACACCACCTCCATCACTACCATTCAGGTCCCCAAACACTCCTTCCAGGTGAGACAACATTTCACCTCTGAGTCTGCTGGGGTCATCTGCTGTATTTGGTGCTCCCAATGTAGCCTCCTGTATGTCGGTGAGACCTGACGTAGATTGGGAGATCGCTTTGACAAGCACCTCTGCTCTGTCTGCAAGAAAAAGCGGTTTCTTCCAGTGGCCACCCATTTCAATTCAACTTCCCATTCCCATTCTGACATGTCAGTCCATGGTCTCCTCTACTGGATGTGGTGATGACACGCAGGTTGGAGAAGCAATTTATATTCCATCTGGATACAGGGGCGTATCTATGGAAAATAGCGCCTATGGTAAGCACTGTAATTGTGCCCCTGTCCAAATATCTGACACCCATCTTTTAGATAACTTTACCATAATATCAGCTCAAAAATACAAGTCAAGCTCTGTAATCTTTTAATTAACAAATTATGGCACTACATGAAAATTATAACTGCACCTTCCTTGCTGTCACTGATGCAAATTGGTCCATGATATGATCAAAGTCAGTTTTTTCAGTTTCTTCTCTTTCTACACTCAGCAGAACAAGATTACAGTGTCTGCACTCTCTGTTAAGTCACCAAGAAGGGGTCAATTTCTCAAGAGTAAATGAGAGAGTATTGAAAATTTTTGGTGACTGTTGTTGAGACAATTAATTGAAATATTGAATATCCATAATTATTGGATTATTTTCTTTATTATAGGGAGAAAGAAAATCAACATTAATGAAAAAGGACCACAGGCATTTTGTTAGTATTAATTCCAGCAATGTATTTTATGCAGTAAAGCTAATTTAATATGTTATAAATTACTGACACACAGCTACAAATTTGTGCACATTGAAATTTTCCCACTCTGTTTATACAAGTCAGACATTGATACTCACAATCCATATGTTAAGTCAAATCCAATCACATATATCTGACATACTCACAGAAATTACCTCAGAGGCCAACTCTGGATTGTGAATATTAATATATATAGTGCCTATGAAAAGTATTCACCCCCCCGAAGCTTTCATATTTTATTGTTTTACAACATTGAATCAGTGGATTTAATTTCCCTTTTTGACACTGATCAACAAAAAAAGACTTTCATGTTAAAGTGAAAACAGACCTGTACAAAGTGATCTAAATTAATTACAAATATAAAACACAAAATATTGATTGTGTAAGTATCCACCCCCTTCAAGTCAGTATTTAGTAGATGCACCTTTGGCAGCAATTACAGCCTTGAGTCTGTGTGGATAGGTCTCTATCGACTTTGCACATCAGGACACTGCAGTTTTTCTCCATTCTTCTTTACAAAACTGCTCAAACTCTGTCAGATTGCATGGTCAACCTCATCCCATTACTGCAATTTTTGGCTTACCAATGGTGGATAATAGTTATTTATCCCCTTCAGCTCGTCGGATGATTGCATTTGTTACATTAATGGCTAGAAGATCCATTCTATTGAACTGGAAAGAAATTAATCTCCCAACTACATTTCAATGGTTTTCCCAAACTATATCTTGCCTGAGTTTAGAAAAAATCAGAAGTGTCATTTTTGACCCTTCAGTCAAATTTGAAGAAACTTGGAGACTATTTATTTAATATTTTCATAAGAGTTAAATTGAACTTTCCTGAACCATTTTCTAATCATCTTTAGTTATTTAGTTCAGGGTGTGGAGTTATTGACACTACTGTGTATACCTGATATGATACAATAGCCCATGTTGGTTCGGTTGGTTGTTGTTAGTTTTTTTTGTGGGGGTTTTATTTTTGTAAATACAGCATGAGTTTGGGGGTTATCATATATGTGTTACTAATTGTGGTTGCATTCCAACCTTATTAACTATGTACTCTCAAGCTCTCTGTATTTGCTGTTTTTTTTCTTGTGTTTTGTTTGAAAATTAATAAAAAGATTTAAAAAGAAAGGAAAAGATTGCATGGGGATTGTGAGTGAACAGCCCTTTTCAAGTCCAGCCACAAATCCTCAATTGGACTGAGGTCTGGATTCTGACTTGGCCACTCCAGGACATTAACTTTGTTGTTTTTAAGCCATTCCCGTGAAGCTTTGGCTTTATGCTTGAGGTGATTTTCTTGCTGGAAAACAAATCTCCCAAGTCGCAGTCACAGAAACTGCTGATCTCCTGGGATTTTCACACACAACATTCTCTAGAGTTTAAAGAGAACGGTGTGCAAAATAAAAAAAAAACCCAGCATCCAATGAGCGGCATAAATGCATTGTTAATGAGAAAGGTCAGAGGAGAATGTCCAGACTGGTTTAAACTGACAGGAAGCAACAGCAACTCAAATAACCGCATATTACAACAGTGGTGTGCAGAAGAACACCTATAATACCATGGGCCCTTACCTTGTTAAACAGCCTCACGTGCAACACTTTGTCAAAGGCCTTCTGAAAATCCAAGTAAATAATATCCACTGACTCTCCTTTGTCGATGGTGTTTGTTAATTCCCCAAAAAATCCCTGAAAGATTTCTAAATGGACATTGACCCCATGAACACTATCTCAATACTTTTTGTCTACACTACTTATTTTAACATAACTATTTAATAGACATGCTTACTGTAAATCAGTTTTTTTTCTCTATGTATCAGGCATTTCATCATTCTGCTGCTGTAGAGTTAGCAAATGCCACGAGAGACGCCTGATATTAAACCAGGTTCTGGTTCAGAATGAATTCCCAAAGGGAAGGCTTGAATTGTAATGAATCACAAACATACATTCGGGATTACTGAGCTGGACAGGACGAGGAGGTAAGTTTGCCTGACTGCACAGTGGTGGGAAAACTGGTGGCGTTGAAAGAACAGCGGTGGGAAGTGGTTAAATCAAGTCGTGGGTAGGGGGGGTTATGATGGAGAGTAAACAGGAAAATGGAGGCTTTGTGATTGGAATGGAGGGAAAGGATCTGTTGCTCTCGAGGCTGTCTCTGCGTCCCATGGCAGCGGAAGTAAACGGGCAGAATGCGTGAATTCAGAAACAATGTACGCATACCAAAGGCTGGGTGGTTTGAAATAGGGTTTGGAATAAACAAGGGGTATCTCATGGGTGAAAGGTCATGAATAACTAGGGCAGGGGTGGTGACCCTACGGCATGTGTAAAGGTTTTGTTGGTACACAGCAGACACTCAATACTGTTGATTGCTCGGTTTGTTTTCTTCTGTCTCTGTAATACTTCTATCAATAGTCAAATAATGAATACAATAAATAAGCCAGGGCTCACACTTTTTCCATAAAGTACATAATTATTGTTACAAATTAACTCAGCAATGAGAATCTCTGTTCAGAGTTACAAATTCATTTTAGGAGACTATTGTCAATTCATGCACACATTCTGAAAAAGGTTTCCCACCCCTGCTCTAGGGAGTGTTCAGAAGAGTTACTAGCAAAGGTGTCGAATTTGCAGTCTCGCTAAGGGTGAGCTGTGTGACTGCGTAAAATGCACCAGGTGCAACTTGTCAGCTTGGCAAATTCTTGGCAGTCGTCAAGACAGTGCTCACGCTGGGCTGGATTCTCCAAACTTTTCCAGTCTGATCTCAGAGTCAGGTTTATCATTACTGACCTGCGCATGTTGAGAAATAGGTGTTTTGCAGCATCAGTGCTGTGCAATATATTTTAAGAAGTTACAATATGAAATAAACAATTGATTCAAAAGGTACACTGAGTGTGGGTCTTCAGGCTCCTATACTTCCTGATGGTAGTATTGAGAAGAGGGCGTACCCCGGGTGCCGAGAGTCCTTAATGATGGATGCTGCTTTCATCAGGCATCGCATTTTGAGCGTCCATGATGGAGCTAACATGATTTGCTTCAGTCAGAAATCACTTTCAAGCACTCTGCAACTCATGTTCTCAGTATTCATCTGTCTATCTATGGTTCCTAAGGTTGTCATATCCAGGGGTGGGAGTGGGGATAAGCTCCCACTACCTATAAAGTGCTCCAAATGGCGTGTGTCTCTAACAGCCTCTGACAACCAAGTCCAATTCTTGGTCTTCACGTGTGGCTTAGCTACTAGGCCCGGCGGAACCGTTTCTACCGATAAGGGGAGGGGCAACGGTGCACCATTGGCGCCTCAAAACCATTTGCTTTGGGCAGGTGGGGCTTGTTAGCCTTGAATGGCAGCCCTTGGACTACATCAGTGACGTGGAGAGGGGGAACCCGCTGCTTGGGCCACAGCCTGCCTAAGACAACATACTGTGCAAATACAAAAAAGACAAATAAATAAATAAATAAATAAATAAATAAATGTACGTGGGTGTCGAGTGACAGAATATCAAACGTAAAATAGCCCGATTCCGCAATGAAACCTCAAACAACTGGTCTAAAATGAGAGCGCACACTCCGACAGCCCCGGCTCTCTGTGAGCTGAGCTGAACTCAAGGGAGCGCTGGCTGATACAAGCCGGTGCCTCCCAGCCTCGGGGCTGCGGAATGGTTTCGGCCTGAAACGTTGACTGTACTCCTTTCCATAGATGCTGCGGAGTTCCTCCAGCATTTTGTGTGTGTGTTGCTCGGATTTCCAGCATCTCCTCCTGTTTGGGAACGGCAGACTGGATCCCGCACAAGCGCATGCCTCCTGTGAATGGAACCCAGGCGTGGTCCGACACGCAGCAGGCAGCTTCGGAACCGCACGTCGGCGGCTAATTCCATTTAAGGAAGATATGCACATATGGTGTCAAGAAAACAACCTCTCCCTCCATGTCACAAAAACAAAGGAGCTGGTCGTGGATTCAGATTCAGATTCAGTTTATTGTCATTTAGAAACCACAAATGCAATGCAATTAAAAAATGAGACAACATTCCTCCAGAATGATACCACAAAAGCATATGACAAAACAGACTACACCAGAAAGTCCACATAACGTTTGTCAATCCCCAATCCAGAGTCTGGAGAGGCTGCTGCGTATTAATATCGCGCTACCGTCTTAGGGCGTTCCACGGAAAGGAGCTCCAAATCCACCAGACAAAACAAGGCCAAAAACTAAAGCTACAAGACCTGCACAAAAAGGTCATGACTTCTTCTCTGTAGGCTCCCTCATTATTATTTGAGATAATGTAGTAACGTCAGTTTTGCGGCAGCAGTACTTTGCAATAAATAAAAAAACATCCAAACATTAAATTAAATAAGCTACTGTATTCATAAATGTGTTGTGTTGTGCTGAACACTGGGCAAGCTATGTGTGCGTTGGAATATGCAACAACACTTGCAGGCTGCCCCCAGCACGTGGGTGGGCGTAAATGCAAATCACGTTTAACTATATCATGTGACGCTCACGTAATAAATAAAATAATTCTGGATGTCACTATTGCAACTCAGCGGCGAGAGGCTGAATTTATGTCACAAGGGAGACAACCGATACGAGAAAGGTGGTGTAGTGGTTAGCGCCAAGCTTTACAGTACCAGCAACACGGTTCAATTCCCACCGCTGTCCGTAAGGACCCTGTGACCATGTGGGTTTCCTCCAGGTGCCCTGGTTTCCTCCCACAGTCCAAAGACGTACCGGTTGGCGGGTTAATTGGCCTTCGTATGTCCTGTGGTTAGGCTAGGGTTAAATCGGGCGCTGCTGACCTAGAAAGCCCGTTCTGTGCTGTATCTCAATAAATCTTAAAGAATCTGGATCAACACACATAAAATGCAGGAGGAACTCGGCAGGTCGGGCGGCATCTACGGAAAGAAGGTACAGTTGATGTTTTGGGCTTCGTCGGGACTGGAAAGGTAGGGGTAGCAGCTGGGATGAAAAGGGAAGGGGCTTGCAGGTGATAGGTGAATCAAGGTGAGGGGGGAAGGCAGGAGGGAGGGACAATGAAGTGAGAGTAATGTGAGAAGCTGGGAGATGTCTGCAAGACAATGAATCTCAGTGTAGCACATGGTGACAGAGACACCCAATGATAAATTTACATTGAACCTTGAACTTAGATAGGCAGAGGGCTGAAATGGAAGGAATCTGATAGGACAGTAGACCATGGAGTAATGGGAAGGGGAAGGAGGTGGGGACCCAGAGGGAGGAAGATGAAGTTGATAGACAGGTTGGGAGGGTGAGGAGAGGAAAGAAAGTGAGTGTCAGGGCCACTGTTAACCATGTTTTGGACTTGCTTCTCCTACTTGCAAATATTACATTTTATTACCTTGTGCCTTATTTGTATCCACTACATCATCTTTAACAATCTCACAAACTCGTGTCAGACCTGATGCACCATCAATAACTCACTCTGAGACGTAAAAGCGAGGTATCGGCTTTTATTGACTGGAAGAAGGAACAAGCAGTGAGTGAGCACCATACTACATCCTGGAGACTGAGAGGCCGGGCTCAGACCTCTATCACCTTTATACAGGGGTCTGTGGGAGGAGCCACAGGAGCAGTCATCAGGGGGCGTATCCAGACAGGTATATGTAGTTCACCACAAGACCCATCTAATGTAACTGCTGCAAGAGGTTAAAGTTATGTGCTGATGGCTTTGATTACATCATCTTCAGGAAACTGTTTTTTCTGTTCTTTGTTAGCCTGAAGTTATGTGCTAACAGTTTTGAAACTGTTATCCCAACCCCACCCCCAATGTGATTTGGAGTTATTTCTTCCCCTCACCTACTGCTGTCTCGATTGTCACCCGTATCCACCAGGAAGGAAGGAAGTTTCAAGGTCTGTGGAGCCCATCCTATCCCCAACGCAGCTCTTTCACTCTGTCTCAGTACATGTGGCAATAATAAACCAATTCCAGTTCTGTCCTGCTATGATAAAACTCTTGGATGTGGAAGACGGACTCTTTAACTCAATCTATCTCATTATGCTCCTTGTGCCTTATTGTCTGGCTGCCTCTGTACCACTTTGTGCTCCGTGATTTACCTTGTACTCCCTCAATGTACTTATCAGACACAGAACATTACAGCACAGCACAGGCCCTTCAGCCCATGACTTAGTAATCTACTCTCAGATCAATCTACCCCTTCCTTCCCATGGAGCCCTCCATGTTTTTATCATCCAAGTGCCTACCTCAAAGTTTCCTCTCCTATCGCTGAGCAGTCCTACCCTCACTCCAGCCATCCTCCTGTTTTTCACATGTGTAGAATGCCTTAGAGTTTACGTTAATCCTAGTCACCAAGGCCTTCACATGTCTATTTTTAGTTCTCCCAAATCCATTCGTAAGCACGTTCCTGGCTTCCTTGTACTCAGTAGAGACCTGCCTGATCCTTGCTTCCCAAACCATAAATAAGCTGCTTTCTTCCTCTTGATTGGATGTTCTGCATCTCTTGTCAAGTTTTATGGAAATAGTTAAGATGTTATAAAAAAGACAAGTTACCACTTAACTGAGTAACAAATTATGAATTTAAATAAAATACGGAAGAAATTTGAACACTACTGTCACAGTACTATAAACCTGTGTATTAGTCGCTAATAGCTATCGACAGAGGAATTCATTCTAAGTATGCTGCCGTGTTCTTCCGGTGAACTGTAATTGAATGAAATCTAATGCAGATAATGGACCGCCTTCATGCAATACCTTCGATGACTGCATTCTCCAATTCTTCATTTTCATTATAACATTCAAGATGGTTGTCGATACCTTCACATTTTTTGGTAGTTCTGAACCTGTTGAGGTAGTGAAATTGTTTAATTTCCACTCCCGAACATTTCAGGCATCTCCAAGCCTGAGTGCTTGAAACAGCAGTGAGCAGAAGAGTTCTGAATTATCTTATTGCTTATTTCTCACCAACTATCAGTGTTAAAAATCACTGATGCAACCGCCACATGCAATTGACACTATTTAAAAACTGTTCACTCTAAGCACGGTGTAGTGTCTGATTGCCACGCAATCGCACGTGACTGATGCTAGTTAGAAACTGTTCAATGTCTCCTGTCCTAATTCAGTGGCATAATGTCCCAAATAAATGAAGGGAATCCCAGCTATTTTCTTCATTAGTGTTTGCCCTTTAAGAGCTGTCCCAAATAAGTAGTTGCTCTGATTAACTGATGATATAATTAATCAGAATCCACTGTATTTGTTATTGAGCGCAGCCACAAGGGTACTCTCCACAGTCTGTCTATTCCCTTTCCATCTCCTGACAGTCACCCAGCTACCTGCCTCCTGCAGCTTGGGTGTGACTGCCTCCCTGTAGCCTCTATCTTCATTCTCCTGAATGATCTATAGGTCATCCAGTTCCGGCTCCAGTTGCCTAACGTGGTCTGTAAGCAGTGGCACCCAGATACACGTCTCACAGGCGGAGCAATCGGAGAGAATGGAGGTGTTCCAGATCTCCCATTTCTTGCATAAGGAGAGGACCACTTCCCTGGGATCCATTCTCACTACTCCAGCTGGGCACGAATACCCGAAGAAAGAAAAACCTGACAGAAACTTCAACTTAGCCTTTACTCACCTCTTTGAAGCCTCTTGAACCAAAACTTCAGCTCTCCACTCTAACCCTAAAGTATCATTAGAAAGATTAGAAGTAGAAGCATTACTTTGTCAGTTTGTGACACAGAAAGGGTTTACGTGGAAAGCCTACAGCACGATACAGGTCCTTCAGCCCACAAAGCTGTGCCGAACATGTCCCTACATTAGAAATTAGCTAGGGTTACCATAGCCCTCTATTTTTCTGAGCTCCATGTACCTGTCCAGGAGTCTCTTAAAAGACGCTATTGTATCCTCCTGTTTACACAGACCTTCATTCAAGACACAGGAATGGTTTACATCAACATTCAGTCAGGAGTCATAAATGGTTTACACCAACGTTCATTCAGGACACAGGAAAAGTTTACACTGACACTCTGTCAGGGAACAGGAACGGTTTACACTGAAATCCAGACAGGATATTCTCGCCCCACTCGCGGTCAAAATGACATCCACCCATCATCTCCTCGACAGACTGTCCAGGCAGCCTCCTCTACTGTCACGTGGAGGCTCGACATAGATTCGAGGAACAGGCCTTCATATTTGTCTTGATAGTTACCAGTCTGATGGCGTCAATATTGATTTTTCTAACTGCTTGTCACCACCCCTCTGGGTTTTTTTTAATGGGATGGGGTTGCAAGCCCCATGCCAAACCCCTCCTTTTGCAGTCCGAGCTTGGGATCATCCACGGCAGAGTTTCCTGAAGGATTCAGCTCAGATCTGTGTCTGTATTTACACCACTTGTCTTTTGCACTTTAGTTGTTTGTCAGTCTTGGTTTCTGTAGAGTTTCTCATTGATCCTGCTGTATTTCTTTGTTCTATTGTGAATGCTTGTTGGAAAATGAACCTGAGGATATAAACCTTGTGTCCTTCCCCCCCACCCCCCAAACAAAACAATAAACCCGAGATAGCAACAGGCAAATTTCACGGGCTGACTTTGTCTCTTTTAATTGGAATTTTCTTTTTTTTGTTCTAATTGTGTTCTTTCCTGTAAAAATGATGTTTATGTTTAATATATTTTCTCCTTCTGAATGCTGCTTATATTAGGCAGTGCTGTTGCAGATAAGTTTTTCATTGCAGCTGTGCACAGAGATACATGCACAGTTGATAATCAAATGGGTGGGAGCTCGGAGTGTGGGTGAAGATATGAAGAAGCAAATGGCTGAAAGCATTGATAAGGGCCACTGGGGAACAGGGGAAAAAATTATAGGAACTGTAGTTGGCCATTCAGCCTGTGAAACTTACCATCATTTAACTTGACCATGGCTGATAGGCCTCAGGCTGCATCTGACATTTTGCATATTCTTCAATTCCCTGATCATTCAGAAAATCATCCATTTCCTCTTTAAAAGGCAGAGTCTCCATTACCCTTTGGTGATGGGTCGAGTATTCCAGAGAGTCTCTGCCTTCTGTGAGAAGAAATTCCTGTATACCTCAGTTTTAAATCAGTGGCCCCTAAACTTTTAACAGTGTCACCCTGTTTGAGATTCTGTCACCAGAGGAAATATCTTAACATTTTCCTTGACATGCCCAGTTCTTCTACCTGCAAGGAATATATAAGCTCTGTCCACAACCGGTAAGAATTCTGTGTGGCCAGACATTTTAATTCCACTCCCCATTCCCATTCTGACATGTCAGTCCGAGGCCTCCTGTACTGCTATGATGAGGGCACTCTCAGGTTGGAGGAGCAACTCATCATATTCCATCTGGGTTGCCTCTAACATAGGGGCATAAGTATTGGTTTCAATAACTTCTTTTAATTTCTCCTCCTTCCACCTACTTTCTCTTTCCATTCACCATTCTGGCCCATCTCTTCTCTTCACCTACAGCTTCCCTCTCGTGCCCCCTCTTCTTCTCTTTCTCCCGTGGCCCACTCTCCTCTCCTGTCAGATTTCTTCAGCCCTTTATCATTTCCACATATCACCTCCCAGCTTCTCACTTCATCCCACCTTCTCCACCCACCTAACTTCCCCTCACCTGCCTTTGCAAGTTACCTGTCAGCTTGTACACTTCCCTTCCCCCACATTCTTCTTCTGGCTTCTTCCTCCTTCCTTTTCATTCCCGATGAGAGTTCTCAGCCCAAAATGTCGACAGTTCATTCCTCTCTATAGATGCTGCCTGACCTGTTGAGTTCCTCTAACACTTTATGTGTATTGCTGAGGATTTCCAGTGCCTGCAGAATCTCATGTGTTTAGAATATGGATGCAATATACAGGTTTTAGCCATTGGTGATAGGATAGCCAACTCCTGTCAGGAATTAACTTAGTGAATCCATTTTGGAATGCCTGCTATTCTGAAAGTGGAGTCACAGTGTAAGTGAAAGTGTCACATGCGAATGTTCATGATGATGACATTTCCCACTGTCATCAATAGAGAGACGAGTGGAGACTGAATCACTGGGACATTCAAAGAAGTGGTAGATGATTTTTGAAAAATCAGAGAATTTAGCAAAACTGTCGAAGAAGAAGAGATCGGAGATAGATCAAGCATAATCATGCTTAACACTGGGGTGGGCTTGCAGGGTTGAGTGGCCTACTCCTGCTCCCATATTCTTGTTAATCATTCACTTGAAAGGTTGGGCAGAGCCACTGAAGTGTCTGGAGTGGGATTCGAACCAACAGTGACCAAAAGGGATAAAACTGGTGCCTATGAGGGGGTTGCGGATTGTCAGTGAGTGAACACCAACCCCGTCACCCAGGAATCCCATAAAGGTTTAAGCTCCCTCTTCTGCCGAACATTTCAAATATGAAGGAGGCCATTCAGCCCATCAGTTTTATGATAAAGCAATTCCATGAGTTCCATTCCATGACACATTTTCCTTGTAACTTATACCCTCTTACATGCTCCATCAACTCCCATTTGAATCTGTTGCTAATTACCTACACTAGGGTCTATTTACAGTAGCCAATTACCTATGATACAGAAGGAAATCAAAACACCCTACACAGTCACAGGAAGAACGTGCAGACTCCACACTGACAGCACCAATAGTCAGTATCAAACTCAGGTCCCTCAGACTGAGGCACAGCACCAAATGCTTCTCCACCATCTTCATAACCCACTGTTTAAACTCACGGACCATTATTCTTTGTCTCCTCTCTGTTACTGTCAAGGAACCTTCTCTGCTGAATTAGGTGATACTTCAGAGTCAGAAACAGGTCCTTCAGCCCATCTAGTCTGTGGTTTACTGTTATTCTGCCTAGTTTTATTGACTCTCGTCTTTCATACCCCATTGTCCATGTACTTATGCAAACTTCTCTTAAATGTTGCAATTGAACTTGCATCTACCATTTCCATTGGCAGCTCCTTCACTCTCACCACCCTCGGAGTAAAGAATTTTGCCTTAAATAGTTCACCTTTCATTCTTAACCTATGACCCCTAGTTCTTGTCTCAGCCAAGAGAAAAAGCATGCTCGCATTAATCTGACCTATACCTGTCATAATTTTGAATTATCAACATCATTATGTGTTGTGGGATGTGGGCGACCATGGTCTACGTGACCATGATTATTCTCGGCAAACGTTTGTACAGAAGTGGTTTGTCATCGCCCTCTTCTGAGCAGTGTCCTTTACAAGACGGGTGACCCCAGCCAATCTCTCTTCGGAGATCGTCTGCCTGGCGTCAGTGGTTGCAAATCAGGATTTGTGATACTGTATGTACCTGCTACTCATACGACCACCCACCACCTGCTCCCATGTCTTCGAGCCTGGGGGTGGGGGGGGGGGCGGTGGGAGGCTAAGCAGGTGCAGCACCTAGCTCAAGGGTGACCTGCGGGTTAGTGGAGGGAAGGAGCTCCTTACACCTCCTTTGGTAGAGACGTATCGCTACCCTGCTTGGCAACCTCAGACTCGGGAGGAATCTCTCAGTAGATTGGGGGTTTCGGCACTCGGACATGTTGTGGCTCCCAATCCATTTTGCATTTACTGTATTTAACTTGAAAGGTGAGGGGTCAAGATGCAGACATGGTTCACATGGATACGGCAAAAGAGACATGGACATAAAGCTTTCTTTATGACATGTGCAACCACTTTCAAGGAATTATGGATCTGTATTCATAGAAGCTTGTTCGATTGCACTCCTCAGAGCCCTACCATTCACCGTGCAGGTCCTGGATGGTCCTCACAAAGTGCAACACCTCATACTTGTCTACATTAAATTCCATCTGGCATTTTTCAGCCCATTTTCCTGCTGGTCCAGATCTAGTTGCAAGTTCTGATAGTCTTCCATACAGTCCACATCACCCCCAATCTTTGTGTCATCCATAAAATTGTTGATCCAGTTAACCACATTATCATCCAGATCGTTGATATAGATGACGAACAATAACGGATTCAGCTCCGATCCCTATGGCACACTGCTAGTCACTGTCACAGAAGCAACCATCTACTACCTCTCACTGACTTCTCCCATGATGCAAATATCTAATCTAATTTCCTACCTCATCTTGGATGCCAAGTGACAATGTTCTTGACCAACCTCCCATGGGGGTCCTTGTCAAATACCTTGTCAAACCCACAACCTAGAGGAGATGTGAGCCTGTACCTCAACTCAGAATAAGGCAGAGATTGCTGTATTTCTGGCCTGGATATTTTACTTTGGGATGCTATCACTGAAGTCAAGAAAGTGGTTGGAGGATGTCTCTTTATGGCACATATAAGATACAGAAATGTCCTGCCTCGAAAGGACCAATAACTGGCTATCCTTCAGCAGCTCCCACCACTGCTGAAGGACACAGAGAAGTTTGGTGTAGGAAATTATTAAAACCCATTGACTTGATATTTTATATGTACATATTCTAGAATAGCTCCTGCAGACAGAATGGAAACAGACATGATCTACTTACAGAGTAGTTACTGGCATGGTTAGAGCATTGGCGGATTGGTAGGATGCAGTGAGTGGGAATAAAAGGATCCTTTTCTGATTGGCTGCCAGTGACCAATGGGGTTCCACAGAGGCTGGTGTTGGGTCCGCTTCTTTATGCAATGATTTAGATGATGGATTAGATAACCTTGTTACCAAGTTTGCAGATGATATGAAGATTGATGGAGGGGCAGGTGGTGTTGAAGAAACAGGTAGGATGCAGAAGGACTTGGATTAGCAGAATAGGCAAGAGAGTGACGAGTGAAATACACTGTTGGGGAATGTATGGTCATGCACTTTGGTAGTAGAAATAAATGTAAATAAAAGCTTTTGAATGTTTAAAGGACTAGACAGAATAGATGCGGAAAGAATGTTTACCTTATGGGGAGTCTAGGAGAAGAGAACACAGCCTCAGGATAGAGGGGTATCCATTTAAAACAGATGTGGAAAAATTTCTTTAGCCAGAAGATGGGGAATTTGTGGAATTTATTACCACAGACAGCTGTGGAGACCATGTCATTGGGTATATTTAAGGTGGAGCTTGCGAGGTTCTTGTTTGAACTGTGACATATCCCGTGAGCTTGATGTAATTATCTTCTGAGCATTATGTCATTATCTCGTGATGGGCATGATGTAATTGTCTCATGATAGCGGGGTGATGTGATGTCACATGATGGCATGGAATAAAGAAGAGCCCGCCACTGTGACGCAGTTCTCATTTTTATTTTTGGTGCAACATTGTTGTTGCCGGTCAGATGTTTTGGAGACGCCACCGGTTTTGTTAGTTGCACGTTTATTTTCCCCTTACAGTCCGGTATTAGAGAGTGAAGACATTACCAGCATTATCCGACCCCAGAGGATTGGGTAAAGTTAATGTCGTTTGGCGTCTTGGGAATGATCGACCTTTTTGAATTTTCCTTTGGGAATTGTGGCATGCACATTTGAGTGAAGCCCCTGCAAGGTCAGGAAGGTTAGTGCAGTGACCACCCTCCAGCCGTACTTCGAAGGAATCGTTCTTTTGGGGAAATCTCTCCTTACTGACTGTATAAATCACTTGGACTTTTGAATTTATCACTTTAAGTCTGTGCTTGGATGAGAACTCGTTAAGAACAGTTTCTAAGTTTGACTGTTTGTTCGATATAGCTGCCTAACTGTTAACTTCCGTTTAAGTTAGTTGTTCATTTATTTTTCGATGTTTTGAGTAGAGGTTAATATATTTCGTTGTTTATTTATAAAAACCTGACTCAATTTCATCTCCATTGCTGCTGGTGCATAACAGGACACAGCATCAAAAGTAAGGGGGAGAAGTCCGGGGCGTGGGGCTGAGGAGGGGATACAAGTATCAGCCATGATTGAATGGTGGAGCAGACCCTACAGGCCAAATGTCCTAAGTCTGCTCCTATGTCTTAGGGTGGTGTTATTTAAGTGAGACGGAAAGAAAGGAAGTCCTGAATTGTGAACTTGACATCAGAATTTTGGAAAATGATGGGAGATATCATGTACACAATATTAACATGTTGGAATTCTGTTTCCTGCATTAAATTGTGAATTTTCTAGATATTAGTCAAGTCACTTTTATTGTCATTTCGACCATAACTGCTGGTACAGTACACAGTAAAAATGAGACAACGTTTTTTCAGTTTTTACGTGTTACATGACACAGTACAAAAACTAGACTGAACTACCTAAAAAACAACACTAGACTACAGACCTACCCAGGACTGCATAACGTGCACAAAACAGTGCAGACAATTACGATAAATAATAAACAGGACAATAGGGCAAGGTGTCAGTCCGGGATCTGGGTATTGAGGAGTCTGATAGCTTGGGGGAAGAAACTGTTACATAGTCTAGTCGTGAGAGCCCGAATTAAAGGGAACTAAACGATGTGTGGGCCACGGGTACATCAGGCATGATGTAACTGAATGGCAGAGCAGGGTCGCGATCTTATTTTTTTAAAATATCACTAATATACAGCATATTGGCCCTATAAGACTGATTTAGTGTGAACCACACCCTGAGTTTGACGTTCACCATTTCTTGTTGCTGTTGATTCCGGTCAGCTCGATCTCCGTCAGTCGGTGTCGCGGTCCTGGAGGGTTGAGGATCCCGGCATGTTCGAGGTACCGGTCGGAGTAACCTGAGATTCTGGAAACGTCCCTCAATACACTGGGAGTTTCGGCACTCGGACATGTTGTCACTCGTTCTCCAGTTCGTGCTTGTTGTGGTGAACGCGGAAGGTGAGGGGCCGGGATTCGGGATGGTTCACAGAGAGGTGGGAAACCGGGACTCGGGATGGTTCATAGAAACATGGGAAACCGGGATTCAGGGACGATTCACAGAGAGGTGGGAAACCGGGACTCGGGACGGTTCATAGAAACATGGGAAACCGGGATTCAGGGACGATTCACAAAGAGGTGGGAAGCCGGGACTCGGGACGGTTCATAGAAACATGGGAAACCGGGACTCGGGACGGTTCATAGAAACATGGGAAACCGGGATTCAGGGACGATTCACAGAGAGGTGGGAAGCCGGGACTCGGGACGGTTCATAGAAACATAGGAAACCGGGATTCGGGGACGATTCCTTGATCCAGCGCTCGGAACCGTTAGCTTCGGCGAACCCGGCGCAGTGCGCATGCTCCAGACCGCGCCAGTCCCGGGTCTGCGGGACACAAACAAAGTGTTGGGAATCTGAAGGAGGGTCTCGGCCATGTGGGACTGGCTATGAATGGAGTGGGGATGTTGGGGAATAGAGTCGGTTCAGGGAGTGGGGATGTTGGGGAATAGAGTCCGTTCAGGGAGTGGGGGTGTTGGGGAATAGAGTCCGTTCAGGGAGTGGGGGTGTTGGGGAATAGAGTCGGTTCAGGTAGTGGGGATGTTGGGGAATAGAGTCCGTTCAGGGAGTGGGGGTGTTGGGGAATAGAGTCGGTTCAGGTAGTGGGGATGTTGGGGAATAGAGTCGGTTCAGGTAGTGGGGATGTTGGGGAATAGAGTCGGTTCAGGGAGTGGGGGTGTTGGGGAATAGAGTCGGTTCAGGTAGTGGGGATGTTGGGGAATAGAGTCGGTTCAGGTAGTGGGGATGTTGGGGAATAGAGTCGGTTCAGGTAGTGGGGATGTTGGGGAATAGAGTCGGTTCAGGTAGTGGGGATGATGGGGAATAGAGTCGGTTCAGGTAGTGGGGATGTTGGGGAATAGAGTCGGTTCAGGTAGTGGGGAGGATAGGGAAAAGGGATCGGAAAGGAGGGTTCGGGTGAGAGGGATGGCGGCAGAAGGTCGGAATGAAGTTGAATTTAGAACTGGAAAACGGAAAATAAGTTACATAAGATTGGAATGATTTCAAGTGGTGGAGAGGAATGGCGGGATATTTTGGAAAATAAAGGAAAGAAGACTTCAGGGTATTGTTTAAATTTGACCCGGAATAGCCTTCTATCAATCCCATTAAATTTAACTGAAAAGTTTAAATCGGCCAAAGGGGACACAGGCCAGTCTGAAGCCGTTCAGCAGTACTCTGCACTTTTCCATAGATGCCGATGCCTTGCAAAAAGTTAAACCAAACTGTGATAAAGTATTACCAGTCAGAACAGGATGTGAAGTCAGAAGCCATACGTCGGCATCATATTTCTCTTACTAAAGATACTTTAATTGATAAAATGAAGTTTGTGATGTTCATAACAAATGTGGTGAATTGTACTGCTCAGACATCTCGTCCACTGAGGAAATTAAACTTACCGTGGAAGCCTCTGAAAATATCTGATCACGGGTGTTATGCGGGAAGCTAAATAAAGCTCTGATGGGTGGGGTATCTGTATTTCCCTCCTTGTGAAGTTACAAAATGGGTTTATAATATTGCATTGGAATGCGAGAAAGCTGATTTCGAATGGTTAAGACTTTAAGAAATTTATTTGATTTATCAAATTCACCTGATTATATTTATTCGGGAAACGTGATTATAAACATAGAAAACCTACAGCACAATACAGGCCCTTCCGCCACAAAGTTGTGCGAACATGTCCCTACCTTAGCAATTACTAGGGTTACCCATAGCCCTCTATTTTTCTAAGCTCCATGTACCTATCCACCGTTGCTGGCAGCCCAATCTACACTCTCACCACTCTCTATGTTAAAAACTTACCCCTGACATCTCCTCTGTACCTGCTCCACAGCACCTTAAACCTGTGTCCTCTTGCGGCAACCATTTCAGCCCTGGGAAAAAGCCTCTGACTAGCCACATGATCAATGCGTCTCATCATCTTGTACACCTCTATCAGGTCACCTCTCACCTTCATCGCTCTAAGGAGAAAAGGCCGAGTTCACTCAACCTGTTTTCATAAGGCATACTCCCCAATCCAGGCAACATCCTTGTAAATCTCCACTGCATCCTTTCTATGGTTTCCACATCCTTCCTGTAGTGAGGCAACCTGAACTGAGCACAGTACTCCAAGTGGGGTCTGACCAGGGTCCTACATAGCTGCAACATTACCTCTTGGCTCTTGAAGGCCAAAACATCGTATGCCTTCTTAACCACAGAGTCAGCCTGTGCAGCTGCTTTGAGTGTCCTATGGACTCAGACCCCAAGATCCCTCTGATCCTCCATACGACCAAGAGTCTTGCCATTAATGCTATATTCTGCCATCATATTTGACCTACCAAAATGAACCACCTCACACTTATCTGTGTTTAACTCCATCTGCCACTTCTCAGCCCAGTTTTGCATCCTATCAATGTCCCTGCTATGTAAGCTCTGACAGCTCTCCACAATATCCACAACACCTCTAACCTTTGTGTCATCAGCAAACTTACTAACCCATCCCTCCACTTCCTCATCCAGGTCATTTATAAAAATCACGAACAGTAAAGGTCCCAGAACAGATCCCTGAGGCACACCACTGGTCACCGACCTCCATGCAGAGTATGACCTGTATAAAACCACTCTTTGACTTCTATGGGCAAGCCATTTGTGGATCCACAAAGCAATGTCCCCTTGGATCCCATGCCTCCTTACTTTCTCAATAAGACTTGCATGGGGTACCTTATCAAATGCCTTGCTGAAATCCATATGCACTACATCTACTGCTCTTCCTTCATCAATGTGTTTAGTCACATCCTGAAAATATTCAATCAGGCTCTTAAGGCACAACTTGCCCTTGACAAAGCAATGCTGACTATTCCTAATCATGTTATACCTCTCCAAATGTTCATAAATCCTGCCTCTCAGGATCTTCTCCATCAACTTACCAACCACTGAAGTAAGACTCACTGGTCTATAGTTTCCTGGGCTATCTCTACTCGCTTTCTTGAATAAAGCAACAACATCTGCAACCCTCCAATCCTCCGGAACCTCTCCCGTCTCCATTGATGATGCAAAGATCATTGCCAGAGGCTCAGCAATCTCCTCCTTCACCTCCCACAGTAGCCTGGGGTACATCTCATCTGGTCCCAGTGACTTATCCAACTTGATGCTTTCCAAAAGCTCCAGCACATCCTCTTTCTTAATATCTACATGCTCAAACTTTTCAGTCTGCTTCAAGTCAGCACTACAATCACCCAGATCCTTTTCCATAGTTAATACTGAAGTAAAGTATCCATTAAGTACCTCTGCTATTTCCTCCAGTTCCATACACACTTTCCCACTGTCACACTTGATAGGTCCTATTCTTTCGCATCTTATCCTCTTGCTCTTCACATACTTGTAGAATGCCTTGGGGGTTTCCTTAATCCTGTCCGCCAAAGCCTTCTTATGGCCCCTTCTGGCTCTCCTAATTTCCTTCTTAAGCTCCTTCCTGTTAGCCTTATAATCTTCTAGATCTCTAACATTACCTAACTCTCTGAACCTTTTGTATGCTTTTCTTCTTGACTAGATTTATTATAGACTTTGTACACTACGGTTCCTGTACCCTGGTACAACTTCCCTGTCTCATTGGAACGTACCTATGCAGAACTCTACACAAATATCCCCTGAACATTTGCCACATTTCTTCTGTACTTTTCCCTGAGAACATCTGCTCCCAATTTAAGCTTCCAGTTTCCTGCCTGATAGCCTCATAATTCCCCTTACTCCAGTTAAGAGCATTTCTAACTTGTCTGTTCCTATCTCTCTCCAATGGTAAAGGAGATAGAATCATGATCACTATCTCCAAAATGCTCTCCCACTGAGAGATCTGACACCTGACCAAATCAAGTACAGTTTCTTCTCTTGTAGGCTTATCGACATATTGTGTCAAGAAACCTTCCTGAGAACTCCAAACAAACTCCACCCCATCTAAACACCTTGCTCTAGGGAGATGCCAATTGATATTTGAGAAATTAACATCTCCCACCACGACAACCCTGTTATTATTACACCTTTCCAGGATCTGTTTCCCTATCTGCTCCTTGATATCCCTGTTACTATTGTGCGGCCTATAAAAAACACCCAGTGAAGTTATTGACCCCTTCCTGTTCCTATCTTCCACCCACAGAGACTCTGTAGAAAATCCATCTGGGAATGGTACCATATTTAAGTTTTTCCTTGCAAGGTTATATTGTAACATAGGGAAGTGATCATTTTCCTATATTTATAAGCTTGTGTTTGGATCTATATAGGGGACAGAAAGTCAGTTTTAGGAGGTGGAGTTTTGGTAAAGTAAATTGGGAGAAGTTTAAGGTTTTATGTGATGAAGGTCTGTCAGGGCTGAATATTGAGGATGATGTGGATTTCTGCAAAGATAGGTTATGTCATCAGACTGCAGTGGAAGTGATTCCTATTAAAAAGGGCATTAATAGGAGTAAGGCTGTACCATGGTGGACTAGGGGTGTGCAGAGGCAATTAGGGAGAGATATAATATATTTAAGAAAGATAAGTAGTATCACTCTCCAAGTGACCTTATTAAGTATAAATGGACACAGGCTGTGGTGAGGAAAGTAGTGAAGGTTGTGAAAAAGGTTTACTTGAGGTGTTATTGTGATAGTATTGGAAGGGATATTAAACTTGGAGATGTCTGGGGAATGATTAAAAAATGGGCCTGATTCATAGGGCTAATAACATTCCAGTATTGATTAAAGAAAGTAATATGATTGTTACTGAAACAGAGAATAGAATTATGGCTCAGTCATTTGCTGCAATTCATAATCAAGATAATTTAAGGAAGAGACCAAATAATGTAGGGAGGTTCTAAGTGAACACCCTGATGTGTTGGAAGCGAGCTGTAACAATGATAGTATTAGTGATGTTGTTTTCTTTGTGTGAATTTAAGAAAGCTATTAATAGTACAGGTCTGACAGCTCCTGGAAAGGATGATATATATTATTGTATGTTTAAACATATGCCTGACAACTCTCAAGATAATATTAAAAATAATGAATCACATTTGGAATTTAGGCCATTTTTCCTCCTCATGGAAAATGGCGGTAATACCTATCCTAAAGCCTGGAAAACACCTGCTGGATCCTTTAGTTATAAACCAACACCACTTATATCCCATTTGTACAAACTTATGGAATGTATGGTAATATATTTTGGAAAAAAGGTGGTACAGCATTTTGTCAGTGCAGATTTCAGAAGGGTAGAATGATATTGGATTCAGTTTTATGTTTGGAGGATGATATTAGGATAGCACAGGTGAATAAAGAAGTTGTAATAGTATTTTTGATATAGTAAAAGCATATGATATGTTATGGAGACAAAGACATTTTGATTAAATTATGGAAGTCAGGAGTTAGAGGAAGGCTATAATTTTTTGAGTTTTATATTTGGACAGTCTATGCAGGAAAGGGTAGGGAAGTGTAATGTTGAATTAGGTTTGTGGGTCCAGCAAGTGAGACAGGAAATGCACTGAATAGGTATATTAATCATTTATTTACAAACTGTAACAATTCAACCAAACATTCATGTTCCCCAAGTTACAGACACTGCCAACCACAATACTCAACAAGCATATTTAATTAAAAGTTCACGTAGAATATACCTTCTCAATCATCGTGTGCAACTTTGCCGAAAACAAAGGAAGAAGAGGGAAAGTCCTTTTCACGTGCCCAGGATATTTGAAACTGGACACCAGGCATCCAATGGGAAAAGCAGCTTCTGAACTAACCAATCACAATGGAAGCGACTTTCGACAGTCAGACTGAGGCGCACCCCCACAGGACACTCCACCCTCGAAAGTTGCAAACGTGATGATCCAACCCTCAGACTAGTAATACTCTCTCAAACTCACAACTAAGTTATACATAAAACACAAGACCCAGCACTGTAAACCAAGTAATCACCTCCCAGTGACCATCATCATCCACCAGCTCCCTGTGCTGCAAAAGGCCACCAGCCCCACCCTGGGGTGTAATAGCCAATGAGCTGCTCCCCCACTTAATTTAACACACTGACTCTGAGATATGATCACCCAGGTGAGCGATGTTCAACCCATCAGGAATGTAGGTGCAGCATTCTTCACCAGTAATGGTACAAGTGGCACCTTCCTTTGTGAGCACGTAATCCAAGTCATCAGTTCCCTGGACAGTCCAGATGTACCATGCTGAGAAAGGCTCTCATCCAGAACATCCTTCCTTTGTAATAGCCCTCTTACAAACTAGCATGGGCAAGGCTCATCCAGGTCATACATACAGCACCACCCTGTGGGAACAATGGCTAGGCCTAGGAACTGTATGTCCAGTGAGTGCCATTCAACATCCAACAAGTGTGCAGCTTCACAACACCAGTTGGCATGGACACAGCCGTCCCAGGATGCTGCTCCTGCTCACACCTGCTATCCACCTTGCACATGGTAGCTGTACGCAACACTCCACCTGCACCAACACTCCCTGTCTGCTGGGAAAATCCCTTTCAGAGTCAGGAAATTCCAATTATAGAAATAGTACATAAAGAAATACCAGCCCTTAAAGCACTTACCCCACCAGGGCTATTAAGGCTCAAGTCCCTGAAGAATGTTACCATACTCTAGGTTGAGGTTGGCTGGAATTGACTACCCCCTCCCAGCTCCCCCAAAACAATGCAAAAACCCAAGAGGCCAGATAATTTCCCCCAACAGTCTGTCTTTGGTGTCAAAGCGATCGATATTAGTGACGTTTCTTCTGTAAGGTAGTAAAGAGTCTTCAAACAAATTCAGCAATCTGACCCATTGGTCCAGTGAGCAAATTCAAACCCCTCCCCAGGAATGTATAACAGGATCTCCCACCACAAATCAGCATCCACACTTTATCATTCTGTAATGCAGGGAGATCCAAATGCAATCACTCCTGATAACTGGGATCTGTTTTGGGGTAAGGATGAATTGTACAAAGGAGACGGGTTGCACCTTAACAGGCGGGGGACCAGCATTCTGGCTTGTCACTGCTACACGGGTGTGTTTAAACTAATAAGTGGGGGGGGGGGGAGGAGACGAACTGGAAATATAAGGATGGAGTTAAAGGGAAAGAGAGAATAAGAAAAGTTAAGAAAGACAACAGAGTTAAAGGGGCAGAAAGATCAGGAAGGGATCGGGGAGTATGGCCAAGTGCAATAGGGATCGATGTGAGAAGCGAGGGGAGTAATGGATTAAAAGTATTATATATGAATGCACGAAGTATAAGAAATAAAGTGGTTGAGCTTGAGTCTCAGTTGGAAATTGGCAAGTATGATGTTGTAGGAATAACAGAGACATGGTTGCAAGAGGACCAGGGCTGGGAAATGAATATTCAAGGGTATACATCCTATCGAAAGGACAGACAGGTGGGCAGAGGGGGTGGGGTGGCTCTGCTGGTGAGGAAAGAAGTTCAGTCCCTTGCGAGGGGTGACATAGAATCAGGAGATGTAGAGTCAGTATGGATAGAACGGAGAAGTTGTAAGGACAAAAAGACCCTAATGGGAATTATCTACAGGCCCCCAAATAGTAGCCTGGATATAGGGTGCAAGTTGAATCAAGAGCTAAAATCAGCATGTCGCAAAGGTAATGCTACGGTTGTAATGGGAGATTTCAACATGCAGGTAGACTGGGAAAATCAGGTTGGTACTGGACCCCAAGAAAGGGAGTTTGTGGAGTGCCTCTGAGATGGATTCTTAGAGCAGCTTGTACTGGAGCTTACCAGGGAGAAAGCAATTCTGGATCTAGTGTTGTGTAATGAACTGGATTTGATCAGGGAACTCGAGGTAAAGGAGCCATTAGGAGGTAGTGACCATAATATGATAAATTTTAATCTACAATTTGAGAGGGAGAAGGGAAAATCGTCAGTATTACAGTTGAACAAAGTGGACTATGGAGCCACGAGGGAGGAACTAGCCAAAGTTGACTGGAAGGATACCCTAGCAGGGATGACAGTGGAACAACAATGGCAGGTATTTCTGGGAATAACACAGAAGGTGCAGGATCAGTTCATTCCAAAGAGGAAGAAAGATCCTAAGGGGAGTGGGGGGTGACTGCGGCTGACAAGGGAAGTCAAGGACAGTATAAATATAAAAGAGATGAAGTATAACATAGCAAAGATGAGCGGGAAGCCAGAGGATTGGGAAACTTTTAAAGAGCAACAGAAGATAACCAAAAAGGCAATACGGGGAGAAAAGATGAGGTACAAAGTTAAGCTAGCCAAGAATATAAAGGGGGATAGTAAAAGCTTCTTTAGGTATGTTAAGAGGAAAAAATTAGTTAAGACCAAAGTTGGGCTCTTGAAGGCAGAAACGGGTGAATTTATTATGGGGAACAAGGAAATGGTAGACGAGTTGAACAGGTACATTGAATCTGTCTTCACTAGGGAAGACACAGACAATCTCCCAGCAAAATTAGAGCACATGGTATTGGGGGTCGGGTACTAACATAGATAGAAACTGGTTGGCAGACAGGACACAAAGAGTAGGGATTAACAGATCCTTTTCAGAATGGCAGGCAGTGACTAGTGAGACCCAGCTTGGTGCTGGGACCGCAGCTATTTACAATATACATTGATTTAGATGAATGAATTAAAAGTAACATTAGCAGATTTGCAGACAACACAAAGCTGGGTGGCAGTGTGAAATATGAGGAGGATGTTAGGAGAACGCAGGGTGACTTGGACAGGTTGGGTGAGTGGGCAGATGCATTGCAGATGCAGTTTAATGAGGATAAATGTGATGTTATCCACTTTGGTGGCAAGAACAGGAAGGCAGATTACTATCTGAATGTTGTCAAGTTAGGAAAAGGGGAAGTACAAGGAGATCTAGGTATCCTTGTTCATCAGTCATTGAAAGTAAGCATGCAGGTACAGCAGGTAGTGAAGAAAGCTAATGGCATGTTGGCCTTCATAACAAGGGGAGTTGAGTATAGGAGCAAAGAGGTCCTTCTGCAGTTGTACAGGGCCCTGGTGAGACCACACCTGGAGTATTGTGTTCAGTTTTGGTCTCCAAATTTGAGGAAGGACATCGGAGGGGACTCAGTACGCAGCCCTGAGGGGCACCTATTTTGAGAGTTCCACTCCATTTGTGGTTTTAAATTCCATCTGGTAAGAGTGGGTTACCCAAGTTTAACTGCTGTCGTTATGCAAATCCACAGTGATCCACTATGCTCAAGCGAAGCAAGCAGAGTTCTCGGCGTTATTGATCGCGTGTTGGGACAAGAGGCTCCTGAAGGCACCCTGTTAGATCTCTCTGTTAGATAGGACCACTCCGGTAATCCCCTCCCCCTCATCCTATAACCTCAATAACCACACGGCCAAAGACTCCCCATCCTTTTATATGTACCTGTCCCTTAAACTCGCCAGTTGTTTAGCGCAGAATTTTCTAAGCTCTGCTGTCTGAAAGGTGAACATCACTTCCTCCTCCACACATTCCTGAGCCTCCTCCCGCTCTGAGGAAGAAGCTGTGGATGATGCCCTCCACAGCGAGTGTTGGAACGCGTTATCACTGGCCTGGCCCGGCATGTACTGTTCCAGACACACAAGGGTGATCATCTCGAGGATTAAACCAAGGGGTCCATGCTACTCTCTCTCCCTCATATTCACCACCCAGCCAGATAACCTTGTCTCCCAGCCCTACTGTATTATCATCGTCCCGTCTCAACGTTGCTCGAACTTTTATCGAGATCTGTTCCCAAAAGGCCCGTCGAGCCGCCTCTAAATTCTGTACTGCATCAAATTACCCGACTGGCTATCTGTATATTCGTATCTTCTAACTTCATAGCACTACTCTAAGCCATCAATAATGATCCGCTCAGAATAATACAGCGCTGATTGAGATCTTCCAATTCATTCTTAAGACTCGCTATCATTTTATAATTGCTGCAAAAAAACCCCAGAAAGCATCCCGCCAGCTATCTTTTCTTTTCTTTTGGGAAAACCCAGTGATGTAACTATCGAAACAATGTGATGTCCCATTTCAACCCCGGCGACATCTAACTGGTCTGACCAACCTACCGGCTCCCCATAACCCATCGTTAGTGAGCGAGACTCCAATGCCTTCACTTTAATTGTCCACCCTGGGATTCTGCATCTCTCAAACTGATGGTCCTCTCTTTCAAATAACCTTAAGAGATGCATTTCCGCTAAAAAAAAACAGACCCTGCTCAAAGCAGCGCCAGTTGTAATGTTGACTCAGGTTCGCGGGTCCGGCAAGTGAGACAGGAATTGCACTGACTTTGAATAGGTGTATGTATTAATCAGTTACTACCAACAGTAAACATTCCACCAAACATTCATCTTCCCAAGTTACAGACACTACAAAGCTGAATAACAAACATAAATAAAAGTTCACGTAGAATATACCTTCTGAATCATCATGTCTATCTTTGCCTTAAACAAAGGAAGAAGGGAGAAAGTCCTTTTCCCGTTCAGTTTTAGAAAACTAGGATATTTGAAACTGGATACCAGGCATCCAATGGAAAAAGCAGTTTCGAAACTAACCAATCACAATGGAAGCGACTTTCGACAGTCAGAATCAGGCACGCACCCACAGGACAGAAAGGTGTATGCTGGCATCTATGAGATAGAGAATGGGACCCGTCAAGCAGTATTTGAAGCCGATTATTGTTTGATATTATGATTGATGATATTTTGTCTGAGATAGGCACTGGGGGGGGGGGGGTAAATCACTTTTTGCAGATGATGGTGTTTTATGGATCAGAGGCATAAATTTCAATTTAACTGTATATCGGATGCATTTAACGATTAATAAGGGCAAAGCCTGGGCAGAAAGATGGGGGTTGAAGCTTTCCGTAGCTAAAACACAAGTTATGTTTTACGGAGAGGATCAATATACCTGCACTTAATTTGAAATCATACGGTCAAACTCTGGAAGAAGTGTCAGTGGTGAGGTTTCTTGTCATGTGGCTGGATAATAAACTGACATGGAAACACCACATCAGTAAAATAATTTACAAATGTAAAGGGGCATTAAATATCTCTGGGCATCTGTGTGGGTATTCTTGGGATGCTACATCAAAATCTCTGCTGACCATTCATATTTGTTTAATTAGATCAGCACTGATTATGGCTGTGTGGCTTCTGGATCAGATAAATGGTTGATTGTCAGGAGAGGGGAGGGGGAAGATCAGATAGTGGAGAGCACCCCAGTGGATGTATGTACTCCATTTTGAGTACTTTGGGGGTGGGGAATGACCTACCTGGGGGAAGCAACAGCAGACTCTGGCACTGAGTCTAGCCTGAGGCTCAGCAGGGTAGGGAACTGAAGAGGATGGCAGCAGTAATAGGGGACTATAGTCAGCTGGACAGACAGGTGACTCTGTGGACGCAAAAGAAAGCACGGATGGTATTTTGCCTCCCAGGTGCCAGGGTCCAGGATGTTTCTGCACGTGTCCACAATATCTGAGAAGGGAAGGTGATCAGTCAGATTTCATGGTACTTATTGATACCAACAACAGAGGAAGAAAAAGGGAGGAGGTTGTGAAAAAAGAATATAGGGAGTTGGGAAGGAAGCTGAGAAGCAGGACCACAAGGGTAATAATCTCGGGATTGCTGCCTGATCAATGCAACAGTGAGGATAGGAGTAGAATGAGCTGGCAGATAAAAGCATGGCTGAAGATTTGCACTAGGGGACAGGGATTCAGATTTCTGGATAACTGGGACCTCTTCTGAGGCAGGTGGGACCTGAACAAAAGTGACAGGTTGCACTTCAGTCCGAGGGGAACCAATACTTTTGCAGACAGATTTACTAGAGCTGCTGGGAGTAGTTTAAACGTATAAGGCGGGTGATGGAAACCAGGATGATAGAGCTGAGGATGAGCCAGCAGGATTACAACTAGATGACAGGGTGTAACATGAATGTAAGGAAAGACAAGCCAGTGATTGGGTACAAATGCAAACAGAACAAAGAGTTCAATTGTAGCACAGAGGCAAAATTCAAAAGGGTGAAGAATGCAGGACTGAAGGTGTTGTATTTAAATGCACGTAGCATTCGGAATAAGGTGGACAAACTCGTGGCACAATTAGAGATTGGTCGGTATGACGTTGTGAACATCACTGGGTCACAGCTGAAAGAAGGCCATAGTTAGGAGCTTAACATCAAAAAACAGGCAAGAAGGCATAGCTGGTGGTGTGGTTCTGTTGGTAAGAGATGGAATTACATCTTTAGAAATATGTGAGATGGTCAGAGATTGTCAAATCTTTGTGGGTTGAGTTAAGAAACTGTAAGGGTAAAAAAAAACATTACGGGAATCATATAGAGACCTCCAAATAGTAGCCAAGATGTGGGGTTGAGATTGCAAAGGGAGTTGGAAAACATATGTGATGAGGATAATGCCACAATTGTCATGGCAGACTTCTATATGCAAGGGGATTGGGAAAATCAGATTGGTGACGGATGTCGAGGGGGAATTTGTTGAATGCCTACAAGATGGCTTTTCAGAGCAGCTCGCGCTTGAGCCTATTCAGGAAAAGGCCATCTTAGATTGGGTGTTGTGTAATAACCCAGAGGGAGCTTAATGTAAAGGAACCTTTAGGAGGTAGTGATCATAATAGGATTAATTCATACTGCAATTTGAGAGGGAGAAGCATAACTCACATGTATCAGTATCACAATGAAATAAAGGGAATTTCAGAGACATGAGAGAGGAGCTTGCCCAGGTGGATTGGATGAGGATACTGGTGGGGATTATGGCAGAAAATAGATGGGTGAAGTTTCTGGGAATAGTTCACAAGGCACAGGATAGATATGTCCCACAGAGAAAGAAGTTCTCAGATGGCAGGGGTAGGCAACCATTGCTGACAAAGGAAGTTAAGGAGTACATAATAGCCAAGGAAGGGGCATATAATGTAGCAAAAGTGAGTGGGAAGTTGGATGATTTGGAAGCTTTTAAAATCCAACAAAAGGCAACCAAAAAAGCGAAAAGAAGGAAAACGATGAAATGTCAGGGCAGACTAGCCAATAATGTAAAGCAGGATACTAAAAGTATTTTTCAGTTATATAAAGTGTAAAAGAGAGATAAGAGTTGATATTGGACCATTGGTAAATCATGCTGGTGAGGTAGCAATGGGGGACAAAGAAATGGCAGATGAACTTAACGGGTACTCTGCATTTGTCTTTACCATGGAAGATGCTAGCACTGTGCAAGAGATCTCTGAGTGTCAAGGAGCAGGAATGAGTGCCATTGCTATTACAAAGGAAAAAGTGCTAGACAAACTGAAGATCTTAAGGTGGATAAGTCACCTGGGCCTGGGAAAGGTTGTTGAGAGATAATGGATGCATTGATCATGATATTTCAAGAATCGCTTTATTTTGCCATGGTCCTGGTGGAGTAGAAGATTGCAAATGTCACTCTACCCTTTAAGAAGGGAGGAAGGCAACAGAAAGAAAATTATAGGCCAGTTAGCCTAGCCTCAGTGGTTGGGAAAATTTTGAAGTCTATTATTAAGGATGAAGTTTCAAGGATCTTGGAGACTAATGGTACAAGTCAGCATGGTTTCTGTGAAGGGAAATCTTGTCTGACAAATCTGTTGGAGTTCTTTGAGGAAGTAACCGGGTAGACAAAGAAGGGACAGTGGATATCAATTACTTGGACTTTCAAATGGCATTTGATAAGGTGCCACACATGAGGCTGCTTAACAAGATAAATTTCTATGGCATTACAGGAAGGATACTGGCATGGATAATGGAATGGCTGACAGGCAGGAGGCAGTGAGTGGGAATAAAAGGGGCCTTTTCTGGTTGGCTGCTGGTGACTAGAGGTGTTCCTCAGCAGTCAGTGTGGGACTGCTGCTTTTCACATTGTTTGTCAATGTTTTAGATAATAGAATTGATGGCTTTTTTTAAAAAAAAAATTTATTAGTTTTTCAAAACATTTTACAAAATTAAAAACCCCAAATCCCAATGAGGAGCATTAATACAGAGCAAGGTTAAGCTTACAATACCAATATGCTACAAAGGAAGAGAATTTAACAAAAAAGCACCTAAATTAAAGACAAGTGAGCTTAGTGTCCTCCCCAAATCCCACAACACAAGAAAAAACAACAATTCCAGACCAACCACCACACAATATAGAGAGTATAAGTCCGAACAGTCAAACTTCCAGACTGTGAATACACTTAGCAACAGAGGATAATAATGCCTACTACCAGAAAAAAAAGGAGCTGAAAGCAAGGGACCGAAAAGAAAAAAAAACCCTAGTCAAGAGGAAGGTTATGAAAGTACTCGATAAAAGGCTCCCAGACCTTATGGAACTTTAAATCCTAATTGAGAACTGAATAATGAATTTTTTCGAGGTCCAAGCAGGCCATAATGTCGGTAAGCCATTGCGCATGAGTGGGCGGGGCAACATCTCTCCATCTAAGGAGGATCAAGCGTCTCGCCAGGAGAGAGGCAAAGGATAGTATTCGGCATTTGGTCGGACCCAGACATAAATCTGTCTCGCCCCAAAAACCGAACAGAGCAATTAAGGGGTTAGGTTCTAGGTGTTGATTCAGAATACCCGATAATGTAGTGAAGACATCTTTCCAGAATTTCTCCAAGCTAGGACAGAACCAGTACATATGGATGAGAGAGGCCACGCCCCTCTTGCATTTATCACAGAGCGGACTAATGCCAGGGTAGAATCGAGATAGTTTAGATTTAGACATATGGGCTCTATGAACAATCTTAAACTGTAAGAGACAATGGCGAGCACAAAGAGAGGTTGAGTTAACCGATTTGAGAACTGAGTCCCAGCTCTCCTCGGATAAGGAGATATTTAAATCCTGCTCCCAGGCCATTTTAATTTTATCCACAGGGGCCCGTCGTAAGGCTGCTAGTTTATCTTGGATAATTGAAATTAAACCTTTACCTAGTGGATTAATGGAAAGAAATAGGTCCATAGCATTTTTTGCAGGCATTTCAAGAAAGTTAGGAATTAAAGGAGCAGTAAAATGTCGGATTTGGAGATATCTGAAAAAGTGAGCGTTAGGCAGGTTGAACTTAACAGAGAGCTGTTGAAAAGAAGCAAAGCGATTATCAATGAAGAGATCTTCAAAATGTCTAATGCCCTTCCTGTACCAAACATGGAATGCTGAATCGAACGTGGTAGGTAAAAAAAGGTGATTATGTGCAACAGGGCTAGAAACGGAAAACCCCTGGAAACCATAGCATTTCCTGAACTGAGCCCATATACGCAAAGTGTGTCTAACCAGAGGATTAGCTATTGATCTGGGCAGACTGCTAGGGAGTGCAGAGCCAAGAAGTGCAGATATAGATAATTCTTTAGTGGAGCTCAACTCCATTGCCACCCAGTTAGGGCACTCAGGTTGACCATGGAAGAAAGACCAGAAGGCAGCACAACGTATATTAGCTGAGAATTGATGGCTTTGTGGCAAAGTTTGCGGATGATACGAGGATGGATGGAGGGGTAGGTAGTGCTGAGGAAGCAATGGTAAAAGGAAAAATAGTGTGGGCTATTGTCTAAATGGGGAGAAGATTCAAACATTAGATGTGCAGAGGGACTTAGAAATCCTCATGCAAGACTCCCAGAAGGTTAATTTACAAGTCGAATCTGTGGTAAAGAAGGCATATATAATGTTGGTATTTCTTTGCAGGGGAATAGAATATAAAAAGGAGATGATGCTGAGTACATAAGATAGTAGTCAGGCTGTACGGAGTATTTTCAGTATGGGAAGGAAAATTATTGTGATATATTAACCATTTGTACTGATGGATCAAAAGATAATTTAACAGGGAATGTCCTTGTGGCTATTTTTGTGCTGAGTTACAGTTAACAATAAAGAAATGTCTAACTAACCATTTATCAGTATATACGGCAGAACTGGTTGCCATCATTCTGGGCTTAGACTGGGTGGAGGAATTCTGTCCTTGCAAAGTTGTAATTTGTTCAGATGCTTATTCACTTTTGACTAGTCTTAAAACAGGTCATTCTAGTCGTAGGTCAGATTTACAGCTGGAAGTTCTTCAAAGGTTATTTCATATTCAAAGTATTGGTCCATAAGTCTTCTTCTATGAGTCCCTGCATATGGAGGTGTTGAGGGGAATGAGTAGGTTGATTGGAAGGCCAGTAAAACTGTTAAAAGTTCATCTGTGGATATAGTCCTTCCACTTATCAAAGCAGATGCTAAGGGGTTGGTGGGATAAGAATCAGGGGGTTATGGCAAAACTTGTGGGATAATGGGTGTAAGGGGAGACACCTTTACAGAATACATAAAACTATTGGATTGATGAGAGAGGGGGTAAGACAAGAAGGGAAGGAATTATATCAACTCAATTTAGAATTCGGCATACTATGCTTAATTATTCCTTACATCTTGTTGGAAAACATCAGTCTGGGGTGTGTGGGTGTTGTCATCATTATGAAGCAGTTGAACACATTCTTTTACGATATGAAACATTTGAGGTTGAAAGAAAGCAACTGCAGGTTGCACTATTAGCTTTGGGATGACAGTTTTCATTTAAAGCTTCACTAGGTTATGGAAGTGACTTTATTTTAATTCTCAGTGTTGTCTTTCATGATTTACAATCTATAGGGTTTCTTGGGGGTAGTCTAGTCTTTAGTTGATAAAGAACAGGTGGGGGTTTTATTTCCTAACTCTCTACACCACACTCCAGTTTAGCTGGTGGTGGCACCTTTAAATTGGACAGCCAGCCCCCATTTAAAATCAGATGAAGAAGAGGGTCTCGGCTCAAAACGCCCACTGTTTACTCTTTTCTATAGACGATGACTGGCCTGTTGAGGTTCTCTATCATTTTGTGTGTGTGGCTTTGGATTTGCAGCATCTGCAGAATCTCTTGTGTGCGTACATTGTGCGTCTGCAGAGAAGGAAATCTGTGGGAAGTGTCTCCATCTGAAGCAGCTTGAAGTCCAAATCTCAGAGCTGGAGTCACAGCTGGAAAACTGATGTTTCACTGAGGCCAGGGGATCTGTGGAGCAGTTTTGTGGAGGTTGCCTGACTGCAAGTTGAGAGCACCTCCGTTTCATCTGCCAAAAGCCAAATTTCCCAGTGGCCAGCCATTTTAATTCTGATCCCCATTCCTGTTCAGACATGTTGGTCTATGGCCTTCTCTTTTGCCACGATGAGGAGGGGCACCTCATAATCGAACTGGATAGCGTCCTGCTTCTTCCCTTTCCCCTGTGATCTACACTCCTTTCCTATCAGTTTCCTTCTTCTCCAGCCCTTTACCTTTTCCACACACCTGGCTTCACTTGCCACTCTCTGTCTGGGCCTTCCCTTCCCCCCTACTTAAGATTCTGCCGTTTTCCCCCTTCCTTCCAGCCCTGACGAAGAGTCTCAGCCTGAAATGGCAGCTGTTTATTCATTTCCATAGATGCTGCCTGATCTGCTGCGTTCCTCCAGCATTTTGTATCTGTTGCTCTGGATTTCCAGCATTAACCGTTAAGCACATCCACATAAAACAGTGCCGTAGAAAAACTGCATCCATCATCAAAGATCCTCACCACCCAGGCAATGCACTTTTCTCACTGCTGCCATCAGGTAGAAGGTACAAGTGCCACTACCCCTCATCCATCAGGCTCTTGAACTAAAGGAGATGGATACACACATTGAAGGATTCTTTTATCTTATTATTTTATGCTCGTTATTTATTGCTATTTATTTATTATCTGCATTTACTGATGATGACAGTTTACCGATTCTGTTTAGTTACTGTTCTATAGATTTGCTAAGTTTAAGACTGTAAGATACAGGAACAGAATTGGACCATTTGGCCCATCGAGTCTGCTCTGCCATTTCATCCTGGATGATCCAATTTTCCTCTCAACCCCAGTCTTCTGCCTTCTCCCTGTATTTCTTCATGCCCGGACCAATTAAGAATCTCTGGCATAAATATACATGAAGACTTGACCTCCACAGATTCACCACCATCTGGCTAAAGACATGCCTCCTCATCTCCATTCTAAAAGCATGCCCCTCTATTCTGAAACTGTATCCCTTGATCTTAGATTCTCCCACCATAGGAAATATCCACTCTATCAAGGCCTTTCACTACTCAATGGGTTTCAATGCGATCACCCTTTATTCTTCCGAAATCGTGATACTGTATTCCATTTGCCATTTCTTTGCCCATTCTCCTAATCTGTCTAAGTCCTTCTGTAGCCTCTTTACATCCTCAGAATGACCGGCACCTCCAACTGTCTTCATACCATCTGCAAACTTTGCAACAAAGCCGTGAATTCCATTATCCAAATCATTGACATGTAATGTAAAATGAATCAGACCCAACACAGAAAATGCTGGAGGAACTCAGCATCTCAGCCATCCATGGCAGGAATAGTCAGGTGATATTTCAGGCCAAGACCCTAATCAGGACTGGAAAGGAAGGGGAAAGAAGGTGGGGGGAAGGGAAAGATTACAAACTGGTATGTGATTGGTGAAAGCAGGTGAGTAGGTAGGTGAGTGGGTGAAGTGAGAAGCTGGGAGGTGTTTGGTGAAGGCAGGTGAGTAGGTAGGTGAGTGGGTGAAGTGAGAAGCTGGGAGGTGATTGGTGAAGGCAGGTGAGCGGGGAGGTGAGTGGGTGAAGTGAGAAGCTGGGAGGTGATTGGTGAAGGCAGGTGAGCGGGGAGGTGAGTGGGTGAAGTGAGAAGCTGGGAGGTGATTGGTGAAGGCAGGTGAGTAGGTAGGTGAGTGGGTGAAGTGAGAAGCTGGGAGGTGATTGGTGAAGGCAGGTGAGTAGGTAGGTGAGTGGGTGAAGTGAGAAGCTGGGAGGTGATTGGTGAAGGCAGGTGAGTAGGTAGGTGAGTGGGTGAAGTGAGAAGCTGGGAGGTGATTGGTGAAGGCAGGTGAGTAGGTAGGTGAGTGGGTGAAGTGAGAAGCTGGGAGGTGATTGGTGAAGGCGGGTGAGTAGGTAGGTGAGTGGGTGAAGTGAGAAGCTGGGAGGTGATTGGTGAAGGCAGGTGAGTAGGTAGGTGAGTGGGTGAAGTGAGAAGCTGGGAGGTGATTGGTGAATGCAGGTGAGTAGGTAGGTGAGTGGGTGAAGTGAGAAGCTGGGAGGTGATTGGTGAATGCAGGTGAGTAGGAAGGTGAGTGGGTGAAGTGAGAAGCTGGGAGGTGATTGGTGAAGGCAGGTGAGTAGGTAGGTGAGTGGGTGAAGTGAGAAGCTGGGAGGTGATAGTTGGAAGAGGTTAGAGGACTAAAGGAGGAATACAAGAAACCAGTGGACCATTGGAGAAAGGGAACAAGGAAGAGCACTAGATGGAGGTGATGGAGATGAGAAGTGGGTAAGGGGGCAGCCAGAATGGGGAAGGAAAAAGGGGGGAAGCAGGAGAAATGACTGTAAATTGGAGAAATTGATGTTCATGCTGTCGGGTTGGAGGCTACCCAGATAGAATGCGAGGGGCTGCTCCTACAACCTGAACATGGTCTTACCAAGGCAGAAATAGAATTAAAATGTGTGCCCTCTGGGATAACCTGCCTTTAGCAGTGTACGGAGCGAAGGTCCTTAATGAAGCAGTTCCCAATCATACATCGGGTCTCATTGATTTAGAGGAGGCTACACTGAGAGCACAGTATTACAGTGGAGGAATCTGACAGGCTCGTATATAGAAGAACGGCCTTGAATGGTGGTGAGGGAAGAGATGAATAGGCAAGTGTATTGAAAAGTGCCAGAAGAGAGATCTGTGGGCAGGGATGAGTGAACAAGGGAACAACATAGAGAGCAGTCCCCGTGGAGAGTGGGATGGGAGAGAGGAAGATGTGTTTAGTGGTAGGATCCTTTTGTCTTCTCTCATGTGTATGTCATTCAGTATGATGGCTGATCTGTCCTATGCCAGTTTACCATTTCACTCAATCCTTCAGCTTCCAGAACATTCCAGAGATTCACTGGCCTCTGTGAATATAAATTCCTGCACACTTCTGTTTAAATTACCATCATATTTTACTTTACTTTAATCTTTTAACAATGTCCCCTTGTAATGAGTCTTCCACTATTGGCAGCATTTTAACATCCACTCTAACTGTCCCCTAAGTATCATCTCTCTTAGATTAAATGCTTTACATGCTGACAATAAGACAGCCCTCGCATTCCAGAAGTTAGCTGAGTGAATTTCTTGTGTACTGCCTCCAATGCAAGTGTATCCTTTCCTTTCACAAAATGGGAGTCCCAATCAATATGTGGAATGTTAACATCACCTACTATCACAACCTTATTTTTTTACAACTCTCTTCTATCTCTCTACAAATTTGCTCTAGGACTCGTTGACCTTTGGGAGGTTTATGTGGTGACCCCTTTTGCATTCCTCAGTTGCTCCTATATAGCGTCAGTAGTCAAGTCCTTCAGTCTATCCTGTCTGAGTACTGCCGTGACATTTTTCCTGTTGAGTAATGCTACCCCTCCCCCTCTATCACATCTAAAACAAGAGAACCCCGAATATTGAACAGTCAGTTCCGCCCCTCCTGTGACCAGGCCTCAGTAATATCTGCAGTATCATAATTCCACGTTGCTGATCCGTGCTCTGAGCTCATCTGCCGTATCTATAATATTCTTTGCAAAGAAATAGGTGCCACTCAGGACATTAGTCCCATCAAGCTCAACATTTCGGTTCCTGGATTTGTATTTAAAAATAAGTGGGATTCCTGTGGGAATATACTTTCCTCACAACTATTCCAGTAGCTGCCCTGGTGCTCTAGTGTCCATTCCCAGAAATGTTGCTTTAACACCCCAGAGCAGCACTAGCAGACTTTACCACAGTAATGTTCGATCTCCCTGCAGTCCAACTGTAAAGCAGGTCACACCTTACCTTGAAGAGAGCCCAATGATCCAAAGACAACACTCCCTCCTACACCATCTCATCAGCCATGTGTTAAACTGTATTATCTGCCTATTTCTTCTCTTACCAGCACGTGGCACAGGTAGCAATCCTGGGATAACCACCCTGGAGGTCTTGTCCTTCACCGTAGCACCTAACTACCTGAACTCACTTTGTAGGACCTTGTCACGCTTCCTGCTCGTGTCATTGGTACTGAGCTGACTTGGGTTGCTCACCCTCCCCCTTTAGAATACTATGGATTTGATCCAAGATGTCCCTGACCCTGGCACCTTGGAGGAACGCACCATCTGGGAACTTCATTATTGTCCACAAAACTTCCTGTCTGAGCCCTTTCCTTCTAATCCACAGAGCCAGAGACCTGGTTGCTGTAGCTCCACCCCCGCCAACAGTATCCAAAGTGCTGTACTAGTTATTGAGGACAACTGTCTATAGGGGTACCCTGGACTGGCGGCCTATCCCTATCCCTCTCCTGATGGTCACCCAGTTACCTGTGTTATGAACCTTAAGTGTAGCTTGCTCTTGTATCTCCTGTCAATAAACCTTCAGCCTCCTGAATGTAATTGAGGGTAATTAATTGAATGTAATTAAAGGATGTAATAGAGAAATGGAGGTCATTTAAAGGTGAAATTTTGAGGGTACAGAAACTTTATGTTCCTGTTAGGTTGAAAGGAAATGTTAAAAGTTTGAGAGAGCCATGGTTTTCAAGGGATTTTGGAAACTTGGTTAGGAAAAAGAGGGAGATCTACAATAAATATAGGCAGCATGGAGTAAAAGAGGTGCTCGAGGAATATAAATAATGTAAGAAGAATCTTAAGAAAGAAATTAGAAAAGCTAAAAGAAGATACAAGGTTGCTTTAGCAAGTAAGGTGAAAATAAATCCAAAGGGTTTCTACAGTTATGTTAATAGCAAAAGGATAGTGAGGAATAAAATTGGTCCCTTAGAGAATCAGAGTGGACAGCTATGTGTGGAGCCGAAAGAGATGGGGGAGATATTGAACAATTTCTTTTCTTTGGTATTCACTAAGGAGAAAGATATTGAATTGTGTAAGGTAAGGGAAACAAGTAGGGAAGTTATGGAAACTATGGCGATTAAAGAGGAGGAAGTATTGGCGCTTTTAAAGAATATAAAAGTGGATAAATCTACAAGTCCTGACAGGATATTCCCTTGGACCTTAAGGGAGGTGTAGAAATAGCAGGGGCTCTGACAGAGATATTTCAAATATCATTGGAAACAGGGATGGTGCCGGTGGATTGGCGTATTGCTCATGTGGTTCCATTGTTTAAAAAGGGTTCTAAGAGTAAACCTAGCAATTATAGGCCTGTCAGTGGTGGGTAAATTAATGGAAAATATTCTTAGAGATGGTTTATATAATTATCTGGAGAGACAGGGTCTGATTAGGAACAGTCAAACTGGATTTGTGCGTGGAACGTCATGTTTGACAAATCTTATTGAATTTTTTGAAGAGGTTACTAGGAAAGTTGAAGAGGGTAAGGCAGTAGATGTTGTCTATATGGACTTCAGTAAGTCCATTGACAAGGTTCCACACGGAAGGTTAGTTAGGAATGTTCAATTGTTAGGTATTAATATTGAAGTAGTAAAATGGATTCAACAGTGGCTGGGTGGGAGATGCCAGAGAGTAGTGGTGGATAACTGTTTATCAAGTTGGAGGCCAGTGACTAGTGGTGTGCCTCAGGGATCTGTACTGGGTCCAATGTTGTTTGTCATATACATTAATGATCTAGATGATGGGGTGGTAAATTGGATTAGTAAGTACGCAGATGTCTCTAAGTTAGGTGGTTTTGTGGATAATGAAGTAGATTTTCAAAGTTTGCAGAGAGATTTAGGCCAGTTAGAAGAGTGGCTGAGCGATGGCAGATGGAGTTTAATGCTGATAAGTGTGAGGTGCTACATTTTGGTAGGAATAATCCAAATAGGACATACATGGTAAATGGTAGGGCATTGAAGAATGCAGTAGAACAGAGTGATTTAGGAATAATGGTGCATAGTTCCCTGAAGGTGGAATCTCATGTGGACAGGGTGTTGAAGAAAGCTTTTGGTGTGTTGGCCTTTATAAATCAGAGCATTGAGTATAGGAGTTGGGATGTAATGTTAAAATTGTACAAGGCATTGGTAAGGCCGAATTTGGAGTATTGTGTACAGTACTGGTCACCAAATTATAGGAAAGATGTCAACAAAATAGAGAGAGTATAGAGAAGATTTACTAGAATGTTACCTGGGTTTCAGCACCTAAGTTACAGGGAAAGATTGAACAAGTTAGGTCTTTATTCTTTGGAGCATAGAACGTTGCGGGGTGACTTAATAGTGGTATTTAAAATTATGAGGGGGATAGATAGAGTTGACGTAGATAGGCTTTTTCCATTGAGAGTAGGGGAGATTCAAACAAGAGGACATGAGTTGAGACTTAGCAGGAAAAGCTTAAAGGTAACATGAGGGGGAATTTCTTTACTCAGAGAGTGGTAGCTGTGTGGAATGAGCTTCCAGTAGAAGTGGTAGAGGCAGGTTCGGTATTGTCATTTAAAGCAAAATTGGATAGTTTTATGGACGGGAAAGGAATGGAGGGTTATGGGCTGAGTGCGGGTCAGTGGGACTAGGTGAGAGTAAGTGTTCGGCATGGACTAGAAGGGCCGAGATGTAAGGGCCTGTTTCCATGCTGTAATTGTTATATGAATGATCCGGAGTTCATCCAGCTCCAGTTCCCTAATGTGGTCTGTGAGAAGTTGTAGCTGGATGCACTTCTTGCAGGTGTGGTTAGCAGATTCCGGAGGTCTCCCTGTTTTCCCACATTATGAGAGAGGAGCACTCCACTGTCCTGATTCAGTTTCACTAACTGTGCAATAAGAAAGAAAGAAACTTATTAGAAATTTACATTAACCTCTTCTCCTCAACAAAGCCCCTTGAGACAAAGTCCCAGCTCCCCATTCTAACCCTGTCCCACTCACACAATATCTGCTCCTCTTAAACCTAATTTATTGCTAAGTGCCTAATGACACAAATGATCTGTAGCATAGCAGAAAGACCCTACAAGCACTTACTTTTTAAAACTGGCAGTTAAACTCCACAAATAACTATCTCCCATACTGTCTGCACAATCTCAAGCACCGCAGAAAATCCTGACAGGCTTTTTAAAACTGGCACTTAATCTGCACAAGCAATTGTCTCCAAGTGTCCCTGTGATACCAAGTACAACAGTAAGTACTGAAAAAAAAATTATGTTCATAGATACCTAGATAGATAGATAGATAGATACTTTATTCATCCCCATGGGGAAATTCAACCTTTTTTCCAATGTCCCATACACTTGTTGTAGCAAAAACTAATTACATACAATACTTAACTCAGTAAGAACTAACTCAAAAAGCATTAATAATAGCTTAAAAAAGTTCTTAAGTCCTGGCAGTTGAATTGTAAAGCCTAATGGCATTGGGGAGTATTGACCTCTTCATCCTGTCTGAGGAGCATTGCATCGATAGTAACCTGTCGCTGAAACTGCTTCTCTGTCTCTGGATGGTGCTATGTAGAGGATGTTCAGGGTTTTCCATAATTGACCGTAGCCTACTCAGCGCCCTTCGCTCAGCCACCGATGTTAAACTCTCCAGTACTTTGCCCACGACAGAGCCCGCCTTCCTTACCAGCTTATTAAGACGTGAGACGTCCCTCTTCTTAATGCTTCCTCCCCAACACACCACCACAAAGAAGAGAGCGCTCTCCACAACTGACCTATAGAACATCTTCAGCATCTCACTGCAGACATTGAATGACGCCAACCTTCTAAGGAAGTACAGTCGACTCTGTGCCTTCCTGCACAAGGCATCTGTGTTGGCAGTCCAGTCTAGCTTCTCGTCTAACTGTACTCCCAGATACTTGTAGGTCTTAACCTGCTCCACACATTCTCCATTAATGATCACTGGCTCCATATGAGGCCTAGATCTCCTAAAGTCCACCACCATCTCCTTGGTCTTGGTGATATTGAGACGCAGGTAGTTTGAGTTGCACCATATCACAAAGTCCTGTATCAGTTTCCTATACTCCTCCTCCTGTCCATTCCTGACACACCCCACTATGGCCGTGTCATCAGCGAACTTCTGCACATGGCAGGACTCCGAGTTATATTGGAAGTCTGATGTGTACAGGGTGAACAGGACCGGAGAGAGTACGGTTCCCTGCGGCGCTCCTGTGCTGCTGACCACCGTGTCAGACCTACAGTCTCCCAACCGCACATACTGAGGTCTATCTGTCAAGTAGTCCACTATCCAATCCACCATGTGAGAGTCTACTCCCATCTCCGTTAGTTTGTGCCTTAAGATCTTGGGCTGGATGGTGTTAAAGGCACTAGAGAAGTCAAGGAATGTGATCCTCACAGCACAACTGACCCCATCTAGGTGAGAGAGAGATATTAGAAGGCAGAGAAGAAGATGACCATTAAGGATTGAGAACACAGTGGGCATGAAGCCATTGGCCAGTTCTCCTCTATGATGACCTCTGTGTTCTTGGTAGCACCCAAAGTGTGGCTGGTGAAATTGCCAGTGGAAATGGGTGGATGGTTTGTATCTGTAGGACAAACTTGGTTGTGTCCTTTGCTTGGGTTTGTGAATGTACATGATGGTGATCACTCACACTGTTATTAATAGAGAACCAGCAGTTGTCTAGTTCTGTGGTTTCTCCAGATTCGGTACCCACTCTGGCACAGGCATGTGGCAATACTGCATTCCATGTGATCTGCAGGCTATCAACTGAAAATTACTGACCTTTATCTGTTGTGTTCAGGAAACTGTTTCTTGAAATGTGTGAATGTTCTGTGTGATCTTCACCTGCCCTTAATGGTAGAGTTGAAGAATTTGAGTAACTGATGATCTGAGCAGGGACCCTTGATTGGCATTGTGGGTGGCATTTACAGTAGCTTTCATGGATGGGTACACCGTTTTTAGGTGCTCGGTTGTCTTTTTGATGATGAGCTGAGAAGTTCTCAGTGAAATGCATGAAGACCAGGTGGGCTATGGTTGGCTCTCCATTGCCCCATCTTTTTTGATGATGCTTTTGCTCATACTGAACCTCCATCTTGTACAATGTGATCACTTTGAAAACGATTGACTGAGCTGACTTGGCTGGCATGAGGGGACGCTTTGAGAAGAAATCACTCTAGAAAAGGATTGATAAATATAGACAGAGGAGATGTGAATTCAATTCAATTCAAGTTTAATTGTCATTTAACCATACATGAATATTTACTAATGCAGCTAAATGAGACAGTATTACTCCAGGGCCGAGGTGCAAAACACAGTACCAACAGTCACACAAAGCACACATAGCACGTATAAGATACTAAATATAAGATACACAATAAAAGAGTCCAAACTTAAGCCATCCATCATCGCAGGTGAAAGCAGACCAACTGCAAAGGCATATTGTGATGGTAGATCCTCCGACATGTTAACCAGAAATGAGACTAATTCTGTATTTTTTAAAAATTGTGTCATGCGTTCAATGACCACGTTCAGAAATCAACATCTTAATTTAAGGTGGGGAAACAGAACACAAATCTGTCAAACCACGCCACGCTCCAGTATATCTGTCATTCATATCATGAAAACAAACAGGGGTTTTTCTGCCACTGGCACAGCCCATTTTTCACCAAACATTGTAAATGCTTACTCTATTGTACTTCAGGGGTATGCTCGGTAGATTTAATTTAAGTAAAGGATGTAAATTGATTTTTATTGATGTTATTTACATCAAATTTTATTGACAATGGTTGGTGAAGCAGTGTATTGTGATGACGTCAGAATTTTGTTTTACAAGAGAAATGAAACCTCTCATGGAGCCAACCATTGATGGGGCAGCATCAGTACAGATGCTAACACACATCCTCCAAGACAGGCCTTTTGTTTCCAAATATGAAGACAAAACATTAAATACATCTTGACCTTTGCTTGTTTTAGGCAGCAGTTTGCAACAGAAAAAGGTTTTTTTGAATTTCACCATCATTTACAAGTGCTACAACATGACATTTATTGGTCAAATCTGTTGACTCATCACCTTGGACAGGGAATCTGTTGCCTTTCAGTTTATCACAGAAAACCTCTTCAGCGTCATGTGACATGTCATTAACACGTCGACTTATTGGTCTGTTTGAGAGTGAAACCTTTTCAACTTCTCGTACTGCACCTTGCCCAAGAACTTTTCCCATTATAATTTTACATGCTGGCATCACTAGGTTCTCCCCATCTGTCTGACTTTTCCTTTTCTGGGTAATAAGTTCTGCTACTACATCACTTGCTTCCTGGGTCGGTTTACTGACTGTCATTTTATGAATAAAAGCTTTAATCTGTTTGTGTTGAGATTCCAAGAGCTGCTTAAAATAATCGGCTGTCCTCCCCTCTGTGCAATATAGAGCTGACTATCAGCCTACTGTCCTCCCCTCCGTGCAATACTGTGCTCTCCAATTATCTGCCTACCATTCTCTCCTGTCTTGTGCCAAAAACTGAGAATGGACACAAGCAAAGAAACATGGTCCTACTGCGCACTGCCATACTGGTCCAAGTGACCTCAAACGAGATTGCTAACGGGGCTGTTTGAAAGGTAGAAATGAAACTTTAAAAATTCAGTACCACAAGCTGAGGTTTTGAAGAAATATGCATGAACAGAAGAGAGCAGAAAACCCTTCAGGACGGGATAGCAGAATTAGAAAAATAGCAACTAAAATACACTTGACCAAAACTTTGTGAAACTAGATGCATGCTAAATAAATGTTTGCAAAAATCAGGAGTTTATCTAACCAACCCCACCTCAAGAAAAAGAAAGCCTGTTGATCCACGGCTTTTACCAGCATGGAAATCATTTCCCTTATATGATTTCACATTCTCCAGAATAATTACATTCCGACCTGGGGCGAAGTTGGGGAAGGTGCCCCTGAGTTTAAAGCAGGATGCACTGGTTGGAAAACAGGTGTAGAAATACACTAATGCCATTGTATGAATAACAAATGTTTCAAAGGTATCATTTGTACCAAAACTATATGGGGGGGGGGGGGGGAAGAGTGTTCAGAGTCAGGAAAACAGACGCCTTTTAAAAATTTCAAAAATGGATGATCTGTGTGGATGTGTGGATGCGTGGGTTCATAAGTTTGCTGATGATATTAAGACTAGTAGTGTTGTGGATAGCATAGGAGATGCTGGGATATACAATAGATCAATTTCAGATATGGCAGATGGAGTTTAACCCAACCAAATGTGAGGTGTTGTACTTTGGTAAGTAAAATGTAAAGAGACAGTATACCTTTCAGGGTAAGATCCCTAACAACGTTGATGAGCAGAGGGATCTCGGAGTCCAAGATCATAGCTCATTGAAAATGGCTAAACAAATTGATGGGGTGGTTAAGAAAGTATATGGCATGCTTGCCTATATTAGTCGAGGGATTGATTTCAAAACTCAAGAAGTTTTATGCAGCTTGATAAAAATCTAGATAGGCTGCAACTGGACTGTTGCATAGAGTTCTGGCTACCCTGTTGTAGGAAGAACGTCTAGGCATTGGAGAGGGTACAGAAGAGGTTTAACAGGATGGTGTCTGGAGAAGAGGGCATTTGTGGTTGGATTAACTTGGGTTGTTTTTTTTGTAATGGCGGAGTCTGAGAGGAGATCTGACGGAAGTTTATAAGATTATTAGAGGCATGGATACAGTATACAGACAGTATTTTTTTCCCAGGGCATGCATTTTAGGTGCAAGGGGGTAATTTAAAAGGAGATGAAAGGGCAACTTTTTACACAGAGAGTGGTGGCTGCCTAGGGTGGTGGGAGAGGCAGAAACATCAGAGACTATTAAGAGCCATTGCAATAGGCACATGAATGTGACAAAAATTGAAGGACAGGGGCCTTGTGTTCACAGAAGAGATTCATTTAGTTAGCCATTTGATTACAATTGAATTGGTTCAGTACAGCATTGTGGGCTGAAGGGCCTGTTCCTGTACTGTATGTTCATGTTCTATGTATCATCCATGGTGGAAGTTGAGAGGAAAATGGGGTTCAGTGTTTCTGTTGAGGGTGACAGCAGACAAGAGATTATGACAGCAGCTTTTAAACCATCAAAAACGACGCGTGCCCAACACACTGAATTAGTGACTGTGACATGGACAGTTAGTGATTCAGAATAATTGGGGAGTCATAGAATCATTGAGCATTACACCACAGAAACAGGATCTCCAGCACATCTAGTCTGTGCTGAACTGGTATTCTGTCCAGTCCCATTGACCTGCACCTAGAACACAGCCCTCCATACCCCTCCAATCCATGTACGTATCCAAACCTGTCTTAAACGTTCCAGTCAAACCCTCATCCACCACTTCTGCTGGCAGCTCGTCCCATGCTCACACCACCCACTGAGTGAAGAAGTTCCCTTTCAGGTTCCACTTCAATATTTCACCTTTCACCCTTAACCTATGGCCTTGCTCCTTACTGTCTGCATCACCCAGGACATGTCCTCTTCTCATTGCTACCATCAGGGAGAAGGTACAGGAAACTGAAGGCTCACACTCAACGATTCAGGAACAGCTTCTTCCCCTCTGTCATCAGATTTCTGAATGGACATTGATCCCATGAACACAACCTCACTACACTTTTTGCTCTTTTAGCACTATTTATTTAATTTAACTATATATACTGTAATTACTGTATATAGTTACTGTCATGTAGTTATTTTATTATTATATATTGCAATGTACTGCTGCCGCATAACAAAAATTTCATGACAAATGCCAGTGATATTAAACCTGACTCTGATTCTGCTCTTCACTTTGTTTGTCACGGTAACACTTTATTCTGCATTGTTATTGTTTTCCCTTGTACTACCTCGACGTACTGATGTGAGGAATTGCTCTGGTGTTAAATCTGCTCTTCAATGAGAGTTCAGTGAAACCCTCTCTCACTGCTTCTCCTCTGTGATGTCTGCTGCCCTTCCGACTCTTCCACCATGTGCTCACCAAGACCCTCTATCACAACCACGTAACCTTCCTGGGAGCTTGTCTATGCCACCATCTTGTGCCACATGGCTTCCAGCTCCGTTTTCAGGTCTCTAGGTCTGGACCCACTGAGGATTCCAGGTACTCGCGTTTAATTGACTGATTCTCCCTTCACATTCCTCACGTCACTCTTTCTGTCATTCAGAGTTACCTGGTGACTCGGTCTCAGTATCTGCCACAGCTCTGGGCCTTTCTCTCTTCAGCCTGTCATGGGCCTCTTCGATATTTTATCCTCCTCTGGATCCATGCCTTCACCCACCAGATCTTCACCTTCTGCATGTCCAGCAAATGTTGAAAGATTGCCCGTCTCCAGAACACTCTGCAACCCCATGTCTCTTACCTCTCCACCTTCCCTGAACACTCCAAACTTTGTCCCTCCTGTGACACCATCTGCTCTCTTCCCCCCTCTGATCCCAGCTCTGATCCTTGCCGTATCTTCTCAATTTCCTCTGACCTTCCCCTCTTTGAGGCAGAATGTTTTTTCCTCAAAGAGGGCCTCACCTTTGTACCCTTTTGCACACATCTCCATGAGTTCCATGCCCACCACAGCATTGAGATCTTCTTCCATCATCCCTATCTCCAAGCCCACTTCTTTGGCAAGGGTTGCACATCCTGTGCTGATGACCCCTTCTCCCGTCTCCTATCTCTCATCAATGAGGCCTCACAGCTCTCTGCTTCTTTCCTGACAAAGAACCAACCATTTCCCCTCCATCACCATCCTCCTCCATCTGGTAGAACTGGTCCTCACCCTCAATAATTTTTCAAAATTTGGCCCCTTCCTCTTTCTCCAAACTCGAGGTGTAGCCATAAGAACTCGCATGGGCCCTACCTATGCCTGCCTCTTCGTTGGTAATGTAGAACAGTCCATGTTCGGCCTTCCCTGGTTATACTCCCCAACTCTTCCTCTGTTACAATGGCAACTACATTGGCGCTACTTCATGCTCCCATGCTGTGCTCATCAATTTTATCAACTTTGTCTCAAACTTCCACCCTTCCCTTAAATTCAGTTGTTCCATCTCTGCCACCTCCTTCCCCTTTCTCGATCTCCCTGTCTCCATCTCTGGAGGTAAACTGTCAACCAACATCTTCTATAAAACTCTGATTTCTATGATTATGATGATTAACCTCTTCCCCATCTATTGTAAAAATGTTATTCCCTTCTCTCTGTTTCTTCGCCTCCGTTGCATCTGTTTGTGATGCAGCACAAAGTTTCTAAAGAGATCAGGAGAGTCAGTTTTCATTCTGCTGGCTGAAATCAGCTCTGAATCAATAAAAAGAAAGGAGGTGCAAGCACAGTGGCCATTGTCGGAGTGGACCAGTGTTAGTGGTCCAGATTTGGCTCAACAGTCTTGGGCAAACATATTTGGAGGTTCTAAGTAAGTAAGCAAGTTTCTGGTAATATTTTTTCGGTTAGTACATAGCTAGTGTGTTGAGAATGGGTCCGGAGTTAGTGTGTGTTACTTGTAGAGATGTGGGAACTCTGGGAGACCTGCAGTCTCACTGTGCACTGAGTTACATCTCCTCAGAGACTGTGTTAAAGAACTGGAGCTGCAGCTGGATGACCTTCAGCTCATACGGGAGAATGAGGAGGTGACAGACAGGAGATCCAGGGAGATAGTCACCCCTCAGGTACAGGATGCAGGTACCTGGGTGACTGTCAGGAGAGGGGAAGGGAATAGGCAGCCAGTGCAGAGTACCCCGTGGCCGTTTCCCACAATAATAAGTATAACACTTTGGATACTGTTGAGCAGCGGCTGGGTCTCTGGCACTGAGTCTGGCTCTGCAGCTTCGAAGGGAATGAGGAGAAGAGGAGTCCGTAATGACAGGGGATTCCATGTTGTGTGAGGTGATGCATTTTGGAAGGACTAACCAGAAGACTGAGTACAGGATTAATGGTCAGTTACCTAAGAGTGTGGATGAACAAAGGGACCTTGGGGTTCAAATCCATACATCCCTCAAGGTTGCTGCACGGGTTGATAGGATATGGGTTGCTAGACTTCATTAACATGGGGATTAGAGGAGCAGGAAGCAGATTCTGTGGACATGAAAGAGAAACCTGAATGGTCTGTTGCCTCCCAGATCCCAGGGTTAGAGTTGTCTTGGATCGATTCCACGGCTTTCTAAAGGGGAGAGTGAACAGCTGTAAGATGTAGTATATATTGGTACAATGACATAGGTAAGAAAAGGGAGGAGCTCCTGAGGAGAGAGATCCCATGCCTCCTTACTTTCTCAATAAGACTTGCATGGGGTACCTTATCAAATGCCTTGCTGAAATCCATATGCACTACATCTACTGCTCTACCTTCATCAATGTGTTTAGTCACATCCTCAAAAAATTCAATCAGGCTCATAAGGCATGACCTACCCTTGACAAAGCCATGCTGACTATTCCTAATCATGTTATACCTCTCCAAATGTTCATAACTCCTGCCTCTCAGGATCTTCTCCATCAACTTACCAACCATTGAGTTAAGACTCACTGGTCTATAATTGCCCGGGCTATCTCTACTCCCTCTGTTGAATAAAAGAACAACCTCCACAACCCTCCAATCCTCCGGAACCTCTCCTGTGCCCATTGATGATGCAAAGATCATTACCAGAGGCTCAGCAATCTCCTCCCTTGCCTCGCACAGTAGCCTGGGGTACATCTCATCCTATCCCGGCAACTTATCCAACTTGATGCTTTCCAAAAGCTCCAGCACATCCATTTTCTTAATATCTACAAGCTCAAGCTTTTCAGTCTGCTGCAAGTCTTCACTACAATCACCAAGATCCTTTTCCATAGTGAATACTGAAGTAAAGTATTAAGTACAGTCGACTCTGTGCCTTCCTGCACAAGGCATCTGTGTTGGCAGTCCAGTCTAGCTTCTCGTCTAACTGTACTCCCAGATACTTGTAGGTCTTAACCTGCTCCATACATTCTCCATTAATGATCACTGGCTCCATATGAGGCCTAGATCTCCTAAAGTCCAACTTGTGCAGGAAGGCACAGAGTCGACTGTACTTCCTTAGAAGGTTGGCGTCATTCAATGTCTGCAGTGAGATGCTGAAGATGTTCTATAGGTCAGTTGTGGAGAGCGCCCTCTTCTTTGTGGTGGCGTGTTGGGGAGGAAGCATTAAGAAGAGGGACGCCTCACGTCTTAATAAGCTGGTAAGGAAGGCGGGCTCTGTCGTGGGCAAAATACTGGAGAGTTTAACATCGGTGGCTGAGCGAAGGGCGCTGAGTAGGCTACAGTCAATTATGGAAAACCCTGAACATCCTCTACATAGCACCATCCAGAGACAGAGAAGCAGTTTCAGCGACAGGTTACTATCGATGCAATGCTCCTCAGACAGGATGAAGAGGTCAATACTCCCCAATGCCATTAGGCTTTACAATTCAACTGCCAGGACTTAAGAACTTTTTAAAGCTATTATTAATGCTTTTTGAGTTAGTGATTTAGATGCATATCATATTCTTACTGAGTTAAGTATTGTATGTAATTAGTTTTTGCTACAACAAGTGTATGGGACATTGGAAAAAAGGTTGAATTTCCCCATGGGGATGAATAAAGTATCTATCTATCTATCTATTAAGTACCTCTGCTGTTTCCTCTGGTTCTATACACACTTTCCCACTGCCACACTTGATACGTCCTATTTGTTCACATTTTATCCTGTTGCTCTTCACATACTTGTAGAATGCCTTGGGGTTTTCTTTAATCCTGCCCGCTAAGGCCTTCTCATGACCCCTTCAGGCTCTCCTAATTTCCTACTTGAGCTCCTTCCTATTAGCCTTATAATCTTCTAGATCTCTAACATTTCCTAGCTCTCTGAAACTTTTGTAAGCTTTTCTTTTCTTCTTGACTAGATTTACTACAGCCTTTGTACACCACAGTTCCTGTACTCTACCATAACTTCCCTGTCTCATTGGAACATACCTATGCAGAAGTCCACACAAATAACCCCTGAACATTTGCCATATTTCTTCCGTACTTTTCCCTGAGAATATCTGTTTCCAAGTTAAGCTTCCAATTTACCGCCTGATAGCCTCTTTATACCCCTTACTCCAATTAAACGTCTTTCTAACTTGTCTGTTCCTATCTCTCTCCTATACTATTGTAAAGGAGATAGAATTATGATCACTATCTCCAAATTGCTCTCTCACTGAGAGACCTGACACCTGACCAGGTTTATTTCCCAATACCAAATCAAGTACAGTCGCTCCTCTTGTAGATTTATCTACATATTGTCACAAGAAATCTTCCTGAACACACCTAACAAACTCCACCCCATCTAAGCTCCATACTCTAGGGAGATGCCAATCAATATTTGGGAAATTAAAATCTCCCATCACGACAACTCTGTTATTATTACACCTTTCCAGGATCTGTTTCCCTATCTGCTCCTCGATATCCCTGTTACTATTGTGCGGTCTATAAAAAACACCCAGTAAAGCTATTGACTCCTTACTGTTTCTAACCTCCACACACAGAGACTCTGTAGACAATCCCTCCATGATGTCCACCTTTTCTGCAGCCATGACACTATCTCTGATCAATAATGCACACCCCCACCTCTTTTGCCTCCCTGTCCTTTCTGAAACATCTAAAACCCGGCACATGAAGTAACCATTCCTGTCCCTGAGCCATCCAAGCCTCTGTAATGGCCACCACATCATAGCTCCAAGTACTGATCCACACCCTAGGCTCATCTGCTTTGTTCATAACACTCCTTGCATTAAAATAGACACATCTCAAACCTTCAGTCTGAGCACGTCCCTTCTCTATCATCTGCCTATCCTCCCTCTCACACTGTCTACAAGCTTTCTCTATTTGTGAGCTAACCTCCTCTTCCCCAGTCTCTTCAGTTTGGTTCCCACCCCCCCACAACAATTCTAGTTTAAACTCTCCCCAGTAGCCTTAGCAAACCTCCCCGCAGGGATATTGGTCCCTCTAGGATTCAAGTACAACTTGTCTTTTTTGTACAGGTCACAGCTGCCCCAAAAGACGTCCCAGTGATCCAAAAATCTGAATCCCTGCCCCCGCTCCAATCCCTCAGCCACGCATTTATCCTCCACCTCATTCTATTCCTATACTCACTGACGCGTGGCACAGGCAGTAATCCCGAGATTACTACCTTTGCGGTCCTGCTTCTCAACTTCCTTCCCAACTCCCTGTTGTCTTTTTTCAGGACCTCTTCCCTTTTCCTACCTCTGTCATTGGTACCAATATGTACCATGACCTCTGGCTGTTCTCCCTCCCACCGCAGGATATCTTGGACGTGATCAGAAACATCCCGCACCCTGGCACCTGGGAGGCAAGCTACTATCCGAGTTTCTTTCCTGTGTCCACAGAATCGCCTGTCTGACCCCCTAACTATAGAGTCCCCTATCACTACTGCCTTCCTCTTCCTTTCCCTACCCTTCTGAGCCACAGGGCCAGACTCTGTGCCAGAGGCATGGCCACTGTTACTTCCCCCAGGTAGGCTGTCCCCCCCAACAGTACTCAAACAGGAGTACTTATTGTCAAGGTGTACAGCCACAGGTGTACTCTCTATTATCTGACTCTTCCCCTTCCCTCTCCTGACTGTGACCCATTTCTCATTCCCCCTTGGTCCCAGAGTGACCACCTGCCTATAACTCCTTTCTATCACCTCCTCATTCTCCCTGACCAGGCGAAGGTCATCGACAAGCATCTCCAGTTCCCTAACTCAGTCTTTTAGTAACTGCAGCTCGACACCCCTGGTGCTGATTTTGCCGTCCGGGAGGCTGGGAGATGCCGGGACCTCCCACATCTGACACCGAGCACAGAAAACTGGCCTCACACACACACTGCCTCCTTTCCGCAAATAACACCAGTAAACCTACCTTGCTTCGTCCCTTACCGCCAAAGCCCGTTGAGTCAAATCCCTATCACTCTGCTGCCTGTCGTTATGCTGTCCGCTGGATATGACGGTCACCTTTTTAAACCTCTCGCGCTCTACTGGCTGATGTCACACGCCTGCACAGTCTCACCTCTCCTTTACCCCGAGTAGCCCAAAACTGCCTTTTCTCCAAAAATCAGCCGTTCACTAACAGCCTTCTTGCTCAGAATTGTGGTCGTTTCCCAGAAGACTATTTGACCAGAAGATATAGGAGCAGAATTTGGCCCATTAAGTCTGCTTCGCCATTTCATTATGGCTGATCCAATTTTTCTCTCAGCCCCAATCTCTGATTTCTCCCTTCATGCTCTGACCAATCAAGAATCTATCAACCTCTTCCTTAAGTATACCGTACGTAAATACTTGGCCTTCACAGCTTCCTAGAAACATAGAAACATTGGAAACCTACAGCACCATACAGGCCCTTTGGCCCACAATGCTGTGCCGAACATGTCCTTACTTTAGAAATTACCTAGAGTTACCCATAGCCCTCTATTTCTCTCAGCCCCATGCACTTATACAGGGGTCTCTTAAAAGACCCTATTGTATCCACCTCCACTACCATCGCAGGAAGCCCATTCCATGCACTCACCACTCTCTGCATAAAAAAATGTACCTGTCTATACCTACTTTCAAACGAGTTCACTAAACCTATTCTCATAAGGTATGCTCTACAATCCAGACAACAACCTTGTAAATCTCCTCTGCACCCTTTCTATAGTTTCCACATCCTTCCTGTAGTGAGCTGAGCAGAACTGAGCACAGTACTCAAGGTGGGGTCTGACCAGGGTCCTGTGTAGCTGTAACATTACCTCTTGGCTCTTGAACTCATTCCCACGGTTGATGAAGGCCAAAGTACCGTATGATTTCTTAACCACACAGTCAACCTGCGCAGCAGCTTTGTGTGTCCTATGGACTTGGACCCGAATATCCCTCTGATCCTCCACACTGCCAACAGTCTCACCATTAATACTATATTCTGCCATCATATTTGACCTACCAAAATGAACCACCTCACACTTATCTGGATTGACTCCATCTGCCACTTCTCAGCCCAGTTTTCCATTCTATCGATGCCCTGCTGTAACCTCTGATAGCCCTCCACACTATCTACAACACCCCCAACCTTTTGTCATCAGGAAATTTACTAACCCATCCCTCCACTTCCTCATGCAGGTCATTTACAAAAATCACAAAGTCAAGGTGTCCCAGAACAGATCCCTGAGGCAAGCCACTGGTCACCGACCCCCATGCAAAATGTGACCCGTCTACAACCACTCTTTGCCTTCTGTGTGCAGGCCAATTCTGGATCCACAAAGTGAGGTCCCCTTGGATCCCATGCCTCCTTACTTTCTCAATAAGCCTTGCATGGGGTAACTTATCAAATGCCTTGCTGAAAACAATATACACTACATCTACTGCTCTACCTTCATCAACATGTTTAGTCACACCCTCAGAAAATTCAGTCAGGCTCGTAAGGCATGACCTGCCTTTGACAAAGCAATGCTGACTATTCCTAACATTATTATGCCTCTCCAAATGTTCATAAACCCTGCCTCTCAGGATTGTTTCCATCAACTTACCAACCAATGAAGCAAGTCTCACTGGTCTATAATTTCCTGGGCTCTCTCTGGAATCCTCTGGAACTTCTCCCCTCTCCATTGATGATGCAAAGATCATTGCCAGAGGCTCAGCAACCTCCTCCCACAGTAGCCTGCGGTATATCTTGTCTGATCCCGGTGACTTACCTATCTTGATGCTTTCCAAAAGCTCAGCACATCCTCTTTCTTACTGTCTATATGCTCAAGTTTTTCAGTCCACTGTAAGTCATCCCTACAATTGCCAAAGTCCTTTTCCGTAGTGAATACTGAAGCTAAGAATTCATTAAGTACCTCCACTACCTCCTCCGGTTCCATGCACACTTTTTCACTGTTGCACTTGTTCTCTCACGTCTTCTCCTCTTGCACTTCACATACCTGTAGAATGCCTTGGTATTTTCCTTAATCACCAAGGCCTTCTCTTGGCCCCTTCTGGCTCTCATAATTTAATTCTTTAGCTCCTTCCTGCTAGCCTTATAATCTTCTAGATCTCTATCATTACCCTTTTTTTGAACTTTTTGTAAGCTTTTCTTCTTGACAAGATTTTCAACTGCCTTTGTTCCTGTACCCTACCAACCTTTCCCTGTCTCATTGAAATGTAGCTATGCAAAACACCACACAAATATCCCTGAACATATGCCACATTTTTGCCGCATATTTCCCCGAGAACATGTTTCCAATATATGCTTCCAAGTTCCTGCCTGATAGCTTCATATTTTCCCTTACTCCAATTAAATGCTTTCCTAAATTGTCTGTTCCTGTCCCTCTCCAATGCTATGGTAAAGGAGATAAATTTGTGATTACTATCTCTAAAGTGCTCTCCCACTGAGAGACCAGGTTCATTTCCCAATACCACATCAAGTACAGCCACTCCTGCTGTAGGCTTATGTACATACTGTGTCAGGAAATCTTCCTGAACACACCTAACAAACTCCACCTCATCTAAACTCCTTGCTCTAGGAAGGTGCCAATCAGTATTTGGGAAATTAAGATCTCCCATCACGATAACTCTGTTAGACCATAAGATAAAGTAGGCCATTCATCCCATCAAGTCTGCTCCGCCATTCATTCATGGGCTGATCTAATTCTTCTAGTAATCCGCACTCCCCCACCTTCTCTACACACCCCTTGATGCCCTGGCTAATCAAGAACCTATCTTTCTCCGCCTTAAATGCACCCAATGACTTGGCCTCCACGGCCATTTGTGGCAACAAATTCCACAGATTTACCATCCTCTGACTAAAGTAATTTCTCTGCATCTTTGTTCTAAATGGATATCCTTCAATCTTGAAGTTGTGTCCTGGATTCCCCTACCATGGGAAATTACTTTGCCATATCAGGCCTTTTAACATTTGAAACTGCTATTACTGGATCATTCCAGAATCTGTCTCCCTATCAGCTCTTCGATGTCACTGTTACTATTGGGTGGTCGATAAATAGCACCCAGTAGATTATTGACCCCTTCCTGTTTCTAAATTTCACCCATGACTTCCTCCTTTTCTGCAGCCGTAACACTATCTCTGATCAGCAGTGCAACACCCCCACCTCTTTAGCCTCTCTGTTCTTTCTGAAACACCTGGTACATGGAGCTTAGAAAAATAGAGGGCTATGGGAAGCCTAGTAATTTCTAAGGTAGGGACATGTTCGGCACAACTTTGTGGGCCGAAGGGCCTGTATTGTGCTGTAGGTTTTTTATGTTTCTATCTAAAGCTGGCACTCTTAAGTAGCCATTCCTGCCCCTGAGCCATCTATGTGTCTGTAATGGCCACAACATCATAGTACATGTCCACAATCCCTTATCCGAAATTCTGAAATCCAAAAAGCTCCGAAAACCGAAGTTTTTTGCACCAACAGCTGACGTCACTCAGGTGTGACGTGGCAGCACTAGCAGAGGCCGCCAGACGTCAGTTGTGGCTCAGTGCTCGTACAGGTTACACGTGCATTTGCTGTTTGCTGTTGACTTTCACTGTGAAAATGTCAAAAAGAGCTGCAGATACCCCAATGGGTAACAATGAGAAAAAGAGAAGGAAGCATCTATCATTATCAGTAATGCAGAAAGTGGAGTTATTGCAGAAGCTTGATCGTGGTGTGTCTGTGCGGCGTCTGACTGAAGAATATGGTGTCGGAACTACCACTGTATATGATTTAAATAAACAGAAAGACAAGTTATTGAAGTTTTATAGTGACAGTGAAGTTCCACATTTATTCCAATTAGTCATTTACTATGTGTTTGATTTGGTTTGTTTGAAGCTGTACATTTTTATATTTTATTGAATGTTTTTGTTGGAAATAATTTTTTTTCTTGTCATTATTCCTTAAATAATGCAGTATAACAACTATTTACATAACATTTACATTGTATTAGGTATTATAAGTAATCTAGAGATGATTTAAAGTATACGGGATGATCTGTGTAGGTCTGGAGTTCCGCTGGGTCCTAAAGTCCACCCGCACTGAGACAGGTTAAATAAGGGGCTTGAGCATACATGTTTTTTGGTATCCATGGGGAGTCACGGAACCAATGAGGAGGAATTCTAAAATCCGAAAAATTCTGAATTCCGAATGCAACTGGCCCCAAGGATTTTGGATAAGGGATTGTGGACCTGTACTGATCCAGGCTCTGAGCTCATCCACTTTGTTCATGATACTCCTTGCATTAAAACAGACACATCTCAAACCATCAGTCTGAGTGCATCCCTTCTCTATCACCTGCCTATCCTCCCTCTCACACTGCCTACAAGCTTTCTCTATTTCTGAGCCACTGCTGCTTCCTCTGTCTCTTTAGTTCAGTTCCCACCCCCCAGTAATTCTAGTTTAAACTCTCCCGAATAGCCTTAACAGACCTCCCTGCCAGGATATTGGTTCCCCGGGATTCAAATGCAACCCGTCCTTTTCGTAGAGGTCACACCTGCCCCAAAAAAAGTCCCAATGATCCAGAAATCTGAATCCCTGTAACCTATTCAAATCCCTCAGCCATGCATTTATCCTCCACCTCATTCTATTCCTGTACTCACTGTCGCGTGCACAGGCAGTAATCACGAGATTACTACCTTTGAGGTCCTGCTTCTCAGCTTCCTTCCTAACTCCCTGTAGTCTGTTTTCAGGACCTCCTCCCTTTTCCTACCTATGTCATTGGTACCAATATGTACCACGACCTCTGGCTGTTCACCATCCCACTTCAGGATATCATGGATGTGATCAGACCCATCCTGGAACCTGGGAGGCAAACTACCATCTTTGGGGTTTTTTTCTGCAACTTGGGGCAAAGAATTCCTTGGGTTCACCACTCTCTGGCTGAAGAAGTTCCTCCTCATTTTCCTTCAATCCATGGTTAAAGTTTGTTATCCTGGATCCCAAAACCTAAGGACTTTATACAGGGGCACAATTCAGAGCATACTAATTGGCTGCATCACTGCCTAGTATGGGAACTGTACTTCCCTCAATCGCCAGAGTGAGTGGTGCAGACAGCCCGGCACATCTGTAGATGTGGAGGGCACGTAGTTTTGAGGAAATAGGGAGGCTACAGAAGGACTTAGACAGGCTAGGAAAATGGGGAAAGAAATGACAGATGGAATGTGGGGTCAGGAAGTGTATGGTCATGCACTTCTGTGGAAGAAATGAAAGTGTTGACGATTTTCTAAATGGAGAGAAAATACAAAATTCTGAGACACACAGGGATTTGAGAGACCTTGTGCAGGATTCCCTGAAGTTTAATTTGCAAGTTGAGTCTGTGGTGAGGAAGGCAAATGTGATGTGAGCATTCGTTTTGAGAGGACTAGAATATAAAAGCAAGGTTGTAATGTTTCCAGTCAGAACCGTGGGAATGATTGTATTAAACGCTGAGCTGAGGCCAATAAACAACATCCTGACGTAAGTATTAGTATTGTCCAGGTGACCAAGGCTACAGATCAAGTCGCCCCACACAGCTTGGTCCTGAAACTGCAGTAAAATGTCCAATAACATCTGTTCATGTAATATTACTCCTGTGCTGTAGTTGTCTCACTTTCCACCTGCTCTACAGTTTAAATGATTATATTTTCCTTTTATTCTAACCAGCTGAAAGGGAAGAAGTGGTTGGTGTCCCCGGTTCATCAGTTTTACTGGATCCTGAAATCACTGTTGATTCCAGCAAGAATGAAATCCTTTGGACTTTCAAAGCCAGCAACGAAAACCATGATGTTATTTTGAATCACGTCCCAGGTGTCGCCACATTGGAACCGAGTGAACAGTTCAAGGACCGTTTACAATTCAACGCTTTGAGTGGTGCACTGATGATAAGCAGATTAAGTGCCCGTGACCAAGGAGATTACACCTTCACTGTTGATGGGAAAGAGTTGAAAATAATGGAGTTGCTTGTCATTGGTAAGAAGTTTCAGATATTTGTGATGTAGTGTGTGATTTATTAATGGCAGAATCTGCCATGGAAACTATAATCTGTGATTTTTATTTCCATCAAAGTCTAAGCAGGATAACCTCTGCTGTGACTCATCAACTGAGTCATTGGAGAGACATTGAAGCTGGTGATAAAAAATAGCAGAATTTCTGCAGAGAATCTGATTCTCCTCTCATCACACACAGTCTTACATTTTTTAAACACAAATAAAGTGATAAATGAATAAACACAATTTCAATCGGTATAATTACCTACCAACCTCTAACATTTTGAATATTTGTAGAATTACATATTTACAATAGTCATACATCCCAGCTGGTAGAATCCTTTTGAAAGCTTCAGAGCACAAACTCCAAACACCCAAAATACATCTCTTTTGTGAAAGTGCTGAAGGATGGCTCTCTGAATACAGAACTGGCCAGAATATTAACTATGTATTGCATTAAACTGCTGCTGCTAAGTTAACAAATTTCGCATCACATGCCAGTGATAATAAACCTGATTCTGATTCTGACGAAACAGACCCATCCCATTGTGACAGGGATACACTTTGACATTGTACTAATGCACACAATGACCACTTAACGATTTCCTGATCACACCCTGAGGATTTAAATGACAACCAATCAACATGAACATTAATGTATTGTCTTCCCCTGGGACCGAATCAGAACGTCCAAAAAGCTTCAACGCCTCGGCCTCTGTACCTCCCCTCTTGACTTCCTCACTAGTCAGAGCGGATCAGAAATAACATCTCCATCTTGCTGACAATCAACACTGGAACACGTCTTAGCCCACTGTTGGCGACAAGGAGGTGTACAAGAGTGAGGTAGATCAGCTGGTTGAGTGGTGTGACAACGACAACCTTGAACTCAACGTAAGTAAGGCCAAGAAATTGATTGTGGACTTCAAGAAGGCAAAGTCAATAGAGAATACTCCCCAGTCCTCATCAATGGATCAGCCATGGAAAGGGTGAGCAGTTTCCAGTTCCTCGATGTCAACACCACTGAAGATCTGTCCTGGGCTGAACATATTGATGCAGTTACAAAGAAGGCACAACATCAGCTATGTTTCATTACGAGTTTATGGAGTCTTGGCATGTCATCAAAGACAAATGTAAAAATGTGCAAGCTTCTACAAATGTACGTAGAGAGCATTCTAACTGGTTGCATCAGTAACTGGTATGGAGGGGCCACTGCTCAGGATCAGAAAAAGCAGCAGAACGTTGGAAACTCAGCCAGCACCATCATGGGCACTAACCTAGTATCAAAAATACCCTCAAAAGGTGATGCTTCAAAAAGATGGTATCAATCATTATGGAGCCCTGTCATCTAGGATGTACCCTCTTCTCAATGTTACCATCAAGGAGGAGGTACAGGAGGCTGAACACACACTCAGCATTTCAGGAACAGTTTCTTCCCCTCTGCCATTGCATTTCTCAATGGACAATGAACCCATGAAATATATCTCACTTTTTTTGCTCTCTTTTTGCACTATTTATTTAATTTATTTTTAATATACACTTATTGTAATTTATTGTTTTTTATCATTATGTGTTACAATGTACTGCTGCTGTAAAAGAACAAATTTCATGACCTTTGTCGGTGATATTAAACCTGATTCTGATTCTGATTCAATGATTAGTTTCAGTCACCTTAAACTGTCAGTTGAAGGTGGAGGGGCCGGTCGTGTTGAGGAAGCAGAGAGGAAGGACTTTGACAGATTTGGAGAGGTGTCAGATGGAATACAGTGTCAGGAATTGTATGGTCATGCGCTTTGGTAGAAGGATTAAAAACATAGATTATGTTCTAAACGGGGGAAAAAATGAAAAATCTGAAGTGCAGAGGGATTTGGGAGAACTCGAGGATTCCTGAAAGGTTAATTTGTAGGTTGAATTGGTGGTGAGGAAAGTGAATGAGATGTTCACATTCATTTCAAGAGGACTAGAACATAAACACAAGGATGTGATGCTGATGCTGTATAAATTACTGGTGAGGCCTCACTTGGAGTATTGTGATTAGTTTTGGGCCCCTTATTTAAGAAAGGATGTGCTGACATTGGAGAGGGTTCAGAGGAGGTTCACAAGGATGATTGCTGGAATGAAAGAGTTATCATATGAGTAGTGATTGAAGTTTCTGGGCCTGAACTCAGAGGAATTTAGAAGAATGAAGGCGATCTCATTGAAACCTTTTGAAAATTGAAAGGCCAAGATGGAGTGGATGTGATGAGGATGTTTGCTTTCGTGGGCGAATCGAGGACCAGAGGGCACAGCCTCAAAAGAGAGGGATGTCCGTGTTGGCTGAGGCTGAGTGACCTGGACAAGAAATGTAACTCAATATCTAATCATAGATGCAAAATTGGCATCTTTGAATGTGATCAGTGTAAAGAGAACAGTGTGATGTGTCAACACCTTACAATAACTGGCCAAGGTCAAGGCTGATGTGAGTTTTTTACAGGAGTGTGGGCTAACACACTCTACACCTACCAGAGTTGGTTGTGATGGTGACCCCATGGTCTGTCTGTGTGGTTGGGGGCAACGATTGTCATCCTTCTGGCCTGGGAATTCTGTTACAGGGTGACAACTTCTCAATCACCCAAGTCAGAGAGGTGGTTGGGGTGTGGCTCCTTGTGGCATACATAATGTACTGAAACACTCTGCTCTGGTTAATGAACACGTACACCTCACCCGTGCGGAGCGAGCGGCTGGCCATCCTCGAGCCGCTCCCACCACTGCCGGGTGACATCACAGCTGGTCATTCTGGTTGGTGACATCATCGATGCAGCCGGTAGTGCCGACAACAGGCTGGACAGCACCTCCAGATTCCTGATGGAAACAGTTAAAATAGACAAGCTGCACAATGCCTTCAGCACCCCTTCAGAAGGACGGTGATGGTTCACTGACTGAGTTGTACTCGGCTACGTGGGACTGGAAGTGTGGAGTTTGCAAAGATTCAGTATGACATCTAAAACTGACAAACCTCTATAGATGTGTGGTGGAGGGTGTATTGACTGGTTGTGTCACAGCCTGGTATGGAAACACCAATGCCTTTGAATGGTAAATCCTCCATAAAGTATCGGATATGGTCCAGTCCATCATCAAGGAAAGCCCTCCCAACCACTGAGCACATCTACACAGAGTAATGTAGCAGCAAAGTAGCATTCATCATCAGGGACTCCCACCACCCAGGTTGTGCCCTCTTCTCACTGCTGTCATCAGGAAGAATTACAGGAGCCTCAGGACTCACACCACCAGGTTCAGGAACAGTTATTACCCCTCAACCATCGTCAAGCTCTGGAACCAAAGGGGATAACTTCACTCAACTTGCCCCATCACTGTAATGCTCCCACAACCAATGGACTGGCTTTCAAAGACTGTTCATCTCATGTTCTTGATATTTATTGTTTAGTTATTACTACTATTATTTTATTTGTATTTGCACAGTTTGTTGTCTTTTGCACATTGGATGGGGGGGTCATTTGTGTTTCTTGTAGTTACTGTGAATGCCCGCAAGAGAATAAATCTTATTGTTGTATATGGTTACATATATGTACTTTGATAATAAATTTACTTTGTATTTTGAACTTTGAATAATTGCCTGGACTGGACTGAGAGGATAAAACTGAAATTGGGACTGTGGGGAGGACGCTCCCTATCGATATCTGGGAAGAACCTGGTCAACAAGTGTGAGGTTCTCTCAGGCTGCTGTACTTGGTGCAAGTGTTGCCCATGCCCCGCTCCTCCAGCTTGAGAATCACCCGAGCTGTTTTCAGGTTCATCTGGGGGTCCAAGATGGAGTGGGTGAGGTGCAGAACACAACGCACAAATCCCTGTATAACGGGCGCAACAATTTACCCAATGTGTCCCTCACCCTGATGACCAACTTCATGTGTGGCTGCATCAGGCTGTGTGTGGAACCTAAGTACATGGGCACCAGGTACCACTACGTGCTGAGGCTCTGCCTGCCCCCTGTGTTGCCAAGGTGTTGAAACTGAGGGATGTTTCTGAAAAGGGGATGAATGAACCCCAGAGAAATCTGAAGGTGAGGCAATTCAACTTTCTGAGAGATGGAGAATAGAGAAATCTGAAGCCAGTGAATTGCCAGTTTTGGAGCCAGTGTAGATCAGAAGCACTGGGATCTGGCTTGAACAGGTATAGTGTGAGAGTGTCGGATCAGCCAAAGTTGATGAGGGGTTTGAGGTGGGAGGCTGGGCCAGAAAGAACTTCCACAACATTCTTGTCTGAAAGACAAGTTCCTGTAACCCCAGTAAAGAGTGGCACAAGATCTATTCAGTAGTATTTTCTCATTTGCTGTAGTTTCACAAAGTTCTCTGTTTAAGTGTTTCACAGCCACCACATTTTAAATGAGTCCAAATATTTTTATTAACAGATACAGTTAAAGAAGAGGTTGGTCTCCTTGGCTCATCAGTTTTACTGGATCCTGAACTCAAAGTTGATCCCAGCAAGAGTGAAATAGTTTGGATGTTCATCGACAGGAGCATTTTGCATCATGTCCCAGGTCACAGCTTAGTGGAACTGAGTGAGCAGTTCGAGTTTCGTCTGCAGTTTAATACTTCTAATGGTGCTCTGACTGTGAATGGAACAGAACATGGCGACCAAGGAGATTACACCTTCATTGTGGATGGACAAGAGCTGAGAATAATACAACTACGCCTTGTCGGTAAGTAGCTTTATGTTTCATAGAACGTAGAACAGTACAACATAGTTCAGGCCATTTGGCCCACAATGTTATGCTGACTTTTTAACCTATTCCAAGATAAATCTAATCCTTCCATCCCTCATTGACAACCATTTTTCTTTCATCCCTGTGTTTATACAGGATGTGATTGGGTACAGAACTCGCCATAGTTTTTGTGGTTGTATTTTCCAGCAGAGGCTAAGTTGGGTGACTCACCTGATAGAATAAACACTGAGGTGTCAGATATTGAATGCAGCCATCATTCAAACACCATCTCTGTGAGTACCTGCCATCCCAAGGAGGAGCCCGTTCGGGATTTGATCCAACATTCATTGCTGCACTGGTGGGATGAGAGAAGAAGAACTATTTGTCAAACCTGAGGCTTGGGTTTTCTGTTGGAGAGAACAGAAGGAAATGGATGTGAATTGAAAGTGTGGATGGATGGAAAAGGTGGAAAAATGGAAAAAGTAGCAAGAGAAGGGATGGGAGGGGAGGGAGGTACAAAATGCATTAGATTAGTGTGGGAAATGGGGAAAGGGGTGTGACTTGATGGTGAACGAAACATCAATAGCAATGATAATAAATAAAAGATGAGATTTATTTATTGAGCACTTTTCAAACAGATGATGTAGTTCAAAGTTGTTTGCAATGGGATAAAAGTACAAATATGTAAAATAAAATAAAATAAAAATAAATGTAAATAAAAGACAAAACGATGCTCATTGAAAGCAAGATTAAATAAATAGATTTTAAGTTCTCATTTAAAGGTGTCAACTGAGTCTGCATCCCCTATGGTTTTAGTATTGAATTCAACAATTGAGGAGCGCAGTTCAGAAAAGCTGACCTGCCTATTTTCTTCTGAGGGAGATTTTTTTTAATTTAAGAGACCGGTGGCAGAAAACCTGAGAGTCTGAGCAGGATTATGAAAGGAAAGTGATTCTGTGATGTACTCTGGTCACAAACCAGTAAGAGTTTTAAAAACAGGGAAGTCAAGTTTAATATTAATTTTAAAAGATACAGAAAGCTCCTGGAGCTGCCAAATTTCATCCCACCAAATTTTTATTGGCGTGTTTATGTGGGATAAAGCCATTCTCTGCACTGTGAAGTCAGCAATGTATTGTAATAAACTTTTCCATTCTGTTTGGTAATTCCAGGTACTGAGATAAGGACTAGAATTTTGGGAAACTGACCAGGGAGGAAGATGGAGGATATAAAAAGAATTAAGATTGGTGTCTCTGTTTATGTTTTTGAAATCCATACAATGCTCACAATGATCACATTAATCTTGTTGTTTAAACCCTGCTTCTGACATAAACATTCAGCCCCTGGTGATCTGTGAGAAATATTTCGAGCCTGGCTGACAAAAAGGCAACAAACCTGAGGATGTTCTCTGAAATAACAAGACCAGAATCTTATTGAAAATGCTGAGGTGTCAGGGTATCGATGTTCCCTGTGCAGATGGGTCACCGGTGGGTCAAAATGCACTAATGGAGTGTGAGGAAGGGGTAATTCCACAGCCTATTAAATGTACACCTTCCCCTTCCTCCTGAGGTGCCGTGTCTGATGGTTTCCACGGCAGTGCCCATTTCATTGATTTCAATGTCTGTTCCTCATGACAAAAGTCAGGAAAGCATTTCCATGTGTGAGGCTGCTCTGTCCCACTGGGAAAACAGCAAGAGTTCTTGGAGCTGGTGGTAATTCTGGGATGAAAGGTGGTGATGAATCAACATTTAGGAGGGAGACTGAATATCTGTCCGAGTGGTGCCACAGCAATAACCTCTTCCTCAATGTCAGCAAGACCAAGGACCTGATTACTGACTTCAGGAGGAAACCAGAGGTCCATGAGCCATTCCCATCGGAGGAACAGAGTCGGAGAGGGCCGGCAACTTTAAATTCCTTGGTGTCTCATTACAGAGGACTTGTGCTGGGCGCAGCAGTTAAGAACAAAATGAAGAAGGTGCAGCAGTGCCTCTACTCCCTTCGAAATTTGCGGAGATTTAGCTTGACACCTGAAAATCTGACAGACTTCTGTAGATGTGTCATGGAGAGTATATTGACTGGCTGCATCATTGGAACCACCAATGCCCTTCAGCAGAAAATCCTACAAGGAGTAGTGGATACGGCCCAGTCCATCATGGGTAAAGCCCTCCCCACCATTGAGCACATCTACATGGAGAGTTGTTGCAGCCTCCATCATCAGGGACCCCCACCACTCATTCAGAAACAAGTTTTGACCCTCAACCATCAGACACTTGAATCAAAACAGAGTGAGTGGGAAGATGAATGATTGGGAAGCTTTTAAAATCCAGCAAAAGGCAACTGAAAAGCTATATGAAGGGAAAAGATGAAATATGAGGGCAGACTAGCCAATAATATAAAGCAAGATACCAAAAGCTTTTTCTGTTATATAAGGAGTAAAAGGGAGGTGAGTGTTGATATTGGTCCACTGGAAAGTGATGCCGATGAAGTAGTAATGGAGACAAGGAAATGGCAGATGAACTTAATCGGTACTTTGTATCTGTCTGCACTGTGGAAGACACTAGCAGTGTGCCAGAGGTCCGTGAGTGTCACTGCTATTTCAAAAGAAAAAGTGTGCGGCAAAGTGAAAGGTCTTAAGGTGGATAAGTCACCTGGAACAGATGGACTACATCCCAGAGCCCTGAGAAAGGTTGCTGAAGAGATAACGGATGCATTGGTCATGATCTTTCAAGAATCACTTGATTCTGGCATGGTCCCAGAGGACCAGGAGATTTCAAATGTCACTCCACTCTCTAAGACCATAAGATATAGGAGCAGAAGTAGGCCATTTGGCCCCTTGAGTCTGCTCTAACATTCAATTATGTGCTGATGCAATTTGTCCAGTCATCCCCATTCCCCATCTTCTCCCCATCCCTTTGATGCCCTGACTAATAGAGAACCTATCTATCTCTGCCTTAAATACACCCAGTGACTTGGCCTCCACAGTTGCTCGTGGCACAAAATTCCATAGATTTACCACCCTCTGACTCAAGTAATTTCTCCGCATCTCTCTTATAAATGGATGTCCTTCAAACCTGAAGTCCTGCCCTTTGTCCTAGACTCCCCTACCATGGGAAATAACTTTGCCATATCTAATCTGTTCAGGCCTTTTAACATTTGGAATGTTTCTATGAGATCCCCCTTCACTCTCCTGAACTCCAGGGAATACAGCTCAAGAGCTGCCAGACGTTTCTCATACGGTAACCCTTTCATTCCTGGAATCATTCTTTCTCTGAACCCTCTCCAATGTCAATATATCCTTTCTAAAATAAGGAGCCCGAAACTGCACATGATACTCCCAAGTGTCAAATCACGAATGCCTTATAGAGCCTCAACATCAAATCCCTGCTCTTATATTCTCTACCTCTAGAAATCAATGCCAATATTGCATTTGTTTTCTTCACCACCAACTCAACCTGGAGGTTAACCTTTAGGGTATCCTGCACAAGAACTCCCAAGTCTCTTTGTATCTCTGCATTTTGAATTCTCTCCCCATCTAAATAATAGTCTGCCTGTTTATTTCTTCCACCAAAATTGATGATCATACTCTTTCCAACATCGTATTTCATTTGCCCATTCCCCTAAACTATCTAAGTTTCTCTGCAGGCTCTCTGTTTCCTCAACACTACCCGCTCCTCCACCTATCTTTGTATCGTCGGCAAATTTAACCACAAATCCATTATCCCATTGTCCAAATCATTGACATCCATCGTAAAAAGCAGCGATCCCAACACCGATCCCCGTGGAAGTCCACTGGTAACCGGTAGCCAGTCAGAATAGGATCCCTTTATTCCCAGTCTCTGTTTTCTGCAGATCAGCCAATGCTCCACCCATGCTAGTAACTTCCCAGTAATTCCATCGGCTCTTATCTTGCTAAGCAGCTTCATGTGCAGCACCTTGTCAAAGGCTTTCCGAAAATGCAAGTACACCACCTCCACTTCATCTGCTTTGTCTACCCTGCTTGTAATTTCCTCAAAAAATTGCAGTAGGTTTCTCAGGCAGAATTTTCCTTTCAGATAACCATGCTGGCTTTTGTCTATCTTGTCATGTGCCTCCAGATACTCTGTAATCTCATCCCTCACGATCGATTCCAACAACTTCCCAACCACTGGTGTCAGACTAACAGGTCTGTAGTTTCCATTCTGCTGCCTGCCACCCTTCTTAAATAGCAGAGTAAAATTTGCAATTTTCTAGTCATCCAGCACGATGCCAGAATTTATCAATTCCATCAAGTGCAGGAGTTCTATCCACCCTCAGACCATTAAGCTTCCTGACCAGCTTCTCAGTTGTAATTTTCACTGCACATACTTCACTTCCCTGACACTGTTGAATGTCCGGTATACTGCAGATGTCTTCCACTGTGAAGACTGATGCAAAATATGCATTCAGTTCCTCTGCCATCTCAGCGTCTCTCCTTACAATACCTCCAGGGTCATTTTCTATTGGTCCTATATCTCGCCTCGACTCCTCTTTACCCTTCTATATACTTAAAATAGCTTTTAGTATCTTCATTGATATTAGTCCCCAGCTTCCTTTCATAATTCATCTTTTCCTTCCTAATGACCTTCTTAGTTTCCTTCTGCAAGTTTTTAAGAGCTTCCCAATCCTCTATCTTCCCACTAGCTTTGGCTTCCTTGTATGCCCTCTCTTTTGCTTTTACTTTGCCTCTGACTTCACTTGTCAGCTACGGTAGTGTCCTTCATCCATTCTGATTTGGAATGTATCTGCCTTGCACTTCCCTCATTTTTCACAGAAACTCCAGCCATTGCTGCTCTGCTGTCCTTCGTGCTAGTGTCCCTTTCCAGTCAATTTTGGCCAGTTCCCCTTAAGAAGGGAGGAAGGAGGCAAAAGAAAGGATATTGTAGTCCAGTTTGCCTAACCCCAGTGGTTGGGGACGTGTTGGAGTCTATTATTAAGGATGAGGTTTCAAGGTTTTTGGAGACTAATACTAAAATAAGTCAAAGTCAGCATGGTTTCTGTGAAGGGAAATTTTCCCTGACAATTTTGTTAGAGTTCTTTGAGGAAGTAACAAGCAATGTGGGCAAATGAGAGGCAGTGGATGTCATTTGCTTGGATTTTCAGAAGATATTTGATAAGGTACCAGAAATGAGGCTGTTTAACACGATAAAATCCTATGGTGCTACAGGAAAGATTCAGCAATGGATAGCAGAACGGCTGGCAGGCAGGAGGCAGTGAGTGAGGGAAAAAGGGGCCTTTTCTGGTTGGCTGCCGGTGATGAGTGGTGTTCCTGGGGGGGGGGGGGGTGTCAGTATTGGGACTGCTACTTTTCACATTGTTTGTCAGTGATTTAGATAATGGGATTGATGGCTTTGTGACAAAGTTTGCAGATGATATGAAGATAGTTGGAGGGGTTGGTAGTGCTGAAGAAGCAATGTGATTGCACCAGGACTTTGACAAATTGGAAGAATGGGCAAAAAAGTGGCAAATGGAATATAGTGTTGGGAAATATAAGATAATGCATTTTGGTAAAAGGAACAATAGTGCGGACTGTTATCTGAACAGGGAAAAGGTTCAAACATCACTTCCTGAGCCACTCATTCATCTGTACCATCATCCTATTCCTGCTCTGACTGGCACGTCTATGAACTTGCAAATGAACATCTAAAGCAGAGATGAAACAGTTTTGAGTTTTTGCTTCCACAGCTCTGAAGAAGATTGTTTGGACTCTGAATATTTTTGAGACAGAGGTAGATAGATCCTGGATAAGCAGAGAGGTGAACTGTTATCGTGGGAGATGGGAATATCTACCATCAGGTTAGCTGTGACCTTGTGCAATGACAGAGCAGGGTTGCAGGGTTAAATGGCTTTTATTTCCATTGTTGTGTATATATTTGTTGTGTAGAACCAACTGTGCTTTCATTCCTTTGTACATATCTGGTGCAATGTCACACGGTAAGATTACATTCTACATCAAGATAGGAATATCATGGTTTCATATTCTCTCCTTCAGATGAGCTGTCAGAAGCTTCCATATTTACCAACATCGAATCACTGGGTTTCACAGTCGAGCTCACCTGTGAAGTCTTTGGAGATTCGAATGTGTATCAGTGGCAAAAGAATGGAGGGGAAATCTCCCAGCATCACCAACTAACAGATGAAAACAGAACACTTGTTATCCCAAGTGCTTCATCTGAAGACTGTGGAGTGTACACCTGCATCACAACCAATCCTGTCAGCTCCATCCAGACAAACTACACCTTAATGTTGCGAGGTGAGCTTCATTTATGAATGACATTTTGCAGTTAACATTTAGACCATATTGGTGGGCTATTGAATGCAGTCGATGCAAATCAGTGTTGCAGCAGAGAGAGGCAAAAGCTGAATTAATTGGGTTCACAGAATCCCAGAACAGTTATCGGAGAGAAGGAAGCCATTCACCCCTTTAAGAATGGATTGGTTCTATCACCGAGCGAACAACTGAATCCTATTGTTCTGTCCTCTCCCCACAGCTCTGTTAATTCTTTCTTTCAGATAATTATCCAGCCCTCATATGAAATTACAGTTGAATATCCCTTCACTATTCCTGATGATGAATTCTAGACCCTGTCCACTATTGTGCGTAAAGAGAATCCCCAAGATATTTTCTGTTCTTCTCCCAATCACCTTCATTCCCAATCACGACTGGTTTTAGAAGGTTTCACAATGATCTTCTTCCACTTTATGCCTCTATTCATGAAGGCAAAGATCCTATCTTTGTTAAGCTACTTTCTTAACCCTTTCTACAAATGTCTTGTTGGTGTAACCCTTTTAGAATTGGCTCCTTGAGTTTGTATGCTCTTCTCATTCTTCCTACTCTTGGGATGGATCAATCGGCAGATAATGCACTTCACCGATCAATGAGAACAAACTGCCCACATGTGCATTTGTGTAGCGGCCCCTGACATCAGAGGTCCATGGGGAGGGATGGGGGTGATGAATGGACAAGGGAGTCGCGTAGGGAGCGATCCTAGATTATTCCTCCTCCCACCCTGTCTCCTGCAAAAATGCTATCCCTTCTCTCAATTCCTCCGCCTCCACCGCATCTGCTCTCAGGATGAGGCCTTTCATTCTAGGACAAAGGAGATGTCTTCCTTTTTTAAAGAAAGGGGCTTTCCTTCATCCACTATCAACTCTGCCCTCCATCGCATCTCCCGTAATTCACACACCTCTGCCCTCACCCCATTCCCCTGCCAGCCCACCAGGGACCGAGTCCCCCTGGTCCTCACCTACCACCCTACAGATCCAATGTATAATCCTCCGTAACTTCCGCCACCTCCTATGTGATCCCACCACCAGACACATCTTCCCCTCCCCCCCCCCCCCCCCCCCACTCTCGGCTTTCTGCAGGGATCGCTCCCTACGCGACTCCCTTGTCCATTCATCCCCCCCCCATCTCTCCCCACCGACCTCCCTCCGGGCACTCATCCCTGCAAACGGAAGAAGTGCTACACCTGCCCCCACACTTCTTCCCTCACCACCATCCCAGGCCCCAGACAGTCCTTTCAGGTGAGGCACCACTTCACCTGCGAGTCAACTGGGGTGATATACTGTGTCCGGTGCTCCCGATGTGGCCATTTATACATTGGGGAGACCCGCCGCAGACTGGGAGATCGTTTCGCCGAACACCGGCGCTCAGTCCTCCAGCAGTGGCGGGATCTCCCTGTGGCCACACACTTCAATTCCACAGACCACTCCCACTCCGACATGTCTGTCCATGGCCTCCTCTACCGTCAAGATGAGGCCACACGCAGGTCGATGGAGCAATACCTTATCTCCCGCTTAGTTAGCCTCCTTCCTGCCAGCATGAACATCCACCTCACTGACCTCCGTTGATACCCCTGCCCCCCACCCTTACCCCCATCCCTATCTATTATTTTAGTCTGGTTCTCTTTCTCTCTCTTTTTCCCCCCTCACTATAATCTCTCCCCCCAGCCCTACCTTTCTTTTTCTTTTATTTCCCATAATTCTCCACCTTCCCCCTAGCCCATTTCCCTCCAGCCTATCACTTCCCAGCTCTCTACTTCATCCCTCCCCCCACTTCTTATCCCCCCTCGACCATCCCATGTTACTTCACTCCTGATGAAGGGTTTTGGCCCGAAACATTGTTATTACCTCCTCCCATAGATGCTGTCTGGCCTGCTGAGTTCTGCCAGCATTTCGTGTTTTTTTATTTATTTCCAGCATCCGCAGATTCACTCGTGTTGCCTTTACATTTCATTGTATGTTGTGATGTACATCTGATAAATAAATGAATCTGAATAATCCATTCTTGACGGGTATAACGATGCATTGTGATTAATGATTCTCAGAGTAGAGTCAGTTGGTGTCGGCCTGGGTCACAGATTGGTGAGATTAAACCGGGGCTGGAACATTCCCTTCTTGGCAGGAAATGATGGAACATTATGGTCGTTGCATCATTTGTCATCCACTGCCCGTGAGATGTTTAATGATTTGAATTTAATTTTAATTTCAGGGCTTTCCCTCAATGATGTTATACTGATCACTGTATTGACTGCAGGACATGTGATTTCTGGACCATCTCTTCGTTCAGCCATGTTACCGGACCAGTGGAGGTGGAAAACCCTCGGAGGTATCTGTCATTGATTAATTTGCTCCTGCATGAACTTTCAGACACCACCCAGTAAACCTGAATGAACTTTAACATAATCAAGGGAAAATGTGGGTAGTCGATTACACCTTTGACCCATCCCCCCACTTCCCCTCTGACCTGTGACCTGTGGGATGCAATTGCCCATTTTTTCCCAGTTTTGAGGTGCTTTGCTGTGACACAGAATACCTGAAACAGTCCTGGAGTCACCTCTGATCAAACTGCAGAAGATATTTGGGAGAAGGGGGCATGAGAGGAGCCATCTTCATTCACTCGTGTTTGCTGCATTGTATTGTCTCATCTCACTGTGTCACCAAGTCTGTTTAGAGGTGGGACTGAGGGAAAGATGCCCTTTCATCCTGATGGTGGCCGTGCCTTTGGAAATGGGGGCCTCATTCACACAGAGTGCAGAGTTGTGAAAGGAGTTCTACTCCCCATCTAGTGTCAGGGGATTGAGCAGTTGTCTCTCAGACCTGCTGGTGAGCGTACAGTACATGTGGCTCTTTCTTTCAGACTTGGTGGCAATTTCTCTTGGGTGTTTGCAAAAGTTTATTTTGAAAGAACCTCTCTTTCCAATGCAGTTTTCCACATGGTACACCTCTGTCTCCCAGAACCAAAGAAGATGCAACACCTGCTTTATTACCTCTTCCGTTTCCCCATTTCTGGCACACATATAACCCTCCAGGTAAAGCAGTGAGTGACTTGTACTTCCAATTCTGTGTCCTCACAGCAGTTTCCTGCACATTGGAGAAACCATTACAGGTTGTGTGACCACTTTGCAGAACACCGAGGGTAACAGTGAGCTTCCAGTTGCCGATCACTTTAGTTTTCTCTCTGATTTCCCATCTTTAACCTCTTCCCCAGTTCCAGCAAAGCCCATTGAGGAGCAGCATCCCTTATTCCACATTGAGTCCCAGGAGCTGCAATAATGAATTCACCAATTTCAGATAACCAGCCATTCCAGTTTATGTTAGAACTGACCACTTCTGATACAAGATCAGAGTGTGTGACCAAAACTCTCTTTTCCACTCTCCACAGATGCAGAAATGGAAATCCGGAATTCATTTTTATTCCAAATTTCCAGCAACTGCAGTGTATCATACACCGTTGTTTTTCTTTCTCTTGTATTTCTCAGGATTTCTCTCACTCTTCTCTGTGACTAAAAACATCAAATCTCTGCACAAATGCTGCTTCTACTGCAGTGTACCTCCAGCATTTTCTCTGATACACTCAGTGTCCACTTTATCAGCTGCCTCCTGTACCTAATAAAGTGGCCACTGAGTGGGTGTTCATAGTCTTCTGCTGCTGTAACCCATCCACTTCAAGGTTCGATATGTTGTCTGTCAAAGATGTTCTGCTGCACACCACTGTTGTAACACGTGGGTATTTGAATTACTGTCACCTTCCTGTCAGCTTGATACAGTCTGGCCATTCTCTGACAAAACATTTTCAGCCACAGAACTGTCACTCACTGGATGTTTTATTTTGCTTTTTGGACCATTCTCTGTGAACTCTAGAGACTGTTGTGCATGACAATCTCAGTAGATCAGCAGTTTCTGAGATCCTCAAACCACCACATCTGTCAGCAACAATCATTCCACAGTCAAAGTCTCTTAGATCACATTTCTGCCCCATTCTAGTGTTTGGTCTGAACAACAATTGAACCTCATGACAATGTTTGAATGTTATTATGCATTGAGTTGCTGCCACATGATTGGCCGATTGGATAATCACATTAACGAGCAGGTGTACAGGTGTACCTAATAAAGTGGCCACTGAGTGTATTTCAGATTCTCAACACGTGGGGTTTTCCAGTCACTATATTGTTTTGGACACATTGTGTTCAGCTCCAGTCACCAGGCAACCGGATGGATTTGAATGACCAGACAGTGATGTTGCCATGGCTGAGCTGCAGGATTTTGCTTTTATTTAAATGCAGAGAGGTGACGATGGGAGATTTCAAAGCAGGAGGATCAGTATCTGAGGAGAAGGAACCATTAACAAAATCAGTTGACATTTGCCCTGGAAGAGAAGTTGGCAGTGAAGAGGATCAATTGAACAAGAAGGGGCAGGATTAGAATGGGGATGGTACATCAAAGTTCAAAGTACATTTATTATCAAAGTATGTGTACGATATACAACATTGAGATCCGTCTCCTTACAGGCAGACACAAAACAAAGACACACAATAGAACCCATTAAAAAGAAGACTGTCAAACACCCGATGTGTAGAAAAAAATGCAAACAATAAAATTAAACAGATAACATTCAGAACTGAAGTTGATGAAAGTGAGTCCACAGACACGAAGCCTGACACAGACACACGGTGGCTTTGTAGAGAAACTGAAATTAGAACTGAGATGGGATAGAATCCAGTGAGAGAGAGATGCAATTTCAACACCAGGGCAACAGGAACATTTGGGAACATTGATCCAGGGGGCAAAGGGATGGGAAGGAACCACAGAGACAGGTGGACAGTCTCAGTCACACCCATCGATGGGCATCGAACATGTTGTTGGAGCAAAATTACAGAGACCAGCAAATCAGGGATTATTCTTGCACTTCAGGTTAATCTTTGAACAGATAATTTAGTGATGGGGAGGAAGAAAGATGATGCTGAATCAGGTGCAGCTGGATCTGATAGTTTAAAACATTTTTCACCAAGGACATTTACTGTTATGTATTTTACATTTGGGGGAGATGAGATGGAGGGTTTGCCATTGGTAACAACTGGGGTGAGAGAGTAACATTTAAAGTGGGGTCAAGGGTGGGATTGTGATTGCTTCCTGAGGAACTAGCATTGATTGATGTCCAGAATGGCCTCCAGTGTCATAATCCGTCTGCATTGATTGTTAAAGGCTTTCACATGCTTTTTTTTATTTCTCCACAGGACGTCTGGGATACAGATTTTATTTTTTAATCCTGTGGATCTGTAATACTTTGTCACTTATCGCCATGTACATTGTGTTAGTGTATTGGTCTGTGGTTGGAGGTACGTGACCAATACTCTTATCATTCACAATTGTTTAATTCAGAATTGTTTAATGTCGTTTCCTTGTACACAAATGTTAAGGAGAGCAAAATAATTATTATTCTGGAATGATGCAGCTAAAACATAATATTTAAATAATAATAATAATATTCACTTCAGAACCCATGGTATTGAGGTGGAAACAGATCAACCCTAATCCTGAGGGGCTGCTGATGTGCCAGATTTGATTGAGGTTTAATTGTGTTCATACAATGATATCACAGTGTCAGCACACAGAGACCAGTAGTTTATTGTCTCTGGGTTAGTTTCCTGGAGTCTCTACCCAGTTCCCATCATGAGAGATTCCAGTGGGATGCTCAATATCACCCTCTCAGGACAAGCTGAGGGGAGTAACTACAGGACCCACATCCCCCAAACCAGTGCGAGGGAAGTGTTGCATTTTCAGAAGTCTGGTCTTGGCCATTTAAACAAGTGATGGGGACTTCAGACGGTGTTACTGAGGCTACATTTACTCACTGAGAGGAGACCATGGCAGGTAGTCAGGAGCATCTCCAAGTTCCAGTCTAATGACACTGCAGTTTCCCGACAGGAGGATGTTGCACAGGAAATGACATCACCAGTGTTCCGGATGTGGAAACCCCATTAGGGTGTGAGGATGACCATTGTACACAGCACACTATTGAATTTCTGTGGAGGGCATTTCCACTCTGGAAAAAGTAAATCCCAACCGTAAAACACTGAATCAAAACGGTGCTTTGTAAGGGAATTTCTGTGGTAACGTTTCTCAGTCCCAACGTGTGGAAATAGCTTCCACCTACCATTAATATCTTGAAAACTCCAATTACACCTGAGTAAACTGCAGGGAATGCAGTCCTGGTCTGCGTAATCTCTGATAATTTAACACTCCAGTACACCTCTGCCTTTGGATGAGACATGAAACCAAGGAACCATTTATGTTCCCTGGGAGAATGTAACGGATCACCTGGTGCTATTTCCTAAAGAGAAACAAAGTTCTCACCAGTGTCCAAGAAAATAATTCCTGAATCACTAAGTGTGTGCCTTCAGGCTTCTGTATCTCCTACCTGATGGTAACAGTGAGAAAAGGGCATGGCCTGGGTGCTGGGGTTCCTTAATAATGGACGCTGCCTTTCTGAGACACTGCTTCTTAAAGATGTCCTGGGTACTTTGTAGGTTTGTACCCAGGATGGAGCCGACTAAACTTACAACCCTCTGAGGTTTCTTTTGGTCCTGTGCAGTATCTGACCCCCACCCCCACACCAGACAGTGATGCAGCCTGTCAGAATGTGATTAGTCTAGAAAGAGTGCAGAAAAGATTCACCAAGTTTGTGGGCAGAGTTAAAGTAGATTTTCACTGTGGCTCCCATTCACAGAATTTGTCTGAATTTTTCTATCTACGTACATCAGTGAATAGATATGCAGAGTCAAAGCAGCTGTCAGAAACACTCCTGTTTCCTTCCTCTGTTCACCATCTGACATTCCAACACAAACATCTGGAGTGATGGAGCTGGTGACAGTGACTGACAGGTCTGAGTGTTCGATGTTTTCTTCCCCGATGGACTGTTGACCACATCAGGAAATGAGGGAAATTAAGTTGCAATCACACTGAATGTAGCCAGTGAAGAATTGGTATCGAGCTCCAGTTATGAACAGCAGACACTATGGAAACTGGTCAGAATTAGAATGGAAATTTCAGCAACTTTCTGTGAAATTTATGTTTTCTCCATAATCAGTTGTTGTGGATGTTGGGAGGAAGAAACTACGGACCTTAATGAACTCCTTAAGGTCTGGCCATTGGAACCAGAAGGAGCAGCCAGTGCAGAAATTGGCAGCAGGTGACATGTAAAGACTGGGCTGGAGACCCACTTGGAAAATAGAGTGGGCACAGTGAATTATTCATTCTTGCCTGGCATTGCAGTTCAGTGTCTTGTTAATCTATACAGGGTCTGCTGGTGCAGGTCTGGGTCACAGGTTGACACACTGGGTGGGAATTGGCATCTTCCCTCACTGGGACATCAGTGTAAGAGTTTGGTTGTTGCAACCACTGGAAGTTTTCATTGACATTTCTCTGCAGCTTTGTTACATGTTTGCTTATTTGATTTATTTTTAATTGCAGGCCTTTCACCGTTGGACTTTGTTGTGATTTGTGTGTTGATCGTAGGATTGCAGCTTTCTTCATTTTATATCAATGTACTTCGGTATGTGATCGAGATCTGGGAGTTCCTGCAAGGTATCTGTAATTGTTTAATACACACTTGGATATAAATTTGCAAGCAAGTGAAATGTGACATATCTTCAAAAAGAAAAGGGTAACAAATTAAATCTCGTCTGAATTAACAACACCTTATCTGAATTCATTTAGGTGAAGTTGTCCTGTTCATTCCAGTTATAATCTGAAGTTTTGCAGTGACACAGAATGCCTGGAAATATTTGGGAATTGTCTCCGAAAACTGACTCCAGAGGGGTCTTTAACAGAAGGGGCCCTGAGAGGGGCTGACTCAATTCATTTGTGTTTCACATTGTGTTGAACTTCAATATAACACAAAATCAGTTTGGAGCTGATGATCGAGGGAAAGGTTCCCCCCATGATCCTGACAGTGATAAGGTTGGGAAGAGGTAGGACTGTCACTTGGATACTTACAACAACATTTTCATTCAACAGCAGCTTTCAGCTCTGTGGCTTTTACCCCCAAGTTCCTTTCCAGCTTATAAAACATCAAAGTTCAAAATATTGTTATTCCTTCCTCATGTCCTCATTCAGGAACTTCCTGGCCAAGTCCACTTCACAAATAAACTTTCAACACAGATTATAGTTCAAGAATAGTAGCAAAACCTCCAGTTCCTGGCATTAATATAATGAATTGTATTAATTCGTAAGGTTGTACCTTACGAGCCTGATTGGAATTTTTTGAAGATGTGACTAAACACATTGATGAAGGAAGAGCAGTAGATGTAGTGTATATGGACTTCAGCAAGGCATTTGATAGGGTACCCCATGCAAGGCTTATTGAGAAAGTAAGGAAGCATGGGATCCAAGGGGAAATTGCTTTGTAGATCCAGAACTGGCTTGCCCACAGAAGGCAAAGAGTGGTTGTAGATGAGTCAGAGTCTGCATGGAGGCTGGTGACCAGTGGAGTGCCTCAGGGATCTGTTCTGGGACCCTTACTCTTTGTGATTTTTTTATAAATGACCTGGATGAGGAAGTGTAGGGATTAGTAAGTTTGCTGATGACACAAAGGTTGGAGGTGTTGTGGATAGTGTGGAGGGCTGTCAGAGGTTATAGCAGGACATTGATAGGATGCAAAACTGGGCTGAGAAGTGGCAGATGAAGTTCAACCCAGGTAAGTGTGAAGTGGTTCATTTTGGTAGGTCAAATATGATGTCAGAATATAGTATTAATGGTAAGACTCTTGGCAGTATGGAGGATCAGAGGGATCCTGGGGTCCAAGTCCATAGGACGCTCAAAGCAGCTGCACAGGCTAACTCTGTGGTTAAGAAGCCATACGGTGTATTGGCCTTCATCAATCGTAGAATTGAATTTAGGAGCTGAGAAGTAATGTTGTAGCTATATAGGAACCTGGTCAGACCCCACTTGGAGTACTGTGCTCAGTTCTAGTCTCCTCACTACAGGAAGGATGTAGAAGCCATAGAAAGGGTGCAGAGGAGATTTACAAGGATGTTGCCTGGATTGGGGAGCATGCCTTATGAGAATAGTTTGAGTGAACTCGGCCTTTTCTACTTGGAGCAACAGAGGATGAGAGGTGACCTGATCGAGGTGTATAAGATGATGAGAGGCATTGATTGTGTGGATAGTCAGAGGCTTTTTCCCAGGGCTGAAATGGTTGCCACAAGAGGGCACAGGTTTAAGGTGCTGGGGAGTAGGTACAGAGGAGATGTCAGGGGTAAGTTTTTTACTCAGAGAGTGGTAAGTGCGTGGAATGGGCTGCTGGCAATGGTGGTGGAGGCGGATATGATAGGGTATTTTAAGAGACTTTTGGATAGGTACATGGAGCTTAGTAAAATAAAGGGCTATAGGTAAGCCTAGTAATTTCTAAGGTAGGGACATGTTCGACACAACTTTGTGGGCTGAAGGGCCTGTATTGTGCTGTAGGTTTTCTATGTTTCTATGAAAAGTTCTGTGAAGCTTCAGAGGCAAATTGCACAATAATATGTCAGCAAGCCAGGGGGAACAATAATGATGCCGGTGACCCTGGACTGAACATAGAGTTCGGTTTGAAAGGAGGAGCACAAGTGCAGAGTTTCAGACAGGGAAATTCAGAGTTTGGTCTTTGTGGTAAATCAAAGCACACACACCAGTGCTGGAGAGATGAAGATCAGGAGTTCACAGGAGGAGAGAGTTAGAGAAGTGAGGAAATTTCAAAAGCATCTGGACTAAACTGTTGTAGAACTGGGTCAGGGAATGTGAGGTATACAGATTCAGCAGGTTCTGAGAGCACAGATGAGATTTTAATCATTAGGCAAACAAACATCCCTGAATCAGTAAACATCAACATGGTTTTGTGAGAGGGATATCATGTTTGATCTATTTATTGGTCTCTTTTTACAGTGATAATGTGCTGTGGGTAAAGGTGGATCTGCTGTGTGTAGATTTCCAGTGAACATTTACTATGGTGTCATATCAAAGGTTATTGTGGAGAATGTGAAACAGGAAGAAGACAGTCGGCATAAATGGGTCTTTTCTGGTTGTCAGGATGTAAAAGTGGATGCCGCTGTGTTTGGTTCTGGGAACAGAGATTTTCATAATTTTCTGTAATGTTCTTGCTGAGGGAGATGAAGGTACCAATGATATGGTGGTTAAATTTGACACCAGCATAAGGAGGAAAGTAAATTGTGATGAGGACATATGGAGGGTCCAAAGCGATCAGAATGGGCAAATCATCTGACAAATGGAGTGTAAGGTGGCAGAATGTGGAATTGTTCATTTTGTCGGGGAAAACGAAGGAGTGTATTATTGAAATGGGGAGAGGCTGCAGATGCAGAGGGAGCTGGGTTCACTGGGTATCATTAGCAACTGGGACAATTTCAGCTTCAGCAAGTAATCAGAGAAGGTATCAGAATGTCACATTTATTGTAGAGTGAACTGACTATACAAGAGTTAAAATTATCTCAGTTAAACTGGACACGTTCAAGCTTATTGTCATCTGACTGTACATAATACAACCAAATGAAACAAATATTCCTCCAGACCACGGTGCACCCACAAAACACAGATCACTCACAGCACAGAAAACAAAATATTACCACAAATACATTAATAAAACATAATTCAGAGTGCATGTAGTGTGCAGCACAGGTAAACAGTAAACAGCGTCCTGACGGGGAGCAGTTTCAAGTTGCTGGGTGTCAACATCTCTGAGGATCTATCCTGGCCCAACATCTTGATACAATTACAGTGGCAGCGGCACGACAGCGGCTATATTTCCTGAGGAACTTGAGGACAACTGGGATGTCACCACAGACACTCACAACTTTCTACAGATGCACTGTGAAGAGCTTTCTAACTGGTTGCATCACCGTCTGGTGTGAGGGTCACTGTACAGGATCGGAATAAGCTGCAGAAAGTTGTAAACTCAGTCAGCTCCATCATGGGCACCAGCCTCCCCAGCATCCAGGACATCTTTTAAAGGCGATGCCTCAAAAAGACGGCATTGACCCTTCAGGCCCCCCATCACCCAGGATATGCCCTCTTCTCATTGCTAAGATCAAGGAGGAGGTAGAAGATCTGAAGACACTGACGTGAAGTTCCAAACCAAACTTGAATCAACGATGGGATCCTCGACAGCTGAGGCAGGGTTTGAATGCTATCACCTCTTATAAAGTTAAATCAAGTGACATGGGAGACAGCAGAGCTTCACTTCCAGATGAGCTCAATGTTTTCTCTGCTCACATTGACTATCAGAACATGGAAGAACCATCGCAAACTCCCACATCCCCCGATGATCCGATGATCTGAAGTGTGGGTTGTCTTCAGGAGGGTGAATCCCAGGAAAACATCTGGACCGGACTGGGTAACTGGCCACGGACTAAAATGCTGATCAACTGTCTGGTGTGTTCACTGAGATCTTCAACCTCTTGCTTCGGCAGAGTGTGGTACCACCTGCATCAAGCAGGCTTCATTCATATTGGTGTTCAGGAAGAGCGTGGTGACCTGCTTCAATGACTATCGCCCAGTTGCACTGAGGTACATCGACAGTGATGACGTGTTTTGACAGGTTGATGATGAAACATATCAGCTCCTGCCTAAGAGGTGACTTGGATCCACTCCAATTTACATCCGGAGCAACAGGTCTACAGCAGATGCCATCTCATTGGCTCCTCACTTAATCCTGGAACATCTGGACAGCAAAGATGCAAACATCAGGATGCTCGTTATTATCTACAGCTCAGAATTCAATACCATCATCCCCCTCAAATCTAATCAATAAGCTACAAGACCTTGGCCTCAATATCTCCCTGTGCAATTGGATCCTGAATTTCCTCACTTGTAAACCTCAGTCAGTTTGGATTGGCAACAACATCTCCTCCACGATCTCCATCAGCACAGGTGACCACAGGGCTGTGAGCTTAGACCCTGCTCTACTTGCTTTACACTTATGACTGTGTGGCTGAGCACAGTTCCAATGCCACATTCAGGTTTGCTGACAACACCACTGTCACAGGCCAAATCAAAGTGTTGATGAATCAGCATACAGGAGGGAGATTGAAAATCTGTCTGAGTGGTGTCACAACAACAACCTCTCACTCAATGTCAGAAAGACCAAGGAGTTGATTACAGACTTCAGGAGAAGGAAACCAGAGGTCCATGAGCCAGTCCTCATCAGAGGATCAGAGGTGGAGAGGGTCAGCAGTTTTAAATTCCTGGGTGCTACTATTTCAGAGGACCTGTCCCGGGTCCAGCATGTACAGGCAGTCCCCGGGTTACATACGAGTTCCGTTCCTGAGTCCGTCTTTAAGTTGGATTTGTATGTAAGTCGGAACAAGTACAACCAGTATTATTTGGCATCAGTTAGTCAAATGTTTATCTTAGTATATAGTATATATTTTACCTTTCTGTGCATATAAAACACTTAAGAAACATATGTATTCCAATAATTAAACCACTGCGTTGCTTAGTAATAATTGTAGCTTTCATCGGGGCAGGGCATTTCACATGCTCCATTATTCTCACTTTATCCGTTATCCTTTAAAATTGTTCCGATCATTGACCGACTGTAGCCTAATGCTTTTCCAATGACTAATGACGTTTCACCTCTTTCCAAACGCTTTATTATTTCCACTTTATTTTCTATCGCGATCGCTTCCCGTCAATGGAACAGAAACACTGCGGGCGGCGGGTCCCGAGCTCTGCCGGCTTCTGAGGTCCGCTGGGTCCTAAGGACCACCGCACTGAGACAGGCTAAATGGGACAAGTGGGGGCTGTGCTGGGCTTGGGTATTTGATCCTCCACAATATTCCACGTGGGAATTTAAACTGGAGGTGGCAGTGTTTTCTTTTAAAGGTTGAGTTGTGAGCTCAACATCAACCCGGCACGGATGGTACGGGAGTCACTGGATCGACATCAACCCGGCACGGGAGAGATCTGTCACTGGATTGAACCTCGGTTCTTGAGCCCGGCATTGATCTCACTGCGTGACCAGTTGACCGAAACCGGGAGGCAGGGGAGGGGTTGGGGCGGGGTCAGGGTGAATCTTACCAAGAAAAATTTAACCCAAATACCAAGTTAAACACTCAACACAGTGACAACGACTTACAATGGCGGACGGTGTTCTCCTTCCTCGGTTCGTAAGTACGAGTTGTCCGTAAGTCGGACGTTCGTAACTCGGGAACTAGCTGTAAATGCAATTCTGAAGAAAGCATGACAGTGCCTGCACCATTTCCTTAGCAGTTGGCAGAGATTCGGCATGACATCTAAAACTTTGACAAACTTTCTAACATCTACACTTCTATCGATTTGTAGTGGAGACTATATTGACTGGCTGCATCATAGCCTGGTATGGAAATACTAATGACTTTGAATGGAAAACTTGACACAAAATAACAGATTCATCCCAGTACATCACGGGTAAAGCCCTCTGAACCATTGAGCACATCTACATGAAACGCTGTCGTAGGAAAGCAGCACCCATCATCAGGGATTCCCACCAACCAGGTCATGCTCTCTTCTCACTGTGGCCGTCTGGTAGAAGGTACAAGAGCCTCAGGACTCGCACCACCAGGTTCAAGAACAGTTACTACCCCTCAACTATCAGGCTCTTGAACACAAGAGGATAACTACACTCAACTCCACTTGTCCTATCCTTGAAATGTTCCAACAACCAATGATCTCACTTTCAAGGACTCTGTCTCATTATCTCATGTACTTGTTATTTATTTGCATTTGTGCAGTTGTTGTCTTCTGCACTCTGGTTGATCTTTCATTGATCCTGTTATCATTACTATTCTAGAGATTTACAGGGCAGCACACAAGAAAGTGAATCTCAGGGTTGTATATGGTGATATTTATGTACTTTGATAATAAAATTGACTTTGAACTTTGAACAACTGACACTCTGTCAAGACCCTCAGGATTTTCACATAGAACAGTACAGCACAGGAACCGGCCCTGAGGCAGAGTGTCTGTGCTGAACATGATACCAAACCAAACTCATCCCTTCTGCCTGAACACGATCCATATCCCTCCATCCCCTGCAGATTCTTCTGCCTGAACACGATCCATATCCCTCCATCCCCTGCAGATTCTTCTGTCTGAACACGATCCATATCCCTCCATCCCCTGCAGATTCTTCTGCCTGAACACGATCCATATCCCTCCATCCCCTGCAGATTCTTCTGTCTGAACACGATCCATATCCCTCCATCCCCTGCAGATTCTTCTGCCTGAACACGATCCATATCCCTCCATCCCCTGCAGATTCTTCTGTCTGAACACGATCCATATCCCTCCATCCCCTGCAGATTCTTCTGCCTGAACACGATCCATATCCCTCCATCCCCTGCAGATTCTTCTGTCTGAACACGATCCATATCCCTCCATCCCCTGCAGATTCTTCTGCCTGAACACGATCCATATCCCTCCATCCCCTGCAGATTCTTCTGCCTGAACACGATCCATATCCCTCCATCCCCTGCAGATTCTTCTGCCTGAACACGATCCATATCCCTCCATCCCCTGCAGATTCTTCTGCCTGTCTGAATGCCTTTTAAATGCCTCCCCCACCCCTGGAAGCCCACTCCAGACACTTGGCACTCTGTAAAATAATTTGCCCTGCACATCTCCTTTAAACTTTTTCCCATTGACCTTCCAGTTTTGGCCTCTAGTTTTCGACATTTCCACCCTGGGTAAAAGACTGACTGTCTACCCTATCTACTCCTCTCATAACACCAAAACAAATCATATAAACAATAGAAGCGAGCAACAACAACAGCATTCCGAACCAAACTGAGTCTTTAGATCCAAATCCCTGGAGCAGCCTGGAGTAGGCCCAAAGCCTCGGTATTCACTTCATCATTTTAACGGGGTAAACAGCTGCAAAGTTCACAGACACAAAGCACAGCATCCGGGGGCAGTCTCACAGCCTTAGCATCACGGAGAGAGAAACCCCCCAGACTATCTGAGCCAGTGTTTAAATTCAAAGTACATTTTATTATCAAAGTATGTATACATTATACAACCTTGAGATTCATCTCCTAACAGGCAGCCATGAAACAACGAAACACAAACACTAACTCCATATATCTGAAAAAGTCTGTCTAGCACCCAATGTGCAGATAGTTACAAGGAACATGTCCAGAGGAAAGTAAAAAAATAAATCAACCCACAAAAAAGACCTTTGAACCTCCGAACCTCAGTGGTTGAAGTTGTTGGAACCTCACACTAGAACCCAGGCCCTGCTAGTAGTGAATCACTACGGGCTGAGATATAGCTTTCCGACCTTGTCCGACTCTCAACATCCTGCCTTTCCAGTCTATATGGGCCGGCCTTTAGATGGTCCAATCAGTGGATTGTACATCATATTAGGAGCCTTGAAAACACCACCCGCGATTCGGTTCAGATCCGGATTTTGCTGCTGAAGAAGCCGTTCTCGACCTCTCCAATTTGGGTCAGTGCACAGAGCGATCCATCCTCATACCCGGTTAGTTGGACAGACATCAAACTCCTCTGTCCTGTCTTCTCCCTCTGAACCATTCACTCCAACCAGCACGGCTCCAACTCCAAGTGAGTTGATCTTGCAGCGCACCAGCAGAGCACATCCGACAAATTTGCTTTGCTTTCACTCACTTCTTCATTGCTTGTGGTGGTGGTTTATCACAATTTATTTAAAATGTCATTAATAATATTTTTAATCAAATTCCTTTGCTTTCAAACTAGCAGTGAGCTGTCTCATGCCTTCAGTAGTGCTATCTTAAACTGGAAAGGTGAAAATTGAAGAGAAAACTTGTTCATTCAGAGGGTTGTGAGATTCTGCATCAAAGTTGCCAGCACAAGTGGTGTATGAGAGGTCGATTTCAATGTTTAGGGGAAGTTTGGATAGGTACATGGATGGTAGGGGTACAAGGGCTCTGGTCCAGGTGCAGGTCGATGGGAGTAGGCAGTTTAAATGGTTCGGCATAGACTAGATGGGACAAAGGGCCTGTTTCTGTGCTGTACTTTTCTATGACTCTGTAGGTCCTGAGATGTGGACGATAAGGTTGGGAATGTGAAAGAGCATTTGTGAGGAAACTGAGAGAAATTCTTTTTCAGTAATGTGGGGTCTGAAGAGGGTGGGAATTTAGGTGGTGGGTGCAAAATAAGAAACCAGCTCTTCCACCCCCCCCCCCCCCCTTGCTTGAGTGCAATTGGAAATGAACAAAAACCACTACAAGAGAGGTGTCCTTGGATCGTGTGCACTGCTCACCACTGGATGTCCTGGACAACCTCTCCCCTTATCTGTATTAAATATCCCAGCATTTGGACAGTTCAGCCTGTACCCTTGAGCTGTTTAGTTTCAATGTTGGAATAAGCCACTGCCTGATGCTGTGAGCAGCTGTTCCAGTCCTCGGCATCAGAACAGGATTCACAGTCAAACAGTGGAACCTCAGTGTTACAGCTGGGGTTGGTTTTTGTTAACACTGGCAACTTGATTTCAGTCTCAGCCCCTGAGATCATGAGGGAATACAGCAGAGAATATCGACAGTGGGCTGTTGCCTTATCTGCTGGACATGTCCAGAGGGAAGCTGCAGTCTATCTGTTTCCACATGCACAGTCACTGGCTGAGGGTTTACCTAAGTTATCAAATGTAAAACAAATCCTGGTAGCAGCCACAAACTGTGTTTTGTGTCTCTCTGAGCTCCCCATTTGCTGCAGTGGTGAGTGAACTCCTGAACCTCCTTCAATCCAAAGCTCTGACATCTGATCCATTTCAGAGTTGTTTGGGTTGCTTGATGTTTAGGACATGCAATATCATCACCAATCGAAACAACCCTGAGTCAAGCTCTGTTACCGGGACATTTGTCCATTGATGCATGTGTTACATCATTCAGATTGTGTGGTTATCAAATGTTGTAAATTTCTTTTTATTTTTGAAAAGGTTCTCAGATGATCACAACTTGGAGGAAGTTGAAAACCGTCTGTGATGTTGTCCTCATCAATTGTTTCGTCATTGCCTGGATCGTCAGCATTACGATTTTTGGTATGTGGTCAAATAAACTTGTATGAAAGTGATGAACTCAGTTCTCTGCAGGGTGGTTGGAATGCATTGAGTATCTCAGTCAGTACATTGTCAGATGCTTTATCAGGACCACCAGCATCTGCAGTCCTCAGCCCCACAACTGGGTGCAGGGAAACCTGCTGGAGGTTCAGACAGTAATGGCCAAACATCAACAGTTCAGAACCACCAGAAACACAGCACAGGTCAGCTGAACACATACAGGTCAGATAAATCACTGGAGGACACACAGGTAAACCGGACTGAGTGATGGAACTTGGGTGATTCGGTGAGTTTCCAGTGAAATTGTTGGACAGCTCCATAACCAATTGTTGTGGATGTCAGGAGAGTCAAACCATGGACCATGTGGGATGTCTGGCTGCAGTGTCGTGCACTCCTCAAGGTGTGGCCATTGGAACACCAGAAGATGCAGCCAGTGCAGAATATTGACAGCAAGTGACCAGGATAGATTAGACTGCAGGGAATAATTCAGGTCTGGAATAACAGGTCAGCGTGTTGTTATCCCACATCGGAGGCCATGCAGAGTCAGTTGGTTCAGTCATGTAGACAAAGTTAGCAAGTCTGGGCAGAGGTTGGTACATTTCCTGCCCAGTGGAGATAAGTGGAATAGTTTGGTTCTTTGCATCAATAGGCAGCTGTTATGGTCATTTACCTGATGAATTGTTACAGGTTTACTCATTTAAATTTGTTTTTAATTGCAGGCCTTTCCACTGCGGGAATTGTCAGTATCGTCTTGTCAATCGTACTGTCAGTTGCATTAATTTTAATTCTGATGTGTCGGTCCTTGGTCGCAGGTATTTGTCATTGTATTTTCACACTTGTGTATCAACTCCAGTCACATCTCAGTAATTTTAGACTCATTTTAATAAAAAGATAGAAAAGAACAAAAGCTGAATAATCCTCACCCCCATCGAACCCTCTGGATTCCTGTGACCTTTGGGATGAAATTGTCTGACATTTTCCCAGTTATGAAATTCTGATTTACAGTGTCACCACACTGGAATGATTCTGGAGTCACCTCTGATCTGACTCCAGAGGGTCTTTAGAAAAAGTAGTCTGGAGAGGAACGTGTCTCAGCTCACTGGTGTTTGATCATGGTGTTGTCAAATTTCAGCATCATATCAGGTTGGTGTAAAGGATCCCAATGATGGTGAGGTGAGTGAGTGAGTGTTTGGGGCCTTTCTCATCCTCGATACAGTTGGGTGTGGGAAGGCCTCTCCTTCAGGCTTATTGTGTATGGAAGTGCCCACGGAGGAAGCATGGCTGTAGATCCGGGTTACAAGTGTGTTTAAGGAAACGGGGTTTTAAACTCCTTATACCGATTATCTTGCTGGCAAACATTCAGTCTCTGGTGAATAAAATTGATGATCTCAGAGCCAGGGTGCTGAATCAGAGGGACATTAGGACCGTGTGTGTCCTTTGTTTCACAGAATCCTGGTTAACCCCTTCCATACTAGATGCAGCAATTCAGATCGACGGGTTTACTATACACCATCAGGATAGATCTATAGAGTCTCTCAAAAGCAGAGGTGGAGGAGTATGCCTCATGATCAACTCTTCTTGGTGCACAAATATATCAGTGCTGTCCCAATTCTGTTCATCAGACCTGGAATATCTAGCAGTTAAGTGCTGTCCGTTTTCCCTACCCCTGGAGTTCTCTGGGGTCATTTTGGTAGCAGTATACATTCCACCTCAGGCCAATGTCAATCAGGCTTTAGATGATCTGAGCAATGGGATCAACATGCACGAAACAGCGCATCCTCATGCCTTCACCATTGTTTTGGGAGATTTTAACCAGGCCAGTCTGAAAAAGTCACTAAGCAATTACCATCAACAGATCACTTGCAATACCAGAGGAAACAACACACTGGACCACTGTTACACCACCATCAAAAATGCCTACCGTGCTATTCCACACCCTCACTTCGGGAAGTCTGATCACCTGGCTGTACTTCCATTCCCTGAGCACAGGCAGAGACTGAAGACTGAAGCACCGTGAAAGTTTGGTCAAGGAGCAGGAGCACCTACAGGACTGCCTTGAATCGGTGTACTGGACTATATTCAGGGATTCATCTTCGAACCTGGATGAGTACTCTGCAGTTGTTACCGTCTTCATTCAAACCTGTGTGGATGAGTGTGTGCCTACAAAGACTTACTGTACATACTCAAGCCAAAAGAAGTGGATGAACCAGGAGGTACGTTGTCTGCATTCAAGACTGGCGATCCAGACTCGTACCAGAAAACCATGTATGAGTTGCGGAGAGTTATTTGAAGGGTAAAGAGATCATTTCTCATGAGGTCAAAGGTGACCGGATGCCTGACGACTCTGGCAGGGTTTACAAGACATTACCTCCTACGAAGTGAAACCCAGTAGCATGAATGGCAGCGATGCTTCATTACCAGATAAACTCAGCGCCTTCTATGCCTTCTTGAAAGGGGGAACTACAGCTGTGAAGATCCCTGCTGCACCTCGTGATCCTGTGATCTCTGTCTCAGAGGCTGACGTTAGGCTGTCTTTAAAGAGAGTGAACCCTCACAAGTTGGAAGGTCCCGATGGAGTACCTGGTAAGGCTCTGTAAACCTGTGCCAACCAACTAGCGGGAGTATTCAAGGACATTTTCAATCTCTCACTGCTATGGGCAGAAGTTCCCATTTGCTTCAAAAAGGCAATAATTATACCAGAGCCTTAAAAGAATAATGTGAGCTGCCTTAATGACTAACCCAGTAGCACTCACATCGACAGTGATGAAATGCTTTGAGAGGTTGATCATGACGAGACCGAACTCCCGCCTCAGCAAGGACTTGGACCCATTGTAATTTTCCATTTGCCACAATAGGTCAAGGGCAGATGCAATCTCAATGGCTCTCCACACGGCTTTAGACCAGCTGGACAACACAAACACCTATGTCAGGATGCTGTTCATCAACTATAGCTCAGCATTAAATACCATCATTCCCACATTCCTGATTGAGAAGTTGCAGAACCTGGGACTCTGTACTCCGGTCTGCAATTGGATCCTCGACTTCCTAACCGGAAGACCACAATCTGTGCGGATTGGTGATAATATCGCTGATGATCAACACTGATGCACCTCAGTGGTGTGTGCTTAGCCCACTTCTCTACTCTCTGTATACCCATGACTGTGCGGCTGGGCATAGCTCAAATACCATCTATATATTTGCTGATGATACAACCATTGTTGGTAGAATCTCAGGTGGTGATGGGAGGGTGTACAGGAGTGAGATATGCCAACTAGTGGAGTGGTGCCACAGCAACAACCTGGCACTCAATGTCAGTAAGATGAAGGAGCTGACTGTGGACTTACAGAAGGGTAAGACAAAGGAACACATACCAATCCTTATAGAGGGATCAGAAGTGGAGAGAGTGAGCAGCTTCAAGTTCCTGGATGTCAAGATCTCTGAAGATCTAACATGGCTCCAACATGTCGATGCAGTTATAAAGAAGGCAAGACAGTGGCAATACTTTATTAGGAGTTTGAAGAGATTTGGTATGTGAACAAATACACTCAAAAACTTCTATAGAAGTACCGTGGAGAACATTCTGACAGGATGATCACTATCTGGTATGGAGGGGCTACTGCACAGGACCAAAAGAAGCTGCAGAGTGTTGTAAATTTAGTCAGCTCCATCTTGGTTACCAGCCTACAAGGTACCCAGGACATCTTCAGGCTGCGGTGTCTCAGAAAGGCAGCGTCCGTTATTAAGGACCCTCAGCACCCAGGGCATGCCCTTTTCTCACCACTACCATCAGGTAGGAGGTACAGAAGCCTGAAGGCACACACTCAGCAATTCAGGAACAGATTCTTCCCCTCTGCCATCCGATTCCAAAATGGACATTGAACCCTTGGAGACTACCTCACTTTATTTTTAATATCCAGTTGGCCCTCCTTATCCGCAGGTTCCACATGCGCGGATACAACCAACCGCTGATCGGGAAAACCCAGAAGTTCACTCTCCGGCACTCGTTGTTGGAACATTGTTCACCTCGCGTCTCATTTGGTTGCGACTTTGTTTCTGTGAAAAAATGGCTCCTAAAAAGCAATTAAGTGGTCAAAGCAATTCCTCAAAGGCTAAGAGGGAGCGTAATGTGCTATCTCTCACCGAGAAGGTAGAAATCTCAGATCTTTTGAAAAGTGGCATGTCGCTTGTGGAAGTGGCCGTAAGAATGAATCGAGCATTCACACCATAAAGTAGAAAGAAGCTGAAAATCATGGACGTGTTAGTGCTACCCCGACAACGGCAAAAATGGCCTCTCTGGTTCGTGACTGAGAAAGCATTAAGTGTGTGGCTAGAGGACATGTCACAGAAGCATATCCCCGTTGATGGCAAAATTATACGTGAAAAAGCACTTAGTCTCTATGAGCACTACTCTGACGGGGTTGAGGAGAGTGAGAGTAAGGGATGCTGGCTAACTCTGTAAAGCGCTACAGCCTCAAGAACTTAAAGATCACGGGAGAATCGGGATCGGCTGGTGCCGAGGCAGCATCAGCATTCCCAGAAGAGCTCAAGAAACTCTGGTCATTATTCCCTGAACAATCCAGTATAACGACTATTTGCATAGTGTTTATATTGTATTACGTATTATAAGTAATCTAGAGATGATTTAAAGTGTACAGGAGGATGTGCGTAGGTTATATGTAAATACTACGCCTTTTTATATAAGGGATTTCAGCATCCGCGCATTTTGGTATCCGCGGGGGGAAATGGAACCAACCCCCGTGGATAAGGAGAGCGGACTGTATAGTATTTCTGTGTTTGCATGAATTTAATCCATTCAATATACGTTCATGGCCTAACCTTTGCAAGTCCTGGCTAAGTTCACTTTGAGAATAACTGAACCACACAGACTATAGTTATCCAAGAACAGTACCAGTAGCTACTGGTGTTTGTAGTGTAAATGTTCTCTGCTGATTCACAGACTAATTTCCAAATGAAGTCTGTCACCGAGAGACAGGAATCAGGAAAAGGGAAGATGACCCCAGGTTTGGTCAGGGAGTTGTGTATTAAAGAAGAGTTTAATGGATCAGGGAGGGTTAGAGAGCTTTATTGGGGGTAAATTCAAGATAAGGAACAAGACAGCTCAAAGCACAAAATGATGATGATCAGGTTGTCTCAGGTGGATGGGAGGAAAGGGATGCAGAAATACAGAAACTTGTAGACTGAGAGAGACGGGGAGTGAAATGTAAAGTCAGAGGGGTCTGAAAGAACAGATCAGCATTTTAATATTGAGCCATTGTCTGATGGAGAACCATGTGGGGCAGTAAACTGGGTACATTACCATCACCAGGGAAGAGGTACTGAGCACATTGTCAGAGCTTCCTTCTGCCAAGTCCCAGGTCAAGATGGACTTCATCCTGGGGTATAAAAGAACAAACTAAAGTTGTAATTTATGATCCGTATTCATTTTCTCAAGTTCTCTTGATTGGGAGAAGGTTCCATTAGATTTGAAATCCATTTGACACTCCTCAGCCCTCTTCCCTAAATGGTCAAAAATCCCCCTGAAATCCACAATAGCCGCCCTCACTATCAACGACAACAAATAACAGACCAACACCTAGCATCATCATGAGAACAACAGAGGTTCCAGTGGGAGGCTCACCATCCCCCTGTCAGGGTAAACGGACAGGGAATATCTGTGGCTTTACCAGCATCACCCACATTCTCAGAACCAGTGTGGAGGAAGTGTTGCACGTTGAGAGATCTCCACTTTTGGATGAGACATTAAGCCAGAGTCCCATCTGCCTTCTTCGGGAAGGTGTAAATGATCCTTTGGTGTTATTTCCAAAAGAGCAAAGGATTTCTCCCCAGTATCAGAAAAATAATTCTGATAACCAACAGCACAAAGCCAGCTTTTACATGACTGTTTGTTCAGCCTTACTCAGTACAAACTGAGTCTCATTCCCTCCAACAGTGACTGCACTGAAAGTACTTCACTGTCTGGACCAGAGACTGGTAAACGATGCTGTGAGATTACAGGTTCTGTTTCTCACGTGGAGAAGTTCACTCTGCCCCCGCTCACAAGAGGTGGCTGAATTTTTCCAGTTCCTGTGTGATGTCATTGAAACGATATGAAGAATGTAAAGAGCTGTCAGACACACTCCTGTTCCTGGCACGATGCAACATCAGACCCTGAAATCTGAAATAAAGTAGCTGGTGACAATAAGTCTGATGTGCAGGTGTCAGTCAGCTGTCTGGGCATCAACCTGCTCTTCACAAGGAGACTTTCTCTCCTCGAATGTGCCCCTGACCAGATTGTGGATATCAGCCTGAGCTCCTCTGGCTAAATGAGTGGGAGAATTTTTGTGACAAAATGTGGAATCGAGCCAGACGTTGAGAGTTTCAGTGACTTTCCAGTGAAATTGTGGGGTAACTCCATAACCAATTGTTGTGGAAGTTGGGAAATCAAACCCTGGATCATGTGGGTCAGTGTAGTGCACTCCCAGAGGAGTGGCCATTGCAACCCCAGAAGGAGCAGCTGGTGCAGAATATTGGCAGGAGGTGACCTGGAAAGATTGGACTGGAGACCTCTGAGGACAACTGATCAGGGTCGTGAATTGTCTGTTCCAGGTTTCCCACTGTACAGGACAAGCAGTCGATAAGACTGGGCAGAGGTTGGCACATGCCCGTCCCCGCAGGGTGAAAGTGGAACAGTTTGGTTGTTTGCAACATTGTGCAGCTGTTGTGGTCGTTTCTCTGGGGAATTGTTACATGTTTTCTTATTTGAATTTATTTTCACTTGCAGGTTATTCCATCAAAGACACTTTAAATGATGTCTTGCTGATGTTGCCATTGGTGAATGTTATGATTCTGTTTTACTTGATCTACAAGAAGAAGTATTATGGTATGTGACTTTAACTTTGTCAATGAGCTCCAGTCATCTTTCCAAGTAATTTGTGATTAATTTTAATGATGACATTAATGGAATGAAAAACTTGAAAAATCATCCCCCTTCCCCCACAGACCCCCCCCCCCCACCGACACACTGTGACCTGTGGGATGAAACTGCATCATTTTTCACCCAGTTGTGAAGTGTTGCTTCACAGTGATACCATCTCTTACCTGACTCCAGAGGGATCTTTAGAAGAAGTCGGGTTGAGAGGAAGCTATCTCAGCTGTCTGGTGTTTGACACGTGGTGTTGTTCAACTTCAAAATGAAATCAGCTGAGGAATGAGGGACAGAATCCCCTTTATCCCAGTGATGGTGAGGTGTTTGCATGATAGAATTCCTCGCTCCTCTGACCCTCGATAGAATTCAGTGTTGGGAGGCCACACACCGATCTTTCCTGGATATTTGTCTTCAACAGCACCTTGCAGATAGTCAGCACAAGGGAACACATTCCCCCTCTTCCTCTCCAAGTTGTAAACTATCCAGAGTTCAAAATATTGACATTCCTTCCTCATGGCCGAATTCAAGCAAGGGCTGGCTAAGTTCACTTTGAGATCTACTTCATCATACAGGCTAAAGTTGTCCAAGAATAGAATCAATGTTTGTACAGTAAACGCCCCCGGCTGTTTCACAGACAAATGACCAAATGAAGTCTGTCACCAAGCCAAGTAAAGCAAGATGAGGGCAGATGACCCCAGGCTCGGTCAGACAGTGGGGTATCAAAGAAAAGCTTGAAGGATTAAGGAAAGGTAGTGAGCTTTAGTGGGGTAAATTCAGAGATAAAGAACAATTTACTGAAAGCACAAAGATCAAACTTGGTGAGAAGGAGGGGATTAGAACAGAAATATAAAGGTTTATATACTGCAGAGAGGAAGGGGAAGCGAGTTGGAAAGTCAAAGAGGTTTCTGAAAGTATTGATGAGCATTGAGCTGTAATCTGAGTGAGAACCAGTGTCGGGCAACAAATCTGAGAAAATACAATCACCAGGGAAGAAATACTGAGTCAGTTGTTGGAGCTGCCATCTGACAAGTTGGATATCCAGGTGGACCTCATCCTGGGGTCTGAAAGAGGCAGCTAATGGCATACTTCATGCAGCAATTTAAATGTTCTCCCTATTCTGAAAAGTTTCCATTAAATTGGACAACAGCAAATGTGATTGCATTATACAAAGATGCCAAGAAACGGCAGAAGAGTATGGGTGAGGGTGATGGGTGGATGTGAAACTTGGCAAGGAGATGGGGTAGAATATAGAGATAGATGAATCTGGAGACAGATACAATTTTCAGTACTGGAGTGATGTGTAACATTTCGAAGGGTTGATCCTGTGGGCAGGTTGAAGGAGCAGAGACAGATGTATGATCTCGATCACAACCATCATGGCTTCCTGATAAATTGCTGCAAAAGTTAAAGGATGGAACTAAGGGATTATTTTTACACTCAGGATAATCTTTCAACACATCTACATAAAATGTTCCAGCATGTGGACTGTTCAGCCTGCACCCTCGTGGAGTTCAGTTTTCAATTTGAACCAAAACACTGTCCGATGCTATTGAACAGCTGGAAACAGTGATGTTATGATTCTCTGCATCAGAACAAGCTGTACTGTCAGACATGGAACTCAGTCACTGGCAAAATGTTTAATTGCAGTCCTCCAGGTCACTGGGATAATTCAGCAGAACTGATTTACAGTGGCCTGATATCCCATCCACTGGATGTACACACGGACAAACTACAGAGTACCTGTCATTTCCACATGTGATGCCTGTGGGTCAGTAAGTTATCAAATGTAGTGTTTCCAGAGGGAGTCAGAAGATGCTTTTGGTCCCTCCCTGGTCTCTCCACTTGTTGCCAGTGTGTGAGAGCTCTCTGAACCTCCTTCAGTCCAATGCTTGAATGTCTGGTCCAGTTCTGAGCTGGTTGATTGCCTCATGTTAGGACACTGAATATCACAATGAACCTGACCAAGCCCGGGTTCATCTCTGTTCACTGCAGCACTTCATTGATGCAAGTTTTGAATAAGTTGTGTAGATTGTAACTCAGGGGGATTACTACCATCAGGGAGGAGGCACAGGAGCCTGAAGACACACATTCAATGATTTAGGAACAGCTTCTTCCCCTCTGTCATCAGATTTCTGAATGGTCCGTGAACCCATGAAGACAACCTCACTATTTCGCTCTCTTTTTCACAACTACATATCTCATTGTAATTTATAGTCTATTTTATTTATTGCTCTGTACTGTTGCCACAAAAAAACAAATTTCATGACATATGTCAGTGATGATTATCCTGAGTCTGAATTCTGATTCTGAGAATTTCAAATGGTTTTTATTTCTTTCTTTTAGGTTGGCTGATCTTCCAGACTACTACCTTTAACCTAATATTCTTACTTGGCATTTCTGTCAGCAATTCGATTCCAGGTAAGTACTCGAACATAATTCTGTATTTACATGAAATGATGTACTTGGTACTGAGTAGAGGGATAGAATGAAGTGTCTCTGTCAGAACATTGCGAGCTGCTTCATCTGGACCACAAACACATACAGTCCTTGGCCCCACAGCGGAGGACTGGGAAACCTGCTGGAGGTTTAAAATATCTGATTGTCCATTTTAGTTTAAATCTCTGTTCAGAACAACTGGCCACACAAAATTTCAGGCAATTATAGACAAATTATACAAAGTCAGATTGTATTTCTGAACATAATCTCAGGCCATGTCATTCCTTTCTGGACTCGGTATTGAATTCAGTAACATTAGGTAACTTGCTTTCTCTGTTTATCTTTGTCAGAACTAGCCAGATAGATGATATAGATGACAAACAATGACCCAACACCAATCCCTCGGCCCTCCACTGGTCACAGGCCTCCAGTCAGACATGCAACGATCTACTACCTGTAGTCTGTATAGAGTCCATGAAGTTGATGCCATTTTGCCTTGCTTCTATAGCCTCTGTGTCTGTCTGCTGAGTAAATACAGATGTAAAATATGCATTTAAGATCTCCTCGATCACTTTTGGCTCCACACATGTATTACCATTCTGATCTTCCAGAGGACCAATTTTGTCACTTGAAATCCTTTTTCTCTGAACATTCCCGTAGAGTCCCTCAGGATTATCCTTCACCTCGTCTGCTAAAGCAACCTCAAGCCTTCTTTTCACCCTCCTGATTTCTTTCTTAACTCTTCTCTCATTTCTTATACTCCATCAGCTCCTCATTTGTTCTTACCTGCCTGTACCTGCAATGTACCTCTTTCTTTTTCTTAAACAAGGCCTCAATATCTCTTCAAAACCAAAGTTCCCCACACCTGTTATCTTTACCTTTTATTCAGACAGGCTTTGTATTCTCAAAACTTTATGTTTGAAGACCTCCCACTTACCAAGTGCACATTTGCCAGAAAAAATCCTGTCTGAATCCACACTTACTAGATCTTCTCCTATACCATCAACATTTCTCCAATTTAGAAACTTAACCTGCAGACCAGACCTACCTTTCTGCATATTTTCTTCAAAATTAATGACATTGTGATTACGAGATGCAAAGTGTTCTCCTACACACACTTCTGTCACCTTTCCTATCTCATTCCCTAACAGCAGATCAAGTATCACACACTCTCTCATTGGGACTTCTAATACTGATTAAGAAAATTTCCTGAGCACCTTTGACAAACTCTATCTAGTATGGACCTTTGACACTATGGGAGTCCAAGTCAATATATTTAAAGCTAAAATCAGCAACTATAACAACCTTATATTTCTTGCCACAGTCTGCAATCTCTCCATAAATTTGTTTCTCTAAACCCCACGGACTTTCGTATAATCTGTAATGTGCCCCATTAACGTGTTCACACTTTTCTTATTCCTCAGTTCCACCATAATGCCTCACTAGATGAGTTCTCCAGTCTGGCCTGGCTGCACACTGCCAGGATATTATCCTTGAATAGTAAAATATCCCCTCCTCCTTTAATCCCTCCCGCTCTGTTGTGTCTAAAACAACGGAACCCCAGAATATTGAGCTGCCAGTCCTGCCCCTCCTGCAACCAAGTCTCCCTAATGGCTACAATACCATATTCCCAGGTGTTGATCCATGCTGTGAGCTCAGCTGCCTTTCCTATGATACTTCTTACATTGAAATATACACAGTTCAGGACATCAGTCGCTCCATGCTCAAACTTTCGATTCCCGTCTGTCCCCACAACCTTTCCACTATCTGTTCTGACACTCTGGTTCCCATCCAGATGCAACTCCAGTTTAACAACTTCTCCTCAACCCCGTGCAGCACTCGAAAACTTCCCCAAGAGTTACAGCCTTATGATGGTGTATAAGGAAAGTTCAGTTCAATGCACGAGATTACTGTTGTTGGGAAGAGAGAGAGATTTGTAATCCAAAGGTGAATGTTGTGAGAAGGCAATTACATCGAGATTCCACGACAGCAATACAAAATAACAATAGCAGTAGGTTTTATCTGCAAAGTTGTTCCACTCCACATACGAAGTATCACCGACAGTGACTTTCAACACAAGTGGTACCACACCTGAATTCAGACACGGGACATCTCAAAGTGGTGGCCACAGGATACTCAAACAGAATCCACGTGTGGATTATCACCAACAGTAGCTTATCACAAACGGGACCATCTTCAAGGGAACCACCACCCAGGCAAGGGTCGACACAGCGGTAGATTCCACAGGGTCACCCCAAACACACAACGTGAAAGCCACTTATCCAGTTCCACGACATACGAAATAACTCCAACAGTGATTTGCCACAGGGGTGCCTTTCTTCAGTGAAATACCACACGCAGACAAAGGGTAAACACACACGTGGTACTCACAAAGGTTTTCCCCTCACCAGAGAACCCACTCCTGTAGATTAACTAAGTGACAATCACACTTCTGTAGCTGAATGGAAACAAACTCACCCTTAGGGCCTACTTAGAGAGAGAGTCCAAACAGCGATGTCTTTGTCACTAGGCTTCTTCTGTTCCAAACCTCCTCCTCCTCTCTTCCATTCCTGCAAACTTGTTCTAGTTGCAGAAAACTTGTGAGAGTCATATATCAAATACTCGGGATCGATCTTAACTCACCCCTTTTGGGCCACTGAAAGTTTAAACCAGCGACCGACTCACTGGTGTCTTTCATTGACAGAATCCATCTTGACACTAACTGTGTGTGTTTGTGTGTCTCTGTGTCTATAAGAGGAATCACCTGACCTTGCTTATTCAAAACAAGCTGCCACTTGTATGAACAATCACTGCTCACCATAGCAACCCAGCATTTCTGAAGTCAGTAGAAATACAAAAAAAACAAAAGTTAGTCTCAATTCTTTTGGCGTTTTAAAGTGACAGACCACAGAAAAGAAAATGAACCCTAGGGGTACATAACAATATCTAAAAGCACCAGTGATCCAGTACCCACGGGAGAGCAGAGTTTCTAATTATTGATTAATGTAATGTAATAAACGGATACTGAAATTCTTCAAAACTGGAGGAAAAGCAAGTTCCAATGAGGAAATTCAGACTGTACAACAGGATATCGATAGATAGATATTCACGTAGATAGATAGATATAATGATAGATACCCTATCATTACAAACTCATTCGCAAGGCCAGTGATGTTGTGGGGGTGGAACTGGACTCTCTGACGGTGGAGTCTGAAAAGAGGATGCTGTCCAAGTTGCGTGCCATCTTGGACAATGACTCCCATCCACTCCATAATGTACTGGTTAGACACAGGAGTACATTCAGCCAGAGACTCATTCCACCGAGATGTAACACTGAGCGTCATAGGAAGTCATTCCTACCTGTGGCCATCAAACTTTACAACTCCTCCCTTGGAGTGTCAGACACCCTGAGCAAATAGGCTGGTCCTGGACTTATTTCCACTTGGCATAATTTACCTATTATTATTTAATTATTTATGATTTTAAATTGCTATATTTCTGCACTATTCTTGGTTGGTGTGGCTGTAACAAAACCCAATTTCTCTTGGGATCAATAAAGTATGTCTGTCTGGGTGGTAAATTGGATTAGCAAGTATGTAGATGATACTAAGGTAGGTGGCATTGTGGATAATGAAGTAGGTTTTCAAAGCTTGCAGAGAACCTCAACATCACATCTCTGCTCCTATACTCTATTCCTGTACAAATGAATGCCAACATTGCATTCACCTTTTTCACCACCAACTCAATCTGGAGGGTATCCTGCACGAGGACTCCCAAGTCCCGTTGCACCTCAGAACTTTGAATTCTCTCCCCATTTAAATAATAGTCTGCCCATTTATTTCTTCTACCAATAGGATATTGATAGATTCAATGAGTGGGTGATAATGCAGCACATGGAGTTTAATGCAGGAAAGTGTGAGGTGGGGCCCTTGAGTAAGAGGAATCAGACTGTAATGTCAATGGAGAGGAATTGTAAATGAGTGAATTGCAGAGGGATCAAGATGTTCTTGTAAAGGAATCACAAAAGATCTGGTACAGCAAGTAATTAGGAACAGGGGTGACGTATAAGGATTTGGAGTTTAGAAATGAGGAAGTACTGTTACAGTTGTGCAGAGTGTTGGAGACCCGCTTGGTACTGTGCACAGTTCTGGTCCCCTTGTTTAAACACAATTGCACTGACACTGCAGGCAGTCCAAAAGTGATCCATATGAGTAATTCCCGGGATCACTGGCTTTTCCCACCACAAGCAGTTGGGAGGTATTTAAAGAGATAGATAAATATTTGAAAGATTGGGGAATTCAGGATTGTGTGGGACTGGGACAGAGGAGGAGATGGATAAATATTTGAAAGATTAGGGAATTCAGGATTGTGTGGGACTGGAACAGAAGAGGAGATGGATAAATATTTGAAAGATTGGGGAATTCGGGATTGTGTGGGACTGGGACAGAAGAGGAGATGGATAAATATTTGACAGATTGGGGAATTCGGGATTGTGTGGGACTGGGACAGAAGAGGAGATGGGGCCTGGGGCAGATCAGCTCCAATTGTATTGAATGGTGGGGCAGGTTTAAGGAGCTGAGTGACCAACTCCCCTCTTACTTTCTTGTGTTTATTATCTTCTTGCAAAAGAACAATGGATTGTGGTCCTTAACACAAGAGATTCTGCAGATGCTGGAAATCCAGAGAAACACACACAAAATGCTGGATGAACTCAGGAGGTCTGACAACACCTATGGAAATGAATAAAGAGTTGATGTTTCGCGCTACCCTTCATCAGGACCAGAAAGAAAGGGGAAAGAGCCTGAATAGGAATGTGGGGGGAGGGGGAAGAGTACAAGGTGAAAGGTGAAGCCATGTGGAGGGGTAGGTAGGTGGGTGGGGGAGGGGGTGAAGTGAGAAGCTGGGAGGTAATAGGTGCAAAAGGCAAATGGCTGACAAATGAATCCAATCAGACAGGAGAGTGGTCAATGAGAGGAAGGGATGGAGGAGAGGCAGGGGCTTCTGATAGTGAACTCATCAAAATTTGGCCATCTCAACACCAGAAGGAGCACCCAGTGCAGAATATTGGCAGCAGGTAACAGGGAAATACTGGCTGAGGAAGAGAGAGTGAATCAGTCTGTTCTTGGCCGGCGTAACAAATCAGCGGCTTGTTCACCCAGCACAGCAGGTAGAGTCAGTTGGTGCAGACCAGAAGTCAAGGTTGACAAGACTGGGCAGTGATGAGCACATCTCTTCCCTGCAGGAGATAAGGGGAACAAATTGGTTGTGGCAACAATTGACAGCTCTCCTGCTCATTTTTCTGGTGTATTGTTGCATGTTTGCTGATTTGAATGTATTTGTAATTGCAGGTTTTTACAGCGAGGACACTGTCATATTTGCTGCGTCAATCACAACAATGGTGTTGCTTGTAGTGGCTTTTATGTCATTTATAGCTCTTGGGTGGAAAGTATTTTGGTATTCAGGTAAGTGTTATTGTCTACACTTGTGTTTAAACTTCAGACATCTCTCCAAGGAAATTGCAGTTCATCTTAAAAGAAAAATCACCCCCCCCCCCTACTCTGTGTCCCTGAGACATGAGGGATGAAATTACCCTGTATTTTTGCCCAGTTGTGGAGTGGTGTTTCACAGTGACACCACTGCTGGAAAGATTCCAGAGTCACCTCTGACCTGGCGTCAGAGATGGTACTTGAGGGTAAAATGTCTCAACTCAATTGTGTTACACACATTATGTTGTCAAAGGTGCTGTGACTCGTGATGTAGAGGTGAGGAGTGAGGGACCACTCCTCACTGCACACACGTGGCTCCTCCACGGAGAGAGTTAAATGCACCAAGTTTCTGAGAGTCACATAACAGATGATCTCACATCATCCCTCATCACCACCTCTTTGGTTAAGAAACCAGAGCAGCATCTCCATTCCTTGAGATTGTGGCTAACCCCCACCCCCATCCCCCTTGATAATATATGCACCTTGTTATTGGTTAATTTATTTGTGGTGTTATTACTTTGTGTTATGCACTTGAGTTACATGTACTGTGTTGTGAACATTAATCCAGAGGAAAGTGGTCTCATTTGATGGTATACATGTATACGGTTGAATGACAATAACTTGAAAGATACTCATTAATCCTGATGAAAGGGAGGTAAGAGAGTGGTAAAGCCCCTCCTCATGACATGGATTTTAGCAAAGTTTTGTTAAAGTTCCTCATGGCGTACTCAAGAAACTAAATGTCCATGGGATCCAAGAAAAGATGGTGTTGGAATAAAAATTGGTTGAGAGGGAGGAAGCAAACAGTGAGGATCAATGGGAGTTTCAGTGTCTGGAGAGCCATGTGTGGTGAGTTAAGCAGGGCTCAGTAACAGGTCCCTTGTTGTTTAAGGTTCATGTCAATGATTTGAACTTGAATTGAGGAACACAATCAGGAAGTTTCCTGTTGATCACAATATCAGCAGTTTGGTTGACAGTGAAGAAGAAAGGTCTGGGTCACAGGAAGATATCACCGGTCTCCTTGGATACACAAACGAGGAAATGGAATTCAGTCTGGAAATGTTTACAGCAGTGCTTTTGGAGAGGGCAAACTAGGCAAAGGAACAAACAGTAAACAGAAGACTAAGGCATGGAGAGGAACTGACAACTCTCAATGTTCATGGGCACAGATCCCAGAAAGATGGGTTGCTAGGTTACCTGGTTCTGTCAATTGCAGTAGCATAAGTGTGGTAGACTTGATGTGAATGTGGAGAGAAATGGTCGGGTCCTGTGCTCGTCCAGAGGTGATGGCAGGGGCATGGCAGTGGAATACTCCAAATCTCAGTGGGCTGGTTTAAGGTGATCTTCTGAAGTATGTTCAGGTTTATCCCTCTTATCTATGATGAAAATCTTTTCCCTCCATTCCAAAATGCAGAATGGGCCATCGTAAGGGGGCCTAAGGGGATGTTGGTGTGCAACGTGGCGGACAAAAACAAATGAGGTGGAATGTAAAGGCACTTGGGAATCCTTGTGCAGAACACCCTAAAGTTTATCTTGCAGGTTGAGTTAGTGGTGAGGAAGATAAATGCAATGTTAACATTCATTTCAGGAGGACTAGAACATAAGAGCAGGGATGTGTTGCTGAGGCTTTATAAGGCACTGGTGAGGCCTCATCTTGAGTATTGTGAACAGTTTTGGGCTCCTCCTCTAAGAAAAGATGTGCTAGCATTGGAGAGGCTTCAGAGGAGATTCACAGGGAGGATTCTGGGAATGAAAGGGTTATCATATGAGGAAGGTTTGATAGCTCTGGGCCTGTAATCACTGGAATTTAGAAGGATTTTGAATTTTGAAAGGCCTAGACAGAGTAGATGTGGAAAGGATGTTTCCCATGTTGGGGAAGTCTAGAACAAGAGAGCACAACCCCAGGATAGAGGGGCGTCCATTTGAAACAGATGCAGAGAAATTTCTTTGGCCAGAAGATGGTGAATTTGTTAACACAGGCAGCTGTGGAGGCCAGGTCACTGGTCGTATTTGAGGTGGAAATTGATAGATTGTTGATTGGCCACGGCATTAAAGGTGACGGTGAGAAGATCAGGGAGTGGGACTGTGGAGGAGTAAAAAAGAATTAGCCATGATTGAATGGCGGAGTCGACTCTTTGGGCCAAATAGCCTAATTCTTCTCCTATGTCTAATGGTCTTGTAGCCTTCTAAACAATAATTACTGAACCCATCTGTCTGAATGAATTAAAAATCTGGGTGAAGGAAAAGTGTCCCTTGGATCTTATGGTGGACAATCCCTCAGACATGTATCACTGGTTACCGATGGACTTCCTGGACAACCACTATCCCTATCCATGTTAAATGTCCCAGCATTTGGACAGTTTAGTCTGCACTCACATTGAGTTCAGTTTTTTCTTGGACCAGAACACTGTTTGAAGCCTTGAGCATCTGGGTGTGGTGATGGTTCAGTCCTCAACAACAGAACAGGCTTCACAGTGGAACTTCAGTGCTGTAGCTGGGGCTGGGTATTGTCACCACAGGCAGGACCACATCAACTGAAACCTTCACCATCTCTAGAATAATACAAAGCTGATTTGCAGTGGATTGTTACCTCATCTGCTGGATATGTACACAGGGAGACTACGGTGTATCGGCCAATTCTGCATGTGCAGACACTCGATAAGGGAGTACAGAAGTTATCAAATATGCGTTTGTTTGGGTTTATCTGTTGTTTCCTGGATTCTCTGCTTGCTGCCAGTGTGAGAGAGATCCCTGGACTTTCTTCAGTCCGGTGTTCGGATTTCTGCTCCATTTCTGAACTGGTTGGGTTTCCCTGTGTTTAAGAAGCCTGACTGACTCAGGGTCCATCTTCATTACCAAGAACACATTGTAAATTGATGCTTACATGAAATAATTTGTGTAGATCTGTTAGTATGGCGTTCAAACTGATTAATTTTCATTTATCCAAAGATGAAGATATATTTCAAAGACGGATGTCGGTCTATAATGTTGGTTTTTTCATTGTCGTCATCATTGCCACAATTTTCTGGATGGCGTTTAAAGGTATGTGCTGAAATATTATTCTGTATTTCCATGTAAATGGTGAACTCTGTTCTCTGGAGTTTGGTTGGAACAAAGTGAGTATCTCAGTCAGGATGTTGTGAACTGCTTTACCAGGACCACCAGCACCTGAAGTCCTCAGTCCCACAGCTGAAGTCCTTTCCCACAGGGGGATCTGCTGGAGGTTTAGACTTTAATGGCATTTCACTGATGCTCATGGAACTGAAGGCAAAATGTTGACCTGAGCAGACAGTTGCCTCAATGGGACAAGGCAGAGTGTGGGGATAATTTGCAGGAGATTACATGGTTCATGTTGGGAGAATGTGACTAATGGTGTCCTGCAAGGATCTGAGTTTGGATTACAACTTGTCTCAGATTGACGGAGGGGTGACATGTTGCATGACCACATTTCCCAGTGAAGCAAGGAGAAGTGGGAGCAACTTTGTGGTCAACAGGGATTAATAGATGGGAATGAGCAAAACCAGGGATAAATGCCACTCTATAGCCAGACAAATTCATGTGGGCATCAGGATTCTGACAATAGGTCTTGGAGACAGAGAGGAATTTTGTGTCCCAAATCACAGGAAGGAGGAATTGGTCTTTAAGGATTCTGGTGTACGTTTACTGAGCAGAATTTGCAGAAACTAGGGCTGTGCTGAATGGATCTGAGACAGTTAAAGGGTGAAGTAGCTAATTTTTACAAGAAGTCAAATTTTACAAGAAAAAGAGCTTTGACAAGCAGCCAATCCAGGCATCAGAAGTTTGGAGAAGAGGGGGGATAAATCTGGTTCATTTCTCGAGGATAAAAGGCAGCAGCAGGTGACGGTTTAGTGACCAGTCGCCAGTCAGTGTTTGGGATTGATTAGCGAGAGCAAGTTAACGGAAGGCAGGGACAAGCACAGTGTCCATCGTCTCAGTGGACATCGTCAGAGTGGTGATCTCGAGGCTTTAGCTCTTCAAAGAGAGGCTTCACTCAGAGAAAGCAATGAAAACACAATTTTAAGGGTTTTTTTTCCCTTCTCTTCTTTATATTTGCCCAGTTAGGACAGCAGAGATGCCAGGCAGGATAGTGAAATGCTCCCCTTGTGTGATGTGGGAATGCAGGGAGACCTCCAGTGTCTCTGGTGACTACAACTGGGAGAAGTGCATCCAGCTGCAGATTCTAACAAACAGCCTTAAGGAATTGGAGCTGGAACTGGATGAATTCCAGATCTTTTTTGATGCTGAGGGGGAGATAGAGTGGACATATCAAGTGGTAGTTACACCCAAAGTGCAGGACACAGGAAACTGGGGGAAAGAGGTTAAGGAACCAGTATAGAGTACCCCTGTGGCCATCCTCTTCAACAACAGGTATATCACATTGGTGAGACTGATACAGAAGGGACGATTTACCCCTGAACTGGAGAGGGAAGGTTTGTTAATGCTTCATGGTGGGATTAAACTGGAGTTGCAGGGAGATTGGAACCAGAGTGCCAGAACAGTCGGTGGAGAGGTTGTGGAGGCAGATGTTGGTAAGACCACAGATGAAGATAGAAAGCTTGAGCACAGTGCGACTGGTGTCCTGAGCTGCATATGTTTCAATGCAAAATGTATTGTAGGAAAGGCAGGTAACAGTGGTGACTAGTGGTGTTCCAGGGATCTGTGTTGGGACCGATTCTTTTCACGTTATATGTCAATAATTTGGATGATGGAATTGATGGCTTTGTTGCAAAGTTTGTAGACAATATGATGATGATAGATTGGCAGGTTGTTTTAAGGAAGTAGAGAGACTACAGGACAGTGAGATTAAGAGAATGGGAAAGAAATGACAGATGGAATACAGTGTCGGGAACTGTATCATCATGCTCTTTGCTGGAAGAAGTGAAAGGGTTGACTATTTTCTAAATGGAGAGAAAATACAAAACAATGAGGTGCAGTGGGGCTTGAGAGTCCTTGTGCAGGATTCCTTAAAGGTTAATTTGCAGGTGGAGTCTGTGATGAGGAAGACAAATGCAATGTTAGCATCCATTTCAGGAGGATTAGAATAGAAAAACAAGGATGTAATGTTGAAACTTTATGAAGCACTGGTGAGTATTGTGAGCAGGTTTGGGCCCCTTATCTTAGACAGGATGTGCTGAAACTGGAGAGGGTTCAATGGAGATTCATGAAAATGATTCCATGATTGAATAGCTTGTCAAATGAAGAACGTTTGATGGCTCCAGGTCTGTATTCACTGGAATTCAGAAGAATGAGGAGTGACCTCATTGAAACCTATCGAACAGTGAAAGGCCTTGATGTAGTGGATGTGGAGAGGATGTTCCCTATGGTGGGAGGTTGAAGTCCAGAGGACACAGCCTCAGAATAGAGTGGAGTTCTTTCAGAATGGAGATGAGGAGGAATTGTTCAGACAGAGAGTGGTGAATCTGTGGAATTCTTTGCCACAGGCAGCTGTAGAAGCCAAGTCTTTGTGTATGGCATATTTAAGGAAGAAGTTGATAGATTCTTGATTGGTCAGAGCATGAAGGGATACAGGGAGAAGGCAGAGATTGGGGCTGAGGGGAAAATTGGATCAGCCATGATGAAATGGCAGAGCAGACTCGATGGACCAAATGCTTAATTATGCTCCTATATCTTATGGTCTGAATAAAAGTCACTGGGAGATAGTGAGACTGGGAAACTTGGGGCAGGAAATTTAATTGCAGAACATTGGTTTGTTTGTGTTTTCCAACTGGGAATCCCTTTTCCTGGAGTGAAAAAGGAGTAACACACACTGTACAAATGTAACCGGGCACTGTGGGTGCCGGTCACCCTCATGCCCCATCATTTCCATGTCAGGGACACGTGATGTCACTCCCTGTGCAACACTCCCCTCTAGTGGACCTTCAGGGTAACTGTATCGTGTGTTTTTGGCCTTCCCTGTAACAAACAATTGGCTTCTCTATGGCAGCTATGAAACTTGGACAGCTGCAGCTAATAGTTATTGACCTTCATCCCTCAGGGCTCCCGAACACCCTGACAACAACCATTTGTTATGGTCGTGGTACATATTGGGACCAATGACATAGGTAGGAAAAGGGAGGAGGTCCTGAAATCGGACTACAGGGAGTTAGGAAGGAAGCTGAGAAGCAGGACCTCGAAGGTAGTGATCTCAGGATTACAGCCTGTGCACGCGACAGTGAGTACAGGAATAGAATGAGGTGGAGGATAAATGCGTGGCTGAGGGATTGGAGCAGGGGACAGGGATTCAGACTTCTGGATCATTAGGACCTCTCTTGGGGCAGGTGTGACCTGTACAAAAAGAACGGGTTGCTCTTGAATGGGAGGGGAACCAATGTCCTGGTGGTCAGCTTTGCTAAGGCTGTTGTGGAGAGTTTAGACGAGAATTGCTGGGGGGCAGGAACCAAACTGAAGAGACGGAGGAAGGGGCGGTTGGCTGACATATAGAGAAAGCTTGTAGACAGTGCGAGAGGGAGGATAGGCAGGTGATAGAGAGGGGACGCGCTCAGACTGATGGTTTGAGATGTGTCTATTTTAACGCAAGGAGTATTATGAACAAAGAAGATGAGCTTAGAGCGTAGATAAGTACTTGGAGATCTAATGTTGTGGCCATTACAGAGACGTGGATGACTCAGGGGCAAGAATGGCTACTTGGAGTGCCAAGCTATAGATGTTTTAGAAAAGACAGGGAGGCAAAAGAGGTGGGGAAGTGGCACTGCTGATCAGAGATAGGGTCACGGCTGTAGAAAAGGAGGAAGTCATGGAGGGGTTGTCTGCAGAGTCTCTATGGGTGGAAGTTAGGAATTGGAAGCAACACACACAAAATGCTGGTGGAACACAGCAGGCCAGGCAGCATCTATAGGAAGAAGCACTGTCGACGTTTCAGGCCGAGACCCTTCGTCAGGACTAACTGAAAGAAAAGATAGTAAGAGATTCTCTTACTCGGAAAATGACTTGGCGGTGAGGAAGTCCACCCCTCCTACAAATGACCAGGTGATGTGAGAAGAACCCTGTGCAGGGTCCACCCACAGAAGGCTGCTGGACCAGACAATATTCCTGGTAGAGTGCTCAGAGGATGTGCAGACCAGCTAGCAGATGTTCTCACTGACATCTTCAACATCTCCCTGAGCAGCGCCACCATTCCAACGTGCTTCAAGGCCGCCACCATCGTCCCCGTGCCGAGTGTTCAGTGTCCTGCCTGAATGACTACCATCCCGTTGCACTCACGTCCATCATCATGAAGTTTTTCGAGAGGCTCATCATGAGGCATATCAAGACCCTACTGCCCCCCTCTCTGGACCCCCTGCGGTTTGCGTACCGTCCCAACCGTTCAACAGATGACGCCATTGCCATCACCCTCCACCTGGCCCTAACCCACCTGGACAAAAAAGACACATACGTTCGGATGCTGTTCATAGACTTCAGTTCAGCATTCAACACAATCACCCCTCAGAAACTGATCGGAAAGCTGATCCTCCTGGGTCTGAACATCTCCCTCTGCAACTGGATCCTAGACTTCCTGACTGGGAGACCTCAGTCAGTCCGGATTGGGAGCAGCATCTCCAACACCATCACACTGAGCACGGGTGCTCCCCAGGGCTGTGTGCTCAGTCCACTGCTGTTCACTCTGCTGACCCACGACTGTGCTGCAACACACAGCTCGAACCACATTGTCAAGTTCACCGATGACACCACCGTGGTGGGTCTCATCAGCAAGAACGACAAGTCAGCTTACAGAGAGGAGGTGCAGCGGCTAATGGACTGGTGCAGAGCCAACAACCTGTCTCTGAATGTGAACAATACAAAAAAGATGGTTGTTGATTTCAGGAGGGCACGGAGCGACCACTCCCCCACGAACATCAACGGTCCTCGGTAGAGATTGTTAAGAGCACCAGATTTCTTGGTGTTCACCTGGCGGAGAATCTCACCTGGTCCCTCAACACCAGCTCCATAGCAAAGAAAGCCCAGCAGCGTCTCTACTTTCTGTGAAGGCTGAGGAAAGTCCATCTCCCACCCCCCATCCTCATCACATTCTACAGGGGTTGTATTGAGAGCATCCTGAGCAGCTGCATCACTGGCTGGTTCGGAAATTGCACCATCTCGGATTGCAAGACCCTGCAATGGATAGTGAGGTCAGCTGAGAAGATCATCGGGGTCTCTCTTCCCACCATTATGTATATTTACACTACATGTTGCATCTGCAAAGCAAACAGCATTATGAAGGACCCCACGCACCCCTCATACAAACTTTTCTCCGTCCTGCCGTCTGGGAAAAGGCACCGAAGCATTTGGGCTCTCACGACCAGACTATGTAACAGTTTCTTCCCCCAAGCTATCAGACTCCTCAATACCCAGAGCCTGGACTGACACCTTACTGCCCTATTGTCCTGTTTATTATTTATTGTAATGCCTGCACTGTTTTGTGCAGTTTATGCAGTCCTGGGTAGGTCTGTAGTCTAGTGTAGTTTTTTTTTTCTGTGTTGTTTTTTACGTAGTTCAGTCTAGTTTTTGTACTGTGTCATGTAACACCTTGGTCCTGAAAAACATTGTCTCATTTTTACTACGTACTGTACCAGCAGTTATGGTCGAAATGACAATAAAAGTGACTTGACTTGATCAAGTTGGATCAGTCACCAGGACTGGACAAGATATACCCCAGACTACTATGGGAGAGGTTTCGGAGGATTGGAGGGTTGCAGATGTTGTTTCCTTATTCAAGAAAGGGAGAAGAGATAGCCCAGGAAATTATAGACCAGTGAGTCTTACTTCAGTGGTTGGTGAGTTGATAGAAAAGATCCTGAGAGGCAGGATTTATGAACATTTGGAGAGGCATAATATGTTTAGGAATAGTCAGCATGGCTTTGTCAAAAGCAGGTCGTGTCTTATGAGCCTGATTGAATTTCTTGAGGATGTGACTAAACACATTGATGAGGATAGAGCAGTAGATGTAGTGTATATGGATTTCAGCAAGGCATTTGATAAGGTATCCCATGCAAGGCTTATTGAGAAAGTAAGGAGGCATGGGATCCAAGGGGATGTTGCTTTGTCGATCCAGAACTGGCTTGCCCACAGAGGGTAAAACGAGGTTGTAAATGGGGCATATTCTGCATGGAGGTCAGTGACCATGTGGTGTGCCTGAGGGATCTGTTCTGGGACCTTTACTCTTCTATCAATGACCTGACTGAGGAAGTACAGGGATGGGTTAGTAAATATGCTGATGACACAAAGGTTGGGGATGTTGTGGATAGTGTGGAGAACTGTCAGAGGTGGTTCATTTTGGCAGAATATAGTATTAACGTTAAGACTCTTGGCAGTGTGGAGGATCAGAGGGATTGTGGTTTCCGAGTCCATAGGACACTCAAAGCTGCTGTGCAAGTTGACTCTATGGTTAAGAAGGCAGACTATGCATTGGCCTTCATCAATCATGGGCTGGAGTTTAGGAGCCGAGAGGTAATGTTACGGCTATATAGGACTGGTCAGACCCCAGTTGGAGTACTGTGCTCAGTTCTGGTTGCCTCACTACAGGAAGGATGTGGAAACCATAGCAGAGTGCAGAGGAGATTTACAAGGATGTTGCCTGGATTGGGGAGCATGCCTTATGAGAATAGGTTGAGTGAACTAGGCCTTTTCTCCTTGGAGCGACGGAGGATGAGAGGTGACCTGCTACAGGTGTAAAAGATGGTGAGAGGCATTGATAGTCAGAGGCTTTTCCCAGGGCTGAAATGGCTAGCATGAGAAGACCTAGTTTTAAGGTGCTTGGAAGTAGATACAGAGGAAATGTCAGGGGTAAGTTTTTTACACAGAGACTGGTCAGTGCGTGGAATGGGCTGATGATGACGGTGGTGATGTCATTCCCTGTACAACACTCCCCTCTAGTGGAGCTGCAGGGTAACTGCATCATGTGTTTTTGGCCACCCCTGTCACAATTGGATTCACTATGGCAGCTCTGAACTGGGACACCTGCAGCTATTAATTACTGACCTTCATTCCTCTGGGCTCCCAAACACCCCGACAACATCCATTTATTCTGCTGGTGCTGATTTTCTTTCCCCCTCCCTCCATTCCTTCCCGTGACTCTGCTGATTCTCTCTGTTTTAGTTTTGCCATTTGAGTGAGTGTGGTGTAGATTTCCCAGATCTGTATCTGGATCCCGGGGGTTCTGGTCTCAATCCCCATCCCCATAAAGCCTCCATAACACTGGCCGTGTGGAGCTGGGTCATTTGTCAGCCATGAACAGTTCAAGGGACTAAATCACCTGCTCCTGGAATTAAAAACTGAATCTGCTGGGAATCCTCAGCAAGTAGCAGGTGAAGCACGGACAAGAAATAGGTTGCAGGGAAATAGGGGGGTGGTTGGGAATGGGGTTGATGAGATTTGCTCTCAGAACTGACAAAGTGTCAGTGACGTCCCTCTGTATCATGAGGAAATATGAAACCAGCATCACTCATCAGCTTGTCGGTTTCTGTCACACTGCTTTTTGTTCAGCCTTGCTCAGTATAAACCACGTTCCACATCCCCTCCCACACTGACTGCACGAGATCATTGGCAGAGATCTGCTCTTGAACAGTGTGATGAAAGGTGTGTGAAATTGGAGAAGGTCACTGCTGTCCCTCTTCACAGGAAATTAGCTGAGTTTTTCAGTTCATGTGGGCATCAGCCTTCTGTTCAAGAGGCAGCATTCTCTCCTCTTATCACCTTGATTTAGTCACAGATACAGTTATTCAACTGTTTTTAATTGCAGGCCTCAGACCAGAGGATGTAGGAGTTGCCATTACATCGATGGTGGGACTGGTGTTTTCTACAGCATTTGTTACTAAATTCATGTGCTGGTCAAGGAAAGGATCTCCAGGTATCTGTTATTGTCTAATTTGCATTTCAGCAGAAATACCAAGTGACTCATGTTGACAAAATGAACTCCTCCCCCCATCCCCACAGAGTCTCTGGATTCCTGTGGTACCCAGAATGCAATTGTCCCACATGATTGACAGGTTGAGATATGAAGTGGTGACACAGAATGTCTGGAGTTGTTCTGGAGTCAACTCTGACCCGACTGCAGAGGGGGCTTTGGGAGGAGTGACCCTGAGGAGGGAGGGTCAATTCATTAATGATTGACACATCATGCTGTCAAATCATAATATAACACGAAGTTAGCTTCGAGGTGAGGATCAAATCAAATGAAATCAGGTTTAATTTTCATTCAAACCATACAGCTGAATGAGACAGTGTTCCCCTTGGGCCAAGGTGCAAAAACATGTCCGCGCATTCAAAATAACAAAAAAGTAAATAAAAGTACATAATCACGTTGGAAAACACATTTTTCAGGACCCTGCGTGACAAGTCCATAAATGATGGTTCCCAGCAGTCCAGCCTATAATTCCATCAAGCCAACACCGGGGTGGGGCAGCACCAATGGGAGAGCCCACCCCCACACTGTAACACAAGCCCAAGGACGGAGGCATAGACATCACTACAACTGAGGCGACACTGCTGCCTCGCTGCCTGGGAAGCAGCCCTGCGGCAATCAATGTCCAACAGGGTCTTGCGATCACAAAAGAAATGTCCAAGACAGTCACTCGTGGTTTCACTACACGCTGCCATCACGCCAACTCGAAAGCAGCAACTTCAAGTAGCCGGCAGCTGCGTGGTCTGCTCTCCGATCAGCCTCGACCTTCATTTACCGTTAAATGCCCAATCTTTCATGCTGACCTGCCTGTCCCCATATTGTCACGTTTTCACCTTGGATTAGAGCATCACCTCTCACCACCGACACCTTTGAGCATTGAGGTGCCGTAATGTTCCAATATTCACCATGGGGACAGGGTTCCCAGTCAAACAGTGTAACTCCATTGCTGAAGCTGGGACTGGTTATTATCACCACTGGCAAGACCATGTCAATTGCAGCACTGGATCACTGGGATAATACGACTGAGCTTATTTACAGTGGGGTCTTGTCTCATTGGCTCAGTGTGTACACAGAGTGACTGCAGTCTTCCTGCCATTTCCATCTTCACGGCCTGAGGATAATGGATACCCAGGTTTTACAATATATTTCCAGAACTAACGACAAGGTCTTTAGTCTCTCCGGGGATCTCCACACACTGACAGTGGAGTGAACTCTCTGAACCTCCCTCACTGCATTGCTCTGACACCTGGTCCTTTTCCAACCTGGTGGGATTGTCTCTTGTTTAGGACATTCATTATCACAGCCAACCTGACCAATCCCAGTCCATGTCTGTTATCTGGAACACTTGTCCACTGAAACATATGTAGAACTGTTTGTGTTGATCTGTTACTTCAGTTTTGAAACAGTTTGAAACAGTTCTTGTGTTGCCTTTAAGGCATTTGTTTAGTTTATTATATTTTCGCTTTAGTAATTCGGTTGTAATCATTTTCTAGTTAAAGTTAAGGTTGCTTAAAGTAAATTTGTTGTCTGTGATATATCGCGGCATGCGATGACGTCACACCCGGTTTCTCTGCATCTTGTGAGAAAATACCGGTTTGGAGAAACGGGAAGGAGGGGGCTTATGTGTGCAGGATCAGCGCGAGAAAAGTTTTCTTTCTACGCACTAGAAACATCAGAGAAGCAACGCCGTAAGTTCATGAGATAATCGATATGTTGAATTAAAAATGTTAATGCTGATTCTGTTAAAAGTAATGACGGTTGATAAAGTTTATGTTTTTTGTTATTTAAAGAGTTGCGGATAGTTTGTGTTGATGTATTTAAAGCCAGTCGATGGCGTGGGTAGATTCTGACTGTATGTTGCTCTTTAATGTAATATAGTTGTTGTAGTTTTACTTTTGCAAGTATTTATGATGTAAATGTGATGTCAAGAAGGAAACAAATACTGTATATATTTTGTATTGTTTTATCAACAGTTTTCACCATACGTTAATGTGGAAGAGTGAACAGTAAACGGTTAATCTTACTGGGAACGCCTCATTGACTGGTTTATGCTTGGTGTTTAGTTCAGAGTTCTTTTACACCTGTGCGAGAACACTACAGTTCTAATGTTGTTGTTCATTTCTCCCTGTGGACTCTAGGAGACAAGCAGTGGTGGTGGTGCCTGAATATTTGTAACATTGTGTCTCTTGTCTTCATCCTCATTGCCCTCATTTGCTGGATTGCGTCTAAAGGTAAGTGCACAAATATTCTTAAATTACATTAAAATGGTCGCTGTGTTACTCAGTGCAGGAATGGAATGAGTATCTCAGTCAGTACATTGTGAACTGCTTTATATGGAACACCAGCACCTGCAGTCACATCGTCACATTGTGTCAGGTTGGATGTGGCCAGACAAGGTTATTGAACATCTAAGGTTTATGTTAATTGGCTCTGCAATTAATCACATGGTTTTATTGGTAATAAATTGAGAGCCTGAAGTGTGTTCTCACATTTAAAGTGGGAATTCCGGACCAAACTTGAATTGTAGAAGGATGCTTGACAAATAGGAGAAAATCTGCAGATGCTGGAAATCCAAAGCAAAGCAGACAAAATGCTGGAGGAGCTCAGTAGGTCAGGCAGCATCTATAGAAAAAAGTAAACAGTCAACGTTTTGGACCCAGACCCTTCATCAGAACTCCTTGACCATTTACTCTTTTCCACAGATGCTGCCTGGTCAGGATGCTTGACAGCTGTGACTGGGCTTGAATGCCATCACCTCCTACAAAGCTAAACCAAGCAATAGAAATGACCACAAGGTTGTTGATGAGCTCAATGTCATCTGTGTTCACGCCGGCACCCAACAAGAAAATGGTGACCTGCCTCAATGATGAACATCCAGTAGCACAGATATCCATTGTGATGAAGTGCTGTGAGAGGTTGGTTATCAACCATATCAACTCCTGCCTGAGAAGTGACTTGGATTCACTTCAACTTGCCGACAGACACAACAGATCAACAGCAGATGCCACTTCATTGGCTGTTCACTCAGCCCTGGAACATGTGGATATTGAAGAAGCTCACTTTGACCAACAGAACATGTGGGCACCTTCATGAGTTCCCTCAGCCTCTGCCGACCCTGTGATTTTAGTGTCTGTGGCTGATGTCAGAGCATCCTTCAGACGGGTGAAACCGGTGTTAGTATCTGGCCAGACAATGTACCAGGTCAAGTAGAGAAGACCTGTTCTGATCAACTGGCAGGAGTGTTTCTGACATATTTAACCTCTTACTTCAGCAGTCTGAGATACTGCCTCAAGCAGAACTTCAATCTCACCGATGCCCAACGAGAACGTGGTGACCTGCCTCAGCGACTATCATCCAGTTGCATTTATATCCACAGTGATGGAGTGCTTTGAGAGTTGGTTATGAAGCATATAAACCCCCGCCTAAGAAGTGACTTGAATTTACTTTAATTTGCCTACAGTCACAACAGGTCAACAGCAGATGCCGTTTCATTGGTTTTCCACTCAGCCCTGGAACATCTGGACAGTGAAGATGCAAACATCAGGATGCTCTTCATTGACCACAACTCAGCATTCATCACTATCATCCTCTCGAAGATAATCACTAAGTTCCAAAACCTAGGCTTTAATACTTCTTGTACAACTGGATCCTCAATTTCCTCACTTGTAGACTCTAGTCAGTTTGGATTGGGAGCAACATCTCCTCTGCAATCACATCTGTACATGTGTGCCACAAGGCTGTGTGCTTCGCCCACTGCTCCACTCGCTTTATTGAATTGACTTTATTTCTTACATCCTTCACGTACATGAGGAGTAAAAATCATATTTAATGTGCTTCTGGAACAGTTTGAGCCTGCAGTTTACAGTCTGGAGATCGTTTGTGTCATCCGGCACTTCACTCCCTTCAAGAAGATTCCAGGAAGCAAGCATGTACTCGGAAGGCCTCAAGGTGAAGAAACTTTGAGACGGGATGTGAGCCAATGTTCGACTCCATTTCACCGATTAAAGCGTCCACTAATTGTTGATGAAAGCGTGAGGAAGATTGAGACATGGAGATGAATGCTGAAGGAGCGCGAGAGCTCAGTGCCGACTACCTTCCTTTTGATCGCAGTCGGGAAGGAGTCTGTGAGCGGCCTATCACTGTGTGGCTCGCAGAGGCAGGCGGGGAGGCCTCTGCACTCGCGGGGTGTCTCCCTCTTCAGGAACAGTTATTACCCTCAACTATCAGGCTCCTGAACCAGTGTGGATAACTTCACTCACCTCAGCACCAAACTGATGCCACAAACTATGGACACATTTTCAAGGACTCCACAACTCGTGCTTCTTTTAGCTGCACAGTTTGTCTTCTGTTGAACTGGCTGTTTGTCTGTCTGTGTTTGTGTGTAGTTATTCACTGATTCTATTGAACTTCCCTGTTCTACTGTGAATGCCTGCAAGAAAGTGAATCTTAAATTAGTAAACAGTGACATATACACACTTGGATAATAAATTTACTATGAACTATGATTAACTTGTTGCTTTGTCTCATAAATGCCGTTGGACATATGACTGTGTTAAATGTACGTTTAAACTGGGAGTGGGTGTGGAGAATCAGTGTGAATTTACTCAGTGGGTTCATTTCTCTACATTTCAGATCAAAGCTGCAAGAACAACATTCCAATCTGGATCCTGTTCACTCTATTAGGGGTCACATTTGTGATAGCATTGTCCAGATTCTTTACAGTTTGCAGTAAGTATAAAAATCAAAGCATTTTCTGAAGATCTCAATCACTGGGAAAACTTTCCCCTGGTCTCACCATCACTTCAGCTTCTAAAGGGAGCCTTTGTGGGGAAATCTCCAGCACATTATCAACTCTGTCCCAACTGGCTGCTGTCACTCGGGAACAGATCTGGCCCGAATTTTACTGTTTCTGTTGGAAGTTCTGCTCAGAGATGCTGGAATCTCACAGTCGGTGAGCTGATGGGGTTTCGGTCTCCTGCTGGAGTGTGGAAGTCTGGAACTTTTGGGCTGAGTTCAGGTGATTTCCTTCTGTTCCTGCTGGGAAATTATTGGAGGGAATTCTAAGGCATTGAATTTGTGTACAATTGGAAAGGTTGGATCTGATTATGGATTTGTCAGTAAGGCCCAGAGTCAGGGAAACCCAATCTCTCCAATCTGAGGAGATAGCAAAGAAAATTGATGAAGGCAATGTGAAAGATGTTCTCCATGTGGACTTCAGTAAGTCATTTGACATGGTCACACATGAGAGACTGATCCTGGAGCCTAACACACCCGGGATCCAAGGTGACAGAAGGCAGAGGTCATGTTGGAAGAATGTTTAATTCTGATTTGAAGTCTGCTCCTACTTGTGTACAGTAGTGAACGGTTGTAGGGCTTCTGAACTTTGTGATATACATTACTGGATCTAGTTCTGGATAATGAACCTGGTCAGGTGACAGACCTCTTGGTGGGAAGCATTTTGGTGAGAGTGACCACAACTCCCTCAGCTTCAGCATAGCTATGGAAAGGGATAAAATCAGACAAAATGGTAAAGTGCTTAACTGGGGAAGGGCTAACTTTGAAGGGATGAGGCAGGAACTAGCGAGAGTAAATTGGAAACAGATGTTCAAAGGGGAAAGCACAGAAGTAATGTGGAAGAAGTTTAGGGACCACTTGAGCTGGGTTCAGGATAGGTTTGTCCCACGGAGGCAAGGAAAAAATGGTAGGAAAAGGGAACCGTGGCTGAGGAAACACGTGAGGCAACTCATCAAGAGGAAAAAGGAAGCATATGTTAGATATAAGAAGCAGGAAGTAGGAGGGGCTTATGAGAAATATAGGGTAGCCAGGAAGGAGCTAAAGAAAGGACTTAGGAGAGCTTGAAGGGGGCATGAGAAGGCCTTGGCATGTAGGATTAAGGAGAACCACAAGGCGTTCTATGCGTATGTGAAGAATAGGAGGATGACAAGAACGAAGGTGGAACCGCTAAAGGATAAAGAGGGCAACATGTGCCTGGAGGCGGAGGAGGTTGGGGAAGTCCTAAATGAATACTTTGCTTCAGTATTCACAAGTGAAAAGGATCTTGATCAGGATGAGGTCGAAGTAGAGCGGGCCTGTGTGCTGGACATTGTGGAGATTAAGGAAGAAGAAGTGTTGGATCTTCTTAAAAACATTAAGATTGATAATTCCCCCTAGGTTGTTGTGGGAATTGAGAGAAGAGATCACAGGAGCATTAGCTATGATCTTTGAATCCTCTTTGGCTGCAGGGGAAGTGCCGGAGGACTGGAGAATGGCAAATGTAGTTCCCTTGTTTAAAAAAGGTAATAGGGAGAAACCTGGGAACTATAGACCGGTGAGTCTTACGTCGGTGGTCTGCAATCTACTGAAAAGGATTCTTAAGGATAGGATCTACGAGCTTTTGGAAAAGTACAGTCTACTCATGGATAGTCAACATGGCTTTGTGAAAGGAAGATCGTGCCTCAGGAGCCTTACTGTGTTTTTTGAAGAGGTGACAAAAGAAATTGATGAGGGTAGGGCAGTGGATGTAATCTACATGGACTTTAGCAAAGCATTTGACAAGGTCCCTCATGAGAGACTCATACAGAAAGTCATGAGGCATGGGATAAGTGGAACCTTGGCTGTTTGGATAAAAAATTGGCTTAAAGGAAGAAAGCAGAGGGTAGTCGTGGAAGGAAAGTATTCTGCCTGGAGGTCAGTGACTAGTGGAGTGCCTTAGGGATCTGTCCTTGGACCCCTGCTATTTGTGATTTTTATAAATGACCTGCATGTAGAGGCGGAAGGATGGGTGAGTAAGTTTGCGGATGACACGAAGATTAGAGGAGTTGTGGATGGAACTGTAGGTGGTTGAAGGTTATAAGAGGATATAGACAGGCTGCAGAGTTGGGCAGAAAAATGGCAGATGGAGTTCAATCCGGACAAGTGTGAGGTGATGCATTTTGGAAGGACTAACCAGAAGACTGAGTACAGGATTAATGGTTAGTTACTTAAGAGTGTGGATGAGCAGAGGGACCTTGGGGTTCAAATCCATACATCCCTCAAGGTCGCTGCACAGGTTGATAGGGTAGTTAAGAAGGCTTATGGGATGCTAGGCTTCATTAACAGGGGGACTGAGTTCAAGAGTAGAGACGTCATGTTGCAACTCTACAAATCTCTGGTGAGACTGCACTTAGAGTATTGTGTTCAATTCTGGTCACCTCATTGTAGGAAGGATGTGGAAGCTATGGAGAGGGTGCAGAGCAGATTTACCAGGACGTTGCCTGGATTGGAGAACAAGTCACATGAAACAAGGTTAGCAGAGCTGGGACTTTTCTCTTTGGAGCGTAGAAGAATGAGAGGGGGACTTGATAGAGGTCTACAAGATTATGAGAGGCATAGATAGGGTGGATAATCAATACCTGTTTCCCAGGGCACCAATAGCAAACACCAGAGGGCATATGTACAAAATTAAGGGAGGGAAGTTTAGGGGAGACATCAGGGTAAGTTTTTTTATACAGAGGGTTGTGAGTGCCTGAAGTGACTTGCCAGGGATGGTGGTGGAGGCTAAAACATTAGGGGTATTTAAGAGCCTCTTGGACATGTACATGGATGAAAGAAAAATGGAGGGTTATGGGGTAGTGTGGGTTTAGTACTTTTTTTAAGGATTATATGGGTCGGCACAACATGGAGGGCTGAAGGGCCTGTATTGTGCTGTAGTGTTCTACGGTTCTATATTAATGACTTAGTTGTGAGTGTAGGAGGTATGATCAGTAAGTTTACAGATGACATGAGAATTGGGGGTGTTGTGGGTGGGGAGGAAAACTGTCCAGGTTTCACAGAAGCCAGAACAATGTGCTGGGGAAGGGGAAGGAGTACAAGCTGCAATGTGATATGTGAAGCCAGCTGGGTGGGGGAGTGGGATGAAGTAAGAAGCTGGGAGGTGATAGTTGGAAAAGGCAAAGGGCTGGAGAGGAATCTGACAGGAGAGGAGAGTGCACCATGGGAAAAAGGGAAGGAGGAGGAGCATCAGGGGAGGTGATAGGTAGGTGAGGAGAAGAGAAGAGGTGGAGTGGGGGGGGGGGGGGTGGGGGTGCCAGAGTGGGTATAGCAGAAGAGGGAAGGGGAGGGGAAAAAATACTGAAAGTTGGAGAAATCAATATTCATGCCATCAGGTTGGAGGCTACCAGATGGAATAATGGGTTTTGCTCCTCCAACCTGAGAGTGGCCTCACATTACAGTGGAGGAGGCCTTGGACCGACATGTCAGAATGGGGAATAGAATTAAAATGGTTGGCCACTGGAAAACTCTGCTTGTTTGCAGATGGAGGGAAGGTTCTCAACAAAGTGTTTCCCGATCTGCATCGTGTCTCAGTAACGTAGAGGAGGCTGCATCAGGAGCACCAGTTACAGTAGACAAGCCCAATAGATTGGAGATGAAGTGTTGCCTCACCTGAGGGCAATACATTGGTGCCTTGGACCGAGCTGAGTGATGAGGTGAATGGGCAGGTTTAACACCTCTTTCACTTGCAGGGATGTGCCAGGAGGGAGATTAATGGGGAGGGGTGAATGAACAAGGGAATCACAGAAAGCAGAAAGGTGAGGGGGAGGTAAAAATGTCGTTTGGTGGTTGGGTCCCATTGAAGATGGCAGAGGTTGCAGAGAATGATCTGCTGGATGTTCGTGAGTGGTAGGTGAGGACAAGGAGAACTTTACCCCTGTTAAGGGGCTGAGATGATGTGGTGAGGGTAGATGTCCAGGAAATGGAGAGGATGCAGGTGAGGGTAGCATCAATTGTAGGGGAAGGAAAACCCTGTTCCTTGAAGTAGGACTTCTCTGATGTCCCGGCAAGGGAAACCTCATCCTGGGAATAGATGTGGTGGCATTTTTACAGGAGACTGGGTGGGAGGAGCTGCAGACAAATTAGCCAAGGGAGTCAGTAGGATTATGAAAGATATCAGTAGATAGTTTATTCCTAGAGATGGAGACAGATAGATCGAGAAAGGAGAGAGAGGTGTCAGAAATGGATGAAGTGAATTTAAGGGCAGGGTGGAAGTTGGCGACAACTATCCAACTTCATAGTTCTCTTAAAGAGGGAAGTTCTCTTAAAGAAGCCTTAATGTGAATAAGAGGGTGATAGTGTGGAGAAGAATGTAGACAGTATGCTTGTCTTCATAATTTAGGCCATAAAATATAAGAATTGGGACACTAAGTAAGGTCAGAAATTGAAAGATGGGCCAATGATTTCATGGTGGAGAAGCTGGGGCAGTGGCAAATGTTCAGGTTCTTGGGTCATTGGGATCTCCTCTGGGGATGGAGGCAACCTGTAGAAGATAGACAGTATACACTTGAGCCAGAAAGGGGTCAATATCCTTACAAGAGTGTTTGGGAGTGGGATGGGACTCTGAGCTGGAGCAAGACATGGGGATAAAGCAGTAACTTGCAAGAGCAAGTTTAGTCATCTGGATAGCCAGGGTAGTCTGTTATAGCACAGAGGCAAAATTCACGAGGGTGAAGAATGCAGGACTGAAGGTGTTGTATTTAAATGCATGTATCATTCGGAATATGGTGCATGAACTCATGACACAATTAGAGATGGTCGATATGACATAGTGGGCATCTCTGAGTCATGGCGGAAAGAAGGCTCTAGCTGGGAGCTTAACATCCAAGGATATACTTTGTATTGAAAGGAAAAGCAGGAAGACAAAGGCAGTAGTGTGGCTCCATTGGTAAGAGATGGAATTACATCTTTAGAAAGAGGAGACACGGGGTTAGAGAATGTTGAATCTTTGTGGATGGAGATAAGAAATTGCAACGGTAAATAAAAACCATTATGGGAATCATATTTAGGCCTCAAAATAGTATCCAACATGTGGGGTTAAGATTGCAAAGAGAGCTGAAGAAGACATATAATAAGGGTAGTGACACAATTGTAAGGGTAGACTTCAATATGCAAGGGGATTGGGAAAATCAGGTTGGTGTCGGATTGTAAGAGAGGGAATTGTTGAATGCCTACAAGATGACTTTTTAGAGTAGCTTGTGCTTGAGCCTACTTGGGGAAAGGTTATCTTAGATTGGGTGTTGTGTAATAACCCAGATCTTATTAGGGAGCTTAACGTAAAGGAACCCTTAGGAGACAGTAATCATAATATGATTGGATTCATACTGCAATTTGACAGTGAGAAGCATAACTCACGTGTATCAGTATCACAAGGGAATAAAGGGAATTACAGAGGCATGAGAGAGGAGTTTGCCCAGGTGGATTGGAGGAGGCTATAGGTAGGGATGACGGCAGACCAAAGATGACTGAAGTTTCTTGGTCTAGTTCACAAGGCCCAGGACAGATATGACCCACAGAAGAGGAAGTTCTCAAATAGCAGGGGTAGGCAACCGTGGCCAACAAAGAAAGTTAAAAACTGCATTAAAGCCAGGGAAAAGTCATATGAGGTAGCAAAAGTGAGTGGGAAGTTGGATGATTGGGAAGCTTTTAAAATCCAACAAAAGGCAACTAAAAAAGCTATAAGAAGGGAACAGATGAAATATGAGGGTACACTACCCAATGATATAACACAGGATACCAAAAGTTTTTTCACTTATAGAAAGAGTAAAACGGAGGTGACAGTTGATACGGGACCACTGGAAAATGATGCTGGGGAGGTAGTAATGGGGGAGAACGAAATGGCAGATGAGCCTATTGGGTACTTTGCATCTGTCTTCACTGTGGAAGACACGAGCAGTGTGCCAGAGTGTCAGGGAGCAGGAGTGAGTACCATTGCTATTACAAAGAAAATCGTGCTAGACAAACTGAAAAGTCTTAATGTGGATAAGTCACCTGGACCAGATGGACGATATCCCAGAGTCCTGAGAGATGTTGCTGAAGAGATAACGGATGCATTGGTCATGATCTTTCAAGAATCACTTGACTCTGGCATGGTCCCAGAGGGCTGGAAGATTGCAAAAGTCACTCCACTCTTTAGGAAGGGAGGAAGTCAGAAGAGAGGAAACTTTAGTCCAGTTAGCCTAACCTTGGTGGTTGGGTAAGTGTTGGAGTGTATTATTAATGGTGGGGTTTCGAGGTACTTGGAGACTAATGATAAAATAAGTCAAAGTCAGCATTCTTTCCATGAAGGGAAACCTTGCCTGCCAAATGCATTAGAGTTCTTCGAGGAAGTAACAAGCAGAGTGGACAAAGGAGAGGCAGTGGATGTCATTTACTTTGATTTTCAGAAGGCATTTGATAAGGTGCCACACATGAGGCTGCTTAACAAGATGAAATCCTATGGCATTACAGGAAGGATACTGGCATGGATAGAGGAATGGCTGACAGGCAGGAGGCAGCAAGTTGGAATAAAAGGGGCCTTTTCTGGTTGGTTGCCGGTGACTAGTGGTGTTCCTCAGGGGTCAATATTGGGACCTCTGCTTTTCACATTGTTTGTCAATGATTTAGATAATGGAATTGATGGCTTTGTGGCAAAGTTTGCAGATGATATGAGATAGGCGGAGGGATAGTGCTGAGGAAGCAATGTGATTGCAGAAGGACTTAGACAAACTGGGAAAATGGGCAAAAATGTGGCAGATGGAATACAGTGTTGGGAAATGTATGATAATGTATTTCGGTAAGAGGAACAAATGTGTGGACTATTATCTAAATGGGAAGCAAATCTGTGCATATATTTAAGGCAGAAGTTGATCGTTTCCATTTGGTCAGGACATTATGGTGACAAGGCAGGTGTATGGTTGAGTGGAATCAGGGATCCACCATGATGAAATACAAAGCAGACTTGATGGGCTGAATGGCCTAATTCTGCTCGTAAGTCTTATGGCTTTTTAGATTTTGCACATCCATACTCACATCTTTCTACAGATACACTACAAGCATCACTGCTTGGTACGGAAACTGCATTGCGGTGGACAGGAAGGCTCTACAATGGATAGTCAAAGCTGCCCAACCCATCTCTGGCACCAGCCTACCTGCCATCAGGTGGCACTTTGGCTCTGGTGACCATAATTCTTTTAATTTTAAGGTAGTGATGGAAAAGGATAGCATAGGTCCACAGGGTAGATCCAAAACTGGAGCAGGGCTCATATTGAGAAAATTAGCCAGGATCCAACAGGTGTTGATGGGAAGGGGTTGTTTGATGGGTAAGAAACAAATGGAACACGTGGGGGGATTTTAAGAGTGTGGTAAGTGGAATTTAACATGCTGACCATCTTCAGTCAGGATATTGAGTAGAGGAGTTGGGACATTATGCTGCAGTTGTATAAGTCATTGGTAAGGCCACACTTGGAGTGCTGTGTACAGTTTTGTTCAGCCTGTTATAGGAAAGATGTAATGAAACTAAAACGAGTGCAGAAGAGATTTACAAGGATATTGCCAAGACGAGAGTTATAGGGAGAGGCTGGTCAGGCTGTCTTTATGGATTAGGACATAGCTGTCAGTACCTCCAGTTGACCTCTGTCTGTTTGTCTGTTTCCACCTCGCTGTCAGTCTGTGGTTTTGTATTGCCGTGTGCTCCTGTCCCCGCTCCTGCTCTACTCCAGCCTCTGTATTACTGACTACTCCCTCTCTCACCTGTTTCTCATTATTACCTGTGTTGCTGCCACCTGTATCTATTGCTCAGTGTATTTCAGTCCTGTGTTTTCACCTGCTTGTTGCCAGATTGTGCCGGAGAGTTTTCCTGAGCCTTTCCAGCATTTGTCTCTGTACTCTGGCTGTCTGTCTGAATATCAACTCAGCCTGTTTCCTGATTCTGGTTTTTGGATTTCTCTGTATGTTTTGTTCTCTGCCTGAACTTTGATGTACCTCAGGATTTGTTACTCAATTGATATCACTGTGTGCACAGTACTGGGTCTGAGATTGGATCCCTGCTCCAGCGCCCTGACAATAGGGGAAAGAGGCCATATGGAAATGTTTAAAATAATGAAAAACATAGACAAGGTGGATGGAATCAGCCTTCCCCAGGGAGGGGAGCCCAAAACTAGGGGGCAGAGATTTAGGGTGAGAGGGGAAAGATTTAACAGAGATCTGAGGAGCAACTTTTTCACACAGAGTTTGGTGAGCAGATGGAATGAACTGCCAGAGGAAGTGGTTGTGGGAAGTACAATCTTTTCATCTGGGTAATACTTGGATCGGTACATTCAGGGACAGTGCTTGGAGGGATATGGGACAAATACAGTAAATTGTTACGAGCTGGGAGAACAATGTGGTCAGCATGGACTGGTTGAGCTGAAGGGCCTGTACCCGTGCTGTATTCTCTATGATTCTACATTGCAACTTTACAAAACACTGGATAGGCCACACTGGGAGTACTGTGTGTAGTTCTGGTCACAACACTATAGGAAGGATGTGGTTGCACTGGAGAGAGTGCAGAGGAGATTCGCCAGGATGTTGCTGGATTGGAGGAGTTTGGTTCTGGGGAGAGATTGCATCGGCTGGGCTTGGTTTCCCTGGGGTGAAGGCAGCTGAGGAGTGACCTTTATAAGTATACAAGGTTGTGAAAGGCATAGATGGGGTAGAGAGTGAAAATCATTTCCCGTGGTATGGCAGGGGTATCCAAAACTACTTTTGGGTTTAAGCTGAGAGGAAGGAGTTTTGAAAGAGATGTGTGGGATTAGTTTTTAAAACAGTGATTGACATCTGAAACACACTGTCAGAGGAGGACACGTTATGTTTAATATTACAAGAAAGATTTACAAAGGCATTTAAATAAATGTGGTTGAGTAGGGTATGGACCTCATGTGGACGAATGGGATTGGTGTCGATGGGCAAAATGCACAGCATGATGAGATGGGCCAAAGGGCCTGTTTCTGTGCTGTACAAATCTGTGACTCAGCTGTGAATAAATGGTCGGTTAAAGTAGCAGCAAATAATCTTCAACAATGTATTTCATTCATCTGGAATTTATAAAGGATTATTTCATTCATTACAGGCAGAAACGTAGGAACTAATGCAAACAACAGTGATAAAAAACAGGTATTTTTTTAAATATAAATTCCTGCAGTTTTCTTGTATTTAAACAGTTTGTAAATTGACTGTTATTTCTCCCTCTCTCAATTCACACATGTATAAACTCACTGCAATCTTCCTGCTGTATTGATAATGCCACTCTCTCTCAATTATTGACACATGGGTTAGCAGGAATCATGACCTTTGTTACTGTCGATAATATCTGGTTAAATTTAATTTAATGGACGGTATCCCTTAGTGTTTCATTACATTCTTGTTTGGACACTATTATGGATATTTACCATTTCTCCCAGTCTGTGTCTGGTTCTGCAGAAAGTGGTTGTCTCTGTCTGACCCCTTTGTAACATCAGTTATGTCCAATTAGTCACCTCTGCCTCTCCCTCGTCCCACTCCCCTCCCCTGTCCTGTCCCACACCCCTCCCCCCACTCTGCCCATCACTCTGTCCCATCTTTATCTCAGTGAACAAAGTGAAGATTTGTCATCATGTATAACAAACACATTCTGTCCATTTTAGGATCATGGAGAAGAGCAGGAATTACAAACTCTCAGCCCAGGTCATGAAGCTGAAGCTGAAAATCATCCGGTCAGTTAGAAGGGACATGGCAGCCTTCAGTTCCAGAGGTGACTGTGAGGGCAGGTTCTGTGTCCCTGCTGTAGACTGGAGCCTGGAAAATCCTTCCCTCCAACAGTGGGGAACATGGTGCTCTGCAGCTGTAACTTGTCTCACCCTGAGTGAGAACAACACTGCACTCATTTCAGCTCTCAGCTTCCACTGAGAAATTCAATCCTTGATAATCTGGCAAAATTCTCATTGGCACCATAATCATTTTAAGGAACCATGAAAGGGGAGCCCAGAGGGGCTCGGTCCACAAGACCTTATGGGTTTGTCTCTGATTTAGATCTCTGGAAGGTGCAATAACTACATAATATGTGCTTCAGAAGACAGTCCTGACTGCAATCTGGGACATCAAATGCAGGCTCCCACACACAGCTGAACTGCTTTGCCTGATGAAGACAACCACAATCAGGTTCATTGTCACTGTGTTATGAGATGAAATTTGTTGTTTTGTGACAAGATCACTGCCTCTCAGATTCCTCGCCTCGGGATCATTCATTGCTGATCTCTACCACATCTCACACTTTACTCCTTGCTGCTGCCTGGCTGGAGCCCTGGAGGGTCACCAAGGCCCCTTGTACAACAAGCACCTCTTGTGGTTAATGTTCCCCACCAGAATGACAAGGTCTCTCTGAGTCCCTCTCCTTTCCCATCATTTCCAATCTGTTTGTGAAGCAGCAGCACTTCCTATTGCTTGTATTTGTTTGTGCCATCGAGGCTGACTTCCCCTGTCGTAGCAGAGAGGTGAAGTGCTGGCAGCTGAGAGAGATCAAACTGAACATCCCGATGTCACCATTTTCACTCTCGGCCATGGCATTGCTCTTCCATCACGTCGGTGTTACAGGAGTTACCCTTTGTACCCTCGCAGGAGTCAGTTGGAACTGGAGTTCCCCTGTTCACCTGTTTACTGGAATCGGTGCAATGAAATCACCCGGCTACAGTTTCAGGACAATAATCCCCATTCATACACGGATCGTTAACCCTGAGTATAATAATGAGGCCGGCATCATCCAACTCGGAGTGACACATCAGTGATGAGCATTTTCTTCATCAATCGACAAACATCCAACTATTACTCCTGGGCCATCCTGAGAAGGGTCACAGAGTCACACAGCACAGAAACAGGCCCTTCGGCCCACCAAGTCCATGCTGACCTTGTTACCCATCTACACTGATCCCATTTGCAATCATTGTGGGATCTACATCAAATTTGTCATTTTCCTGCCCAGATTGTCTGCTGTCAGTCAAACTGAGGACAGTGTGTAGACTCCACCCCTCCGTTGTGTTGTTGCATCAGACTAAACCAGTGAATCCAAGCCCAGAAATCCTTTCCATTTTGTACAAGTATTAAAACTGCTCTGGCTGTTACACTAATGCTGTCATCAGAAATCCCATAAAGATTGTGATTTTCCCCAGTACCAATACCAGGTACAGCATTTCCTCACAAAGTCCCTCCCATTTCTGTTCAGTGAGCAGTGAAACTGAAATAAAACTCTATGAGTTTGAATGTTGTATTTGAGGGTGATTTTGGGATATTTTAATCCTATACAGTGTGTACATGTGTACATTTGTATTTAAAACATGTTGCCTGATGCCTCTTCATGATCATTGCTGATTAAATAAACCACTTCTGCTTTGCTGTTGGTGATAATTCTATTATGGGATCAGCCTAATTATGGGATAATTTACAATGTCCGATTAACCTCCCACCTTTGGACTGTGGGAGGACAGTGGAGCATCCGAGGAAACCCACACAGTCACAGAGAGTGTGTACGAACTCCTTACAGACAGCGGTGGGAATTGAACCCGGGTTGCTGGTACTATAAAGCGTTGTGCTGACCAATACGCTACCATGCTACAGAAAATGCTAGAAACACTCAGATGTTCAGGCAGAAATGTGGAAAGGGAAACAGAATTTCAGATTGAGGACGTCAGAACTGGGAAAGATTGAAAACTGGTTGGTTTTAAATTACAAGGAGGATGGAGGGGGTTGGTAAAACAAAGGGTCAGAGTTCTCGTGGGGTACGTTGTAGATGAGGTCACCGGGTCTGTAATGAATGAAGTTATTAGGGAGGTGGAACGTGAACAAAGGAACATAAAACTCTACAGTGAGGGAGAGGAGCACACACAAAGGGATGTAAAAGTTGTGAAATGCAGAGCTGTAGGAAATGCCCAGCAGGCCTGTTAATGGAGAGAGAAAAACTGAGTCAACGTTACAAATGGATGAGCTGCAGCAGAACTGACGGTTCTGAGAGAATTAGAGACAATAGGCTGTCTGATGTTGAATATCGAGTCTGGGAGGCTGCAGTGTGGTCGGAGGAAGATTTTCATTTACAGTTGAGACAAAGGGAATTGAACCCACTGACTGGAACCACACTTTACACAAAGGGAGGTGGGTGTGGTTGTTGGAGTTTAATTATCCCAGTCCCCGGACATTGCCCTCATTTGTGGGGACCAATAAAACATCATATTACAAATATCCCAGAAAATAGTCACATTATTCTCAGGGGCTGAACTGTGGCCACTCTGACCAGAAATCTGCATACCTGCCCGGTAGGACACAGGAAAATAAAACGACAAGTCTAACTGTGTAACAAGGAGGAATGTAGCCATTTTCCTGTAATGGAATGGACACTCAACGTTTTCAAATCATTCCAGTCCATCCGCCCACTGCTCCAGCTCCCCCAGTTTACTGCCATTCGCCTGACTGTCGGCTGTTTCTAACTGTGCAGTCTGCAGCTTCACTGTCTTTTACATTTAAAGGGAAGGGAGAAGGGAGTGAGGGAGAATCACCAGAGAGACATTCTGCAAGGATCAGTAAAACAACTGTTTGGAATCTGTTACGTACCCGTGACAGTGGGACCCTTGTCACGTGTCTGGGGTTGAAGCTATACTGGACTTGAGGTAATGGTCTTGTGATGGTGGAGTGACGTCATTTTCCCGCCAGTAGAGGTCATGTGACAGTTTTTTTTTACAGGTTATAAAAGGAAGACCCACCCTGTGGGGTGGGGCAGTTCGTGGCTGGGTTTGCCAAGCTGACTTCATGTCACTGCGTGATTTAATGTTATGACGCAGTTTAGTTGAAAAATGAAGTTTTATATAATGCCTAAAGTTTAAAAGGTCATTGTCAGCAGTTTCTTACAATACTGCTAGTGGAGAGTGAATATCGGAGTTCGGAAGTTAAAGATCGAGGAGAATCGATTTTCGACGGTGGATGGGTTTCGACCTTATTTGATCATCATTCGGAAGGATTCCATTGACTATTCTTGCTGTTAATCCCTGGGTTTGACCAGAAAGGATTTGAGAATAGTGTGGAAGGAAGGTCAGTGCTTTTAAGCCGTTATATTTCATAAAATTCTTCGTTGGAAAGTTTGACGCCGGGGATCGAAGGACAACGACGTGGAAGAGAATTTAAATCGCCTTAAAAAGTCTCTCCTTTTAAATGGACTGTGAGCTTTTGAACTTTTGGCATACCACTTTAAAGAACTGTTTTTTTTCAATACCGCTTTAAGAACTGTTTGAACTGCAACGCTATTAAGAACTGTGAATCTGCCGCACAGCAGCTGTTTTCCGGTTATGCTAGTGTTTGTTTACTTTTGGGGGGTTTGTTTTCAGTGTTTAATAAACGTGTTATTTGTTATAAAAACCCTTGCCTAACTTATATATATTTATTGTTGCCTGAATACATAACAAATCAAATGACCTTCCTAGTGTCTCAGGGCTGGACATGTCTGCACCTGTGCCAACTGCCTAAGGCATTAAGAGATTTGCAGAGTATATTATAATTTATAGTATATTTTATGTACTCCCCTGTGATCCTGTCACAAAACAACAAACACGGAATTTCATGATTATTGTCAAAAAACAATAAACCTAAGGTTGGCGATCAGCCTCATGTTTTCCCAACGTTTTCTATTCCTTGCATGCAGACATTTGGACAAGAAGGTCCTGCTCTCATCTTCCTACAGAACTGGGGCTCAGCAAATAGATTACATCCAATTTTGGATTTGCTGAATATTGCTGTTATCTCAGGAATGGAAGGGTTAATGTATGGGGAGTGTTTGATGACTCTCGCCTGTACCAGTTGGAGTTTAGAAGAATGAAGGGGGATCTCAATGTAGCCCCCGGTAAGCCTCGCTCAGCTCGCTTCCGTCTAGGGGGAGCAGCCTTCAGCCCTGCCAAACTGGGTAATCAGCTTGTGTAGATGCTGTGTGATATCCTCATATGGATAGGCCTCATATGGAGCCAGTGATCATTAATGGAGAATGTGTGGAGCAGGTTAAGACCTACAAGTATCTGGGAGTACAGTTAGACGAGAAGCTCGACTGGACTGCCAACACAGATGCCTTGTGCAGGAAGGCACAGAGTCGACTGTACTTCCTTAGAAGGTTGGCGTCATTCAATGTCTGTAGTGAGATGCTGAAGATGTTAGAGAGCGCCCTCTTCTTTGTGGTGGCGTGTTGGGGAGGAAGCATTAAGAAGAGGGAAGCCTCACGTCTTAATAAGCTGGTAAGGAAGGCGGGCTCTGTTGTGGGCAAAGTACTGGAGAGTTTAACATCGGTAGCTGAGCGAAGGGTGCTGAGTAGGCTACGGTCAATTATGGAAAACTCTGAACATCCTCTACATAGCACCATCCAGAGACAGAGAAGCAGTTTCAGCGACAGGTTACTATCGATGCAATGCTCCTCAGACAGGATGAAGAGGTCAATACTCCCCAATGCCATTAGGCTTTACAATTCTACCGCCAGGACTTAAGAACTTTTTAAAAGCTATTATTAATGCTTTTTGAGATAGTGATTTAGATGTATATCATATTTTTTTACTGAGTTAAGTATTGTATGTAATTAGTTTTGCTACAAGTGTATGGGACATTGGAAAAAAGTTGAATTTCCCCATGGGGATGAATAAAGTATCTATCTATCTATCTATATCCCCACCCTGCCAAATAACAGACAGTACACCTTATGTGATTAAATGATTACACTTTATAGATCTTACTGGAACTATGTACTTAATAGAGATACAATATAAAAGGAAAAGTAAAAGGCGCCAAACTTATCAAAGTCCAAACCACTTCATGCACAACCATTGGCGCTCAGTTAATGAAATCTTCTTGCCACCATCCAATCCCCTATGACCTCCTCGACCCACCGCCTGGGACCAACAATGGACCCCCTTACATCAATGACACCTATCGAATATTGAAATGCCTAGTAGAACAGAGTGATCTAGGAATAATAGTGCATAGTTCCCTGAAGGTAGAATCTCATGTGGATAGGGTGGTGAAGAAAGCTTTTGCTATGTTGGCCTTTATAAATCAGAGCATTGAGTATAGGGGTTGGGATGTAATGTTAAAATTATACAAGGCATTGGTAAGGCCAAATTTGGAGAATTGTGTACAGTTCTGGTCACTGAATTATAGGAAAGATGTCAACAAAATAGAGAGAGTACAGAGAAGATTTACTAGGATGTTACCTGGATTTCAGCACCTAAGTTACGGGGAAAGGTTGAACAAGTTAGGTCTTTATTCTTTGGAGCATAGAAGGTTGAGGGGGGACTTGATAGAGGTATTTAAAATTAAGACGGGGATAGATAGAGTTGATGTGGATAGGCTTTTCCCGTTGAGAGTAGGGGAGATTCAAAGAAGAGGAGATGAGTTGAGAGTTGGGGGCAAAAGTTTAGGGGTAACACGAGGAGGAATTTCTTTACTCAGAGAGTGGTAGCTGTGTGGAACGAGCTTCCAGTAGAAGTGGTAGAGGCAGTTTCGGTATTGTCATTTAAAGTAAAATTGGATAGGTATGTGGACAGGAAAGGAATGGAGGGTTATGGACTGAGTGCGGGCCAGTGGGAATAGGTGAGAGTAAGTGTTCGGCGCGGACTAGAAGGGCCAAGATGGCCTGTTTCTGTCCTGTAATTGTTATATGGTTATAGACAGAGTGAATGTGGAGAGGATGCTCCCTGTAGTGGAGGAGTCTCGGACCATGGGCTACAGCTTCAAAATAGAAAGACATACCTCTAAAACAGAATTAAAGATGAATTTCTTTAACCAGAGGGTGGTGAATCTGTGGAATTTATTGCCACAGATGGCTGTGGAGGCTAAGTCATTAGGTATATTTAAAGCAGAGGCTGATGAGTTCTTGATTAGTATAGGTGTCAAAAGTTACAGGGAGAAGGCAGGTGAGTGGGGTTGAGAGGGATGATAAATTAGCCATGATAGAGTGGCAGAGCAGGCTCAATGGGCTGAGTGGCTCAATTCTGCCTTATGATCATATGATCTTATGGTATAGGACCTCTGTGGAAAATTGTAAATCTTCCAAAAAAATTTTTTAAATTCAGCAGGTTGCCCTTCATCCAAAATCAAAAATTAAAATGTGAAGAGTATAATTCCATAGGGAACCTCAATCACTTTGAAGAACTGCAGACATTTTCCTGTGCACTGATCGCAGAATGACATTAGCCTTTAAAGGCATGCTCCCTATCAGTGCCCTGCTGTAGGAACACACATTACAGCTGAGAGGGAGGAGAGAGGTCCCAGATTTACACAGGTGATGGCTGTGGAGGTTTCTGTGCACCAGGGTTGGTAGGAAATGGCAGATGGGAGGTTTAGGGGCTTAGAAGACTAGCCAGTCATTGGAAGTGTCTGATATGAAACCCTAAATCATGGATAACTCTCCTGTACTCCTAATGAATAGCCTTGACCCAAAATATCGACTGTTTATTCCCATCCATAGATGCTCCCTAAAGTACTGTTCCTTTAGTATTTTGCTCAAGATTTCCAGCATCTGCAGAGTCTCTTGTCATTATAGATAACTTGCCCAACTGCTCACTTTCTGAACACTTACCATATGCTTCTAGATTCCAAAGCAATAAAAATTGAAGATTTACTTGCCTTCATTTATCTGTTTCTCTTTGGGTAAAAAAACAGGGAGGAAAAGTGGAAGAACTACATGTTCAGGAGTGGGTTCTCATGAGTCCAGTGGAGATCATCATGAGACTGATGGGCTAGGGGGCCCCAATTTCTAAACAACAGGTTCAACCGCAAGCATTTTGAGAACCACAGCTTCCATGGGGAAGTTGGATTTTGCAGTATTAAGCCCTTGGCAAGGGTCAATAAAAAGAAGTTAGGTTTAAGGAGATCAGTCATTGTGTGACTGGAGTAATGTTAGAGTGGGGAGATTTGGCTTTGGTTCATAGATGCTTCAGTAAGGAGAGGCAAAGACTGTGCAATTTTTTTCCCCCATTTAATTCTTCTTTCTTCCTTATTGTACAGTTACAGCAGTGGGGATACGAGGCAGGAAAATGGAATGCTCCTCATGCAGGATGTAGGAAGGTAGGGAGACATGCAGTGTCAGGAACAGGTGACTCAGACTATATGTTTTTCAGAAAAGTTGTTAATATTAGCATCTCTACAAATGTCGTCTATTACTGGCAGTGACAACACAGTGACTATACATTACATAAGATGTTCTTCCATTTTCATGTTCTGTTTCACATTTATATCTTGTATATCACCATTTAAACATACATTTATTTCAGCTTTTCAGCAGGTGCTTTTTTCAACAATGTTAACATGATTATTTTCTGTTTCAGGTACTGTGGTGATGGGATAGTCCTGCACAATAGAGGAGAGAGAAGAGTAGAGTAGATTTAGATCTGGAGTAGCTGAATCACTTTGCTTCAGAATGGAGAGCCATAAGCACAAAGAGTCTATTAAGAAGAAGTGTATCATACACTGGAAAACATTACTTGAAGCAGCCAAGGTGAGAAACTGTGCCCCTATTTTAGACGTTGCTGAAGAACCTGAAGAAAAAGACCCAAGAATCTACTATCACCGAAACTGCCGAAGCCTCTTCACCATGAAGAGAGACTTAGAGGCTCTGAAAAGGAAATCCAAGGAAAGCATTACTGATGAAGCTGGTGAGAATACCTGTACATCAGAAAGGCCAAGTAGGAGATCTTCATCAGAAGCAAGGGTGTATGAACAAAATCTGAATTTTTTTGTAGTGTGAAATTTCTGAAGGCCTCCAAGTCACGTGAAAAGCTTACACAAGCTGTACAACTCAGAGCTGACCAAACACTACGAGAATGTACAACCCAAAAGGAAGATGAAAAGATTCTAGCAGTAACAAACAGAGGCATAGTTGTTGCAGAGGCCCACTATCATGTTTCATGCTACAAGGATTATACCAGAATCAAGAAAAGGAACCTGAGGGCAAAGAGAATGAAGATGAAACATATGGTGATAAATTGTTTGAAAGGATTGAAAGGGAAACCTATAAAGACTTTTTCAAATATATTAAAACTGATATCATACCCAACAAGATGAATTGTACAAGTCACTTCTTTGGTCACGAAGCTTGATACTTTTATGCTACCTGGTGGAGTTAAAATCCTGCAAGATTCTACAAGGAAGCACATTTATACGAAACTGGAATCTGAGCTGGGCAATTAAGTAGATATATTTCCAGATGACAAAGGAAAGTTGTTAATGGTTCCTGAAAGTGTATCATTAAGGGACGTTGTCTTGGAAAATCAAACTCTACAGAGGGAACTCAAAGTTTGGAGGGCCAAGGCAACCAACTTCGACAAGATCATAGATCACAGATGAGGAAGCAGTTTCAGCAGTGGTTAGCCTCATACATGAATGGGTCAACCCATTTTCAGAAAAGCGGGACCTCATTAGCATCTCTACAGCAAAGGCAGCCCCAAGGACATTGCCTCCAACCTGATGAAGGCATATGAGATTGGTGAGCAATGCTGTGCAACCTTCAAGGATGAGAGACTAGAGGAAGACCCACCAGCAAAGAAATTCCATGAAAACCAATGAAAACCAACAAGCTGAAAACATTCAGTGATATGTGTGAGAAGAGAGAAGTGAAATCAAATGGGAGGGCGATCATCTTGAAAGCAGACAGGTCTTTGTTTATGATGATGGCACAAGGGCACAGTCTACATATGTAGGATATCCTTTCTCATCCCCTTTGACCAGTGCCCTGGACTCTGTCCACACCAGAAGGATTGCTGAGAAAGACAAATAAAGCTATTTTAGCCACAACCTTGCAGAAAAAATGTAGCTGTAAAAGATCAACTCCCAGGAAATTCTGCTACAGTGGTTGATGGAATGAACTTGGTCCAAAGAGTGAAAGGTGATCAAGTGACTTTCAGACATGTTGCCACAACAATTCTGGGTATGGTTCTGAGGGTAGGCAGTCAGAATAGATGTTGTGTTCAACACACAGAAGGAGAACTATCAAGAATAGTGAAAGATCTCTACCGGTTGAAGAGACTGGTCATGAGTTGCAAGGTATCACAGGCACACAGATGGTGAGGCAGTGGAGGAGCTTCCTGACCAAAGTCAGTAACAAAAATTGTCTCATTAGCTTCATAGTCCATTAATGGAGGAAGGCCAAGTACAGAGCAAAGATACAGGAGAAGATTCTGTATGCAACTGTGAATGACAATTGTTACAGGATCACATCTCAAGACAGTGAGGTGTCAGCTCTTCAGTATCAACAAGAAGCAGATGTCCGCCTACTTCTCCATGCTGCCTATGCCACAAGAGAGGGATACCAATCTGTAGTGATCTGCTCAGAAGAGGATGTCTTTATCATGTCTTTAGCATTTTGTGACAGGATTGAGGCCCCATTGTTCCAGAAGTGTGGCACTAGAACCCGTACAAGGTTTGTAGACATCAGGAAGGTTGTTGCCTCTGTTGGCATAGAAGTGTGCAGGGCTCTCATCGGGTTGCACGCATATACAGAACCATAGCCCTCCCAGTCCACGAGGTATTGCAGTCCGACCACTGCTTCGAACGTCCAGTAAATCCAGTAATCTGGGCACAGTTAGGGAGGGGGCTTAGGGGTGAGGCAGAAGGGGCTTCAGACAAAGGGCTTAATCCTTGAAACATGGAATGTAGGATGGATTCTGCGAAGCTAGGGGGTAGTTCTAGACGTACCGCCAAAGGGTAGTTCTACCGCCGAAAGGCTGATCACCTTGGTGATGGGGAAAGGTCCAATTTATCGTGGCGCCAGCTTGCGGGAGTCCACCTTTAAGGGGATATCCCGCGGGGATAACCACACTTTCTGACCCTGGCGGTAACGGGGGGCCTCGATGCGGTGACGGTCTGCTTGCTGCTTCATTCTGGCTGTAGACTGAAGCAGCGCCTCTCGGGCTCGCTTCCGGGTCCGTGAACAACTCCGGACAAACGCTTCGGCTGAGGGAACGCCCACTTCCTCCTCCTGAGGAGCGAATAAAGGGGGTTGATAGCCAAGACAGCACTGGAATGGTGATAAGCCCGATGAAGCAGAAGGCAAAGAATTGATGGCGTACTCGACCCAGGGAAGTTGCCGACTCAAAGAGGAAGACTCCCGAGACGTCACACAACGGAGCATCACCTCCTTCTGCTGATTAGCCCGCTCGGTCTGGCCATTACTCTGTGGATGAAACCCAGATGAGAGGTTAACCCTGATCCCGAGTAGTTTGCAAAAGGCCCTCCAAAAGTGGGAGTTAAATTGCGAACCTGTCAGATACCACTTCAACGGGGAGACCGTGAATACGGGAAACATGCTGAATCACCAGGTTGGCAGTCTCCTTGGCAGAGGGCAGCTTGGGAAGGGGAACTAAGTGGACCGATTTGGAAAAACGATCCACTATGGTAAGAACGGTAGTCTTACCGTCGGAGGGAGGGAGTCCGGTGACAAAGTCCAGTGCAATGTGTGACCAGGGCCTTCTAGGAACAGGCAGGGGTTGCAGGAGACCAGTGGGTGGGTGGCTGGAGGTCTTGTTCTGTGCACAGACTGGGCAGGTAGAAATTAAGCTCTTGATATCCTTCCTCAGGGATGGCCACCAAAATCTTTGACTGATGAAGGCCGTCGTGCGTCTGATGCCCGGGTGACATGCCAGTCTGGAGATGTGTCCCCACTGGAGAACCTGGGAGCGGACAGACTGGGGACATACAATAGGTTAGCAGGGCAGGCACCAGGAACAGACTCACCCTGCTGGGCCGACTGGACCACAGATTCAATCTCCCACTGTGCTGCGGCGACCAGACATTGCTTGGGGAGGATGGTCGTAACCTCGGGCGCCTCGTCGGTTGTTGGAAACTGCCTGGAAAGCGCGTCAGGCTTGCAGTTCTTAGAACCAGGGTGAATCTAAAACGGGCAAAAAAACAGGGACCACCGAGCCTGGCAGGAGTTGAGACGTTTGGCTGAACGGATATATTCCAGGTTCTTGTGATCCGTCCAGACTAAAAAAGTAGTCGTTCCCTCAAGCCAATGCCGCTATTCCTCAAGAGCAAGTTTAACAGCCAACAACTCCCGATCGCCGATGTCATAGTTGTGTTCTGCGAGCGAAAATTCGTGGGGGAAAAAAAGCGTACTGGTGTAACTTGTCGTCCTCTGCTGAACGCTGTGACAGTATAGCCCCTACTCCTACATCAGGGGCATCAGTCTCTACAATAAACTGCCTGGTAGGATCGGCCTGAAGGAGAATAGGTGCCGTGGTGAAACGAGTCTTTAGATCAGAAAAGGCTTTCTCAGCCGCTGGATTCCAGGCGAACTTCGACTTGGAGGAGGTTAGGGCAGTCAGCAGGGCAGTCAGGATGCTGAAGTTTCGAATGAATCGGCGATAGAAGTTGGCAAACCCAAGAAAGCGTTGGACATCTCGTCGAGAGGCGGATTGTGGCCACTCCTCTACCGCCTTGATCTTCTAAGGGTCCATCTGGATTCCTCCAGCGCTGATCACATATCCCAGGAACGAAGTTGAACTCCGGTGAAATGAAATGAAATTCACACTTCTCCGCCTTCACAAATAACTGACTCTCCAGGAGTCGTTGGAGCACCCAGCGGACGTACTGGATGTGTTCAGAGAGGGTAGACGATCCAGAGCACACAAGCAAAAATCCAAAAACACAGAATCAGGCAAAATCGGTTGGCAGCAGTCGCAGTGACAGGCTAGAACGACACAGTTCAAAGCTGGGACGAACTGGCAGAGAATATGAGTCAAGGCAGGGTTTAAATGGACCGGGTAATGAGTGAAAATTAGAAACAGGTGGGTGCAAGTGAGGAGACAAGCAGGTAATTGGAGAAAGTCAAAAAAGGAAAGGGGCTGGGCCAAAACCCACATGGCCAGGTGAAAGAAAGCAGAAATTAAAGACTGTCGTGGTCCAGAGCTACCAGCAGAGGCCCTTCGACCCAGTGTTCAGGCCGGATCCTTAACAAAGAGTAAAACTTGTCAAAACCCATTGGGTACATGAACTACAATCAAAGGTTTGAAAGTGCTGGATAACTGAGATAGTGGATCCTCTGGGGATCATCTTAAATAAACATATTCTAATATGTCTTCTGTAGATAGATGGAGGTAAACGTGGCCCATTTCAAAAAGGAGCAAGATAGAAAATATGGAAGTTCGAAATCTGTTAACCTGAAATCAGTATTTGGGGAAAATCCTGGGATATTATACAATATTATGTTGCTTAGAAAACAGTCAGCATTAACATGGGATTCCTGAAGGGGAAATCATGCTGTGGTGTAAAAAGTCCCACAATAGGTGAGTGAACAAGATTGTCCCACTTGGAATTGTGGGGTGGTCTATACCAGTGAAGGTTCAGAGATGAATGTTGTTACTTTTGTTTCTCAAACAGCTCTCAGTCCAGTAAAAATGAACAAACCATTCAATAGAAGAATAGAAATTTTCTTCATTCAAAGGATTGTAAACATTTGTAATTCTCTGTCCTGGTAATTTATTGCATTAGAAATTGTGAATACTGAAACATAAGATGTTTTATGAAAAGGTGGAATCTTGAACTCATTATCTACCTTACTGTGACCTTTCACCTTGCTATCTGCATTGCACTTTCTCTGTAACACTTTATTCTAGCACTGTTATTGTAACACCTCAAAGCACAGTGTAATGAATTGATCTGTATGAATAGTACACGCAACAAGTTCTTCACTTTATTTGTGACAATAATAAACTAATTTACCAGTTTCATGTGAGGGTGATTGGAACATCAGCTATGATCTTGTGGACTGACACGACAGATTCTGATGGCATAAACTACCCTTATTCCTCAATACATTGTTCAGTTCCATAATCAGACTGAGTCTACTTTCCTTTCATTTTCACAGGTAGCTGAACCACTCCCTGGTTCAATGTTCAACGTTTATGATTGGAAGCTGTCGTTGATTTTACTCTCCACACATCACCGAGTCTCAGTGCTCAGAGTCCAAAGTCCATAAATCTGAGACTCTGGAAACTTTGGCTCCCGCTCGGTGCTCGGACATGTTGTTGCTCGCTCTTCTCTTCACTCTGGGAGTGTTTAACACGGAAGGTAAGGAGATGGTTTACACAGACACTCAGTCAGGAAACGGGGATGGTTCACACAGACACTCAGTCAGGACACAGGGATGGTTCACACAGACACTCAGTCAGGACACGGGAACGGTTCACACAGACACTCAATCGGGATACGGGAATGGTTTACACTGACACTCAGTCAGGACACGGGAACGGTTCACACAGACACTCAGTCGGGATACGGGAATGGTTTACACTGACACTCAGTCAGGACATGGAAATGGTTTACACTGACATCCAGATGGGACATCCCCACTCCGGCACTCAATACCACAGCCTCACCCAGGAACAAGATGGCACCCGCCCGTCATCTCCTCAACAGACTATCCAGACAGCTTCCTCCTGTACTGTCATGTGGAGGTTAGACACAGATCAGAGGTACAGCACCTCTTATTATTAGAACATTAGAAAGCTTTTGTCAAGAACAGGACATCCGACCCGCTTACCAAATTCCTATTCACATACTGTGTTGAACTAACTATTGAGTTTAGATTTGAAAGTCTCGAAGTCACTACTATCAACTACATATCTAGGTAGTTTATTCAATGTGTCCACAACTCGCTGTATAACAAAATGCTTCCTGATGTTAGTCTGAAATCTCCCTTTATCTATTCTCCACCTAGTCCTCGCTGACGGATTAATTTTGAAATAGCAACTGTCATCCACCTTACTTACACCCTTAATGATTTTGAACACTTCGATCACGTCTCTGCTCATTCTATATCTACTTAGGCTAAAAAGGTTTAGTTCTTTCATTCTTTCTTCATAGCTCATACCCTGCAGACCTGGAATGAGTCTCATTGCCCATCTCTAAACTCTCTCCTGTGCCTTCACATCCCTCACAGTATATGGAGACCAAAGTTATTCTCCATACTCAAGGTGTGGCCTCATAAGCACATTATACAGCTAAAGGACAATGTCTCTGGTCTTGAACTCCACTTAGCTCATTATATAGGCCAACGTTCTATAAGCCTTCCTAATCACTTCTGTGCATTGTCCAGATGTGGATAGTGATGAGTCAACCAGGATGCCCAAATCCTCTCATACAGTGCACTTTCTAACTCGAACCCTCCCTCCCATTGCAATTTATATCTATCATTTCCACTCCCTATATGTAATATTTTACATTTATTTACACTAATTTTCATCTGCCATTTATCTGCCCACATCTGGATTTTGTTTAGATCCAGCTGTATTGATCCTGCTGCCTGAATGTTATCATGTTGTTATGTTCTGAATGTTATTATGTCTTGGTAGTCTCCAGCCTGATGGCATGAATACTGATTTTTCCAGCCACCACCCCACTGCCCCTCTACCTCACCCACCAGCCATCAGCCCCAAAATACTATCTCATTTTCCTTCCCACCCTCTCCATCTGTCTATCACCCACATATTCCTCCCTCTAGTTTCCCTCCTCACCTCTTCCCATTGATTCTGTCCTGTCAAATCAGATTATTCATCCTTTCCTCAGTTCAACCTATCACCTCCCTGCTTCTTACACCATTCCCACTTTTCATCCTCCTTTTCCTGTCAATCACTCCCCCCATACCTGGATCTACCTCTCACCTACCAAATTTTGTTCCACCCCTACCACCCCACATTTTATAGCTGCACTCTTCCCACTTTCTTTCCACTCCTAATGAAGGGTCTCAAACTGAAAAGCCAACTATCTATTTCCCTCCAGAGATGTTGCCTGACTCCAGGTTATGGGTACATCACATTAAAAACCATGGGGATTTATCAACCTTAATGTTCTTCAAGAGACCCAGTGCCACTTTTTTCTTTATCCGAAGGTGCCCTGGTATATTAGCTCACTCCACACTGATCTTGTTGTCCTTCTCATCCTTCTCCTTGGTACATGCTCCATCCTTTATCCTTACAGCGATGTTTTCCTAGCAGCTTACAAAACTAATAGATATTGCTTTTTATGAACTACCATTGCTGGTATCTGCCACCTATGATCTCTCTTTAAGAAATGTGCTTTTAAACTTTCTAAACAAACTGGCAATTTCACAATCTCCTGAAGGATTCTTAGTCGCTTAGCTTAAGTCCATCACCCCTACTGGGGCATAGCTCACCAAAGTCCTCTGTCCTGGGCCAGTGATTCAAGTATTCCCCAGGTGTAGCCCATATGATGTTTTTCTCTCCCAGGGATAAGGTCTTTGGAGCTTTTGTTGCGGTGTCTGTAGCTCTGGGTTTTTAATGGGATGGGGCTGCTGGCCTGATGCCAAACCCCTCCTTTCTCAGCCCGAGCTTGGGACCATCCACGGCAGTTTCCCAAAGGATTCGGCTCAGATTGATTGATTGGTTCATTGATTTATCTATTAATCAATTCATCAATTGATTGATTGAATGAATTTTCACCTTTTGTCTTCTTTAGCACATTGGTTGTTTGTTAATGTTGATCTGTGTGTAGTTTTTCATCAATTTTGTTGTATTTCTTTGTTCTACTGTGAATGCCTGCAAGAAAATGAATCTTAGGGCACAAAACTAGTTTCTGGGCTGACTTTGGCTTTTTTCTTATAATTTTCATGTTTGTTCTTGTAAAATTATGTTTATGTTTAATATATTTTCTCCTTGTGAACACTGCTTATATTATGTATTAGTTACAAGTAAGTTTTTCACTGCAGCCATGCACAGATGTACATGCACAGTGACGGTCGAATGGGTGGGAGCTCAGAGTGTGGGTGAAGGTATGAAACAGCAAATGGCTGAAAGCATTGATAAGGACATGAGAAAACAGGAGCTGATAAGGACAGAGAAAAAAAGAATAGGAACTGCCGTTGGCCATCCAGCCAGTGAAACTTCTGTCATTTAATCTGACCATGGCTGATAGGCCCCAGGCTTCATCTGACATTTTGCATATTCTTCAATTCCCTAATCATTCAGAAAATCATCTATTTCCTCTTTAAAATGCAGAGCCACCATTACCATTTGGGGTCGAGTATTCTGGACAGTCTTTGCCTTCTGTGAGAAGAAATTCCTGTGTACCTCAGTTTTAAATCAGTGGCCCCTAAACTGCCTGGCCTACTGAGTTCCTCCAGCATTTTGTGTGTGTTGCTCGGATTTCCAGCATCTGCAGATTTTCTCGTTTGTGATTTTAACAGTGTCACTCTGTTTGTGATTCTGTCAAGAGGAAATATCTTAACATTTTCCTTGATATGCCCAGTTCTTCTACATCCAAGGAATATATATGCTCTGTCCACAACCGGTAGGAATTCTGGGAGGCCAGCCATTTTAATTCGACTCCCCATTCCCACTCTTTTTATTAAATAGATATTTTTATTGAAACAAAAAAAAAACATTTTTTATACAGATACACATGAGAAACGAAAAACAAGCGAACAAAAAACAGACAAAATACTCCCTCCCACCCACCCACAACTCTGGTATGGTAAAAATTGCTTCCTCATTCACAATTGAAAAATAGCAAAAATAAAATTTGATCAAGTAAGGTATAAGGTCCTAATGTGTATTAATAAAGTATATATTACTACACTAAGCAGATAGCAGGAGCACGGGAAGACAGTTATCCATACCAATTCAATAGCCGAGGAGGTGTAATGATGGTGATAAGGCCAAAAAGGAGCCCCATATTTTTTAATACGTTGCTGGATTCCTTCTCACACTATACAAGATCTTTTCCAGTTTACTATTGGATATTAATTTGTTTAACCACTGCCTGTGTGAAGGAGGATAGTCAGATTTCCAGTTTAGTAGGATACACTTTTTCCTGGCTGTAGCCACAAGCAATATAAAGTATTTTTTATTGTAGTTCACATTAAGACCTTGTAGATCTCCCAAAATCCAGACCCTAGGATCAAATGGAATTTCAGTTTTTATAATATCTGAGATTATTCTAACAATGTATTTCCAAAAGTCTTCCAGATAAGAGCAATTCCAAAGCATTTGAAGTAAGTCTCCATCACAAGATTTACATCTCTGACAATTAGGAGAGGCTTTATGGTATATTTTATATGTAGTCTATGTAGGGTGTAGTAGGTCCTGTTAAAAGATATTAAAATGTATTTGTCTATGTTTAGTTGAAATTAATACAGTTTGAGACATTTGAAGGATATTACACCAATCAGCATAATTGTAATTGCATTCAAGATCTGATTCCCACTTATTTTTAATATCACTCTTAGTATAGATTGGCAAGTTACTCTTTAAAATAATATAAATAGATGATGTAAGACCCTTTGTTGTGTACAGGGCTTCACTAAGCAAGCGTTTTTCAAACGGGGATTCTATTGGAATTTGTGGATAGCCTGTGTAACTGTTACAGACCCATTGTCTAATCTGAAAATATTTAAATAAATTATGATTTGGTAGATTAAATTTACCAGACAATTGTTGAAAATTGGCAAAGTTATCTTGGCTATATAAATCTTCAACTGTTTTTATACCACTATTAACCCAATTTTTTAGAATTCTGTCTGCAATCAGGTGGGGGATATTGGGGTTATTCCACAGAGGAGTTTTCCGAAATAATGAGATATTTATACCAATAACTGCATGAGCTTCTTGCCATACTGCAAAAGAATTTAAAATTATAAGGTTCTTAGTAATATTTAAGAGTGCTTTCTTAGAAGTTAATAAAAGAAGAACTTCTAAGGGAACATTTTTTAATTGATGTTGTTCATCTAGTCTCATTGTTCTCAGAGTGCAACCAACACCATATTGGATGGAATTGAGCTGCGAGGTAATAACATTTAAAATTAGGAAGATTTAATCCTCCCTTGGCTTAAGGGGCCTGAAGGGTTGAGAGTTTGACTCTAGGGAGATTACCTTTCCATAGAACGCTGGACATTAATTTGTTTAAATCATTAAATAGACTTTTGGGAATTTTAATTGGGGCACATTGGAATAAATATAGAAATTTGGGGAGTATATTCATTTTAATTAAGTTTACTCTTTCAATTAAAGATAATGGAAGTTCCCTCCATTTCTGTAGATCTAATTTAACCCAATTCAATAATTTGATGTAATTATCTTTAAGGATGTTGTCTGCAGATCTCCTAATTTCTATGCCTCATTATTTAAATCCATTCGATCACGATTGCAAGGGTTTGACTAGGTTCTTAATGTTATTATACTGTATATTAAAAGACATGACTTCACTTTTTGAAAGGTTTAATTTATATCCAGAAGCAGCACTGTATTGTTGGAAACATTGTAGATGGAAAGGTAATGACTTTTCTGGATCATCAGGGAAACTAAGAGATTATTGGCGTAAAGGGTGCGTTCATTCAAGCCAAATTTAATGCCTGTAATGGTGGGATTACCATTAGCCAGTGGCTGAATAGCTATTAAGAACAGCAGCGGAGCACTTGGACAACCTTGGCAGACTCCTCTGGATAGCGGGAAGGTATCCAACAGGACTCCATTGGTTAGAATTTGAGCTTTAGGACCAGCAAAAAATATTTCAATGTATTGAATAAATCTCTCTCCAACATTCATTGCTTTTAAAGTTTGCAAAAGGAAGGTAGGTCTATACTGCTTTCTCTGCATCCATCAACATTATCAACATGGGATCATTTTGCATATGAGCCTCTTCCATTATGTGAAAAAGTCTCCGTACATTATCAGATTCATATCGATTTCTGACAAAACCTGTCTGATCAGCATTAATGATTTTAGGGATAATGTCATCTATTCTTAATGCAATTAATTCTGATAAAATCTTGTAATCTGAATTCAAAAGACTAAGGGGCCAATAAGAAGTACATATTTGACGGTCCTTCTCAGGTTTTGGCAGTAATGTTATTGTAGCCATTTCCAGAGAACTAGGCAGAGTTTTATTAATCAGTGCCTCCTTAACCATATTTGTTAAAGAGGTTAAAAGCTTATCTGAAAAGGCTTTAAAATATGTGGCCCCAGAGCTTTATTATTCTGTAGAGACTTCATAGCACCAAGAAACTCTTCTTCAGATATATCAGAGACAAGACGATCTTTATCCTTAGGATCTAACTTAGGCAGATTTAATGAGTTCAAGAAACGTGTTGCTTTGGCATTTTCTTTATCATGATCTGTCTTGTACAGTGTTTCATAAAATTTTCTGAATTCTTGATTTATGTCCTCTGTGTTAATGAGGGATCTGACATCATCCGTAACAACAGATTGGATAAATCTATCAGTCTCTTCCTTTTTTACTTGACAGGGAAGTAACTTACTAGTTTTGTTTCTGAATTCGTAATAATGATAGTTAGTTCTGGCCATATCTGCCTCAACTTTACTTGTACATAAATTATTGTATTGAATCCATTTTAAAGTCAATGTATTAAGTATTTCTTCACTTTTAGAAAAAAGCATGTTCACGTTCAAGATTTCTAATCTCTTCCTCTAGAGATACAAAAGTTTCCCATTTTCTCTCATTTTATGCGTGTTATATGAAAGGATTTGTTCTCAATTACATGCTTTTAAAGCTTCCCATATGTTAGCTTAGGAAGAATAATTTGAATTAGTTTCCATAAATAAATCAATGCGGCCATTCATAAATCTGAGAAATTCAGGAACATTAAGCATATATGTTTTAAATCTCCAACTATAAGATGATGACTGTGTAATATTTATCCTCCAAGTCAACATTATTGGATTATGATCAGAGAGTATAGCTGGTAGGTAGGAACATTCAATAACCCAGACACCATACTTTGGGATATTAAAAACATATCAATTCTAGAATAGGAGCCATGGACATTTGAAAAGAAGGAAAAGTCCTTTACACTTGGATTAAGTTGAAGCCAAATATCGCAAAACCCCAGATCCCTCATGCCCTGATCCTGGACCGACGCTGCCCTTGAACGATTAAAAGATCTTGGTGTGGATTGATCCATTGCTGGGACTAAAACCAAATTGAAGTCACCACCAACCAGGCAGTGGTCCAAAGCTGTCATAAGTTTTAATACCAATTCATTAAAAAAAACTGGATCGTCATTTTTGGGGTCATATAAATTAATCAGTGTAACCCTGTTCATATTTAGTTCACAATTAACTAAAAGAAGTCTACTGTTCTTGTCTTTTTCTGTTGATATTAATTTAAAGTTCACATTTTTATTGACCAGTATAGCTACTCCCCTTGCTTTTGTGGTAAATGAAGAATAGTAAACATGCCCAACCCAATCTCTTTTTAACTTTATATGCTCTTTGTCAGAAAGGTGAGTCTCTTGTATAAATGCTAGGTCAGTGGAATATCTCTTTAAATATGTAAGGAATTTTTCCTCTTAATTGGAGAATTAATCCCCCTTACATTCAAGGAGATTATTTTAAGTTGTCTAGTCATACCTTAAAGAAAAAAAATAATAGATACCTCAGAGCATAATGATAGTGTGAAAACTGTAAGAATAAGATTAATTAAGAAACATCTCCCTGTATAAGACCCACCCATTGACGCCCCCTAAACTAAACATCCCCTGTGGGTAGACTAATCGCTAAAAATATGCAAGGGTTCTCAACAGTTACAGAAAAATGTAGTGAGCATTAAACCACACTCATTAAGAATTCTAGGTTCTACAGCCTCTAAATGAGTACAATAGAGGCCTCGGAGCATGCACACAAAACCTGGCAAAGCAACTTGAACAGAACTCAACAGACTACAACATATAAAAATGTTTAGTAAATGGAACACCGCAAATCAAAAACATCTCGAGGCACAAGTGTGAGATGAAATATCACCAAAAATTAAGGAGACGCACTTTCCACAATAGCCAGGTGGGAATGTATCCATATTGTGAAACCCACTCGTGTTCTCATATCAGTCTCAGCAGTACATCCAATAATGACTTAAGTAAAAGTCACTCAATGTATAGAGTGCTTGAGCATCACAGTAACCCGTCCGTTGTGCACGAAGCAAGAGGAATATCAGTCATTGTTGTCAATAACTTTCAAAGACACCATTACTGCATCAGGATAACAAACCACTTGGTGACTCCCTTATGCATAATCTGAAGTTTAGGTGGATAGTGCAGGGAATAATCAATGCCCCTTTCCGATAGGGTCTTCTTAACCTCTTTGAAGGAGTCCTTAAGGCGTTGCAATCTCGGGCTAGTCAGGAAATAGGTAAATCTTGTTATTTTCATGGTGAATCACTCCTTTTTGCCTGGCCAGATGCATAATCTTCTCCTTATTCTTAAAATCAAGGAGCACTGCGATTATAGGCCTCAGTCTCTGTGACTCGTCAACACCGCTGGGGAATTTTCCCAGGCTGTGGGCTCTCTCGCAGGTGATGGGGGTAGGAAAGTTTTTGACACCAAAAATTTCTGATAGGATTTGTTCCAAAAATCCAGCTGCATCGCGACCTTCTGCTTTCTCAGGGAGATTCAATATCCAAATATTGTTCTGCCTACTCCTGTTTTCCAGGTCATCCACCTTGTCTTTCAATAATTGCACCTCTTTCTCCAATTTCTCGACGCGTGCAGTGACTTCTATTATGTTGTCTTCATTGGCAGATACACGCCACTCCATTTCCTTAACTTTGTCAGCTAGTGTTGATAACGCAGATTCTATTTTAATTAGCGAGGATTGGATGTTAATCATTTTAGTGTTGATTTGTGTTGATAATTCTACCTTGCTTTCCCAAATGGCTGTCATGACAGTCTCAAAGGAAAGCTTCCCCCCTTTTCCAGAGTCCGCCGCCATCTTAATAAAATATTTTTATTGTTCCTTCAGTTGACTATAGAATATCCTTCTTACTTCTAAAATTATACCTTGTCATGCCCCACTAGCAAGTGAAGTTTGTTTTAAGAATTTTAGGAATATGGTTTTAACAATAACATAGATGAAGATAACTATTGAGACACACTCGGGAAGCTCATGCTAGCATGTCCTACCTCGTTGCTGCTTCACGTGATCTACCCCCCATTCCCACTCTTACATGTTAGTCCAAGGCCTCCTGTCCTGCCATGATGAGATCACTCTCAAGTTGGAAGAGCAACCCATCATATTCCATCTGAATAGCCCCCAATATGAAGGCATAAATATTGATTTTGATAACTTCTGTTAATTTTTTTCCTCCTTTCACCTACTTTCTCTGTCCATTCATTATTCTGGCCCCTTGTCTGCATCTACACCTCCCTCTGGCACCCCTCCTCCTTCCCTTTCTCCTACGATCCACTCTCATCTCCTGTCAGATTCCTTCTTCTTCAGCCCTTTGCCATTTCCACATATCACCTCCAAGCTTCTCATTTCATCCCACTTTCTCCACCCACCTAACTTCCCCTCACCTGCCTTTGCAAGTTACCTGTCAGTTTATACACTTCCTTTCCCCCACCTTCTTCTTCTGGCTTCTTCCTCCTTCCTTTTCTGTCCCAATGAGAGTTCTCAGCCCAAAATGTCGACAGTTCATTCCTCTCTATAGATGCTGCCTGACCTGTTGAGTTCCTCTAACACTTTATGTGTATTGCTGAGGATTTCCAGCGCCTGCAGAATCTCATGTGTTTAGAATATGGATGCAATATACAGGTTTTAGCCATTGGTGATAGGATAGCCAACTCCTGTCAGGAATTAACTTAGTGAATTCCTTTTGGAATGCCTGCTATTCAGAAAATAGAGGCCCAGTACGTGTGAAGGTGTTATTAGAGTGAAGTTGGTCTTTCGATATAGAATGGGCAAATCAGATTACTGATAATAATACAGATCAATTCTACCAAAGGCCATACACTTTGGAATGGCACGATAGAGCAGTGGTTAGCACAGTGCTTTACAGTACAGGTGACCCAGGTTCAATTCCTGCCACTGCCTGTAAGGAGTTTGTCCATTCTACTCATGACGACGTGGGTTTCCCCTGGGTCCTCTGGTTGGTAGATTAATTGGTCATTGTAAAATGTCCCATGATTTGATGAGGATTAAATCAGGGGATTGCTGGGTAGCGTGTCTCAAAGGGCCAATTCCACGCTATATCTCACTAAATAAGTAAATAAACTCTCCAGGTATTGATAACATGTATTAATTATATAGAATCCTGCAGGCCAGAAGCCTTGAAAGTTTTTTAGTTCATGTCAGAGGAAGCCTCGATCACCTTTTTGGTTCAGAGTGTTAGAAGTTTAAGGTTTATGGGCCAAACACAGGAAAACAGTATTAGCTTTAGATCGGCAATGTCTGTAGATGGGCCAATATGGAGGAAGAATTTATGGAATATAGACAAGAGCTTAAAGCATTTCTGTCAAATCTTCACAGAGATTACAAGAAGCTAAGGGAGTGAATGAACAGAATTTGTGTTAATAAATAAAAACAGACTAGAAATGTATAAATAGCAGTCACAGTAAAGAACTGGTACTGGCAAAACTAATGGGATTGAAAGGTGAAAAATCCCAAGACTCAATAACCTATATTCAATAGTTTGAGAAAGGTAATTATGAAAAAGGTGGATTGTGTTTCTGGTTTTCCAGACTTCCATGAATTCTGGATGGCACCTGAGGATTGGAGGGTGGCAAATGTGAACACACTAAAAAGAAGGGAGACAGAAAGCAGGAAATGATAGAGGTGTTGACATCAGTAGAAGGAAAATGTTGGAATTTGTGACAATGGTTGTGAACCATTTGGAAAAGAATCAAAACAGAGAATGTTGGTAACATATGAGACCAAGTAGGGTAATGTGACAGTTCAAAGCAGATTCTGCCTCTCTGTCTGTGTTATGTGTCACTAATCACAGGGCTAAGGCATATCATGACCACCTGACCAGGCTGCTCCAATGGAGAGAAAAACAGAGAGAAATGCCACAAGATAGCAAGTGGTTGGTGAGATAAAAAAGCAGAAGATGCTTGAAATACTTAGTAAATCAGGCAGCATCTCCAGGATGAGAAGTTTTTAGTTTGAAGACTGACTATTTCAAGCATTTTTTTAAAAGATTTCCAGTATCCACAGTACGTTATTCTTTAACTGGTTAGTGTGGACAGAGGTAAGCCAAGGAGTCAGAAAGGGACGAATATTTCTGAACTGCTGAAAGGGGGAAGGGAGGATGTGTCTGATGGAATTTTGCTGGAGCTGGTGGGAATTGTGAAGGATGTGGAGACCAGTGGGGCGGAAGATGAGGAGCAGGATAGTTTCAGTAGCTGCTGTCTTCATGGGTCAAGCAATATTACACGAAGACCCAATTGTTTTCAGGCCAGAGGTGATTATAGGCAGTTAGTTACTCCATTAGTTAATTGCTGGCAGAGGGACTGTGAATAGGGAAATGCTTGCAGAATTTTCAAGCATAGTGTGAAATCATCCTTTACTGCTGCCAATCCTGATAAAGGGTAGTAGTAGTGCTCCTATAACCAAGCAGGGAAGAACGTGACTATTAGGGATTGAAAACAAAAGCCAATTGTCAGTCATCCAAGTGTTTATCACTCTTTTTGCCTGTACAATACATGATGTTGGCAGTTAAAATTGCCAATGCAAGTGGGTGGGTGTTTTGTATTTGTTTAAACAAATGGTAGAATGTGTGACAATTGGGAGGATAAAGTAGAATAACAACCCAAGAAAATGGAGAATGGAGATAGATAAATATTTGAAAGTTCAAGGAACTGAGGGTAATGAGGGCCAGCATAGACCAGCTATGACAATATTGAATATTGTTGCAGGCTTGTGTGGCCTGGTGGTTGGATCCTACTCCTATCTTCTTGTCTCAGCACTTCATCAGCCAGGTTTATGAATGTTCATGATGATGAAATTTCCCACTGTGATTAATAGAGAGACTGGATCACTGGGGCATTCAAAAATGCAGTAGATAATTTTTGAAAATTCAGATAATTTAGCACTCTGCAAAACTGTCAAAGAAGAGATCTGAGGAACATCATCTGTAATCATATTTGTCACCAGGGTCAGGTTGCAGGGCTGAATGGTCTACTCCTCCCATTTTCTTGTTAATCATCCACTTGAAAGGTTAGACAGAGCCTCTCTCTCTGGATTTCTTTCTTTTCAAGCCTTTTTATTATTATTATTATTATTATCCAAAAGAACAAGAGTACATCGAAGTAACACTTACAATGTCTCAAAAGGGGAAATAAAAGCAATATTAAAGATTGAAAAATTTAGTGACATAAAAAAAGAGAAGAAAAGAAAATAAACCCTACTAAAGCAAGAAAAAAGTGAGAAAAAAAGACCCATTAGGTGTTCAACCCCAGAGCCATGCATCATACAAAAAGCTTCTAAAGATAAACATCAAACCGCCAGCAAAAAAAAATTATACCAAAATTTACAATTAGATCGTGGAGGAAATCTATCAATTAACTCAAATGGTAGTAACGAGCAAATGAACCCTTTTTTTTCTCAAAATCAAACATAGGTTTGAAGATTTGACTTCTAATTTTCTCCAAACTAAGACGTAACATCGCTTGAGAGAACCATTGTGACAGAGTGGGAGCCAATGTATCCTTCCACTTCAGCAGAATGGCCCTCCTAGCTATCAATGTAACAAACGTAATAACATGTTGGTCACACAAAGAAATACCACAGATATTTTGAGGAATTATTCAAAAGAGCACAGTTAATTTGTTAGGTTGTAAATTAATTTTAAGTGCTTTAGAAATTGTAGAAAAAACTGATTTCCAAAACTGTTCCAGTATAGAACAAGACCAAAACATGTGTGTCAGTGTAGTTGTCTCAGTTTTATATCTATCACAATAACTATCAACATTAGGAAAGATTTTAAACAATCTCTCCTTCGTCAAATAGTAATGATGTACAATTTTAAATTGAATCAATGAATGGCTAGCACAAATCGAGGAAGAGTTAAACAAATTCAAGATCCACATCCAGTCCTCTGTTATAAAATTCAAATTAAGTTCCTTTTCCCAATCTTGCTTAATCTTAAAGAAAGAGTGCATATCCCATTGTAATAATAAATGGTAAATTCTTCCAGTGGAACCCTTCATTAAAGGGGTCATACTCATAATAGTATCTAACAGGTTGGCCTCTAATATGCAAGGAAAATTACTTAAATATTTTTCTAAGAAATGTCTAACTTGAAGGTATTGTAAGAAGTGTGAATATGAAAGAGAGTATTTATCAACTAATTGTTCAAAAGGCATCAGTCTATCTTCTTTAAATAGATCCAGAGAAGAATTAATACCTTTATTTTTCCAAAATAAAAAAATTGGATCACTCAAAGAAGGCTTAAAAAAGATTTCGATAAATTAAACAAAAACGTTTAAATTTTTTAAGATTAGAAAAATTATGGAACTGGAGCCAAATTTGTAAAGACTGCTTAATCACAGGGTATAAATTTAAAGTAGCAACTTTAGCTAATTGTATAGGTAGAGCAGCTCCCAATAACGAGGTTAAATAAATCTGTTTCACAGCTTTCAATTCCAAATCTACCCAAATTGACCGCTCGTTCTTATCAACCCAGTGTAACCAAAAGGACATGTATTGCACATTAACAGCCCAGTAATACATTCTTAAATTAGGCAAAGCAAGACCTCTGTCCTTTTTTAAATTTTTGTAATTGACATTTACCAGTTCTTGGTCTTTTATCATTCCAAATAAAAAGATGAGGTTATAGAACCAATTTGATCAAAAAACTTCTTAGTCAAAAAACAGGGATATTCAGAATTAAATATAAAAATTTTGGTAATCATCATTTTGACTATATGGATGCGGCCAACAAGTGAAAATGTAAGTGTGTTCCATCTGCTAAATAAATACTTGGTAGAATCTACCAAAGGAACAAAATTAGCTTTATAAAGATCCTCATAATTTTTAGCGATTATAATGCCTAGATTTCTAAAGGAATCCGTAACTTTGAAAGGAGTATTATCATATATAGAAACAGATTAATTTAAAGGAAACAGTTCACTTTTATTAAATTAATTTTATGTCCTGAAGAATCTCCAAATTCATTAAATAATTTTAGCAAGGCAGGGATAGATTCCTCAGGATTAGATATATAAACCAGTAAATCATCAGCATAAAGAGAAATCTTATGAATGGTCTCATTCACAAGATTCCCATGAATATATTTAGCTTGATGAAGAGCAATAGCAAGGGGTTCTAATATTAAGTTAAATAACAAAGGACATAATGGACAACCTTGCTTTGTTCCCCGTGAAAGCTGAAAAAAGGGGGATCTACCATTATTAGTAATAACAGTAGCAATAGGAGTTTTATATCATTCTATTTCAATTATTAAAATTAACACCAAAACCAAATTTCTCTAAAACATTAAATCAATATTTCCATTTGACTCAATCAAACGCTTTTTCAGCATCCAAAGAGACAATGCATTGTGGAGTTTTAAAAGAAGATGAATATATAATATTAAATAATCTCCAAACATTTGAAAAGGAATAACGACCCTTTATAAATCCTATTTGATCTTTAAAAATAATGCTACCCAAAATATTTTCCTACCAATTGGCCATTATCTTTGACAGGATCTTAGCATCAACATTCAATAATTAAATAGGCTTATATGAGGCACAATCAGTAGGATCTTTATCCTTTTTAAGAATTAAAGAATTCAAAGCCTCATAAAAAGTAGAGGGTAAATATAGAGGGTAAATCACCTTTCACAAAAGAGTCCTTAAACATTTCCAACATATATGCAGAAAGCAATTATCCAAAATTTTATAGAATTCTACAGGGTAGCCATCAAGTCTTACCGGATTGCATTGAAAAAAATAGCTTTATGAATTTTGGCTTCAGTAATTTGGGCATCAAGAGTTTTCTGATCCTCAACAGAAATTTGAGGAAAAACAATCTTTCATTTAAAAAAAGCATTCATTTTAGAAGAATCCACTGGAAATTGAGACTTATAAAGTTCAGTATAAAAATCTTTAAGAATCTTATTAATTTCTTCATATTCCCAAGCCAGAGTGCCATCTTTCCTATGGATTTTCAAAATTTGCCTTTTGGCTCCAGCCGTTTTTAATTGAGATGCAAGCAGTTTGTTATTTTTATCTCCAAACGTATAAAATTGACTTTTTAGCTTAAGCAAGTAGTCTTCAATAGGATGAGTTATTAATAGATTATATTGTGATTGAAGTTCCACCCTTTGTTTAAAAAAGTCAGTATTAGGGGAAATCGCATAAATATTATCTAAATCTTTAATTTGTTTTGAAATCTTATCTAATTCTACTTTAGTCTGTTTTTTAAGCTTTGCTGAATAAGAAACGATCTGACCACGTAAAAATGCTTTAAATGCTTCCCATATGATTAATTTAGACATGCTCCCTATATCATTAAAAAGAAAAAAAATCTTTTATCTGGGTTTCAATAAAACTAACATAGTCAGAATTTTGAAATAATATTTGAGATAGGCGCCAAGGTGGGCGGGCAAGGATGATGTCGTTGAATTCGAAAGACAAACTCAAAGGCGCATGATCAGATATAGCAATAGCATCATATTCACAATTCTTAACACTAGGCAAGAGGTGAGGGTCGACTATAATATAATCGATCCTCAAATATTTTCTATAAACATGTGAAAAAAAGAATATTCTCTGTCATCAGGGTGTAAATATCTCCATAGTTCAAGCAATCCAAAATCGGTCAAAAAGGAATTAATAAGTGACGCAGAGCGATTTGGAAGTCGCTGATTGGTTGAGCTCTTGTCAATCAAGGGATTTAAACAACAGTTAAAATCCCCGCCCATTATCAACATATATTCATTTAAATCAGGCAAATACATTTTTTAAAAAAGAGGGATCATCTAAGTTAGGAACATACAAATTGACCGAAACAACTTTTCTATTACAAATTACTCTTTTAACAATTAAATATCTACCATTAAAATCTGACTTAATATCCTCTTGAAGGAACAAAATGTTGGATTTAATAAAAATAGATACCACTTTAGTTTTACTTTGAGAAGTAGAGTGAAATTGCAAACCATTCCATGATCCAAAAAATGTGCCTTGATCTCCCGCCCTGATATGCGTCTCTTGGGCAAAAATTATATCAGGCTGTAAGTGATTAATGATTTTAAAAGTCTTTTTTCATTTGATTGGATGATTGCAACCACGTGCATTCCAACTTATTACATTAATCTGTTTAAATACCGTACTATAATTTTATTCTACTTTACACATGCGCAGAGCACATACCAATACGGGATGATCAAAAATGGTGGCGAAGAAGAATACAACCACATAAGAAACACACATGCTCCATAACTACACAATGGATAAAAAACCCTAACTCTAAATCTAACCCCACCCTTCCTCCCACTGCTCAGAAAAAAAGCAAGCACCCTATGATAGAAGTGAAGCCTAAACTGCTCTGTTTCTACAAGGAAAATTTAAAAGGTTCTCTACCCTGCCCCCAGCTAAAAAAAAAATGAAATCCACTGACCTTGTAAGCGAAACGTGGAAGTCTCAACAGAGAAAAGTGTGTACATTCCAGCATCTACAAACTATCCCATGTTTATATTTAATCTTTTTTAAACAAAGAGAAAACCAAAAAATTATTATCTCTTAAAAAGAAAAAACATCACCATCTTAAATTTAACATTAGATCCACTAAAAAAGCTTTAAATTCAGTTGTAAGACGCTATAATATTCTATTACACAAAAAACATGCTAATATATTGAAAAAAAAATTTAAAAATAAAGTTATCAAGATCTGAAATATATTACCTAGAGAAACCAAGCATAGTATTTAATAACAAATCAACACTTTAAAAAAAATGCTAAAAAAAAGCAAGAAGAAACGTTAATAGCATATTTAACCCAACTAATTTTTCAAAACTACCAACTAATAATACTATATAAATAGTTGAAACCTCTGCTAAGTGTATATATATATATGTATATATATATATATATACATCAATAACCCCATTAGTAGGGAAAACTACCAGTTAGTTAATTAAGAATGAATAAAAAAAAACATCAAACCAGATATTAGGTTAGAGGAATAAGTCCTCTTATCTTCTTTTTCTCAGTCAAATGTCCAAATAACCATTTAAACAGTCATACTTGAACTCCTAGTTCTGGACAACAAAGGTGCATACATCAGGATGCTCTTTATTGATTACAGTTCAGCATTTAACACCATCATTCCCTAAAAACTAATCAGTAAACTCCAAGACCTGGGCCTCAATATCCCCTTGTGTAATCAGATCCTGGATTTCCTCACTTGTAGACCTCAGTTAGTTCAGATTGGCCAAAGCAACTCCTCCACAATCTCTATCAGCACAGGGCACTGCAGGGATATGAGGTTAGCCCCCTGCTCTACTCAATTTACACCTATGACTGTGTGGCTAAGTGCAGCTTCAACAGCATTTACAAGTTTGTTGATGACACCACTGTTGTGGGCCATATCAAATGTGGTGATGAATCAGTATACAGCGGAGAGGTGGAAAGTTTGACTGAGTGGTGTAATACCAACATTGATGATGAGAGTTGTTGGCCAGAAAGAACGACAATCAGTGCTCAGAAATGGAGACAGCCAGTTTGTGAGACTGCCCTTGCAGCCTCCATTTTGTGAATTGTTTGAACTAATTTCTTGCTCTGGGATGATCTAATCAGAGCAATGAAATGTGAACACAAGGAGTTTTCTGCTAATGACCAGCTAAACTTGAAACCATTCTCAGACAAGTAGCTACTTATCATGTAAAGCAGCAGCTTGCAGAAGGAACAGGAGGAGGCTTGGTGCCTGGGTCACCTGGTTTGACCCAGTCAAGAGTTGTAAAATGAAATGGCATTAGGCTGAGAGCAATAGCCACAGAACAATGCTGGTTTGAAGCCCTGGATCAGAGGCATTAAGAAGGTGACCCAGGTGGGTCACATGACCTCAAGCCAACAAGATAGAAACACAACATCTGAACTGATAAGAAGTGTTTAAAAGTAAGGAGCTTTGAATGCAAAGCAGCAACAGTTCTGCAGAGAACAACCATCACAGATGTGGTGTACCCAGAAACACCTGGAGATTAAATCAGGAGCAAAAGGAACACCTTGTCAGCGTAGACTCTTTTAGAACATAGAACATGGGAATCTATAGCACATTACAAGCTCTTCGGCCCACAATGCTGTGTCAACCACGTACCCTACACGAGAAACTGCATAGAATTACACTATCACATAGCCCTCTGTTTTTTTAAGCTCCATGAACCTATCTAAAACTCTCTTAAAAGACCCTTTTGTATTTGCCTCCACCACATTGATGGCAGTGTATTCCACATACCCTGTCTGTGAAAAACTTATCCCTGATATCCCCTCTGTACACACTTCCAAGCACCTTAACAATACGCCCCTTTGTATTTGCTATTTCAGCTCTGGGAAAAGGCGTCTAGCTATCTACATGATCAATGCGTCTCATCATCTTATACACCTCTATCTGGTCACCTCTTATCCATTGTTGCTCCAAGGAGAAAAAGCCAGCACACTCTCCAATCCAGGCAACATCCTTGTAAATCTCCTCTGCACTCTTTATATACAAATGTAGCTTCCACATCCTTCGTGTAGTGAGGTGACCAGAACTGAACACTGTACTCCAAGTGGGATCTGATCAGGGTCTTATATAGCTGTAACATTACCTCACGGCTCTTGAACACAATCCTATGGTTGATGAATGCCAACACAACATATGACTTCTTAACAACACTGCCAACCTGTGCAGCAGCTTTGAGTGTCCTTTGGACAAGGACCCCAAGAGCTCTCTGATCCTCCACACTGCCAAAATTCTTACCATTATTACTATATTCTGTCTTCAAATTTGACCTACCCAAATGAACCACTTCATTGAACTCCATCTGCCACTTCTCAGACTAGATCTGCATCCTACCAATGTCCTGCTGTAACCTCTGACAGCCCTCCAGCCTATCCACAACACTGCCAACCTTTGTGTCATCAGCAAACCGACTAACCCACCCTTCTACTTCTTCATCCAAGTCATTTATAAAAATCACAAAGAGGAGGGGTTTCAGAACAGATCCCTGCCGAACACCACCGGTCACTGACCTCCATGCAGAATACAAACCATCTACAACCACCCTTTGCCTTTTGTGGACAAGTTTAACGATTCATGGAGGATCAGGGAAACTTAGGTGTGCATTCTGGTATTCGGTTGTGTAAATTCACATGCTTGTGAACTGAGCAATAAAGGTTATTGTCAGTAAATACAGATTTCCACTGTGATCATTATTACTAAGTGATAAATCCTTCTAACACAGGACTAGATGGGTGAGGTACAGTGAGATCTGGAACAAGGTACTTAAATGTTTCTAACCCAGGATGAAGAATTTAGGGAATTCTGGAGGTTGGAAGGACCTGAATTGTTTTGATTGGAAGGGATTCCCTCAGAAATGATTGTTAGAGGAAAGGCCACAATATGAGGAGTTTGTTGGTCACCCGGGCTGCAAAGGGAAGACTGCCGGGGATGCCCTTTGAAAAATCACCCACAAGAAGCAGTCAAATGAGCTAAGATAAAAGTGGAAGGGTTAAGGAAGGAGTGTAGTGATTTAAAGATGGCAATGAATGTGATTCAGGGTGGGATGAAACTGGAAGACCTCTAGTGAGTGGTAGGTTCAGAGGCCACCCTGTTACCCTTTACTGGGACAGTGGAGGATCCCGAATCACCATCAGTGACACTAATGTAAATAACACAAACTGGAAGATACAAGGCAAAATTATCTTAAGTGGATTCATGGGACATTCACAAGTGGGACATGTGAGTATACCATCGGAAGTAACGAGACAAAACGTTGAAAGATTCAATAGTGTTGGTGTTTAGCATTGCTTTAAAGTTCCCCGACATGAGTGCACGGGCTAAAAACTTGGCAGCTGTAGCAGATGTGGTAAGCCACACAGAATGTTTTTCACCTGAGTCAGTAACACACTCTGATGGAATGTATGCTTTTTATACCCTTACAGTATATTTACCTCTTTGGAAGCCAGTGAGTTTGTTTCAGCTGACAGGAAGCCCCTCTTGTCTGCTGATTTATTGTGGAATATATTTGAAAAGGGAAAGGGAAAAGAATATGGAGTCAAAGGTGAAAACTCACTCTAAATTATCCCTGAGGGGAATAGGAAAGCTGAGCTTTAATTGGGCAGGAATGGAAGCCACAGGTTGAGAAGATCGGAAAGCAGAAGGAACAACAGGTTAAGGTTATAGATTTAACCAAGGACCAGAAGGAAGATAAAGAAATTTAAAATTAATAGAAGAGGCAGGATCAAAAATATATAAGGAATACAAGGGAGTTAAAGATGGAATAGTCCTATATGAAGAAAAGTTGGTGGTTCTGAAGAGAGGAAGAAACTAGATGATCCACTTCTACCATGATCTATGGGGACACCGAGGGGCTGGAAGTACCCTGGAAAGGATAAAGGAGGTGTGCTGATGGCCAAAGGTGAAGGATGACCTGGAGCACTATATCAAGAATTGCGTGACCTTTGCACAACATAATCCTGACAGAAATGTAAAGCAAGGAGTCCTCTGATGCACCAGACCAGTGGAAGGGCCATGGTCTCATTTGCAGTTGGATTATGTTGGTCCCCTACCATCCACCTCAGGAGAGTACAACTGTATTCTGGTTGTAAAAGATACCTTTAACAAGTGGGTGGAGTCTTCCTCAGCTCAGACAAACACAGCAAAGGCCACTGCAAAAATTTTATTACAAAGAGTGTTCACTCATTGGGGAATAACAGAGAGAATACAATCTGATCAAGGGACACATTTTACAGCCCAGATAATGCAAGATGTCATGGCAGTTTTAAGGATCAAGGAGAGTTTCCTATACTCGATAAGCTACAGTCATGACTGGAAGGAACACAAGAGGAATGGATGAGTTGGTAGGATTAGATTTGTCAGAATGTGAAATCGATGGAATTGTGTCAGAAAAGTGTGTACTGCAGTTGGTAGAGACACTGAAAGAAGGGTGTGTGTGTGTGTGTGTGTGTGTGTGTGTGTGTGTGTGTGTGTGTGTGTGTGTGTGTGTGTGTGTGTGTGTGTGTGTGTGTGTGTGTGTGTGTGTGTGTGTGTGTGTGTGAGAGAGAGAGAGAGAAAGAGAGAGAGAGAGGTATTTTTGCCTTTGACTCAGACTCTTACCTCCTGGTGGAGTCGTCGGGGCGCCGTCATGACAAGCTTCTTTCACCAATCTTTTTGGTGATTGCTCATCGTACGGCGTGTCTTGGGCACCTGAAATCTGGCAGAGCCCATCCCTCTCCAGGCCAGTTACATGGCAGCACGTCAAATAGGAAAGAGGCAGCTGCAGAGTAAAGCCCACTTTGACTCAAGATTCAGTCCCATAGATTAAGGCCAAGACAAAGAGTGATGACTTGAATATACCAACCCACCTCATTTTAAATCTGAGGTTTGCAGGAAGGACCCTATGAAATTATAGACAAAGCAAGTCTATCAGTGTACAAAGTACTGACTTCTCCAGATAAAAATAAGTGCTATCTTATCAAGTGTTGGCATGTGGCCAAGTTCTTTATGCACTGGTCTAGTGATCTGAAGGTCACTAGTTTGAGCCTCAGCTGAGACAGCATGTTGTGTTCTTGAGCAAGGCACTTAACTACACATTGCTCTATGACGATGCCAAATTGTATTAGCCCTTGCCCTTCCCTTGGACAACATCGGTGGTGTGGAGAGGGGAGACTTGTAGCATGGGCAACTACCGGTCTCCCATACAACCTTGTCCAGGCATCTTGAGATTGATGCCTAGAGATCTTATGAGCACAGCTGAAATTGTCACGTAACAATTGATGTACATGATGGCCCTGATTTGGTAGACAAGGATGTAACAACTGTTCCAAGAAGATGGAGACAGGCCTGATCAAGGGGATGATTTTCAGTTCCCACATCCCTGAGAAGCAGAGGAGTTTTCTCAAAAAAAAACAAAGGAAAAGAAAAATATTCCAGTGCTTGTCTCTCCTGGCTGTAATGAAATTGGATGAAGAAAAATAGAAGCCTTGAGTCCCAAGACTATTGGGAGCTTACCTGGATTGGATGGTCTATGAAAGCAAATCAAAAATATGGATTTAAAATAATTTAAGATTTAATCTGGAAATAAGAGCAGAAATTAACCTTGAGTATTACAGATTTAATTCAACATGCAGAGAGTAATGTATTTTGTTGCAATGGAATTAACCATGACTGGGGTCATGGTGAGTCTTGCCCCAGGGCCATTACAATTGACAAATATGTTAACGGTGATGCCGCTGCTTGGAGAACATTTGGTGATCAAGAACTATTTTTCTCGGCTGATACTGGTAATGCAGGCTAAAAAAGGAGAAATAGAGGACTCAAATTTGTATTATACTGGGGTGGATGGCTTGACATATGTGGACAACCCTTAGGTATTCCAGAAGGTACAAAGGTACAGTTCCTATCCAGTATCCCAGTGGGAATAATCATAAGTCTGCCTTTTGGACCAATTATTGAGCAGCATTCAGGTAATGATTGCCATGGTAGGATGATTAAAGTTCTGTGGGATCACACTCATGTGAATATTGATTAGGGCAATGATCTACACAAGAGGTATATCAATCAGGGTGGCCCCACCAAGCATTTCTGGAAGGTTGCTTCCATCATTATAAACAGTCCATAGGAGGATATTTAAATCAAGGAAAGAGTTTCTGTCAGAGCCCCGACCCTTTCAGTGTTTTCAAAACTATCAGAAAAAAATCAGTCCCCCATACCTACAAATAACTGAACCTACACCAGAGCCTAAATGTAGTGAGACCCATTGTAATACAAAGGGGTAGGATTAGTGTTAGAGAATTCAGGAGAATTTGTCACTTTACTTCCAGGGTGCAAATACATGCAGGTAATTTTTAATCTAACTGAAATAATGGTGCCTGAATGATGCTCACTTGCAATGAAACTCACCTTCTTGGGAGACAACGAAGCAAAAGTGAGTTTAAACAAGTGAAAAAATAGAAGGAACAGAGGACTATTGGAATTACTTAGAGTAGGTTATGCATCAGGGGTAGCAATAATCAACACACAAGTACAACAGAATCAGAAACCCAGATATGGTCCCTTCAGCTGAAGATGTGGGATATTACTGGAGAAAATTATCAAGACTAGATATGAGCTAATCAGATTTGGTCAAGATGCATCCCAGGTAACATTGGATGTAGTTAAATTTATGAATCCCCTTCAAGATACAACAAACCTGATTACTGACTGCATAAATCTCACTTCTAACCAAATGCACAAGACTGAGATTTATGCCAGATGTGCAAGCTTGTTACTAGCAATGATTAGCACTAATTTACTACAACTTGATGCACATCAAGCACCAAATTGTGTATCAGTCGAGCAGATAACAGAATGGTCAAAGGAAGCATGGCATTGTGTCACATCAGCACCTTTACAATAACCAATAGACTACTGGGTTTCTGTAATGATGGTAAAAGAAGATTTCATAACCTATGCGTTGTTCCCCATTCCCTAACATTGAAATAAATTAAGCTACTGTTTGAAAGTGGTTCATAATATGGACAAATATCATTAGAATACTTGGATATTCTTAAGAAACTTACCAACACTTAATATTGTTATGAATGGTACTGCAAAAGGATAAATTTATCAGGGTGCCAACAAGGGGAAATCACTGGACTTGCCCAGAGGAAGTGACAAAGCAGGAACTTACAATAATAACTCATCTCCTTCTACTGTAGGCCATGAACTTATCAATCATCCCTGATGAGTTATTAACTTCAAACTTCATGCACAATCACTCAAAGAGCTGAACTGCATGTGCATGTAACGAGAGCTGTATAACTCATCTCCTTCTACCTTAGACCACGAACTTATCAATCACCCCTGCTGTGGACACTTTATGGAGGCCCAAGATCCGTATGCTCCACGACCACTGGACTAAGTGTGTAAATGTAAGAGGGGACTATGTTGAAAAATAGATGTGCTAGGTTTTCTAAAATTGACTCCTCTACCTTAGGCCATGAACTTATCACTCACCCTTCGTAGATAATTGGCTGCTGTAAATAGACCCTAGTGTAGGTAATTAGCAACAGGTTCAAATGAGAGTTGTTGGAGCACGTGAGAGGATATAAGTTACGGGGAAAATGTGTCATAGAATGGAACTGATGGAATTGCTTTATTATGAACCTGATGGACTGAATGGCCTCCTTCCAAGTTGATATGTTAGGCAGAAGAGGGACCTTAACCATTTATTGGATTTCTGGGTGACGGGTTTGGTGTTCATTTACTGACAATCTGCAACCCCCTCACAGGCATCAGTATTATACCAATGATCTAGACCAGATGGGATTCCGGTAACCTGTGGCTAAGTAGACAACACACTCACCTCTTGGTCAGAGTGTTGTGGGTTCGATTCCCACTCCAGAGATTTGAGCATGAAATCCAGAGAGAGGAGACTGCGCCTGTCTGTGAATGGAGTAACTGCAGTTTCTGTGCTGCTCCTAGTTTTGTTCCTTTCCCCCAGTTTAAACTAAGAATTAAAAATTTGTAGTTGCTGATTCTTGAAGGGAAACAATGTGTCTTTGAGGAGTGGGAAGAACTTGTCTGAACCTAGTGATAAAGGCAACGGAAAAGGAAAGATCTGATGAAATGCCGTCTTGGACGGAAGATATGGTTCAGACACTAAATTCAATTAAAGACCAACTGGAAAGAACAGTAATGAAATGATGTAATTTCTGGGAAAACTTAAAGATCATGAAACTCAAGTCATTACACATGATGAGGAATTGAAGGTAACTAAGCAAAAATTGCTTGAAACTACATCTTGTTTGGAAAGATATTGAAATAAGATTATAGACCTGGAAACTAGGTCTCGCCGAAGGAATATATGAATTGTTGGGCTGCAGGAAGGAATTGAAAATGGAGACCTAACTGTTTACTTTGGTAAGCTATTCCAGGGTTGTTTGAAGAGCCAATGAGATGACATTCACTGTAGATCTGTTACTTCGGTCGGTGAATTGGAGTGGATCCAAGTCACCTCTCAGATAGAGGCTGATAAGCTCTTCAAACATTTATACCTGTTGATGAAAATGCTACTGGGCGATGGTCATTGAGAGAGATTACCACGGTCTTCTTGGGCACCGGTGGGAGTGAAGCCTGCTTGAAGCAGGTTGGTACCACACACTGCCAGAGTGAGAGTGTAATGAAATCTGTGAATACACCAGCCAGTTGGTCAACACAGGTCTTCTGTACTTAGCCAGCTACTCCTTCTGGACCAGATGCTTTTCTTGGATTCACTCTCTTGAAGGCAGCCTGCATGTTGCTTTCAGATACTGAGACCAAAGTGCACGGCTTGTGCGCTTACTGTGGAGCTGCTGAGCACTGATGCATCAAGTGTCCACTGTGCTCAGAAAATGGCATCACCAGGTAGAGACAAGGGGCCTTCTGTATGATGAGCTCTCTCCAGCCCCTCAATCCAGCACCATAGCCCGACTCTCTCTGTTCTCCTCCACACCGTGATGGCTCTGCACACACAGGAGGCTCTGGTGCATTCTGCACAGCTGGCAGTTTTCTGGACCGGAATCTGTGTGTGCTGCTTGGACAGCTCATTGAACCTGTGGAGATGGAGGAAACCCTCGACCTCACCAAACTCCCACAGGAATTCCATGGCCCAGCCACTGTCTTCAGTAAAAGAGAGCCTGCACCCTGCCACATCACAGGTCACATGACTGCATGATATACCTCCTCATGGACACCACCTCCTTTCTGAGGTAGTTTGTTCTCCCTTCACCCTCCTGAGACCCAAGCCATGAACGATTACATCACCAAAGCTCTACAACAAGGCTTCACTTGACCATCCGACACCTCAGCTGGAGCACGGTTCTTCTTTGTCACCTTCTGATGGGCCACGGTGATAATGACAGGAATAGACTGGTTCTCTAAGGCAGCTCACTTCATTGCCCTCCCCAAAGTTCCACCAGCCACTGAGACGGTGGACCAGGTTCCCCAAAACGTAGCATGTCTCCATGTTTTCCGTTAGGACATTGTGTCAGACCAGAATAAACAATTTGTCTCCCGATTCTGTCAAGCTTTCTGCTCCCTCCTCCACATCTCAGTAAGGTTGTCTTCTGGCTATCATCCCCAGACCAATGGTCAGTCAGAAAGAGCCAATCACAAGAGAAGAGGTTTCTGCGATGCTTTGCCACCTCTAACCCTTCCTTAGAAGTAGTTTCTGCTCTGGGTCAAACTGTCCCACAATCTACACACCTCCACTGTCACAGGTAAGTCACCACTTGAAGTGCTCCCTGGCTACAGATCCCTAATGTTCCCTATGGAGGAGCCAATGGTGGAGGTCCCATTGCTAGGGCCCTGGTTCACCAATGTTGGAATGTGCAAAAGCGGACACAGAGCTAGCTGCCAGTCTTGCATATTGTTACTATGCTACCCACATTAGTGCCCAGTCAGACTACTCTGGCCTATGGACTGTGTCTGGCTATCCACTGGAGAACCACCCCGTACACCATCCCCTGCAGCTCTTGCCCTGGTTCATTAGTCGCTTAAAGATTTCCCATCGCATCCACCCATTCATTTACTGGGTAACAATCTCTACCTTGCAGTGTGATCACTTTTTCAGTGTTTGGAAAGGATTCTGAGCTGACTTGGCTGAAATGAGGAGGAGCTCTGAGAGGAATTTAGCTTGGATAAATTGGATAAATTCGGTGAAGAAGAGATGCTGGGAAGGTCAGGTTGCTGATTGTAGACTGTAAGCGGGTTGGGACGTCAGTTGAGCAAGTGTACAGTTGGGGAACAGAGGGCCATTCTCCAAAATCTCAAAGGTGTTGACTGTAAAATCTCCCTTTTGCACCATTCCTTACCCACATCTATTTATTTTCCATCAGATTTCTTATTCCACAACCATTATTCATCAGTGTTCACACTTGTAGTAAGGCTTTGGAGACGGTGCACAGGCAGTTTATCAGAATGGTTCTATGGAGCAGACTAGCAAATCTGAGATTGGTAACATGGCGTAGAGAAGATTTGGCAAAGCTGTTTAAATTCAGCATCTGTCGGTTGGGGCAAATTGGGTCTGTGACTCTTGAAGAATGAAAGAGAGCATGAACATGTAGTTCTTGATGTTATTGACTCCCTGTCCTTTCCATCTCACTCAGATGACAGGTAAATAGTGGATCTTACACAGAATGAAAGTCAGGTTTAATATCACCGGCATTTGTCATGAAATTTGTTGCTTTTGCAGCAGCAGCACGACACTGTACATAATAAAAACACAGCTATGAATTACTGTAAATATATAAATTTACTCAACAGCCTAATTATTTATTTTCTTTATTGAGATACAGCGCGATGTCAGCCCTTCCGACCCTTCAAGCCCCATCACCAGCAACCCCCGATTTAACCCAAGCCAATCACAGGGCAATTTACAATCACCAATTAACCTGCTGTCATCCTCCGTTTCAGCCAGCATGCGTTTGTCTGGGTGAAGACAGCCTCTGGGCCAACCAGACTGAGAAATCTTGTTTGTGTGAATGCTGAGTGATGTGTTGTCTGGTTACAAATCCATAAGGCAAAATATCAGCCAGTGCACCATAAGCGATTAAACATTTGAGCTTTATAATACTTAATGTGACTATAGGGGTAGTAAAGAAAATCTAAAGGAAAAGGGCCCATTTTAATGAAACAGTCTAAAGTGCACGTTGGAGCTCACGGTTCCATCTATTTGTTTCTCATCAACTTCCTCCGAGTGTCGCTGACCCTCGGACCCTCGGTCCAAGTCCAAGTGGGAGGAAATCAGAGCACCTGGAAGAATTCCATGCAGTCACAAGAAGAATGTACAAACCCTCTGACAGACAGCGGCCAGAATTGAACCTGGGTCGCTGGTACTGTAAAGGTTGTGCAAACCACAGCACTAGCATGCTGCCCCTACATCAGTCGGGCAAAAAAATGAGTGAGGTAGTGTTCATGGGTTCAATGTCCATTCAGATATCTGATGGCAGAGGGGAAGAAGCTGTTTCTGAATTGTTGAGTGTGTGCCTTCCAGCTCCTGTACCCCCTTCCTAATGGTAGCATTAACAAGAGGGCATGTCCTGGGTGACGGGGGTCCTTAATGACTGAGTTGAGCAGTGGGCTAAGCACTGTAGCCAATAAACAGTACCCTGACATAAGTATTACTATTGTCCAGGTGAACATGGTACAGATCAAGTTGCCCTACACAGCTTGGTCCTGAAACTGCAGTAAAATGTCCAATAACATCTGTTCATGTAATATTACTCCTGTGCTGTAGTTGTCTCACTTTCACCTGCTCTACAGTTTAAATGATTATATTTTCTTTCTATTCTAATCAGCTGAAAGGGAAGAAGTGGTTGGTGTCCTTGGTTCATCAGTTTTACTGGATTCTGAAATCCCTGTTGATTCCAGCAAGAATGAAATCCTTTGGACATTCAAAGCCAGCAACAAAAGCCATGTTGTTATTTTGGATCACGTCCCAGGTGTCGCCACATTGGAACAAAGTGAACAGTTCAAGGACCGTTTACAATTCAACGCTTTGAGTGGTGCGCTGACAATAAGCAGATTAAATGCCAGTGACCAAGGAGATTACACCTTCACTGTTGATGGGAAAGAGTTGAAAACAATGGAGTTGCTTGTCATTGGTAAGAAGTTTCAGATATTTGTGATGTAGTGTGTGATTTATTAATGGCAGAATCTGCGATAGAAACTGTGATCTGAGATTTTTATTTCCATCAAAGTCTAAGCAGGACAACCTCTGCTGTGACTCATCAACTGAGTCATCGGAGAGACATTGAAGCTGGTGATATAAAAACAGCAGAATTTCTGCAGAGAATCTGATTCTCCTCTCATCACACACAGTCTTACATTTTTTTAAACACAGATAAAGTCATAAATGAATAACCACAATTTTAATTGCTATAATTACCTACTGATCTCTAACATTTTGAATATTTGTAAAATTCGTAGAATTATGTATTTATAATAATAGTACATCCCAGGTAGAAGAATATTAACTGACTAAACAGACCTGTCCTGAATCTTGAATCAATGCATAGTGACAGGGATACATTTTAACATTGTGGTAATGCAGACAATGGTCACTTAGCGACTTCCCTGATCACACCCTGAGGATTTAAATGACCACCAATCAACATGAACATTCGTGTATTGTCTTCCCCTGGGCCAGAATCAGAATGTCCCAGAAGCTCTGAAACCTAGGCCTCAGAACCTCTCCCTACAACTGGATTCTTGACTTTCTCACTGGTAGACCAGTCACAGCAGATCAGAAATAACATCTCCACCTTGCTGACAATCAACACTGGCACACCTCGAGGATTGTGTGCTTAGCCCACTACTCTACTCTCTCGACACC